>NC_060130.1:1005930017-1006555017 GCF_021461395.2 Schistocerca americana
TTATTCCGCAACGTGAAAGCCCAACCGCTACATGTTCATTATTATCGTACATCCGAAAATATTGCGTAATAATACTGATAATCGGAGAGGTACGCTTATAACATCGACAGTAGTGGCAGATGTGAGACTTACCGACGTAGACGCGGACATCGTAGCTGGTGCCGATGGGCGCGCCGGTGTACTCCTTGGCGGGCACCAGCTGCACGCTGGGTGGCGCCATCGCCGTCATTTCCATGGTGAATGGGAACGCGTTGTGGCCGAGCCGGCGCAGCAGCGCGTCCTGCAACACGCACAGCCACTTCACCTAGTACCACGTACTTCATGATACTACTGCCATTCCGATCATCGGACGGACGTTGAAGCATTTATTTAGGTAAATCAATGTGCAACTAATAAATAAATAAAATCGCTCAGTTCCGAGGAAAGTCGGACAACATATATTAGTCAAACAAATTTCGAGATATGACCGCGACGAGGGAAACTGAGATATTACACCTTGTATGGAGGGTCGCACCGTCGTTTAGACAGGAAAGGGCAAAACGTTACTGGTTTCCGAATTTACCCACCACCATACACCGAAAGTGCTTTCTCGAAAATAATGTAGACGTAGAAATAGAAGGAACAAATATTAAGGTTTAACAACCTGTCGACTATGAGGCATCATCTCGGAGGAACACGAATGCGGGAGAAAGTAGGCCGTGCCTTTCCAAATGAACCATCTCGGCATTTCTCGTAAGCGATTTAGGGGAATAAAGGGGAAACTAAATCTGGATGGCTGTACGGAGATCTCAACCGTCGTCCTGCATAATGCTGGTAAATGTCCGTAGAGGTAAATGCAGACGTACAAGCTGCAGAACGTGAGACCTTACTGCAAAGGTTCTATAGAAACCTTCGAAGAAACATTTGCACTGCCCTCGTAACTGCACAGTTTGTGTTTCTTTGATTGGGAATCTCTTTCGAAATAGCCTTTTAACCGCAGCATGTTGCTACATGCAACCACCTTTCTAATGAAAGTAAAAGTTGATTTGCAATTCAGTACAGTTCAGTAACCTACACAATCCTTGTATAGCACGTATACTACATCTAGATTTAGTATATTTTCTCTGAGGGAGCAGACTCAAATCTCTATCCCTGATTGTAGCACAGGATCAACTGCATAATGAAATTAACACTGTATTCCATGCTGCAGTAGCTTTATTGTAAAACATCTTCGAAACAACTATTCTCGCTGAACGTTTAATGAAATTACAAGATTTTCAATTCCGTAGTTACTTATTTCAGAAACGGCATACCAATCGACTTCTACATTTATTAACAAAACTGAGATTACATAAAATTATAGTCTCAGATGCTCCATGCACGGAGCGAAAAAGTAGATATTCGAAGTAAAAGACTGGTTTCTACTCAGATATTAAAATTTAAATCACACAGAAAACTTGAATTGATTTTTTCTTCACCTGGTACTAACACATTGGACTTAAACAAAGAAAACTAACTACGAATAGATTGCAAGAAGCAATTGCGATGACACTGTACATTTCTTCGCTACAACTTTATATCAGAGAAGACGAACCATTAACTGCATAGAATGAGATGAAGATTTACCGATTTAAATGGTTGTTGGCTTTCACAATGCGTTGATTGTTTAATTATGTTTGACGTCTAGGGGCCAACCAACGCATTAGTCGCAATGCCCTGATCATTACACAATAGTTCACTTATAAAGAAAATATGTGACCGGATTTTACTGTGCTGTGAAAAATTAATGATGTTCACAACTCAGAAAAGGTTTGCGTTAAATAAGTCGAAGTTTACTGTCCCGTTTTTAAGTGGAACCGTCGTAACGACAGCACTAAAGCTTTTACATTAAAAAATCAGGGCAGTATACCACGTTAATTAACGAGCACAAGACAGTAGAGATCACAAGTCCAAAACGCTTACAAACCCGCGAAAATGTTTCGTAATTCAATCCTTTTCACCTCGACTCAATTATTCTAAGTCCGCATTTTCGCAAACTTGGCGAAATCTTCCTAAGTCTACACGACAATACGATCATAAATTTTTCTAGGTATTCGGGCCGGCAAGCGCGAATATTACAAGTCCGTGAGTCGTACTTCTAAAATTTCTGAACACTACAGAAAAGCAACCCTATCGCCGCTCGTACGTACGTTTACTCCTTCGGCCCTGGCAAACGAATGACCCAGGAGAAGATGGTAGCCGCTCTTTTATTCCAACGTACTGCGCTTGCGAAAATTCTCATACAAGCATTTTACACACACACTTAAAACTATTAATCTTACACTGAACGTATGTATGATATATGGAATAATATAGAAGTTTCCTCAGGTTTCCGCTACTTTCCTTATTCATTCTGAGTTCACTAGTTTGCTCAAAATCAAAGTTTTCTATGTACTCTACTTTAGGCTATTTTGTCATTAATAAATCAGAAACAAATAGAACTAAATACAATTATACAGAAAAACTTAAGTCTAAATTGACATGCTGCCGCTACTTTCATTTCATTATTAATCATTTGGAGTAAAATTTGCCTTTTTGTGCTCGGGATGCATATTATGACACGTAGTTTAGAAAATATAATATTTACAAAAAATCTACTGGTATGATCAGACAAAGCTCCAAGAGCTCTTTCTGTGGACACTTACGTTAAAAATCGCACGAGGCGTCTGGGGCATATCAATTTTGAGACTTCATTTTTAAAGTTTATGTCTTAAATACCACTTGGGTTTTTCTGTGACCGTCAAGGATCAGTTTTTATTGAATTTATATCTCTTTAGTGGTCATTGTTCGTATTCATTTCCACAGTGGCGGACCACTCTTTCCCCGCTTTTCGCCAACGGCTACGCACATTAGGGTTTTCCAGCTGCTGAGCCAAAGCTCTTCTGCAGCCGTGGATTTCTCCCACTCTCGGCGTCTGCTGAGTCTTGCCGCCACTTCGTGGCGAGCCTGGTGATGCCAGCAAGCCCCTCCGCTGTCAAATACACGCGGGCTCTTGTATGCGTTTTGCCGCCACAAAAGCATGCGTGCGTACAGCCGCTTCTCTTTTTAATCTTTTAGCGTGCAGCCGTACGCGCGTATGCAAAGCTACAAGGTGGCAACCTGTGTCATTTCACATTTTCACCTGATGGATCGTTAGACAGTACTTCTCCTTTTTCCCCTACCTACACGGGGTCGATACGGTTACATCGGATTTGGTACTGTTAATCTTAGTAGATGGCCGGATGCCATTCCTGTCTCCACCCCTTTCACCCCCGGGACAGAATTTGTCTACTCAAGCTGTGTGCGTGTAGTGTTATCCGTGTGAAAGTTTCCGAGTGTTTTCTGAATATTTACAGAGCGTGTAACTGAGGTGGGACAGTACTGCCCTAGGGGGCTGTGGTGAGCCACCTATAAACCACATCCAGCCTGCCCGGCACACTGGCCCCCATCGTTAATCCACGGGCTGTGTTCGATCCGTGAGCGGAGCGCCTGCCCGAATTCCTGAAGTGCACAGCTGACACTTGCAACTATCCTGGCGGTTGATAATCAGATGCGCATTATTATTTGTTGTATACTTACATAATAGTAGCTGACAAACACAGCACTGACCGGGTATTGATGTTGTCACTTTTCTATCGTACACGAAAACAAAGGATACACTCTGTTTGTAGTGAAGTATCGAAAAGAATTCCATTTCCATATATTCCGTGGAAACACCTTTGAAGTTATGAAACAGTCGTAGAAGGAAATATGCATAACGTACAAATGTATAAGAGCAGTGTGCAAATTAAGAAACATGATCCCCGACAGTTTCCGTACGTTGGGTGCAGCTGCTTCGCGTGCCACAACGCGATTTTGTGAACTCCTCCATGGCAACGCCTGTTCGTATCTCCGTACGCAGCAACTGTTTTCGCCTACAGTCATTTGCGCTTCGCAGTTGAAGGCTGCCAAAAGAGCTGCCAGTTGTCAGTGATTCCCTTAATTTGACTATAAAAATGGTTCAAATGGCTCTGAGAACTACGGGACTTAGCATCTGTGGTCATCAGTGCCCTAGAGCTTACAACTACTTAAACCTAACTAACCCAAGGACATCACACACATCCGTGCCCGAGATAGGATTCGAACCTGCGACCGTAGCGGTCACGCGGTTCCACACTGAAGCGCCTAGAACCGCACGGCCACACCGGCCGGCTAATTTGACTATAACGTGCGAATGTATAGAGCAGTAAAGAATAAATATATTAAAACTTGATGCATGATGCAGCAATTTTTCACGCATCTCAGTGTTTATAACACAATCTCTCTTGAAATATGTGGCGTACAATGATGTATTTGTACAGGTATCTATAGCGGCGTATGTGGATATTGTCTGCGAAATATATTGTGGTTGCAGTTAGTAGCATAGCAGTAATATATTTAAGCATTATGCTTGATGCTGCAGTTTTGCACACAGCTCATTGTTTACGATGTCATACCTCCTGAACTATGTTACGTAGGTGGTTTTTTCCCTCACAGCAATTGTCTAATAGTACAGGATATCTGAACCAAGTTTGGCTCAAATCACTCCAGCGCCTTAGGAGGAGACGTGGAACACACACACACACACACACACACACACACACACACACACACACAAAATCCATTTTTCTTATATGCATAGATGTTTTAAGAATGGCGTATTATGAAGTTATTGACCACCGAAGATCTTCTCTGCGGCAAGCAACACGGATTCTGCAAGCAGCGATCGTATGAAACTCAAAAGTGATGCTCAGTGTGGAAACGTGTTCCTTGACTTTTTAAAGGTGTTCCTAACAGTATTTCACTGCCGGCTAGTGAACGAAGTAAGGTCTTATGAAATACGCTCTCAGTTACTTCAATAAATTGAAGAAGACCTGGCAAATAAACAGTAGAGTGACACTGACAACTGGAGGAATTGTTAGGTGTGAAAGTAGCATTTGGTGCTGTACTATCGTAACATGTCGACCTCGACAGGGGTCAGAGACCTACCAGCTGACGAATAAATGCCACAGTCGACGGTACGGGAACACCACCGCACGCATGTGACGCGACCGTGATAGCGGCTCACCAGCACGCTATAAATCCTGCGACCGCGAGCCAATTGCTGTTGTCGAATGAAGCTATACGTCTCGCGCCGTACGACTACCAATATAACGATTCTGACAGCTCACAGATTTCTCTGGAAAAATGTATCGGACTTGTGTGCTTATGGCTCACGACGACTATTTCAACTGCTTTGCTTCAAAGAGGTGTTCTCTTCGTGAGCCCTACTGTTCGCGGACCAAGTGCTGTGTGTCGGCCGGCCGAAGTGGCCGTGCGGTTAAAGGCGCTGCAGTCTGGAACCGCAAGGTTCGAATCCTGCCTCGGGCATGGATGTTTGTGATGTCCTTAGGTTAGTTAGGTTTAACTAGTTCTAAGTTCTAGGGGACTAATGACCTCTGCGGTTGAGTCCCATAGTGCTCAGAACCATTTGAACCATTTTTTTTTTCTGTGTGTCATCTCAGCTGAATTGTATCGGCCACGTTACCAGACTTCCGTATTTTGGTATTAGAGTACGATACGAACATAAGCAACGAGTAGCTTACTCTTCAGCGTATTGACTGTTCACTAGTAAAGGATCGAGATTTCGTGGAACTTTAGAAACAGCTGAAGCCACACGGTAATCAGCTGATCTGTTTCCAACAACAGCAAAAAACACAGCGGAATCAGTTGAACTAATTACTCCAGCAGCAACAACAGACGCCGACGGCCACAATGTCGCAGCTCCACATCCTTCCCTAGTTTAGAGGAATCTGACGAGTAATGGCCAAATTATTTGCGACGTTTTCTGCTACACTTTCAGGTTGTATCTATAATGACCTGGCGTAACTACAATAGTCCTGTCATAACTGTGGTTCCTTGATCGCTCTGGAGACGGCTACAACATATGATACGTTAGTTCACTTTATTGCAAGAGTTATAAAAAAATTACTTAACTTTATACAGTCCATTGCCGTGCGAATGTGTCGAATAATTACAACTGTCTTTGAACAGTAAAGCGTCATTAGATGCCTTCTTTTGAAGTTAAAGTTGAACATTTGCGAAAGTAAATTTCTATTTGAGACTTGAATAGCACTGTTGTTCTAACTTGAGGATGTTGACTGTTTCATTAGAGGGCACGAAGTGGGATGAGCGAGTCCATACTCGGCTCTGTATCGACCCCCATGAGATGATGCTGGTGCTGACAGACAGGACGTGTCTTATGGAGCGCCTTCCATTCAATGTTGTGGATTCAGCGAGACATACTAATGTCCATGGTACCGATCCGCGTTGCCGACTTTGGTATGGCACCGTGGTCTTTGGACGATACCACAGTATCACACATCGAACCCATCATAGTACTTTACTTTCTTCCTCCAGCAGCCAGTTTTTGAGAACAATGTAGCGGTAGCTGGCGTTTCCAATAGACGACACTGTAATCAACAATCAGCAGGTGAAAAAAAAACACCTTCCTTTTCTCAGAGTCCACCGTCGCAATAGTATTCTGGCGACGCGTGGTAGGTGAAGACATAGTTTCGTTTTGTATACTCCCTTCACTTCATCGGACAATGTTTCCGAAGCTGAGTTTGAGAGCGAGGATCTGCCTCCAGCGCAAGTGCTTGCTCGTAAAGGTAACGCCTTTGCCGTGCGACGTCACCTCCCGCGCCATTGTGCCATGTGTTATTCTTGCAACAAGTATGGACATCTATCTTCCGCGTGTCTTCGTAAAAAAAGAGCCAACATCATGGCGTACGCTCCTTCTGCACAATATCACATCGGTGCCCGCAGCCGATGGAACTCCAAACAAGACGATGATCGCATTAATCAGCAAGTGCAGTTACCAACTGACACTGGAGTCACCATGTCCCTGATAAACCTGGACACGTTACATCGGCTCAACGGCACTTCAGCGGCCACAAAAAGAAGAGACGGATTATGGAGGCCATAAAACTGAAATATGGGCCCACTCTGTACACAAGCAAGGTGGTTAAACGTTGGACATAGATTAACGTTTTTAGCTGTAAACTGGTCAGAATACACAAAACGAGCAGTTATTTGAACAGTAACCCTGCTGAGCCACAAATGTTCAGGCTCATATATCGTTAAAACAATCTGCCTCAGACTCGCTTCTGTCGCGCTCAGACCCATTCATTTTGTGAGATTGAGTTCAAGCAGAGCTACATAGTTGTATGATTTAGGTGTCATTGTGGCCGTGGCAGCAAGTCAGTAGGCTGTGCTCATGGTTGTAGTCAAAAAATCGCACAATAAAGTACAGATCTGTGATAATTTTGAGATAATTATTAATGCAATTTCAAATTGACCTGTATTCTGTCATGCCCTGGGAAGAATTACTAGCTAAACTAAATGGCGGCCAGTATTTTTCTAAAACTGATCTCTTGATGCTTACTTACAGTTGCTTTCAGATGAGGAAACGCGAAGGATCTTGGTAACTTCTACGCCTTTTTGGCATGTACCATTATTATTGATTACCTTTTGGCATAGCTAGTGCGCCAGCCATACTCCAACGTTACTTACAGAATTTTATACAAGATATTCCTTTGTGTGTAAACTACCAGGACAAAATTATTATAATGGGGAATACACGGGAACACCACATACAAAACCTTTTAATACTGTATACCAGAGGTAGTCGACCTTTTTTACCTAACGCCCACTTTTGTATCTCACTTAGAAGTAAAAGTCTCTTACCTCCAACCAGATCAACAGTAATGGTGGTTTATAAAGTAGGGAAGTAACTTTAACTCATATCATTTATAAAGTAGAGTTACAACAACCTACAGCACGTAATAACAATTACTTACCAAATTCTTTACATCAAAATTTTATGAAAATCTAATGTAAATGTTTTTAAATTCCTTAGCATCTAGCACCCACCATGAATGCCGGAACGACCACTAGTGGATAACAGAAACCAGGTTCACTATGCCTGCTGTATACCCAAAAACGTTTGGACTGCCAGATCGACACGTGGTGTTTTTCTGTGCTAGCCTTAATTACCTAGATCATATTTTCATCACCAGCAACCTTATTCATATAATAACTATAATTAGATATGATATCTATAATTAGATAATGTGTACCTATAAATCTAAATAAACTTCAATCTTTTATTGGGTAAAGAACAGTTACGGAAAATTTGCACCTAAAGAGTCTCAAATTCTGTAGCCTTTATAGACTCCACAAAACGGTGCAGAATTTGAATAAACTGACACCTACCAGCAAAGCTCCCTGCTCGACAACCATCACGCCAGGCATGTTCTTAACTTCAGCTACTGATGTGCGTCAATGTGGTATTAACACCGCTCTGCACCACAAGATTTCTGACGACACGGAACATCTGATGGAGTTCACATCTAAAGCACTGACAGTGGCACTGCAAACTGTTTTCAGGTCGAAAAGGAGGTTCCAAATTGGTTCAAATGGCTCTGAGAACTATGGGACTTAATTTCTGAGGTCATCAGTGCCCTAGAACTTAGAACTACTTAAACCTAACTAACCTAAGGACATCACACAAATCTATACCCGAGGCAGGATTTGAACATGCGACCGAAACGGCCACGCGGTTCCAGACTGTAGCGCCTAGAACCGCTCGGCCACAATGGCCGGCGAAAAGGAGGTCTTGTAAATTATTTATAGCATAAAAAGGGTTAATGTATTCCCGTAGTGCACAATATCGCATCAAATCATAAGCCACTGATCTCGTTCTTCAGTCCCCAGAAGAAGCTCCCAGACAAAACAGTGTAGGGTCTGCAGTGGTGGGAGCTATTTCCAAGCAATTGTAATGAATAAATACGTTATCGTCACATTGCGAACTCCGACACTTTGCCTATTGTACCGTGCGCCAGACGCGGACATCGATGCGCGAGAGTATTGTGTGTTAGTATTGGGGCAAGATGGGCCTCACACCAGTTTCCATTGCTGCCAGATGTACCCAAGATGGCGGCGATGACGTCACCCAAGATGGCGCCGCATAGACTTGGCAACAGCCAATGACGTCATCCAATATGGCCGCCATGACGTCATTCAGGATGCCAGATTTTCTCGGGAAGTTTGAATTTTGGTGGGAAAGTGCCTCTCTCCCTCCCAAAGAAAATTGGTGGGAAGTTCAAATTCCAACAGGATAATGCATCACACCACAGTGACCTCTACTATGCAATGAAAATTGCGGGAAGATAGGTCACTTGGCCTACCTCCACTAACCTAAGTCACCCGACTATCACTTCCTCCTATGGACTCATGCCTAGTTTGAATTTTGGCGGTAAACTAAGATCACTTGGGGTTTCACTATCAACCTAATAAAATAGTGTGAAGACAGGTCACTTGGCCTACGTGCACTAATCTAAGACACCTGACCGCCACCTTTTCCTACAAACTGGCACCAAGTTTGAATTTTGGTGGAAAACAAAGGTCACTTGGGGTATCGCTACTACGCTAAGAAAGTCGTGGGAAGATAGGTCACTTGGCCTACCTCCACTAACCTCAGTCGCCAGACCACCACCTGCCCCAGAAAATCGGCAGGAAGTTCAAATTCCAACAGGATAATGCATCACACTGAAGTTATCTCTACTACGCTAAGAAAATCGCAGGAAGATAGCTCACTTGGCCTACCTCCACCAAACTAAGTCACCTAACCACCACTTCTTCCTATGAACTGACAGCAAGTTTGAATTTTGGCGGTAAACATGTGTCAATTCGCATATCTCTACTAAGCTAAGAAAATGGCGCTAAAGAAAGGACACTTGTACTAACCTCAGTCACCTGACTGCCACCTCATTGCAAGAATTCTTGGGAAAAGGACTTGGACATAAGCCTTTTTTTTTAATCATTTTCATGCAGTATGGCCATCCAGTGTGTTCATCACGAGTTCCGGACTCCAACTGACTTAGTACACATCGCCACCACCAGAGGGCGATCTCATATGTGACGTAATCCCAGATGGCGGCAAACAGTGTGTTCGCCATGATGTCTGGACTCAAACTGACTTAATACATGGCACTAGAGGGCGCTACTGTGATGTCAGGTGATGACACAACGACCGTTATCCAAGATGGAGTCATACACTCTGTTCACCACAAGGCGTAGTACATATGACACCACCAGAATGCCCTACTGTGGACTTGGAATGAATTTTTGCGAATACCACACTCACATGGACTTGGAAGGAAATAGCTATTAAGTCTCCATCACCATCCTCATCCGACTGACACATCCTCTTACCAACCCATGTTTTCAGGCTAACGAGCACTAACGTGTATTACAGTGTACAAACGTGCACAGTGCATGATGGCATCCAAGATGGTGGGGCGAAATGGCGGGAAAGTGTCTCTGCTTATGACAGACGTAAGTTTTTACTTTGCAAGTAATGTCTCCACCACGAGATCTAGTCTCCAACTGACCTAGTACACACTACTGCCACCAGAGGGTACTGTCATCCCTCCTGTGACTTAATCCCAGATGGTGGTCTGTAGGTGGAAAATGGCGTGAAAATGATTCAGGCTGCGCTGGGCTGCTTGGCAGAGTAAAGAAGGAGGGCACTCTATTTATTTTGGGACATTTTAATTAGGGATGGAGTATATTTATCACACTGACACAAAACACTCACCCTGATGTACTTGGCGACACAATACACAGTCTGCAGACATGCAAACAACTCCTAATTTTCCGAAATCATTCCTAAATAATGCAGGATAGTGATGTGCAGACACCCTCAGTAATCGTAAACTGTCCAAATAATGCATGGCACAGCTTACAGGCCTGCTCGCAAAGTAATGCAATCAATGCATGCATGCACCGCCCCCCCCCCCCCTCCACCCTGTCCACTAGAGTGCCAAGTGATGCAGTCGTTAGCTGTCAAACGACGCACAGATGCCCACATGCATGAGGTGGAGACATCCCTTTCATACTTGACACCAGAGAAATTCGTATCCAAATACATAATCGCCTAGGCGTCATTGATGACACAGCCGGATGGGAACGAAGGCTTATTTACAGAGTGCAGACAGTCAAGCTGGGCTGTGCGCATGGGTTTTTCGCTACCCTCCCTCTAACTGTGGTCTGGTGAATAGCACAAGCTGCTTTCTCCTGAGCAATTCTAATGGACCATGCGTGACGTGTCGCTGACAAATTGCTGCGCATAGCTACTTACCATCACAAGAGCAACTAGCAACGTTCTCAATGTTATACTAAAGCCACATTGCTATCTAAAATAATAAGCAAGTCGAACTCTATTAAACTGCATAGTGTCCCAGAAATACTTAGCGTGGGTTTTTGTAGGAGTTTTCGTGATGTCTCAGTTTGTATGCATTGAAATTCTTGCCCTAACGTAACCTGCTTACGAAAATAGCGCAGAATAACATCAAATGCACTCTTCCCAGCGGTCCTAACTTGATACCCCAGTCCATTACGTGTTACGCTTCCTGCTCTCAACACACACGAACATTCCCAGATCTATGTAGAGGCTCCTATATCCCAGCACAAAGGATGTGAATGAATCGAGCATTATGAGTGGCTCTTATCGAATTTACCTGCTGAATTACTGATACCACTGATATCAAAGCACTGTCCGCCTTTTTTCCTTCTGCAGACGGTTATTTCACACTGATCACCATATTGCACTGACAATTAAATCATACAAATGACCATAAATATTGTTGAGTGGTACTCAATATAGATAAATTAGTGAAATCAATGTGAAGTAAAGTAGAAATTAGAAAATAAATGAAAAACTTAGTTTAGTTTAGAAGAGTTCCACACTGGCAAACAGCAGGCAGAGCAGCAGTGACAACGACTGGCGCTTGCAAGTCAACACGTTCAGGAGGAGCCATCGCCCTCCCCACATAAGCGGAAACTGTCGATTCAGCCATCAGGGCATCGCCCAACCGGCTCACGTGTTTCTCAATTATCACATGTGATCAAAGGCCCTCGCCTACCTTCCAAGAGCCAATGACCGAGGTTAGGAAGATTCATCGAGAAGCTTTTCAACGTGACAAAAGAGGCAATGACCGTGAAGTCATCATCTAGAGAACGGCAAAGTTAACTCAGATACATTCCTACACTCCAACAGCCCTCTGTATTCTGACAGCTGCTGCCATTAACGGGAAACGTGAATCATTCTCACCACAGGCCATACAAACACGGAATTATTCCAGAAAACCGGTCACATATATGTTTTATCATTATACGTACAATTAAATGTTATGATCACAGACTCAATTGAACGGCATTCGACAATGAGCGAAGTATCGGAAATACACCCTGTTGTCGGCAGTGGCTCTGGAAATAGAAATATCACTACTTTCTCATGACTTGACATTCTCTTCCCTTTGCTATCACAGTACTCCAAGCCAAATCGATACCCTCCTTACGACTGAAACACATACTTTCGCCTTCCGAGAGGCGTGCATATACACAGACATACAGAAGACAGGCAAAAGCTCTCAGAATGTGGAGGTGACTGGATACAGTCGAGTACAGTTCTCTATTATGCCTCCCGATCAGTGCATTTGGGCTAGGTGTTAGCAGCTGTGCTACATTGACAGGCTATTTTAGAACACAGAACGAAATGTTATGTCGTGATCGTATGGATAGATCTGACCCAAAATCGATAGAACTGCGAAAAATGACGAGACAATAGTTATAAATTGACACAATATACACAGAAATGCTGTGAAATTGAGGAAGTACTTGCTTGTCTTCTGGTTTGCACCGAACAATTTGTACATGGGAACAAGTACGCCACAACGGGAGGAAACTGGGGAAATGCAGACATCGAAACGAAGGGAATCAGGGAGGTAGTAATTTTTTTTCTGTGAGGCAGTACTATACTGTATGTATGTTGAGGTACCAGTGATACATGCGAGTTGACTACTGTATTTGATGGTTTTCAGGAGGACAGAGAACCATTCACCTCTAAACTTACTTGCATCTACGTTAAAGGATAACAGAGTGTGGACGGGCTGATCAATTGAGATAGAGCTGTACCAAAGTAGGATTTAATGGTTGACTGATTGATTCTAGAGAAGGAGAAGTTGCTGCAGGTCAATTTTTTTCCAGTGTTCTGTCCGGATGCATCAGTCGCGTGACATTGGCTGCATTCTACTTGTATACATCCACGTGTTCTATATGCGGTTTAAAGCACTGTCTACTTGCGATCGTTAACAGTAAACCTGTCGGTCATGAGAGGACTTCCATCTCATGTGTAATGAAACTTGACACATTGCTCTAAATGAACATTGATTTACGTAATGTATTCCATCCCACCCTACCGCATCTTGGGTGTAAAGTCGCGACTTCAGCGTCATAACTAAGTTAGAGATAGGAGCTTTTGAGGCGTTGCCCGACAGACTGAAAAATCAGTTCACTAGAGTTCGACTTGCTTCTTATTTTAGATAGCAATGTGGCTTCAGTATAACATTGAGAATGTATGCTAGATGTGCTTGTGATGGTAAGGAGGTACACACGGCAATGCGTCAGCCACATGTCACACATGATCCATTAGAATAGCTAAGGAGAAAGCAGTTTGTACTATTCTGGAATTGATTTCTGCAGCATCTTCACCAGACCGCAGTTAGAGTGAGGGTAGCGACGAACCCACGCACACGGCCCAGCTCGGAGCATCTCCGCTCGGTAAACAAGTCTTCGCTCCCGTCCGATCACGTCATCAACGCTATCTTGGATACATCTGGCAACAATGGAAACTGGGGTGAGGCCCACCTTGTCCCAATACTTGTGTTGCCCTGGATGATGGTATGCAAACTACTTTGGGAGAATTCCGCACTACCGCTCGTGAAGTAGCTGCAGCTACTGGGCGGACTTAACTGTTGGAGTGGCGGGAGCACTTGCTAAAAGGGACTCGCCTGGTGCTTAAGGCTTTCGTCTTCTCGTCTCACCGGCTACACATAAATAACGGAATGACGACGTCTTTGTTCAAGGAAGCCCTGACAGCTTATTCGCAACGTGCAGAATCACGCCAGTGAACGGTCACTGTCCGGCCGAAACATCACACACTTTTAATCATTGCGAGCCTATTACTGCATTGGCCCTCACGCCTGTGCTCAAACCTCCGGTTGGACTAGGATGTTTATGCCGGCAACACTGTTGGCCACAGAGCTCCCATGTTTTTGACATAGTGACCAGACAAGAGTGGTTAGTCCGGAACAGTTAACAGATCCAATCAGAACAACACGCACAACACTCAGCCCTCCGGCCCCCACCCCTCCCCTCGCTCAGCCCACAGAGAGACTTTAGGCCCAACAAAATTTCCGGACGTGGATCCTATTAAAACTCCGTCCTGGGGCGCAGATCACCCACGATCATATCCTGGACGCACAAACGGTATATCTTTTGCTCTCTCTATAAGCCACAGGGACCTGTGGTCTCGTTCACGCAGCAGTGGATAATCAAGGAAGTGGATCCCATACCTCCATCCAGTTCACTCATTACACCAGAGCTGGTATTACATCCCAGTCCGCAGACGGCAAACCGACTGGAAACATCTACCTTGACACTACCTCTGGCCGTCCCAATATTGATATGCCTCTAGACCTCCGAGCAGATGTTTTAGCATCCCTCACCTACCATTCCCACCACCTAAGAAATGTCGGTCTGAAGTGGCGATTAAGGGGGGGGGGGGGAATGAATAGCATTGCATCGTGCTAACATCGACAGTGGGTCAGAGATCAAACTGCTGTCGGAAAAACCCAATATTCTGCCAGCGTATACACAGCGCCGCAAGCACGTGATGCAGCAGCTATAGCAAAGGGTCAGAATGCTGTAAATCCCGGGCTCACGCTCCCACAAGCCAATGGATATTGTCATGTGAAGCTGTGTCTCGCGCCATACGACTATCAGTATGAAGTCTCTGTTTACCCACGGATTTCTCTAAAAACGAACCCCTTGAGTGCGAGGTCGCAAAAGGTCAGTGATGTTCTTACGGCATTCGACATCCTATATGCTGTTCATCATGCAACCAAAATATGGGCTGCTAATGGCAACAGTGTGCCGGACTGGCGGAATCCAGTGGTGAGCACAGCATGAGGCCACGGAGCGTAGTTGGACTGCTTACACGACGAGTAACTACCATCTGTGCTACAGTGCTAGTGGTTTTGATACAAAGCAGAGCAATGGCGACGATAAACAATGCAAACATTGCATTATATCTACAACAACAGTTGCTAAAGTTCACATTTCGTCAGAAAGTAACCCAAGAAATTTCGCAGAGTGAGGAAGAAGTGGCAGACGAAATGTTACCGTTTCAGTAAGATGAGTCAGTGGAATGTGTGGTGTCGTGTACGCTCGACTGTTCGGATGATGTACCTAAGGAGTATAATGACGGCGATGCGTGCTTAACAAGTGAAATTGATACTGAAACAGGTGCCGAGACATTCAGTTCATCATTCCGCTTAGATTGGTAAAAGAACATGAGATACTCTTAATAATGGGTGGTTTTAACTCTAAAACTGGAGAAGGAATATTCGAAGGACTAGCCGGTCCATATAGACAAGGAGTACATAATGACCGAGGAGAACGGCTTTATCAAGGGGGAAAGATGAAGGTAACGAACAGCTCTTTGAAGTTCCCACCTAGACGTCAGTACCAAGCAGATTTCCAGATGATCACCCTGACGATATAGTACTGAATCAAATTATGATTAGTAAGCGCTTTGGGATTTCGGTAACGAGAGTATACACCTATCAAGGAGCCGACGTTCCCTCATACCATGCATTGGACAAGTATGCGCCCCCAGTTGCACTCGCGGTACAAGAAAGATCGGGAGAATGAGGACAAGCAAAAGTTAATAGAGATTCGTGCTGCTGTAGAAAGAGCGATGCTGAAAATCCAAGGAAATTCTGGTCTTACGTAAAATCGGTAAGCGGATCGAAGGCTTCCATCCAGTCACTCACTGCTCAGTCTGGTCTGGCAACGGAAGACAGCAAAACGAAAGCTGAAATTTTAAATTTAGCATTTGAGAAATCTATCACGCAGGAGGATCGTACAAACATACCGTCGTTTGAGTCTCGTACAGATTCCCGTATGGAGGACATAGTGATAGACATCCATTGGGTTTTGAAGCAGCTGAATGGGTTGAAAATAAATAAATCGCCAGGTCCTGATGGGATTCCAATTCGGTTTTACAGAGAGTACTCTAATGCATTGGCTCCTTACTTAGCTTGCATTCATCGCGAATCTCTTGCCCAACGTAAAGTCCCGAGCGACTGGAAAAAAGCGCAGGTGACGCCTGTGTATAAGAAGGGTATAAGGACGGATCCTCCAAATTACAGCCCAATATCCTTAACATCGGTTTGTTGCAGGATTCTCGAACATATTCTCAGTTAGAATATAATGAATTTCCTTGAGACAGAGAAGTTGCTGTCAATGCATCAGCACGGCTTTGGAAAGCATCGCTCCTGCGAAACGCAACTCGCCCTTTTTTCACATATCTTGCGAACCATGGATGAAGGGTATCAGACGGATGCCATATTCCTTGGCTTCCGGAAAGCGTTTGACTCGGTGCTCCACTGCAGACTCCTAACTAAGATACGAGCATATGGGATTGGTCCCCAAGTATGTGAGTGGCTCGAAGACTTCTTAAGTAATAGAACCCGGTACGTTGTCCTCGATGGTGAGTGTTCATCGGAGGTGAGGGTATAATCTGGAGTGCCCCAGGGAAGTGTGGTAGGTCCGCTGTTGTTTTCTATCTACATAAATGGTATTTTGGATAGAGCGGTTAGCAATGTGCGGCTGTTTGCTGATGATGCTGTGGTCTACGGGAAGGTGTCGTCGTTGAGTGACTGTAGGAGGATACAAGATGACTTGGACAGGATTTGTGATTGGTGTAAGGAATGGCAGCTGACTCTAAATATAGATACATGTAAATTAATGCAGATGAATAGGAAAAAGAATCCTGTAACGTTTGAATACTCCATTAGTAGTGTAGCTCTTGACACAGTCACGTCGATTAAATATTTGGGCGTAACATTGCAGAGCGATATGAAGTAGGACAAGCATGTAATGGCAGTTGTGGAGAAGGCGGATAGTCGTCTTCGATTCATTGGTGTAATTTTGGGAAAATGTTGTAGGGAAGCAGCCTACTCACGCAGTATAAAATTCACATCAGTCTTTCCATTGTGTGCCAGCCTAGTCTGCTGTAACTAGCTCTGGCGTCATAAATGTTGCGCAATACTTTAAAAATCAAGTAAATTACCTGAAACGTTTCTAGCGTGTCAGGAGCAATACTAAATCAATATGTGTTGAATATCAGTTCAATAACGTTAACCATTTTTCGAAATTTGGACGTTTTTCTGTAAAAATCATTGGCGCAACAGAAAAGAGATAGAGACTTAAAAATTTATATTTAGATTCCTTTTTCATAATAATTTAGTAGAAACAGTATTTTGGATCTCACAAATTAAAATTTTAGTTGAAATTCATAATTTTCTGGTTTTTGTCTTAAAAATTAAGGAAGCAAGATAGATTAAGTAGGCGAATAAATAAGGCTAGGATGTTTAAATTTAAGTAGAAGGGATATCCGCTATAATTATAAAGATGTGAGAAGTTTCAATTGAATAACTATAAATCTATAGCGATAGCGTATCTCCAAAGGTCAAGTTCAGAGCTCGTCTACTGCGTGTGGTGTAATTAAATTAATTCTCTCGCCCAAAATATTAGACTTAGCCACGTCACATATTTTATTATGATTACTTACCTGTGTGCTGATTGCACATTTAAATTGAGAGCTTCATCGGCCATCACCAAAGGAAGCGATGATTTATTCAATAACTTAAAGTCGTGCCTTACTAGCCCAGCGGCTAGTCGGGAGAGCCGATTTGATCAGGCGTTCCCTTAGCCGTCCTGCGCAAGGAAGCAAGGCCCCAGTTCTCTCCAGACGCTGATTTGCGCACCACCTGTGTCGGTAGTCGCGGTATCGTTGATATTAACAGCCTAGGATGCTGTAATAAGTTACTCGGGATATTCGTAACCATGAAATCGTTTTCGAGTGAAGTGTTAATTCTGGGATGACTTTAATGATCTACACTCCTGGAAATGGAAAAAAGAACACATTGACACCGGTGTGTCAGACCCACCATACTTGCTCCGGACACTGCGAGAGGGCTGTACAAGCAATGATCACACGCACGGCACAGCGGACACACCTGGAACCGCGGTGTTGGCCGTCGAATGGCGCTAGCTGCGCAGCATTTGTGCACCGCCGCCGTCAGTGTCAGCCAGTTTGCCGTGGCATACGGAGCTCCATCGCAGTCTTTAACACTGGTAGCATGCCGCGACAGCGTGGACGTGAACCGTATGTGCAGTTTACGGACTTTGAGCGAGGGCGTATAGTGGGCATGCGGGGGGCCGGGTGGACGTACCGCCGAATTGCTCAACACGTGGGGCGTGAGGTCTCCACAGTACATCGATGTTGTCGCCAGTGGTCGGCGGAAGGTGCACGTGCCCGTCGACCTGGGACCGGACCGCAGCGACGCACGGATGCGCGCCAAGACCGTAGGATCCTACGCAGTGCCGTAGGGGACCGCACCGCCACTTCCCAGCAAATTAGGGACACTGTTGCTCCTGGGGTATCGGCGAGGACCATTCGCAACCGTCTTCATGAAGCTGGGCTACGGTCCCGCACACCGTTAGGCCGTCTTCCGCTCTCGCCCCAACATAGTGCAGCCCGCCTCCAGTGGTGTCGCGACAGGCGTGAATGGAGGGACGAATGGAGACGTGTCGTCTTCAGCGATGAGAGTCGCTTCTGCCTTGGTGCCAATGATGGTCGTATGCGTGTTTGGCGCCGTGCAGGTGAGCGCCACAATCAGGACTGCATACGACCGAGGCACACAGGGCCAACACCCGGCATCATGGTGTAGGGAGCGATCTCTTACACTGGCCGTACACCACTGGTGATCGTCGAGGGGACACTGAATAGTGCACGGTACATCCAAACCGTCATCGAACCCATCGTTCTACCATTCCTAGACCGGCAAGGGAACTTGCTGTTCCAACAGGACAATGCACGTCCGCATGCATCCCGTGCCACCCAACGTGCTCTAGAAGGTGTAAGTCAACTACCCTGGCCAGCAAGATCTCCGGATCTGTCCCCCATTGAGCACGTTTGGGACTGGATGAAGCGTCGTCTCACGCGGTCTGCACGTCCAGCACGAACGCTGCTCCAACTGAGGCGCCAGGTGGAAATGGCATGGCAAGCTGTTCCACAGGACTACATCCAGCATCTCTACGATCGTCTCCATGGGAGAATAGCAGCCTGCATTGCTGCTAAAGGTGGATATACACTGTACTAGTGCCGACATTGTGCATGCTCTGTTGCCTGTGTCTATGTGCCTGTGGTTCTGTCAGTGTGATCTTGTGATGTATCTGACCCCAGGAATGTGTCAATAAAGTTTCCCCTTCCTGGGACAATGAATTCACGGTGTTCTAATTTCAATTTCCAGGAGTGTATATGCCAGGAAATTAGGAAATTTTTCATTTACCTTAGATCTTCTGATGTTGATAAATATCGAAATAGACACAGTTACTGTAATTTATCTGCACACCAAGTACGGATGTTACATTCACAACTGTTGCTCGAAGTGGTGTCCCCCGGTTTCTATGCACTCATGACACCGTAGCACAAATGTTCTGTCTTAACCGCTCGCAAAACCATGGCGTTGTTGAAATGTTACAGCTAGCGAGAATTGTTGAGATAAGATCGTCTTCAGTCACGGCACTTGTCTCTCACACAAGACCTTTCACTGATGCCACGGGAAGAAACTAGTAAAGTCAGATAAGCTGAACGACCTGAGTGAGAACCTAACCTTCGTTTACTTTCTATCTTTCAACGGAGTTCTGACTCATGTGTTGACGAAAAACATGTGCAGAGTGAGTTGACGGTCTCCAGTGTTGGAACCATTCATTGGTATGACGTGGGATACACTCCAGTACCTGTATGTCTCTCAGGAACACTATTTACACTGGGGCAGTTTGCTACGAGGAAGCACATGTTGGCCTCAAAAGCAAACACTTACTACGCCAGCCCACAATTGCGCTGCATATCTGTGTTGATGGCTCGTGGGGATTTTCAGCAGCCAATACATGTCTACTACGACTATTGGGCATTATGTCTCTGGTGAAACGTGCTCCGGCTGAGAAAAGTACTTATGCAGAATAGCGAGGATTGACCATACAGCGTTGCGGCACCTGAGCACGATGGTAGGTTCGGAGTCAGTAGGAGTTAAAGCTTCACGTTCTTCCAATTGTAGCGTTCTAACTGCTATCTCAAAAAATTTTATCATAGTACTATACCGACAGCCATTTCATGTTCAGTTTCCCGAATGTTGACTGAATGCTTCCCATCCAGCTGACCAAGAGCTGCTGCTTGCAGTTGTTCCAAGTCGGTCGTCCCACTGCGATACAACTTCTTTTAAACGGAGGTAAGATGATATACCGGGTGAAAGGTTTGTGCTAAGATTCGATCAGGATAGAGCCAGTGAAAAATGTCGATAGTTCCCAACCGCAAGGTTGGACGAGTAGTACATCTTCGAGTAGTAAGATCTTTGACAGCTAACAGAGCTAGGTGCACGCGGTAAAAGTTTGAGTAGTGGTGAGGAGATGCGCAGAGACAGCAGACGTGTTTCGAGTCGGAGCTAGATGCCTGCAGGAGGCAGCCGGGTCGTGACAGCATCAAAGTAAGATTTGGCGCTACGCACATAATAAGCTATATATTGAGCTAAACTCGGCACATACCTTGGCAAATTAGAAAGAATAATTAATAAAATGAGTTTTCTTTGGTTAAATAATGTGTAACAGCTAGATAGAAATCCCATTGTTGATGCAATAAGCTTTTTGTGAAACTTTCTCGTAAATCCATGCTATAGAAGTTTTTTTTTTAGTTTTTCACATGTGCCTGAAAAGTTTGAACAATAAATATTTTTTAGATAAAATTAGAGTTTCATCTCACACCTTATGTCGTTCTCCGCATCCCGTGCTTGCATTGAACCAAAAGGTACATTAAAGTAAAGTTCCCATTGTAGGGAAGCAGCGTACTCACGCCTTATAAAATTCACGTCAGTCTTTCCATTGTGTGCCAGCCTAGTTCGCTGCAACTAGCTCTGACTTTATAAATATTGCACAATACTTTAAAATGAAGTAAATAACCCGAAATGTTTCTAGCATGTCAGGAGTAATACAAAATCAATATGTGTTGGATATCAGTTCAATAACTTCAACCATTTTCGAAATTTGGATGTTTTTCTGAAAAAATCATTGGCGCAACAGAAAAGAGCTAGAAACTTAAAAATTTATATTTAGATTCCTTTTGCATAATAATTTAGTAGAAACAGTATTCTGGATCTCACAAATTAAAATTTTAATTGAAATTCATGATTTTCTGGTTTTTGTCTTAAGAAATTAAGGAAGCAAGATAGATTAAGTAGGCGAATAAATAAAACTAGGATGTTTAAATTTAAGTAGAAGGAAGATCTGCAATAATCATAAAAATGTGAGAAGTTTCAACAGAATAACTGGAAATTAACAATAAAACTATAGCTATAGCGTATCTCCAAAGAGCAAGTTCAGAGCTCGTCTACTGCGTGTAGTGTAATTAAATTAATTCTATCGCCCAAAATATTTGACTTAGCCATGTCAGACTTTTATTGTGATTGCTTACTTGTGTGCTGATTGCACAATTAATTTGAAAGCTTCATCGGCCATCAGCAAAGGAAGCAATGATTTATTCGATAACTTAAAGTGGTGCATTACTAGCCCAGCGGCTAGTCAGGAGAGCAGATTTGATTAGGCGTTCCCTTGGCCGTCCGCACCGTGGCTTTATATGTAAGAACGCTGCGCGAGAAAAGGAAGGCCCCAGTTCTCTCCAGACGCTGATTAGCGCACCACCTGTGCCGGGAGTCGTGTCGCGTCGGTATCATTGATATAAACAGCCTCAGATGCAGTAATAAGTTACTCGGGATACACTCGGGATAAGCGTAACAATGAAATCGTTTTCGAGTGAAGTGTTAATTTTGGGATGACGTTAATGATCTATCTTTAGTTTGCGTATGTCGTATTTTCACGTGCCGCCGCAGGACAGACATTCTACCATTATTTAGCGTGGCGTTTGATGAACATTATCATCAAATTATGGCGAGCATTCACTTAAACATTTAATTTGAACAGTTATAGTTTCATCAGCGCATTAGACTCTGAACCGCTCTGGTAGTTGGATTGTGTGGTTCCTTTTTGGTCTGTGACTTTCAGAATATAGTGAACATTTGAGAGAGAATGGTTTTTGATTATGAATCCCAGACAATCTCCTAATTACTCAGAGCTATAAGCTGTAGCTATAAATGTATTTCTCAGATGAAGTGGGCACTAGGAATTCTAATTACAGGCTTCACGTTTTGCTAATCACTTTCTGGTTGCCAATATTGTATTTAGAGAGCCAGTGTTGAGAACGGCAAACAACAGCATTAAATAAATAAGAGAAATATTTAACAATCATTCCACCCACCCCACCCCACACCATGAGTAAGGCTAATAATTTCATTTATTAGAGTAAAATAATCTATATGCCATTGCACAATTGGCAAATTATTCAGATCAGGACAGAATTTTTATCAAGTAACAAACATGGCCAAAATGAGTAAAGTTATCTAGAATGACAATTTTATGCCATTGCACAATGGCTGAGTTGACTATATGTTTTATTATCGGCTAAACGGGAAGGAGTGCACGAGCTAAGTCCACAGACGCAGTCGGATGCAGGTTGGTGACTTTCATTTATTTTTACCACTAAACTTTCATGCAGTCAGATGTGTATTTTGAGTATTAGTTTTCCAACAATATTTTCACTCAGTCAGATAAAGTTCAGTTCAGTTAAATACGCAGTCAGATGCATGTCTTATTAAAGACTAAAGCAGTCGCATGCAGTTCAGTCTAGTTTAAATAGAGAAGTTTTATTAACAACACTTTCAGAGGACGTGTTGAAAAGTAATGCCTCCAAATTTTTTCATTCTGTTCTGAACATCGGTTGAGGTTTACATGTCATTATATTACTTGGCCGACGCAAGAAGCAACCCTCTTCCGCTAGAGGACATCGAACTGCAGCGCGTAACATACTGGTGTGTACTGTAGCTATGACGGTCCGTGAGAAACAGCCTGCTGTGATCGAGTTTCGAATTCGAAGAGTCCGTTCACACATGGAGCACCCTCTCTTTCAGTATGCCAATTTCAGACCACACACGAGCGCTGCGACATCTGCAACAATCCGACACGTTGGGTTCACTGTCATCGATCATCATCCATACAGTTCGACTTGGCTAAATCCGACTTTCATCTGTTTCCAAAACTTAGGGAACAACTTCGAGACCTTCACTTTGACAATGATGAAGCGGTGCAAACAGAGGTGAGGTTGTATCTCCTTCAAAAAAGTCAAACATTCTATAGTGACGATTATCAACAGGTGTTCGTCGCCAGGGTGACACTTTTGAGAAATAAATATGTAGACATGAAGAATAACGATGCAGAATGTTAATAAAGAATGTTTCACTTAAAAAGTCTTAAGAGTTTCCACATAATAAATTCGGAGGCATTACTTTTGTTGTGGGTGTGCCCTCTTGTAATGTTTTGTGGTTCTTGGCTGGGTGAGAGGAGGGTGGTGTGGTAGTGGGTGGCAGGTTTCCTCTCACTACAACACAAAATGCACACGTTGTTAAAATGTACTTTATTATAGGACCCAACTGCGTACTTAACTTCAGTGACATCCAATCTGAAGTTATGTGGTTAACAGCAATCAAATAACATGTACTAATTCTTGAATCTTGCCCGTGTCCATATCACAACTATATCGAGTGACTAATGTTCCCTCACAGTTAGGTAAGGTGAGAGCGGGTGACTATCACTATGGAAGACTAGAGCACAGTGCGACGTATTGTGGTGCAATGCGAACGGAGTCCAGATGCGACGTACTGAGGTACTGAGATGAGAGATTGAGACAGCTCGGATGGCGGCGGAGCTGCCAAGGGGACGATATCGGCGCGTGGCCTGGGGGTGTGTCTTTGTCTTCTCTTGCCATAGGCGTGCCTAGTTCAGCGCCTACTACACAATGTTTCCTAGTACCGACCGGTGTGCTAGCGAAGGCGTACACCAGCACAACTTTTCAGCATTCCCACTTAAAATGGTGTGCATAATGTAACCTGCGTGGGTAGTTGGCTGTGTAAACTTGTCACCTTCCCTACAATTTCTGCTTGCTTGTCTGTACAAGAAAATAATGTCTGCTTATTCCAGAACTGATTACAATGTCATTTCTCTAGAACTAATCTACTGTACATTTTGAAAGGTACCATTGTGGGAGTGATTTGCAACATCTCCGTTCAAGTAAAGCGATTATGTTACCGTTCTTCGTCTGGCCACAAAATCAGTTAACTCAGTAGTATCAAGAGAAGTTTTTAAAACGGTCTCTGTCACCAAAGGCTGTGGCATGTATCTTCTCACCGAGCTTGGAAGCTCTTTAGGCAGGGTGATAAAAATCTCGGAAATGCATACAGGCCAAAACACTCTTTGGCGGAATCCCAGACCGGATTACAGGAAGCCATGCGCGATGTGGAACTAGCGATCATTCTCTCTACACTTCTTTGTTACAGTGTCATGCTTCGTACATGGGGTAGTACGGACGGTTAAGGACAAACTGCAAAGGTGCAGTGTATTAATATTCCACTGCGCAGTTTAATTTTTTGTTTGGCAAAGTATCCTCATCAAATATACTGGTCTGTATTGTACCACGTAGTCACACACAAAATGTATTATGTAGATTCATAAATAAGCGCACTTCACATGAGAGTGAACTTCAAAAAGACATACTCAGTGTATTCGCAATTGTGAATATCGACAACCATCAGCTGTAGAATTGAATGATGACAATGAAAATTTATGCCGGAGCGGAACTCGAATCCGGATTTTTCGGTTATCGCTAACGGTCACCTTACCTTTTTGTTATATTTCTTTTTATCTTCTTCTGGGAGCGTCCACAGTAGCCAGACAGTGGGATGTCGAGGGTGTCTTCTCGTTCAGCGAGGGTGAAACACACTATAATTATTGTTAATGTCTCTCATGAATCCATCATGTGCTTTATCGTCAGTCTCTTCTCACAACCATTCCAATGGTCTGGAGATCGCGCAAACAACGACCCCAAGTAATTCGCAAAGCATTTGGCTACCCGAAGGCGACTCGTGGCCACACCCAAACTTCCATATATCGTCAAGCATGCTTCTACACGCTGTATTGTAATATATTGAACCGGGGACCTAGAAACGACGGAGAGGCTTCGTCCCCGCCGTAGCCCTCAGTGGTTCACAACCCCACAACAGGCTACAGCAGTCCACACACTCCACCGCCTCGCCACACCGAAGCCAGGGTTATTGTGCGCTTCAGCCCCCAGTGGACCACAGTGGACCGCAAATGACTGCAGATTTCATTGCTGGGCCATCAACAAATGTCAGCGTGCGAACCATTCAATGAAACATCATCGATATGGGCTTTCGGAGCCGAAAGCACACGTGTGTAACATTGATGACTGCACGGACAAAGTTTTACGCTACATCTGGGCCTGCCAACTCCGACATAGGACTGTTGATGACTGGAAACATGTTGCCTGATCGGACGAGATTCGTTTCAAATTGTGTGGAGCGGATGGACGTGTACGGGTATGGAGACGGCCTTATGAATCCATGGACGCTGCATGTCAGCAGGAGACTGTTCAAGCTGGTGGAGGCTCTGTAATGGTGTGAGGTGAGTGCAGCTGGAGTGATATGGGACCCCTGATACGTCTAGATACGATTCTGACAGGTGACACGTACGTAAGTATCCTGTCTGATCACCTGCTTCCATTCATGTCCATTGTGCACATCAACGGACTTGGGTAATTCTAGCAGGACAATGCGATACCCCACACGTCCAGAATTGCTGCAGAGACCAGTAACACTCTTCTGAGTTTAAACACTTCCTCTGGCCACCAAACTCCCCAGACATGAACATTATTGAGCACATCTGGGATGCCTCGCAACGTGCTGTTCAGAAGAGGTCTCCACCTTCTCGTACTCTTACGGATTTATGGTCAGCCATGCCGGATACATGGTGTCAATTCCCTCCAGCACTACGCCAGATATTAGTCGAGTCCATGCCACGTCGTGTTGCGGTACTTTAGCGCTCTCGCGGGAGCACTATACGACATTAGGTAGGAGTATCAGTTTCCTTGCCTCCTCACTGTAAAATGAACCACTAGAACATTTAGTTAATTAGTTTCAAATTCCATGGATCATTTGCACGATGGGTTGTCGGGACGACTAATTTTATATTCAAATAACAAACTAATTTGTAAATGTGGCTAAACGTTTACCACGTTTCTTTTTTCTTGTTAAATCCAGCAAGTAAAATGTTTTTCTGCTGTGGACAACCGTTAGAAGGACCTTTTTTCGGAAATGAGCCGAAGGAGACCTGTTGTGCGAGACCACATACAAACCCTCCAACTCCGAGGTATCAACATTCGGAATTAGAAAAACAGAGATGAAGAAAGGCATAGTCCGTAGGAGTGACTCCAACTACACCGAAACGACACAAGACGAAATGGACATATACATTGTAGTGAATGTAGACAGAATTTTACTACTAACTTATACTACTCATGTGGTAAATAAACTCAATTTCTTCTCTGTGCTGGCAGTAACATTGTTATTAGTGTGTGTAAATGAACAATGGGTCTTGCCATCGGTAGGGTGGCTTGCATGCCTCAGCGGTACAGATAACCGTACCGTGGGTGCAACCATAACGGATGGGTATCTGTTGACAGGCTAGAAAAACGTGTGGTTCCTGAAGAGGGGAAACAGATTTTTCAGTAGTTGCAGGAGCAGTCTGGATGATCTGGCCTTGTAATATCAACCTAAACGGCCATGCTCAGCTGGAACTGCGGCCGGGTGAAAGCAAGGGGAAACTACAGCCGTAATGTTTCCCTAGAATATGCAGCTCTACTCTATGGTTAAATGAGGATGGCATCCTCTTGGATAAGATATTCCACAGGTAAAACTATTCCCCACTCGTATATCTAGGCGGGCACTACTCAGGAGGATGTCGTCATCACGAGAAACAAAACTGGTTCAAATGGCTCTGAGCACTATGGGACTTAACTTCAGAGGTCATCAGTCCCCTAGAACTCTGAACTACTTAAACCTAACTAACCTATGGACATCACACACATCCATGCCCGAGGCAGGATTCGAACCTGCGACCGTATCGGTCGCGCGGTTCCAGACTGTAGCGCCTAGAACCGCTCGGCTACAACGGCCGGCAAAACAAAACTGGCGTTCTACGGAGCAGAGAGAGGAAAGTTAGAGCCCTTAATCGGGAAGGAGGGTTAGAAAATTTAAACAGGGATACGAATGGGCTGCAGTTAGGTATAATGGGAATTAGTGAACTTCGGTGGCAGGAATGACAGAACTTCTGGACAGGTGAATACAGGTTTATAAATACGCAATCAGATATAGATAATCCAGGAGTGAGTTCAATAATGAATAAGAAAGTAGGAATGCGGGTACGCTACTACGATCACCATAGCAAACGCATTATCGTAGCCAAGATAGACACAAAGCTCACACGTACCACATTAGTACAAGTTTGTATTACAACCAGCTCCGTGGATGATGATGAGACCAAAGAAATATATGATGAGATAACAGAAATTATTCAGGCAGGTAAGGGAGACAAAAATTTAGTTGTTTTGGGGGATTGGAATTCGATAGTAGGAAAATAAACAGAAGGCAAAATAGCATTTTAATACTGACTGCGGGAAAGGAATGAAAGAGGAAGCCGTGTGGTTGAATTTTGCACAGAACATAATTTAATCATCGCTAACACTTCCTTTAAGAACCACGAAAGAAGGCTGTATACGTCAAAGATCCCTGGAGACACCGAAAAATTTCATTCTAATTAAGTCCGCGATTTCATGACGAGGTTTTAAATGACAAGACACTTCCAGGGCCAGGTGTTGACTCTCACAGCAATTTAATAGTTATGAACTGCAGATTAAAACTGATGAACATGTAAAAAGGTAAGAAATTAAGAAAATAGTATCCGGATAAGTTGAAGGAACCAGAGGTTATTGAGAGTTTCAAAGGAGCATTAGGCATCGATTGACTAGAACAGGTCAAAGGAATACAGTAGAAGACAAATGGGTAGCTTTAAGAGATGAAATAGTGAAGGCAACAGAGCTTCAAATACGTAAAAAGATAAGGTCTAGTAGAAAGTCTTTGATAACACAGGAGATAATGAGTTTAACTGATTCAAGGAAAACATTTATTTATTTATTTATTTATTCATCCGTAGACAACTTGTGTTGTATGGATGTCGTCAACTGTATACATGGAATGAGTATATACATAATAGTACTTCTGGTAGCACATATTTCTATGGTGCAACTTAATCGTTTGTACACAAAACAAATACAGACCAATCTTAGTTACAAATAAATATAAATTTACAAATGTATTCTTGCATGGATTACACAAAACAAATACATACCAATCTTAATTAAAGATAAATATAAATTTACAAAGGTACTCTTGCATGAATTGAGGTGAACACATGTCATTTACAGTATTCTTTGACAGTATAGTAACATTTATCTGCTAAACAATTTTTTGCAGCTTTCCTAAAGGCATGTATTCCAGTTTCAGCTTTGATCTCCTCTGGAAGTCTATTATACATTTTTAATCCATTAAATAATAAACTATTTTGGGTTTTTGTTTTGTTTTTTCGTATGAGATGCAAATGGTGGCAGGATCTAGTCCAGTGTTGGTGTATAGACCTGTTTTGTGTGTACTGGTCAATGTGTTTCTTTATATATATCACAGTCTGAAAGATGTATTCACATGGTACTGTCAAGATTCCCATGGTTTTGAATAAATCGGTACAGTGAGCTCTCTTGCTGCTTTTTGTTATTATTCGTACTGCCCTCTTTTGGAGCTTGAAAATTGCTTGTATGTTCTGCACATTTGTACCCCAGAAGGTTATGCCATAACTAATTATTGAATGCACATATGCAAAGTATGTCGTCTTAGCACATGAACTATTACACACTGACATAATTATCCGGAGTACATAGCAAGCAGTAGCAATTTTCTTTTCTAGTGCTGCAATATGGTCAGTCCAGTTAAGCTGTGAGTCAACATGCATTCCTAGGAATTTTGTGTTTGTGACACAATCTATAAGTTCATCTTTAACTCTTAGGCCTATATTATTATGTTTTTTATTTATGTGGAAATTAATACTGTTTGTTTTTTTAATATTGAGGGTTAATTTGTTGCTTACTACCCACTTGCATACATGATCGAGAGTTTCTTCAGCTTTGTCTCTCAATTTGTCTGGTGACTCGTCACTGATAAGGATACTGCTATCATCTGCAAATAGTATTGCTTCCCCGTATTTGACACTCTGGGGAAAATCATTGATATACATTAAGAAGAGTATTGGCCCTAACACACTTCCCTGAGGGACTCCTATGTTAATATGTTCTGGTTTGGAAATGTGTTTTGTCAATCTGCTGAACTTCGTTTGTGAGATCTCTACACACTGTACCCTATTTTCCAAGTACGATTGAAACCAATTATTTACTGTTCCCCTTATTCCTAGTGCCTCCATTTTCTTTAGTAGTATTTTGTGGTCTACTGTGTCAAATGCTTTGCTAAGGTCAAGGAATATGCCTGTTACATGTTCACCTTCGTCAAGTGCTTCTAAGACTAAATTTGTGAAGTGAGCTACTGCTGTACCTGTGCTTCTTCCTGGCCTGAAACCAAACTGTTCTTTACACAGTAGGTTGTACTTGTTTAGGAAATCCATTAGTCTCTTTTTCATTATATTTTATATTACCTTGGAAAGGGATGAGAGTAATGAGATGGGCCTATAGTTTTCTATATTTTCCGGATCGCCTTTCTTAAATAGAGGCAGGACTTTTGCACATTTTAAGTATTCTGGGAAGCAGCCTGCAGTGAAAGATTCATTTATGATGTGTGCCAAAGGATGTTGTATGCTGTCAATGCAGTCCTTCAGTAAGCACACTGGCACTTCATCTAAACCTGCTGATGTTTTATTCTTTAGATTCTTCACAACCATCCTTACTTCTTCTGTAGAAGTCGGTAACAGTAACATTGAGTTATCCATATAGTTCAATTTTTGTTCAGGCTGTTTTTTGCCAAACTTTTGCTGTAGCTTGGTAGCAACACTGCTGAAGTACTCATTTACAGTATTTACTAGTGTATTCGGGTTATGTATAATAGCACCATTATGTTTAATTTGAATGTTTACTGTTTTTAATTTGTTACTGTTTGTTTCCTGTTTGGTAACAGTCCAGGCTGCTTTAATTTTATTTTCTGCCTTTTCTATAATACTGTCATTGTGGGCTTTTTTTGCATCTCGTAATACTCTTCTGTATATTCTTTTGTATGTGTGGTAGTAGTTTAGGAAACCAGGATCACTATGGTAGTTTTTTAACCTGTTCAGTTGTTTGAGTGTTGCAGAGGATTTCCTTATTCCTTTGGTCACCCAGGTATTTCTTTTGTGTGAGTGTACTGCAGTTTGCACCTTTGGGAATGCTTCATCAAACCCGAGTTTAAATAGTGACATGAATTTAGAAAATTTCTTATTTACACTAGTTTCAGCATACACTTCTTCCCAAGTTATACTGTTTATTTGCTTGGCAAATTCTGATCTGTTTGGTTTGGAGAAAACCCTTCTGTATGTGTATGTTTTAGTTGTATTGTCTATATTTATGTTTAATTTTAGGATTTGACAGGAGTGATCAGAAAGGCCAAGGTTATCTACAATAATTTCACAACTTTCTTTATCTATGTCTGTGATGATGTGATCAATTGTTGATGATGAGTTTTTGGCTATCCTCGTGGCTCTGTTAACTAATGGTGATAACTTACAACAGCGCAATATATTCAAGAATGAGTTACAGAATCTATCTGGGTTTTGTGTGTTTATATTTAAGTCTCCACAAATGAGAACCTTCCCTTTAGGATTCGAAGCCATGTCTAGAATCTGGATTAGTTTTGCAGTGAAAGTATCTATATCACCACTGGGTGAACGGTAAATACATATTATAGTTAACCTTTGTGCCTCATCTGTCTTGCTTATCTCTATGGCTGATATTTCTATGTGTTTTTCCTCACTTACAGAATTAATATCATTTCTAATTTTATAGACAATTCCTTGCTTAACATATATACATGATCCACCATCTCTAATGGTGGTTCTACTATAATGACATGCTAGTATATATGAGTTTAAATTTATTAATGTTGTTTCAGTTCCTCCACACCAATGTTCAGTAATGCAAGTGACTGAACTGTTTAAAGTTTGTAGTTCCACTTCTAATTGTTGCACTTTGTTTCTGATAGATTGTATATTTTGATGAAAGACTGAGAAACGAGCACAGCTTACCTTGCCTGTATCTTTTGTTTGCATTTTGTTGACAGTGACTGATGCTTTGCGCCAGTTTGTCCCAGTTTTTTTCTCCTCTTGGTGCTGAACCATAAAAAATTCTCCTTTGGAGTGATGTACTTTCTTGTCCTCTGGCTCCTTCTGATGGGGTGTGGTTTAGCTGGTGGCTTCTCCATTGGTACTGTCGTTTCTGGTGCTACTGCTGTTGTTGGCTTTGCTGTTGTCTGTCCCACTGTTGCTGTGTCTCCTGTTCTTATTGTTGGTGGTGGTGGTGAAGGTTCTGCTGATGTCAGTTCTGCTGCTGACGAGATGACTGCCTTTGTTGATTTTTCTTGTACTGTGGAATGTTCTATTACTGATAGTGGTATAACAGTTGTTTTTGTGTTGAAGATGTTTTGAAGTAGTTTTAATTCCTTCATTATCATGTTCGCCAGATATTCTTTCCCAATACTGTTTAAGTGTAGTCCATGTTGTGTATGGAATCTACGACCTATATTATTTATATTAACACATTTAACATTTTTAAAATGTCTACAGATTTTGGCAAACTGATAGTTGGCTTTTTGTATTTCTGTGTTTACACATGATTGGTTATCCAGATCGTGCCGATGTGGTGTATTCACGATTATCACATTTGTATGCGTGAGGTTCGTCAGACACTGTTTAAGATAACGTGTAGCATTTGCAGTTTCATTTTTATATATATCGTTTGAACCTCCGATGAGTATTACACAGTCTTTATCGTGTAGATTTTTAACCTCTCTAGATTCAGTCCTTTTTATTATTTCCGCTAGTGGGGCTCCAGGTTTTACTATGCTACACAAACTTTTATTAGTTTTCTCTTTAATTTTCCACGGCCATGACTATCTGAAAGCATGAGTATTTTATTGTGCGAGTTATCTGTTACAATGTTTTTCGTTTGAGTGTCTGTTTGTATCGGTATTTTGTGACGTACTTCAAGGTCATTTTGTGCCAGTATTGTCTCATGAAGTTCATACGACACTTTATCGCTGTTTCGAGATTTTTTGATGTGTTTAGACTGTTCACTAGTGGTTTTAGGCCTACTATCTTGAATGCTTTTCTTCCCAAGCGACTCGTAACGGCTCGTTTTACCCTCGCTGTCTACAATTGCGAGTACTTCAAACGAGTTTTCATGCACGAAATTAACGTTTCGGTCATTGTTCACACGATTTAACACTTCTTGTTTGTTGTTTTTAAACGTAGCTTGGTTGTTTTTAAACGTAGCTTTGTTCCAGTTTTTGGAAGCAGGCGAAATGTTTTGCACCGAGTCCCGCGTGTAGCACGTACCTTGTTTTGATCGGAGATCATAATTTTCTTTCTTGAGCAATGAAATTTCTTGTAGCAAATGAATCAGGCAAAAGGAAATACAAACGTCTAAAAAATGAGACACAGGAAGTGCAAAATTGCTAAGGAGGCATGGGTATGTGACAAATGTAAGGATTTAGAAGCTTGTTTCACTAGGGGAAAGAGAGAGACCGCATTCAGGAACATTAAAGAGGCCTTTAGAGAAAATAGAAGCAGCTGTGTGAATATCAAGAGTTCAGATGGAAAATCAGTCATAGGCATGTAAGGGAAAGACGAAAGTTCGAAGGAGTATATAAGTCATCTATACGATGGAGATGAACTTGAAGGCAATATTATAGAAATTGAAGAGGACGTAGCTGAAGAGAAGATGGGAGATATGATACTGTGAGAAGGATTTAACAGAGCACTGGAAGACCTAAGTTGAAACATGCCTTCAGGAGTAGACGGCATTCGGTCAGAACTACTTATAGCCTTGGGAGAGCCAGCCTTGACAAAACTTTTCCATCTGATGTGCAAGATGTGTGACATAGGCGAAATACCTTCAGACTTAAAGACCAATGTTATAATTCCAATTCCAAAAAAAGCAGCTTCTGACAAGTGTGAATATTATCGAATAATCGGTTTAATAAGTCATGGTTTCAAAATACTACCACTAATGCTTCACAGAAGATGGATAAACTGGTAGAAGCTAGTCACAGGAAAGGTCAGTTCGGATTCTGGAGAAATGTAGGAACACACGAGGCAATACTGACCCTACGACTCGTCTCAGAAGATAAGTTAAGGAAAGGCAAGCATACGTCAATAGCATTTGCAGATTTAGAGAAAGCTTTTAACAGTGCTGACTGGAACTCTCGTTTTGAAATTCTGAAGGGTAAAATACAGGGAGCGAAGAGCAATTTACAACTTGTACAGAAACCAGACGGCGGTTATAAGAGTAGAGGTGCATGGAAAGGAAGCAGTAATTGAGAGGGGAGCGAGACGGTGTTGTAGCCTGTCCCCAATTATATTCAATTTGTATATTGAGCAAGCAGTAAAGGAAACAAAAGAAATTTGGACTAGGAATTAAAGTTCAGGGTTCAAAAATAAAAACTCTGAGGTTTGTCAATGACGTAATTCTGCTAGAAACACCAAAGGACTTGGGAGAGCAGCTGAACGAAATGGACGTTGTGTTGAAAGGACGACAGAAGATAAAAATCAACAAAACCAATACAAGGATAATGGAATGCAGTCGAGTTAAATCAGATGAAGCTGAGGGAATTAGATTGGGAAACGAGACACTTAAAGCGGCAGATGAGAGTTTTTTTTTATTTTGGCAGCGGAAAAACTGATGATGGGTGAAGTAGAATTTATATAAAACGTAGACTGTCCATGGCAAGAAAAGCGTTTCTGAAGAAGAGAAATTTGTTAATATCGAATATAGACTTAAGTGTTACGAGGTCATTTCTGAAGTTATTTACCTGGAGTGTAGCATTGTCTGGAAGTGAAGCATGGAGAATAGACAGTTCCGGCAAGAAGTGAATAGAAGCTTTTGAAATGTTGTGCTACAGGAGAACGCTGAACATTAGACGTGTGGGTAATGTAACCAACGACGAGGTGGTGAATACAGTTAGGGAAAAAAGCAATTTGTAGAGTAACTTGACTAAAATTAGGTTCGGTTGATAGGACACATTCTGAGAAATCAAGGGATCACGAATTTAGTATTGGAGGGAAGAGCTAGGGGTAAAAGTCGTGGAAGGAGACCAAGAGATGAAGACAGTAAGCAGTTTCAGAAAGATGTGGGTTGCAGTAGTTATTCAGATATGAAGAGGCTTGCAAAGCATAGAGTAACATCGAGAGCTGAATCGAACCAGTCTTCTTGAAGACCATAGAAACATGTGTAAATTATTGTACATGAACAACACTCAAAAGTGACGGGTGTTAATATCTATAAATTATATATGGTGCACCCTATGACATACGAGAGTCTCCGATTGAGACTGAAGTCTTCAGTGACGTGTTGGCTTTCAAGCAGAAAGGAAAAGTAAGTCTGCAACTATGCACTTGACAACTTATGGTGGCTGGTGCGAAGATCACGTGAGTGTTGTGCCTGAACTATAGGAAGGAAAATCATGTCTTTTGATATCTGAAGTTAAGATTATTCACAAAAGTATTTTCTCAACAACAACAAACGTAATACAGCAGTAAACGAAATACGAAGTGCTTTAAAATTGTACACATCGCAAAATAACAGCGGGGGAATTAGAAACAAAATAAAAGTTTCGCTTACTCAGTATTTTCAAGACCAGACATGCTGCTGAAGACTGAAAGTGTAGCGCAGGAAAATATGATATTTATGTTCTAAAAATACATTTGCAATGAAGTTTGGAGTAACCGATAAATTCTGGCAAGGTTTAACTCCTTTTCTCATCACAGTGTTTATTAGAAATCGATAATGATCCTTGGGCATCTTCAAATAATTTCGAAATGAATATTTGTTGTCTAAAAAAAACTTCGTTTCAAAGAAAAACGACTATTTAGTTCTCCTCGCATTCTCGTTGCTACACTGTATATTGCAGCGGATTCAGAGAAAGCAACATTTGCAGATTTCCTTACAACAACGAATGTCATACCTTGTTGTCGACGCGACGTTAAACCCTAATCTTCCACTCTAGGGAAATAAAATGTGTCTCTTGTTGCGCGTCTAAACACAGAACTTTTCTTATTCAATTTAGGGCCGGGTTTGCTGTGCATTTTAACGAACACGTAGACAGAAATTTAAAGAAACTGGTAGCGATGGGGTTGGGGGGGGAGGCACATTTTTTGTGTTGTTACGTCATTACTTTACAAAATTAGATTATGGTTGAGTCTGACAGATGGCACCACGTTGTCGACTGTTATTAACTGTAGAGGGACAGGACAAATGTGGATACCGACAAGAAATAAATAACCAGTCTATAGCCATAGTGGTGGCTGGCTAAAATACCTCAAATTTTCAACAAATTTCGAGCAGTATTCTGTGTCGGAAAAGATGTTGGAGTCGTTCGTGGAGGGAAGAAGACCGCTTCGATGGGGCCAGCGCTCGGTGTGTAATTGGAAGTTCCCGAGGTTCTTAGATGAACTTCGTCTTTTACTACGGCAGCTTTACTTTAGTAACTGCTCTTCGACAGTTACGACTTTCGAAGTCGAGGACACGGTGATTTAACATAGGTGGGTGGCCTTGCGTTAGGTTGGGAACTATTAGTTAACTTACAGCTCGACTAAGATACGGACTTAGCAGCGTACCTTCATGAACATATAAACTGTACTGTTTCTGTGGATGCTGGAGTGTTTTATTTTTCAGTATCTTTTGGTGTGAGTATCACTGAACTCGTATTCTAAGACTTTTTCTTTTTCAAGAACATTGAAAGGAGTGGGATGGAGGTTAAATAGCAACCGGTCGTGCTGTTTGTTTCCAGCCCAGTGGTTTGATTTTGGAATATAAAAGGAGTGCTACAGCAGGTTGAATATTAATATCAGAGTGGTCAGATTCTCATGTTCTCTTGATAGTCAAAGTGAGGCTGGCAGCTTTTGTTAAAAGTAAGTCATTAATAAAGTAGTTCAAAGAATTGATCCACCGATTTACGGTTCCATGGCCATTAGCGTCCAGAAGTAAATAAATTAATTAAAACTGACTTGAAAGGAAAGCACGTCGCTTAGCTGAATCACCTGCTTCATAGAAGCCTCGAATGCGTGACCCGCAAGAGATACTTTTAAGAATCGAAGGCATTTGTTATGGAACAAAAATGTAAATGGTCCCCTGTCCACTTTGCTGCGTTTGCCGTGTCCGTGATACGCCTCTGAAAGCTACGTACCGAAACGTCTGTTAGAGCACTATTGTTTAAAGAAATCAACTCATCCAATTAACAGCTAACTGAAACCCCGTGTCTTAAACAAGTTTCGTGCACTGCATGTAATTTATAATTTTTATTTCAGTTTTTCTTCTTAATTTGATCTCTCCGAACTATGGATGTCAGTAGGTATTTTCTCGTCATCAGCGGCGGAGCTGCTTAGAGGCATCTACATCTACATGATTACTCTGCAATTCACATTTAAGTTCTTGGCAGAGGGTTCATCGAACCACAATCATACTATCTCTCTACCATTCCACTCCCGAACAGCGCACGGGAAAAACGAAAACCTAAACCTTCCTTTTCGAGCTCTGATTTCTCTTATTTTATTTTGATGATCATTCCTACCTATGTAGGTTGGGCTCAACAAAATATTTTCGCATTTGGAAGAGAAAGTTGGTGACAAACTTCGTAAATAGATCTCGCCGCGACGAAAAACGTCTTTGCTTTAATGACTTGCATCCCAACTCGCGTATCACATCTACCACACTCTCTCCCCTATTACGTGATAATACAAAACGAGCTGCCCTTTTTTGCACCCTTTCGATGTCCTCCGTCAATCCCACCTAGTAAGGATCCCACACCGCGCAGCAATATTCTAACAGAGGACGAACGAGTGTAGTGTAAGCTGTTTCTTTAGTGGACTTGTTGCGTCTTCTAAGTGTCCTGCCAATGAAACGCAACCTTTGGCTCGCCTTCCCCACAATATTATCTATGTGGTCTTCCCAACTGAAGTTGTTCGTAATTTTAACGCCCAGGTACTTAGTTGAATTGACAGCCTTGAGAATTGTACTATTTAATCGAGTTCCAACGGATTTCTTTTGCAACTCATGTGGATCACCTCACACTTTTCGTTATTTAGCGTCAACTGCCACCTGCCACACCATACAGCAACCTTTTCTAAATCGCTTTGCAACTGATACTGGTCTTCGGATGACCTTACTAGACGGCAAATTACAGCATCATCTGCGAACAACCTAAGAGAACTGCTCAGACTGTCACCCAGGTCATTTACATAGATCAGGAACAGCAGAGGTCCCAGGGCGCTTCCCTGGGGAACACCTGATATCATTTCAGTTTTACTCGATGATTTGCCGTCTATTACTACGAACTGCTACCTTCCTGACAGGAAATCACGAATCCAGCCGCACAACTGGGACGATATCCCATAGGTCCGCAGCTTCATTAGAAGTCGCTTGTGAGGAACGGTGTCAAAAGCTTTCCGGAAATCGAGAAAGAGCGCAAGAGCGGTAGTTACGTTTGTCGCACCAGTAAAGGCTGTTTTATTGTGTTATTACTAAAATATGTTGTATACGAATGTATTAGTGGTCCACATTATATTCAAATAACAAGTGCTACATTTAAGACTTGAACAGGCTATTTGTGAGAACACTAATCATAAAGTTATTACTACGGTCAATTACTAATACAACGGTACAACCTAAATCACACAGCACACGTGTGACTTAATTTACTGCGAAAGTAAAGGTAACTAATTGCAGGAAAATATTAAGTATTGAGGCACAGTTACACAATGAAATGTCGCACAGACAACTGTTCTTCCTCCTGCATACAGCCAGAAATATTCTGCCATTAACAGTCTCCCAATAGCTATTGCCAACAACAAAATTTACTAAGTTCGTCAGCGGACTCGGCAAAGAATAGGACACCGAGTAATTCATATTTTTTAAATTTTTTTGTCCAACCAGTAGGTCGTTGAGTTAAATAAGACAAAAAGAGAAAAACCGCTCACTAAGAGAAAAATAACAAATAATGAGTTACCCAAAACTAGGCGCAAACGATTCGGAGAAACAGTATACCTTCACCATTGACACGCTCGCCTACACACAGACTGCAGGCCTGTGTTTACAATCATAGTTGCTAACTTAAATACTCATAATGCTAGCAGTATATTTCAGTTTTATATGGTGTAAATTTATTTAGCGAAATTGTAAATTATTCGCCGTTATGAAAATGCAGCGAAGTACTCATTTCGGCCTGGAATATCACTGACTAGAGCAGAATTGTCTTCAGAGGTAAGACTCGCTTCGATGTGAGTATCTATGAGCAGCGAACATGTGTCTGGAGGCGCCCCGGACGGTACAGCTCGCTAAACAGGAGTGCTGGTCTGCAGTGCCATTTCATTTCTTAATAGGACCCTTTTGGTTGTCATCTGCGGCACCCTTACAACACAATGATACGTCGATGATATTTTACGCTCCGTTTCGTTGCCCTCCATGGCAAGCCATCCCGGGCTTACTTTTCAACAAGACGATGCCCGTCTGCACATGACGAGAGTTTCTACTGCTGCTTTCCGCACCGTACCCTGCTTTGGCCAACAAGGTCGCCAGATCTCTCCCTAATTGACAACGTGTGGGGCATTATGGGCAGGTCCCTCCAACCCCTCAAGATTTTGACGATCTTGTGCCCCAAATGGACAGAAATCGGCACGATATTCCTCGGAAGGTCATCCAACGACTTCATAAATTAATGAAAAGTCGAATACCTACATAAGGGCCAGAAGTGGACACTACCCTTAGTGACTTGCTCGATTTGTGAAGTTCATTTTCCTGAATAAATTATTCACCTTTTCTGCAATTGTAATGATTTATTTATCTGTACATATTCATCACATCTAATGATTTCTGTCCCTTTCGGATAGTTACTTCGTGGTGTGTCCTTTTTTCTGTCTTGTTTAGGGGCTGAAGGACGGGGATTGGGGGAGGGGGGGGGGAGCCAGTAGTGAATTGTGTTACACCCCTGCCGTCCACCCCCTCCCGCCCCAAACAAACCTTGGATAAGCTGCTGTTTCTCCAATCCTTATTGGAAGAGGGAGAAGTCCTCAGTAGTGGTACCACAGACACGCACCTACTGCTACACCCTTTATTGAGATAACCAGAGTAGAGAAGTAAATGTATTTGGTGTAACTTACGACGTATGCCATCACTCTGCAGCATAACTACAAATGCAACGAATACTGAACCAGATCCCGATTAACCAGAATGTCTCGGATTACCGGTCGTTCTTGGACACGGCTGTGAATTGTTAACAGGGCTGAGATGTAAGATGTCTCTCATTCTATGCTGGCGGCGGCAATACTCAGCATATCAGCAGAGATTTTGTCTGAGATCATCTAAAAAAAGACAATCCTTGACTAGTGAGCAAACGCACTACGATTTAGGAGGAAATTATGTCTGAACTGAGCTATTCTTCGCCAAGGCTTCAACAGACGATGTTCTAGCAATATATATCAGCCATAATAGGCCAAAAAATACAAAACGAAACGCAGAAAATAAATTTGTTCCGTAGTGGAAAAAATGGTTGAAAAAGTAATAAGTTTATTTACAAGTCGATTGGTTAGAAGAAATTATTTTATGTTAGTTGCTCAGGTATCAGTCCTAGGACCTGGTTATCACTTTCAACATATGGACACGAGTTAAGTGGAACATCTTTAGCATTTAAGAAATCCAACAGTTCGTATTTGGGGCCAATCACCTAAAACATGCAAACATTTCGGAAATCGAAGGTGCTGTTGATGTGCTGTTTCAACAGAAATGAATTATAGCCAAGAGTGCACAACAGACTGCATCTCACATACCGATTTAATAATCAGTAGAATGTGTATATATTTTAGAAAGTCACATTTTTGAAACTGTACAATGCCCATTCTCATTAACAAAATGAAACTGGGGTACATCAGTACGACATTATTTTTTAAAACACTTCTACAAGTAGTACACGAGCAACAGCTGTTTGGAAATTGTAAATATCGGCAGTTGTCTGTTTCATGCGTCAGCACTAACAAACGAAAATAAAGTGAATAAACATGTCCTTTGTATTGTGAAGAAGAAAAAGATTACCATTAAAAGGTATTCTTTAAAATGTTGATCACCAGCTTCAATACAAGATCTTCAGAACAAGATTACAATCTGCGACATAAAGATTGATGCCCAAGTTTTAGCATTTCATCAGAAATTGCAGCACCGGCAGCTAGAATGCATCGTATCGTATCATCTGGAGTGCCGGGTAGGTCCCATACGTCCAGTCCAATCATTTAGAAACAGTCCGTGGAGACAGGCAGTAACTAGTATGTGGTGCATCAAGAGTTGTACGGCGAACAACTCCCTGGCAGCAAAATTCCTTCATTTTTTTCAGTTATTTCCGATAACTGCTTTCAATATTGTATATCTTAAAACGTAAATTCTGCTTTTCGGCAGCAGGTACTCTTAAAGTTTTTAAACTAGATCAACAACTTTGCTTCCGTCATTTTTTCTAGAAGTTCGGGGCTTTATTGTGAAAAACTTACACAAGAATTATGATTCATAGTATTGCCCATCGCTGACCACTACATTCTCCCATCTTTTGGATGGAATACGAATCCCGTGGCGGAAGAACTGGGCGTCTTTTGTGGGGATCCATGAATCGATTCAATTTTGCACTTGTTCACATGATCAGAAGTGCTGGTCAGCCAGACTGTATGCCGCTTATCGAAAAAGGTGATAGTCAGAGAGAGCAGCGCATGGAGAATACGGCGGGAGGGATAGAACTTCTCATTTCAATGTTTCCATGTATATTACGGGTTTTGCGACATGGGGTCGAGCACTGACCTGCTGCAAAACCACCTTTACGTGTCTATCGCTGTCTTGTGGCCGTTTGTGTTTGAGTGCTGGGCTCGAACGCAGCAGTTGCTTTTTGCAGTAGCTACGTAAACGTTCTGTCTTCCCCCGCCATGCCGGTTCAAATGGTTCAAAGGGCTCTGAGCACTATGGGACTTAACATCTGAGGTCATCAGTCCCTTAGAACTTAGAACTACTTAAACCTAACTAACCTAAGGACATCACACACATTCACGCCCGAAGCAGGATTCGAACATGCGACCGTAGCGGTCGCTCGGTTCCAGACTGAAGCGCCTAGAACCGCTCGGCCACACCGGCCGGCGCCATGCCGGTCTTCGACATCAAAATCACCGTTCTTAAGGCGTTGGAAACATTCTGTGCACGTTCTTCCACTAATAGTTCCCTCACCATTGGCCTTACCCAGCATTTTAAGAGCCACAGACGCAGATTTGTTCATGTTAAAGCAGAAAATTAAAACTTGTCGCAAATGGCGAGAAATGGGTACGTAAGTTGACGTATTTAATCGAGAATAACCTTATGATGCAATCACAAATCGACTAATATTTTTATGGAATTGATTTTACAGATGCGTAATCTTGTTGTATTACGCGTATGACCAACCACCTGAATCCCACATGCCGCTACTGCCGTCTATTGCAAACCGGCGGAACACAAAGTTGTAGATCTAATACTAATTCTGAATACGTGACTTGCTTCTACTCGCGGTATTTCCGATTAACTTTCCACAGTGAAGACTCATTGTGATAGATTTCAATGAACACCACGGTGCATTCTTTTTGCCATTGTATGACCATTTCGTTAGTTACCTACGTACAGACTGCGCTTCTGCTGGACCTTCCAAACCCACACCATATACACGCACCGGTTTGTTTGCAGCTCCAAGATCTACGCAGGCATATCCCACGCTTTCATGTATTCTCACCGTTTGGCTGCACAAGTAAACACACCTGTATATGGTACGATATGACTACACTGGAGCGCCCACGCAGGCAAATCTGCCACTTCTACCCGAATATGTACAGTGGCCTTAACACTCAGAAGTAGCACTTCTATTAGCAAAGATACAGGAAATTAATGGATGAAATATAACCACAGAGTGTTTACAGAAATCATATCCCTTTCGCTTTGGGGAGTATTTGCTGGGAAGTACTGTTACATAAATAATCATTGTTTGTAGAATGACTTTTTACTCTGCAGCGAAGTGTGCATTGATTTGAAACTTCCAGGCAAATTGAAACTGCGTGCCAGGAAGTTTCATATCAGAGCACACTCCGCTGCAGAGTGAAATTCTTTCTGGAAACAATCCCCCAGGCTATGGCTAAGCCGCGGAGTGCAAATCCCGCAAGGTGTGCCGGAGAACCCCTGTGAAGTTTGGAAGGTAGGAGATGAGGTACTGGTGTAAAAGTAAAGCTATGAGAAAAGGTCACGAGTCGTGCTCGGATAGCTCAGTGGGTGGAGCACTTGCCCACAAAAAGCAAAGGACCCAGTTTCGAGTCCCCGTCCGGCACACAGTTTCAATCTGGCAGGAAGTTTAAATCGTTGTGTGATATTATACGTGGGAGTCAATTCGTCCACTTCGATTATGAAGTGAAAATCACTTTTTTTTTTCTTTTCACGTACAGCAAGTATCATAACAGTGACCGAACGATCCAGCAGCTGTCACGTTGAAACATGTAAGTAATACTACAGTGACGGTTGCGTGGCAATACGTAGACTCCGACTGGTGCTTTAGTTTGAGCAAACTGGAAAGAGACGCAGCGCTCTGTGTCGAACGGCCGGCGCTTGGAATGAAGCAGGCGGACACAGCGCTTGACGAGCTTCGCAGATCCGGCGAACAGCAAATCTCTTGTGAAAAGCGCAAGCTGCGCGCACTATTGAGCCCAAGCTTAGAGCCGGCGTGAATGGGCCGGTTTGCCGCTAGGAATAGGGCGTGCGCTGTTTCCAGGGCAGGTCGTAAAACAAGGGCTTTCGCGAGCCGTAAATCGAAAGCGAGTTGTGAGCTTCAACCGTAAGAGTGCATCGATGTCTCCAGCACCTCGCGCGCACCTATTCAGCGACAATCAAATACTTGTCGCAGAATAGACTGTCGTCTGCTAAGGATCCGAAAAGTCTTGCACCTAACACACAAAAGGGAATGTAGCTGCTCACATAACCAGCGAAGTGCTTTTTCTTCAGGTATTGGAGCCAGATAGATTCTTGACCTTAGTTACGTCATTATTAATAATGTTCCGGTATTTTGGTACATCGTTGGTAAAATTTCAGAGCAGAAGACACAGTTTCTATGGATCTAGCAGGTATAGTTACCCGGTTCAGTCAAATTAATGTGACCATCGCCCATGTTAGACGTCAAAAGTCCAATAATCACTCACAGAAGGCAGGTGGCAGCACTGACAGTGGAGGGTATGTAAAGCGTATTCGGAGGACGCGGCCGGCCGGAGTGGCCGAGCGGTTCTAGGCGCTACAGTCTGGAACCGCACGACCGCTACGGTCGCAGGTTCGAATCCTGCCTCGGGCATGGATGTGTGTGGTGTCCTTAGGCTAGTTAGGTTTAATTACATCTCAGTTCTAGGGGACTGATGACCTCAGAAGTTAAGTCCCATAGTGCTCAGAGCCATTTGAACCATTTTTCGGGGGACGCGGGAAACAGTGAATTCGTTGTCGTGATTCGGAAATGGAACGACTTATCTGACGTCCAGAAGGACGTGAGGAGGAGGAGATTTAGTGTTTAACGTCCCGTCGACAACGAGGTCATTAGAGACGGAGTGCAAGCTCGGGTTAGGGAAGGATGGGGAAGGAAATCGGCCGTGCCCTTTCAAAGGAACCATCCCGGCATTTGCCTGAAGCGATTTAGGGAAATCACAGAAAACCTAAATCAGGATGGCCGTAGACGGGATTGAACCGTCGTCCTCCCGAATGCGAGTCCAATGTGCTAACCACTGCGCCACCTCGCTCGGTCCAGATGGACGTGATCATTCGCTTCCGGGCAAGGGTGGAAGCATTTCCGAGACGGATTGCCGCTGTCGTTGAAGTATACAGTGCATGGCAAAACGGCGCTATGCAAAACCGGCGCCGAGGCAATTGTGGTGTTCCGTGGGACACGGATGATAAGGATGAGCGACGACTGTGGAGATGAGTACTGGCGAATAGAAGCGCCAATGTCGAGCAGCTGACCTCCCCGATGAACCAAGGGGCTACCAACAGTGTCTCCTCAACGACCGTTCAGCGAATGTTGTTGCATATAGGCCTCCAGAGCAGGCGCCTTGTTCGTGCACCCATGCTGACTGCTATTCATTGGCGACGAAGGCCGGACGTTTGCACGGCAATACCGCAAGTAGACATCCACTGATTGCCGACAGGTGGCCTTTCCAGATGAGTCACGTTTTATGCTTCACGTTTACATTTCATTATCACATCGGAAACAGAGGACCTAGGGATGTTTGGAGTGTGGAAATGTAGCGTGCAGAGACAAGTGATACCCAATCACCTGACCACGTTCGAAGTCCGTGAGTTCCGCGGAGCGCCCCATTCTGCTCTCTCACGATGTCTAATGACTACTGAGGTCTCTGATACATAGTACCTGGCAGTAGGTGGCAGCACAATGCAGCTAGTATGAAAAACGTATGTTTTTGGGGGTGTCCGGATACTTTTGATCACATAGTGTATGTTGATGAACAAAAAACGCAACGTATTCCCCATCAGCGCCGCCCCTCTACTATACTTTGCTCGTCTCAAGTTAAACCCTAGGGTAAAGAAAGTGCCGCTATGAAAATGGTCATCGATCGCAGTACACATCCATATGAAGTAAATTATACTTACGTGTTATGTATTTTGTTGTTTCTCCTGCGTGAATGATTCAGTGAGGCACACTATAGCTTTGAAAGTCTCCAGTGCTTTTGCTAACCACTGTGCTACATTCCTCTGTCCTGTCATTTGATCCCATGTGGCCTTGTCGTTTGTATGCGCTGTAAAAATACTTGACGTTACATCGAGTTCTGCACTAAAACGCACACCCGGAAAACTATTGAAAAGCGGCTTAGCAGAGTGTGTGAATATATTTTTGTGGACTGTTTCCCCGACAGTGTAACAAATGACAGCTTCAGCCGTTAACTGAATTCCTCCTACAGCGATGTGAACGGGGTTGAAGGATTACTAGATGCAAGCATTGCTTTCAGTACTTTTTTATCCAGTTAAATCTCTACAATACGCTCTTTCATAAGACGTACCTCACGCAGATGGTATGTCCTGTGCTTTAGACAGGGATTTGCTACTAGCTTCCTCGTCCAGCGTACGCTTTCCACCAGATCCCTCGTCAGATGCTTTAACTGAATTTTATGGTAATTTAATTCGAATATCATTCATTACAATTTCTAGAAAGATTCCCAAGTGTCCATTGTACACCGGTGTCCATATTTAAAGCAGAAAACGAAAATTTTGCAAGGTTGCGTATCTTTTGCCACAAAACTGAATAAACAGGTGATAGCAGAGTAGAAACAATATAAGGAATACAGAACGTAAACAGTTGCAACATGCATAACAGCAGAAGGAAATCTTCTTTGTTTTTTCCAGCTTAACAGTTTTGCACACACATTGCAACAACTGATTAATGTGCTCACTATGGGGCGTGAACACTTCTGGCAGAGATACAGGCCTGACAACAACGGAGCATGCTGTGGACAGCGTCATCATTGTCATGGTGAGGCAATGGCGGCCATTCTTCCTGCGGAGCCGCTCACTAGCCTTGCAGAGTGGTTAGTGGATGCTGACGTGATGCAGCCCGTCTCCGCTGTGCATCCCAGACATCCTCTATGCGATTCAAATCGGGAGAGCGAGCAGGCCATGGTATGCGTGCAGTATCTTCCGTTTTCAAGAGAACATCAACCACTCGTCCATCAGCACAGCACCTCGCAACAACTGTACAGGGGCTCCCAAGACATAGTCACGATACCTGACAGCAGTTAAACCTTTTCTATTCACCCGCACAATTTCATGAAGAGGTGTTCGAGTGATCAACATAATCGCTGCCCACACTATTAGTGCTCCTCCTCGACATCGGTCTCTTTCCACAATGTTCGGGTCTCGAAATCGTTCCCCACATTCCCTTTAGATGCGAATCCGCCGAGAATCACTCTCCAGACCAAATCCGGACTCGTCTGTGAAAAGAACATCGGCCCATTGCCCGACCGTCCAAGTGGCATGTTGGTAACTCCACCTCAGACGCTCCCATGTGTGAAGACGCGTCAGAGCAACAAATACAGCAGATCTTCGAAAATAAAGATCACTCTCCCGAAGCCTTCTGTACGCCGTCTGCCTTGATACATCACGTCCAGTGAATGCTGCGAGGCCAGATGCCAGTTGCCATGCAGTACCAAGGTGGTACAATCGTGTCCTTAACAAGCAAATAACGGTCCTCTCTTTCTGATGTCACGTGTGGTCGGCCCTACCACGGTCTCCGGGAGTCAGTTTCGGTCTCTGTAAACTGTCCCCACATCCGAGGAAAAACAGAACGATTCACGTTGAGCCATCGGGCCAGACGGGTTTGCGACTGTCGTCCCTCCATTCTCCATATGGCCCTCCACCGCAGAGAGTCTGGTAGGCGTCTTCTCTATGCCATACTGCACCGACTGTGACCGTGTACGCAGCGATTGTGGATGTTGGACTACCCAGCAAACACTAATTCATTTGATAGATGCCCTGATGTCGTCGTCGGCCTTGTTTTCCGTTGACCGAAATGCCATCTTTCGGGAGAACACGATCGTAAGAACATCTTTTGACGGTTTGTATGATTACAACGTGAATTAGAGACAGGACGGGAGAAAAGCGTTTTGTTGGGTTAATTTAGGACACCAGTGTATTTATGAACGACGTACACGTGGAATTTGACGTATTAGGAATACGATCATGCTGCAGTTCGCCTGGCGCATATTTCGAGGACCAGCGGAGAGGCAGCACTACTGCAGTTTAACGCGTTCTCCACATTGCTGAGGCGTAAGGTATGCAGCGACCGCTATGGGAATAAAATAGCATTCGTATCTTATGATACACCCTGTTGAAGTTGATTCGTTCCTTATGGATGTATGCGAATGTGCACCTTCTTCGTTTCCTCATAGCCTCCCAGGAGAGAACGGGAAATGGCCGTTGCATTAGGCGGAGGCTGGCGTCTCCACGCTGGTCAAATGAGCACCTTCTTCGACTGCTCTGTCCAGCTGAAAGGAGGGAGTCCACTACTGAACTAGTGCACCGCATCCGCGTGAGGAATACGTGTGAGCAGCGTTCGTACCTCATGACTCACATCGCTCGCGGTGCGGAAACACGTGGCTGGCAGTCCTCTCCCTCGACATCCCGCAGGCGTGCACTTGCTCACTGCGCGGCAATAGGCAAGTGGTCCTGCCACACAGCTGTGCCAACACGAACATTGGGCGCTATGCAGATTGGTCATAACGTAGCGCCAATAGTGGGTCCGGCAAGCGTTGGAATGCATTTACAAGTAGAATCTTTTTTCAGCTGTCGATTTTCCGCGTTTTCTACGGTATGGTAGATTAGCTAATGGTAAATAAACTAATGCTTAAATATGAAACCGACTTACGATGGAAAAAGTTAGTTCCAATTTTGACCTCCAGGTGCAAATCAAGCGTTTTTCGGATCCAGCATGTCGTCGACTTCTCCGGTGCTCACACTGAACAAATTGTGTAAGCAGCAATTAATAATAAAATCAACACTGTACCTTTCTCACTTGTTTGACCCTTTCTGCCTGTAGCACTACCAGCCCTTACGAAACTGTCAATCGCCGATAATGATAACCTTCTGCGAATGGTTTAACCTGACCACGGCTGTACCTAACGACAAATAATCAGACTATACTTTCGTTATCACGAAGTTAGTGAAAGAGTAACAGCAACGCAAAGAGGTTTTGAACTGATGTTCTACTGATACGAAAGTAAACTGTAATTACATTATCAAGCTTTATGGCAAAGCGGAATTAAGCTTGATCTAGGGAAACTAGCCTCACTTGATGCCCTAACTAATCTCGTCTAAGACAGTTACTGTCAATATCATACCGTAACTTGCCCTAGCAAACAACACAACAGCTAACCCTTTGCAGAACATAGAATGACCAACAAATGCAGCAATACACACTGTCTCACAGCAATAGTTGCTATTGGCGTATGATGAACAAATACGGTATAATGAACAAATACAGAAGGACATAAGAACCTACTAACAAAGTCTGACTGGAAATAGCATGAACTACTATTATTTTAAGTAACTGTCACGAAAATATCATGTTTTGAAACAGTAAAGATTACTGTGAGCTTAAGAAAGTTGCATGTGAAGTCACTCTATACAATTAGGCAGTATTGTTATTATTTATAGGAAAAGTTCTGTTGCAGAAGAAAAGATTTTACTAGTCGCTGCACTTGCTGAGAAAGAGTCTTTACTTTCAATTATCACATAATTCAAGTAGCTAGTGGGATTACTTAAACTGGTATGGTTCCAAGAATCATAAACAAGATTAAGAAAATAGCAAATACAGTTAGTAACAACTTTAAGTATAGTGAATAATGCAACATCATTTCAACAGTTAACAAGGGGACCTAGCAACTGTGGTGCGTGTCTAGTTCCTATCGCTGCCACCAGAGGGCTCTGTCATCACGTCAGCTGATGACGTTTTGGGGTAGGGGAAATGGCTGGAGCCAATACGATCCCTTAATTGAGTCACGTGTTCGACTTCTACCAATAGGAATCAAGTATCCTATGACGTCATTGTAGGAGATATAGGTTAAGCTCAGCAGATCCGAGGCCTCAGTCTTGGTCAGTGAGTCAGCGGGAGACTAAGAAGAACAATCATGAAGTGCCAACAGCAGCAGCAGCAGCAGCAGTCGACCTCCAGCGCAGTCACACAGAACAGGGTAGTACGGAAAAGTAAGTATCATACTTCACATTATTCTATCTCGTTCATTATCCTTATTATTATTCTTCAAAGTTGTCACGTATTCGCTAATATCTAATGCTTCATCGTCTTTTATCAACAAAGTCGAGCTCCGCAGACGCGTCCGGGCCTGCATCATCATGAGCCTCGTCAACCATCTCATCCGGACCTACACCAGCGGCAGTCGGCTCACCTGTTCCAGTAGCGACCACGTGGGATCCTGTAGCCCACCTAGCTCACATGTTCGAGCAGGACAACGAGTTGCTGGTCCCCGTCCCACTCAGCAACTTGTGTGATGAAGACGCGCGATCTGCTCACGACACGACGACTTCAACCACTGGTGGTTGAACTCGTGTTTGTCTTTTATTTCATACCACCATTCCCACTATAATCAAATTATTCCAATAATTTTTTAAAAATTCTACTCAAATTATTATCGTCTTACTCTTCATACTTGTTTTCTTCGTGTAGACAGTATAGCTCAATCTGTTAAGTGATCGAACTATACTGGCTACACACAAATATTATTATTATCCTACCAGTTATATTTTCTATATATATGTCAAGTACTTATTTGTACATGGCTCATTTACTATCATGGCTGGCTGGGTGAAGCACCCTCGCCACAAGGACTTTGCTGTCGGTGTTTGGTCATGTGAAGATTCAAGTGAAGAGCAGAAGAAGAAGAAGAAGAAGAAGAAGAAAAACGGAATTCTCCTTCCCTATAATATAAGAGCAATTATTGTAGGCCCAGCCAATTCCGTCAAGATGATTGCCCTCATGACTGTGCTAACGCATGTAGACGGTGTCCGATTTGAACATGTCTGTGTATTCTCAAAAACACTCTTTCAACCCAAGTATCAGCTATTGCACGAGATATTGCGAGGTGTATATGGTGTTACATACACGACATTCAGTGAAAGCTGTGATATCCCCCCACCTGAAAAAGCAAAACCAAACACAGTATTCATATTTGACGATGTTGCCGTCGAAAACCAAGACCAAATTCGAAAATATTTCTCTTTCGGTAGTCATATGGGTGCTGATGTATTTTATCTAAGTTAAACATATTCCAGAAAACCCAAACAACTTGTTAGGGATAACGCAAACCTCATTATAGCCTTCAAGCAGGACAATCTTAATTTAAAACACATTTACCAAGCACATGCGGGAACGGATACGTCGTTCAATGATTTTGTAAAGATATGTGCAGACTGCTAGAACCATTCACAGTGTGGGTTTCTCGTTATTGATAAAAGAAGAAAACTGAGTGATGGTAGGTTACAGACGAAACTTTCAAGAGTTTTTGCATATATAGCAAGGTAAGAGAGGTTAGCTCATCAGTCTGCGCCACATCATGGACAAATTCGGGCGTATGTCCGTCTCTCAACCCGAGAGGATCAGTGCACACAGACAGAACATTCGCTTGTACTTGGACGCGAAAATTCATGCTATGGCGCATCAAGTTTCAGGTATGCGCGGGGAACTAGAGACGTATTACTAGACCCTTCTGAGAATGGTGAATGCGTTAAATAAGCTAGTTCATCAAGTCAGTAAGAAAATAACCGACTTAACTGAAAAGGTCGATGCTATTCAGGTAAAAATAGATGCAGGCCTTCTTGTTGTTGATGAGGACGATCACGATCATACTAAGAAGCGGAAGAAAATGAATGCATGTATAAAGCTCCACGTCGCAGAGATGTCTGATTAGTATACGCTGAGATGTCGACGACCAAGCAGAAAATAATTCAAGCGCGTAAAGCAGTCCATGAGAAATTATGGCTGCTGAGGTTAGGGCATATTGACCGTCAGCAGACACTAAGAGAGGCCTTTAAGCCCGTTACTGAATCTCTCCGACAGCTCTCATCAAAATCTAAAACGCACGATAACGACAGTCTTGCCATTGATGAATTCATTATTAGTCATGCTGCAGGTCAGATATATAGAACATTCGGCGTTAGTCCGGGAAGACCGTACACGTTGGGCGCGCATCCCATAACTGTAACACAAGACAAAATACAAATAGGTGATAGACGGTTTGACCGAAGACCAGGCTTAATGAACCTTGAATCTTATTTTCCTAAGACCTACCAAAAAACCTATAAGTTATTCAGTTAATGATAAGGACATGTACCGTGAAACAATACACATGACTGGTATACACAAGATCACCAAAAGCCTAAGCAGCAGGAAATATAAAACCAATACTTGAAGACCGAAACACCAACAACGGTACCAGCAGCGGTGATCGTATTGACATTGGTCTTAAAGCAGTGAACAATCGAATCCCTCAGTATATATAGTATGACGACCACAACGAACTAATACATCGATTACGTCTGCTCATGGCATCAGCTGCTGCAGGTAATACAGCTCATTCTAATGAAGTTGTCTCCATAATCTCTGAGCTTCGAGGGTGAGGTATCATCGAATAAGTAAGGAGACTGTAGTTCGAGAACTACACAAACCAGCACGCAAAACATACCCGCGCAGGCATGTAATGATTAAAGGGTCGGATGACTTGCGACGAGCTGATCTTGTAGATATGTGGCAATATTCACATGAGAATAATGGCTTCAAATATATTTTAATGATTATTGATACATACTCGAAATTTGCGTGGGCATTACCAGTCAAGGCAGAAACCGGTCCAAATGTCGCTGATGCTGCTGATCGCTTGGTACAGACAGGCACCAATCGATGCCCAGCCAATCTCCAAACCGATCATGGTGGGGAGTTGTACAATAGGTACTTCAAGACAGTGATGCAGCGGTATGGAATACATCACTACTCGACATTCACTCACCTTAAGGCGAGTATCGTGGAGCGCTTGAACAGAACAATAAAAGGCCGAATGTGGATGCGGTTTAACCTTCGTGGCTCATACAAATGGACAGACATCCTCCCAGAAATAATTGCTCAGTATAATAGAACCAAGCATAGCACAATAAAAATGCAGCCAATCTATGTTCGTGATAACACACTCAAGGATACCGTATACTTTCGCATTGAGATACTCGATCCACGCAAACAGAAACTTAATGTAGGTGATTTGGAGCGTATCTCAAAACACAAGACCGCATTTGAGAAATCATACCTACCGTACTGGTCAACTGAGATATTTACAGTTTCAAATGTGCAGCGAACGAGTCCTAGAACTTATGTTTAAAGGTGAAGAAATTACAGGCTCCTTCTACGCTGAGGAGATGCAGAAAAGCTCAGAACCAGAGCTTTTTCTCGTGTAGAGAGTCATAAGACGACTTGGAAAAGAGGCCCTAGTCAAATGGCTTGGTTTTCCTGTTACACAAAACATTTGTATTGATGCCAGCGATTTGCTATATAATGAGCATTCATTGCCCACAATTACCACAGTAGCCTGACATGCGCGATCGAAGACACATTAGAGGAGGTGGTGGTGTTCTGGACAAACTACCTGTGGAATTACACATCCCGGGGTATAACTGCTGTGGACCTGGGACAAAGCTTCAGAAACGCTTGGCGCGAGGCAATAAGAGAGTGAATCTGCTTGATGAAGCTTGCATGGAACACGACATTGCATACGCAGCAAATATATATCTATCAAGTCGTCACATTGCAGATAGGATTTTAGCTGATAAGGCTAAGGCGATATGGAAAAGAAAAGCTATTGGTATAGGTCAACGCATCGCGACATTCGCAGTTGATAAAACCATGCGCGGAAAAATCAAGTTAGGATTTGGAGTGATGAATTTCAAGCGAGTTATGAACGCCGCACGTCGCGCACTAAACAAGAAGGGTTGTTCGAAGAACTGTATCCTGACAGCGATGTATGCGGCTAAAACGCAATGAAGGACAAAGAGTCACCAACGAGAAGAACAAGATCGGTTCAAGCACCTCGTGTTCTACCAATACCCAAGACATCCGGCGGTTTATTCCTTTTCTTATCCCAGCGCTCTCAGCGGTAGGTTCGCTCGCCGGTGGGGCTGCAGCTATAGCTCGAAAAGTCAAGAATGCGCAAAACTCGCAATCCCAGTTAGAAGACATAACCGCATGATGGAGGCCGCAGCCATTGGAAAAGGCCTATACTTGAAGCCATACAGGAAGGATCTCGGTCTATTCATAAATTAAAAAAAGCCCATTAGCCTTCCTACCAGATCGACCACTCACATATACAGACTTCTTAAGTTTGTTAGGCATAAATTCAAGATACCAAGATTCTTTGGTGTGTTTATGAGGGATACATTATCTAAGACTATGTGGAAATCTGATGACTGCGGTATTGTGAATTTAGGTGTTGCCGGAGGTCCCGGCACCCACTGGGTGGTGTACGTTATCAAAGACGCTGGGGCACTGTACTATTCCGACTCCTTTGATGACCTGCAGCCACCCGAAGAATTACAACAGTACTTCACTCACAGAAGATACGTACTATACAATTATCGACGGTATCAGGACTTTAATACATACCTCTGCGGACATCTTTGCATCACCTTTCTCTTGACGTTCACAAAGAAGAATAAGAACAAGAACTAACGTATATAAGCAGGATGTTTAAACATTCATTCATCAGTTGACGTTCGGATGCAATGTCGTACACTTTGACGTTGAAAGGACGGCCATCTATATTGTGTGCAAATTACTTCCCACCAATTGATTTGAGTGCAGGTCAAAATGGCTCTGAGCACTATGCCACTTAACTTCTAAGTTCATCAGTCGCCTAGAACTTAGAACTAATTAAACCTAACTAACCTAAGGACATCACACACATCCATGCCCGAGGCAGGATTCGAACCTGCGACCGTAGCGGTCGCTCGGCTCCAGACTGTAGCACCTAGAACCGCACGGCCACTCCGGCCGGCAGCAGGTCAAACCGTAAACCCTAATTTTTCATCTTATTAACCGTTGACTACTGATTTTACATTTAAATCACGTAAGATGCCGCCTCTAAAAGAGAAGTGTCAGTGGTCGGAAATTTTACTGTGGCAAGTAATTTAACACTGGACATAAACAACTCTAGGTTCCTTTGATCGCTACTGTCTGACAGAAAATAATTAAAGTTTTTGCAAACAGTATATCTCAAGTTAAGTGTGCATATCTTAATTGGAATTGTCTCTAGTTGCTTTATGACGCTTAAAATGTTTGATGATAGTAGCCTGTAAGCTGTCAGTAGTACAAGATTATATTGTGTATCTATTGTCATGTACTGTAGTTACGCTCGAAGCGAAACACAACTCTCTGAAATACTAGCAGAATGTCATCTGAGCAGTCAACCAACCCCAGAGAACAATACTTTCATTACATATCCTAAATCGAATTACTAACCTTCTGGCTTGGAAACAGAAGTAGCCTTATATGAGTTTGCTCTGTTTGGCTCCCTCCTCCACTGTCCAGCTCTAAGTTGATGGTCACCGCTCCTTTAGTGGTTTGGGCACAGATTGTCAAAAATTAAATCTCACTGGGGTTTTTAAATATTTGTAGTCACAAATTTCACATCAGATATCGCGGTCATTCAATCCTGAAGAGAGTCGAGAAAAAAAAGTGATTTTGGCAATCAAAATCATATTTCTACAAGCAAAGCATTGACCCCTAAAGAAAAACATGACTTTTCACACATGGAGTACAAAAAACCTGCATTTAATATTAAACATCTGTGTTTTGTAGGATTACAAGATACTATTATGAATTCAGGTGTGCTGACTGCTAGAAACTTCAACCTCCAGTATCACGTGCAAAGTACACATAAAAGTATTTAAGATGTTCAAATGTTCAAATGAGTGTGAAATATTATGGAACTTAACTGCTAAGGTCATCAGACCCTAATCTTACACACTACTTAACCTAAATAATCCTAAGGAGAAACACACACACCCATGCCCGAGGGAGGACTCGAACCTCTGCCGGGACCAGCCGCAGCCGAGAATTTAAGAGTACCCGTTGCACATAATACGCACTTGATACAGAAAATCCCCTGCCCTAGTGGAATAAAAACAGGCTTGGGAATATTACTTCATAATAACATAAGAAAGAGTACGCTCAATCTCCAAAAATACCGTACTATTTTATATGCCATACTCACATTAATTCACAACTTACCATATAACATGTGCTTACTGAATGTCAGTGGACACAAATAACATGTAGTAGATATGAAAGTGCTGAATATACATTCCTTACTTGAAAATGTTGGTATCGTGATCTGATGCCAATGTTCTGAAGTCTGTTAATGTACTCAATGCAGCCCACCCGCTGCGACACGTAGGACTGCGTTCTCGAGCGATAAGATTCACGAAGTGTGAAGCGAAAACTGTTTGAACAACGGCAGTCTGAAGCACCATTTCAGAGACGCGTGGGTAAGCAGAACTGCTATACTCACAGACATAAAGCGAGACGAACAGCTCCATAAGCTGACTTGTTGCCGTGAGAGTTATATCGCGTTCGAGAGTATTTCGGCCGCAGCACACGCTTGCGGCTCTGTTTGGACGCCGGCAGAATACTACACCGCTTCGACAGCAGCCTGGCCTCTGATTCGTTGTAGAGGTCGATATACTGCGATATTAAATCGCCACCGTGTTTAATCGGCGCGCATGGTCGATGATGCCCTGGGGCGTGGCGTATCGTGGAGTGGCAGGTGGGGATATTTGCTGGACCGCCTCCTCGCGGGTCGAGCGTCATATCAATTTGTACGTCCTTAATCGCCATTTGTTTCTTTAGGCAAATAATTTACAGCATAGAGTAATAATGATAACAAAGGTTTAATGACAGTTAGGCTGCGCCTGACATTTATTATGGCTAGAGCAGTCTCTAACAATTATTATCTGGTATAGAAAAACTATTAATTTCGTGCCTGTATGTTGCTAGTTACCCGTCGTTTAAAATATCTAGGTTAGATCCATTCTCACGACTTTCTTGGGGCCTCGGGCTGTGCATTCCACTGGAGTCCTTTCGGCACCATACGGCGTTGCCAGTCTCTCTGCCTGAGTTCCAAGTTTGGGTTCAAATCAAATGGTTCAAATGGCTCTGAGCACTATGGGACTTAATATCTGAGGTCGTAAGTCCCATAGACTTAGAACTAATTAAACCTAACTAACCTAAGGGCATCACACACATCCATGCCCGAGGTAGGATTCGAACCTGCGACCATAGCAGCAGCGCGGTGCCGGACTGAAGCGCCTAGAACGGCTTGGCCACAACGGCCGGCTCCAAGTTTGGGAACCGCCTTCTTACTCGTCGCTGAAGCAATCTATATTACTGTTTAACAGAACTACTTATTCTCCTTAACTGCAGTTTTCCCATGTAATGTTAAAAATAACAAATAATTTGTGTCTGAAATAAGAGGAACGGCACAAAAGTCTGACCAACCGCTCTGCCCCTGAATTAGATGATGATTGAAAGGGGACTGTTGTCAGATGTTCAATGCCGTTGCACTGGCAGAACAGCTGAATCGTAGGTCAGGTGAACTGCGGACCATGACTTTCATGTTAGGGCAGGGAGTGCCGTCAGTTGCAAAAATGGTCGCATATACATGGATGGCAGTGCCTGGTGTGATAACAGACATTTGTGGTACGAAAAGGAAATTCGAGATCGCGTATACTACAAACAACCGCATCGCTCCCTGAAATCTCTGAGTGAATTCTGTATGAACACACTTTCGTGAGTGATCTGTCGGTGTCGCCTGTATTTGCACGCAAGCGTTGCATGCTTGGGCCGGGTGTCTAGATGGGGTGAGAAACCGTAGCGGTGCGTCTGGGATGCATTAGAATACATTGTAGAATATGATATCTGCAGTATCTCGAAGGTGCGGGGGCAGGGCGTGGGTGGGAAGACGATCGGGCACTTTTCCTTCTTTGTAACTCATATTACACTCTCCAGACATGTTAACATGACCACCTGTCAAAAGCGTGAATAAGCACCTTGTGACGTGCGGACCGCTTCGAGATATGCAGGAAGAGAGTTGGTGAGATACGTGAAGGTACTTACGGGGATGATGAATCAGTGCCACGGCCAGCTGCGCATCCGTGGCACACAGTCCGATGGAGGTGTTCCCTAGATTCGCGATTGGGCTTAAATCCAGAATGATTAGTAGTCAGGGCAGTACGGCAAACTCATTCTGGTGCTCTTCGAACCACACACGTACATTTCGAGCTGTGTGAGACGTTGAATTGCGATGCTGGTGTATGCTATCGTGTAGAGGAAAAACCAAACTGCATGTAGAAGCGGCACAGTCCCCGAGGGTAGATGCGTACTTGTGTCGATCCATCGTGCCTTCCAGAATGACGAGATCACCTAAAGTATGCCAGGAAAACGTTCTCTAGACCGTAACACTCCCTCCATATTTGCTTTCAGACGTTTCCCGCAGTACACGCCAACGGCCATCTGTCTGACGGAGCACAAAACGCGGTGCACCTGAAAACGCCACTTGCCGCCAGTCAGTGGACTTCCAGTTGCGGTATTGGTGTGCAAACTGCAGCCTTCGTCGTCCATGAACAGCAGTCGGTATGGGTGTGGCGCCTGCTGCCGTGGCCCACACGCAGCAACGTTCGCTGCTGGGAGCCCCTCGGTTCATCTGCGCAGTCGGTTGCTCGACAGTTACACGTCTATTCGCCCTGTCGCTCACCCCTGTCAGTTAGGGCCCACGACACATCGCAGCTCCCTCGGCGTCGGTTTTGGATAACACCGTTTTGCCATGCACTTCATACTTCACCCACGGCGGAACGAGAACATTTTACCATCTTAGCCGTTTCGGAAATGCTTCCACTATTCGACCGAAAGCTAATGATCGTGCCCTTTTTTGGACTCAGATAAAGCGGTCCGTTTCCACATTACGACAACGATGACACTGTTGTTCGCGTCTCACCGACACGCTTTATATACAGGTCGACAATTATTTAACTGTATGAAAGAAAACGTAATTTAGTTACAAACTACGGCGTGCACACACTTTATCAAACATGTGAACGTCACTACAGATATTCGGATTTAGGTTATGACATGTTCGATTTGCCTGCTATCATTGTTGATGATTTGACGCACACGAATAGCGAAATTCTGCATGACCCGTTGAAGTGTCGAAACATCGATGCTGTCGATGACCCTTTGAATGGCTGCTTTCAGCTGAGCGATGATTTTGGGGTTATTTTCGTACACCTTTTCTTTAATATATCCCCACAAAAAGGAGTAGCAAGTGTCCTGATCCGGAGAATATGGCGTCCAATCGAAGCTCATGCGAGTGGCCTCTGGGTACCCCAGAACCATAATGCGGTCCCAAAAGTGCTCCTACAGGACACAAAACATTGTCCTTCTTTGATAGGGTAGAGCTCTGTCTTGCATGAACCACCTCTTGTCGAAATCAGAGTCACTTTGGAAATTGGGAATGAAATCGTGTTCCAAATCCTTCACGTACCGGTAGGTAGTCACCGTGCCGTCAAGGAATATCGCACCGATTGTTACGTTATAGGGCACTGCACACCACACAGTCACCCGTTGAAGGGGGAGAGACTTCTCGATCGCGAAATGCGGATTCTCAATCCCAAAATGCACCAATCTTGCTTATTGACGAACCCATCCAAATGAAAGTGAGCGTCGTCGCTAAACCAAACCATACTGCGCACATTAATTCCCATCATGCTCCGCAGCCAACCGTGCAGTTTGAACGTTCTGACGCAAACCATTCAGAAGTAGTGACGATTTTATTTTATATAGTTCAATAACTGTCATCCTGTAGTGCTGCCACCCGCCGTCTGTGAATGGTTACTATACGGTGACGTCGGTCGTAGGCGGTGGTCACATTAACGTTACTCAATTGTGTAGAGTGCCCTTGGTATCGAACAGTCAGTGATGGAAGGAGAAAACTATTTTAAACACGGGGTCGGTCCCTTTATATATGCGCCCTAGCCAGCCCCGCTATACGGTCCATTAGTACCAGGTGAAGTAGTGGGCTGCGACTGCTTAGCGCACGTAACGGGAAATTTGTCCAGGGTGATCTCATAACACTGCTAACTTTGATTCTCTGATAGCAAATTACTACAGCCCATTAACAAGGTCGATGCGGCATAGCTATTGTGACAGATGTGTATGGCGGCGTTACAGATGGAATAAAATCTGCAGAAGACTTAACTGTTGCCGGGGAGAGCGATAAAGAATACAGTCAGGGTAACAGATGAGATGGAAGAAAGAAAGTAGATAGGGATGAGGAAAATATAGATACTCTCCACAATGTGGCCGTAATGCTGAACAACCGAGATACGCTGAGATTGAGGCTACGCCGATTACAACAGATAAAACTTTATATGTTCTTGAGTTCGGAGTGGATCTGAGTACGATTCATGTAGCTGGGTATTTTGTTCCACATTGTATGGCGGAAATGGAGAAGGTGATGGAAGCAGTTATAGTGTCACGCATAATACAGACAAGGTGCTGAACATATCCGATCTGATATTGCAGTTACAGACAAGGTGCTGAACATATCCGATCTGATATTGCAGTTACAGACAAGGTGCTGAACATATCCGATCTGATATTGCAGTTACAGAATGATGACGACAGGTATTTGATATTCGAGGTGTATTGCTCACCGTGATTAAGAAACAACTGAAGAAAACAGAGCGCTTAACCCTGTGCACTCTCATTGAAACCGCCGCCGCCTTCGCGAGCGGCAAGTGCGCCACACATGCGAGTCTCTTTGAGGAAACTGACCAACAGTTATTGTGTACATTACAAGAAAAAAATTGCGCGTTCACTGCAATACATTTACATAAGCTTTAAAGTACATAACTTTTTATTGCGTAGTATTTTTCGAATCTCTTCAGGGTGAATTGTTTCCATCGTCATGTCACTCGAATTGTTACAAATGAATCAGCGACATCATCAGAATCATTTTAATGAAAATCATTCTCACTCTCGTTTTCAATTAGACATTCCTCTAAAATATCTTCCTCAGAAAGGACTGTGCGTGAAGAACCAGCCATTTCGAGCCTGCCAACTTGAACGTAATAATTACAACCTGTCTCTGAACACAACCGCCACAGTTCAATATCGAGTTAACACAGGCTTCCCCAGATTAAGTGGAAAGGGTTAAATATCACGCAGCCTTTGTGGTTGCATCCATCCCAACAGCTTAAGAACGATTAACGTCATCAAACAACCTAATGTTACTCACTTGCGAAGCTGCAAAAATAATTTGAGAGACGGAATAGTCCAATTTGATAAAAATACGCGCATACCGAGGATACATCACAAGGGAACTTAGAGTGTATATATGAAAAAGGGTAGTGTTAACTGTCAAATTCCTGCATGAGTGACAGGAGAGTGCATCAGTGGCAACTAAAAATCTGTACTACACTACAGCAGTTTGGATGAATTCAGTATGCGGAGTAAGTGCGGCTTGAAATCATGGCTTATCAGCTATTGAACTTTAGATGGCGGCAATTCCGTAATATTGACCAGCCTAGTTGACATTAAGGCGGCGGGATGGGGTTTCGACCGCAGGCACGCGCTGTGAAGGTTTCTCCCTTGCATGCGCAGCTGCCCTTCGAGAGTGGTGCGGGGCGCAGGAATGTCGCAGCGCAGTGTTTATCAATGGCAAGTAAGGGGAAACCCTTTGTATATGTCGTGGCTCCGTGTAACGTAACTTGCAAAACTATTTCTCTATCATCAACACTCTTAGAGTTAAAATTAATCACGTAGATATACATAGTCCAAAACTGAATAGCGCACTCAAGAACTGATTCTCTCATTCACGTTTTTCTTGTGTCTGTAAGGTGGGAATGTTCGAGTGTGAGTCAAATTAAAATCGTCGATGTCTAACAAAAAAAAAGTAGCACCATCAACAAGTATGACGGTCAGCATATTCATAGCGTTCTCCATGATTCTTGGGTGGCAGCATCGTGCCAAAAATCTAGCACAGGAATAGCGTAAAGATATCGCAACACTAGCAAATTGATTGACACAGAAAACGTCTATTATTAGATTTCTTTGTGATGTGTTAAGCCTACTGAAATTCATTGCAGCATGAACGTCCAATATATTGAAGAATGTGTCACAGAACCTAATCTAGCAATTTAGTCAGAAGTTCATAAATGATGTGACGTCTCCAGATGAACAGATCCACCCATCCTTCAAGATTTCTTTCCACCTCTGAGCTGCTCTTCGCTTCGCACATTTTCCTCCCTTGCCAACACCTAACTTTGGGGTCATTAACCCCATCTTTTCCAGTCCACATCCTTTCCAAAATACTCTCCTGAAAAATCCCTCATTACCTATTACTCAGTTAATCTTAAGATCCACAGATCACATTTCTCATCCATCGCTGCTCCCTGACAGTCCCAAAACAGTGCACAACCAAATCAGTAAAAATCCCAAATACTAGAGGAAGATATTTTTTTATGGAGTCATCAAATATCATCTCGTGGAGTGTCGGGACAGTATCCTACAGTCCAACAGTCAACATTTCGTCGATGGTTTCGCCTTTCGGGAATATCAAGCACGAGTGCACCACCTCGTGAACACTTTCCTTCAGGGAGGACGGGGGAGGGGGAGGAGAGCGTGTGGGGGTGGAGGAGGGGCAGGGAGGGCGTGGGGCAGGAATAACCCCAACGGGATGGCCCACGGTATCCCTGACACGAACGCTATTCAGCACGATAGCACACACATGTTGAAACTTGCACCAAATCGTTTCAGGGACTCTCGTCAACGCTGGAATTCCTATAGAGAGACTTAATCACTAATGTCTTGAGCACCACGTGGAAGCGGATCCAAACATGGAGCAACGCGGCACTGCTTGTTTGACAGTAGTACATTTTTATTACACAGCTGTTCAGTTTCGAAAGACAACCTCGAGTTTGGTTATCGGTTTGTCTTTATTACGCAGTAACTTGTTAGTTTCATACGACTCATTTATTTCATTCCCTGTGCCTCTACAACGTAAGCTAACTCACGTTTGTGTATATGCTGATGGTTCAAAACAAAACGCTTTTTGAACAGTGTAGTTTTATTTCTTAGTCTAATGTCGATAGACTGTTAAAGCTTCCGTTTTTCTTTTAATAGCCTGCCATCCCATTGTTGTTGCTGCTTTGGTCCTCAGTCTTAAGACTGGTTTTGTGCTGCTCTGCATGCTAGACTACTCTGCGAGAGCCTCTTCATCTCTTCACTCTACTTGAATCTGTATCCATCTGAACCTGCTTACTAATGTCAAGCCTTAGCCTCCCTTTACAATTTTCGCGTTCTCACTCGTGGAAAGGAGGTATGGCCAGCTGCTGATTGATTCAACTGATTAACTCCGTGTACTCTTCTGCGTATTACCAGATTGTACAGACCGTTGAAACTGTTTCAGAAGTCAGAATGAAATCTTTTGAATTGTTCTGACGTGTTAGCCGTTTGTGAGATACATTTTCTGTGGGTCCTGTTCATTTTCGTTACACGTTACTAGTCTGTGGCGTATGGTCATTTACTTCGAACGCTTTCAGCACTGTCCACATGATGTATGCTGTCACGTCCAGTATTACAAAGAAATGTTGACTGGTGACGCCTCCTAGTTTGGATGAGAAGACTTCCGAGGAAGTTTAATTCTCTTGTTTAACCGATTCTCTAACACTGTTCATCGGTCCAAGGTACTAACCGGGCAGGATTAACAGAAGAAACAGAAAAGATCCAAGATTGATGTTCAAAGAGAGCAGCACGATTCGTTACGGGCCTCTTTAGTCAGGGTGGAAATGTGACAGAGGTAGCAACGAACTGTAGTGGGAGGCGCTTCATGAAAAGCGGTTTGCATCGAGAAGACGTGACACTTCGCGGGCCTGGTAGGTGTACAGTAGCATCGGCGCGTTATAAGGACCTCCATGTGCAACACGTGATTACAGCGTTGCAAGAATGCAGCTGTGACCGCGCCACTATTTTCATGCAGTATGTGGCGACACCGTATGTCGAATGCCAGATGAAATATTTTCTTCGAGAAACCTTCTGTAACGACCACACAATCTCTAGGTAATTTCAGGATGTGTGACCTTCCAGATTTCCTCACCTATATCCATGTGACCTCTACTTGTGGGGATATCTGAAAGATCGTGTCTATCAGGTATGTATCCGGACTCTTCCTGGTCTGAAGGATAGCGCCTTGATAACACCGGGTATGCTGCGAGCAACTGTCGACCACGCCATGCTAACGGATGCAGCATGTTGCTGGGTCGGGAGCCCATACTGAAAACATGTTGCTGCTTACGACCTGGTCCCGGCGGAGGTTCGAGTCCTCCTTCGGGCATGGGTGTGTGTGTTTGTCCTTAGGATGATTTAAGTTAAGTAGTGTGTAAGCTTAGAGACTGATGACCTTAGCAGTTAAGTCCCATAAGGTTTCACACACATCTGAACATTTTTGAACTTGCTACCATATCCTGATAAACGAACCACCGTTATCACGTATTTGATCGTCCACCCCCTTTCCCTGCACCCACATCACATTCTGACAGCTTATGACATTATATTTTCATCTGGTAACAGAAAGTGGAACTATTATTTTTCCAACATACTTCGCGAGCATACCAACTAGTGAACCTAGTTACGATGTTACAGCGTCCTGCAATGTATACAGCTCGCACTGCAGCGCTCGGGACATTGTCTGTTTAATTATGACCACCCAGTACTTTAACTGGTAAGGGGTTTTCTTCCTGCGACCTCTGTATCATTGATACCAAGTGCGTTTGATGAAGACAAACCTAACAATCTTGAAAACCATATCAATATTTATGAACGTATTAACACAGGTCCGAAGTCCTGCCACAGTTACACGCTACGAAAACATTTAGAAAACTTGCGCTCACTTTCATGTGAATTAGACCACACGCAGACAGTCGGAGTACATGCATTTCGTTCCACTCTGCGCCGAGACTCCGAGGCGTTAAATTCCTTGTAATCGCGGAGCGTTGTTTACTACGATTTGCGTATCTAGTGTCAGTCAGTTGTCGGTTGTGTTCCTGCTATGTGTGTGAGGAAGACGTAAATTTATCTTGTTGCGACACACTAGTAGCGTGCAATAGTTATCACAGGAACCACGAAAAGTTATTCTAAGCATGGACAGTGGGTCCTACGGGGAAGGAGTCTATACAACCCCTTTACAGGCATCCGTGCGTCATTTGACGGCAGACTAATAGCCACTACACTCAGTGGTTGAGCAGGCCGTGGAAGGAAGGTGTCAGTGAGTCTCCGAGCTAGGAAACCACCACCTCGTCCGACACGGGTGTTTCTGGAGCCGTGCAGAGGCGGACATTCGAACATGAGGCAGATCAGAAGAGCGGCAAACGAGCAACGCTCGCTGTGAAGCAACACGACGCCCAAACAAGGGATGTAGTCAGCTAATCACAGCAGGACGTAGATAAGACTTTGCCATTGGGGAGCATCGCAGTTGTAGACTGTGGCGGTACGAACCCCTGTTACTAGATGGATGTTTCTAGTATGCAAGGATTGCTTTTTTTTCTTTTTAATTCTCATTTTGTTCGTTTTCGTTCGTTGTACGTGCTCGGGGCGGACGTCATAAGACATCCGTTTAAGTTCGTCTTTGATCGGTTAACTGAGTTTTTTTATTACAGAGGGCTGCTAACCCTCTGACCGAACACGCTGAGCTACCGTGCCGGCATTGCTTTGTGGAGAGCGGGCGCGCTACACGGCGCGCGGTTCGCGGAAGCGGCGCCAGACCCGCGCGAGATTTGCAACGGTCGGTCTCCGCGTCCGGGTGACCACGCGGCCTGCAGCTTGGGGCATTGTTTGGTTTTTCGCGCATTACGCAAAAACTATGTAACTTACGGTGAAGAGCGATGCGGCAGTGGATTGTGGTCAGCAATATGCACCTTCTGAAAGATCGATCTTTATTTCAAGTCACGAGATGCAAAAGTTATAGTAACCTCAAAATCGGTTAATACCACGAACACTGGAAGATTAATAAAAATAGTAAATAACAACTTACAGGGATGAGCGAGTACTCATTGAAAACGTTTCGTCATAGCGGATCCAGTGCCGTAGTCATATGTTAAGATTCATAAATAATTAAGCCCGTGAAGAGCAATAAACTAAGTTTGAGGGAATATTGTTTATAAAATTTAATAGAAAATTCGTGACGCGAAGAGCGGCACTATATAATATTTTGGGTGGCATCACACTTGTTTTAAACTTGTTAAGTTATACTATACACTTAACTTGCAATAGTTTTGATTGTTTGCAAATCATTATTAACATTGATCCCCCATAATTAATTAATTATTATAGATATGAAGATTTTGAGCAGCGCAATGTGTAGATCGCTATAGATTGTGTCTAAAAACGGTGCTATATGCAGTTGTATGTTAAAACTTTGCAGCACAGATGTCAACATACAAATTTGCGCTAAGTGGCGAAATTTTGCAAAAACTAATACTTCATTTACGGGCAATAGAATAATCCTAGAAATTAATGTAAAATAGTAAATGAGATGTACTCTTTAGCGCGGTTCCGATGGTGTACCTATTTCTGTCGAGGGATGTATGAATCAAAATTTGTAACAACTGGTGGGACTGGTACTTGCATAACGAGGAAGTTGATGTCCAACCCTATATAAGTGAGTGGCCATCTTGGCCAGGGGTGAGTCGTTGGTCAGTCGTTTTGGAGGGTGGGTGGCGAGCAAGCCCCACTTGAGGGTGGCCGGCGAGCAAGCCCCACTTGAGGGTGGCCCGTGTGGTCGTTTGAGAATTCTTTTTCGCGCCGATTTCTTTCGACAAAGAGTATTGTTTAATAGTGCAAGTGTGCATGCATATATTTGGTGAACTGGAAGTGCTACGATTATTTGTGTGAGTGCGATTTACGAGGCATACATCGTCGTAAGTGAACATGTGACGAACTGCGATTTCGCGCCAAAACTGTTAGAACAAAGAGGACAGTGGGACTTGTGGTTCTGTTCGAATTGATTGAATAACTTTCGATTACAGCAGCCTACATTATTGCTATTGGGGGCTCGAAGTCAAATTATTATTAAAGTAAAACTGTAAACCGTGACACCAGTTATAATTTCATTGTGTGAAAGAAAAGGACAACGCCAATAAATAGTGATTGAATTGTGTCGTGAAAAACTGATTTTAATATAATAATCGCCTCATTCTTGTTCCCTAGCGTAAACTGTACTTATGTCTGAGTGAATAATTAATTCAAAACTATAACAAATGCGCCGGTGTGGAAATGTACTAATGCACCAAGTGTGGAAATCATCCCCAGAGGCTCACGTGAGAGCCAAAATTTGTAATAACATTTTTTAACCAACATTTGTATATGCACATTCGCGTGAAAATGCTGCAACCGCACATCTTCTTCTTCTTCTTCTTCTTCTTCTTCAATATTTACCGACCCGTCGCAAGACCCATCCGTGAATTGCACTTTCCATGCTCTTCTAGTGATGCCAACAATACTGTTCCCTCCGGTCGGTCAGCTTATGTAATGAATAAAAATAATCGTTATCGAGAGAGTGACATTGGCCCTTACAGTATATATGTGAAGGGACTTGCAGGAAACGTTGGTAGGCTGCATCCGAGGACAATTGGAAAACTTGTGTACACAACTAATTCACAATGCAGGCAAAATATTGCAAATATCATATCAATAAGACGGAACGGAATCAAAACTGAACTTAACTCTCCCAGAGCAGACAAATTATTACTAAAGTCTGCAGTTTTTTCAGCTCACCAACTGGAGGCCTATAAACCATACCGTCTTGCATGTTAGGCGCATGTCAAAAAAGGCGATGAAGGAAGGAATTACCACTACCACACGATTTAGCACGTGTGCGGTCCAATTTGCCTCGAAAGTACTTCGAGACTTTGTTTCAATTTAGGCGGGAGAGGTTGCCGCCCTGTCTTCGGTGTCTTGTCACGGTTCGCGCGGCTCTCCCCGTCGCGGGTTCGAGTCCTCCCTCGGGAAAGGGTGTGTGTGTTGTGCTTAGCATAAGTTAGTTTAAGTTAGGTTAAGTAGTGTGTAAAATTAAGGACCGATGATGTCAGCAGTTTAGTCCCATAAGATCTTACTACAAATTTCTTTTTTTTTTTTTTGTTTCAATTTACGGGATGCGTTGCCCAGTGGGTATGTGTGTCCCATTCGTGGGGCAATGTTCTAAGCGTCTCAGATTTCATCGTGTAAGGAGCCAGTGCTTGTTATAAGATGAGCCAAATGTGGAAATCATGTGCGTGCCGACTGCCCCTCCACGCAGCTGCACTGTGGACTTTGCAACCATGCGTGCGAGGTGATAAACCGGAAGTGCCCCGAGAACGCGCATTAGACGTACGTTAACGAAGTCGCTACTAGGCAAGGCGTCACTCTCGTGAAGCTGAGAAGGGTATCTCACGCAGGCCGCATGTCGAAACAGTGCAGTCTCTTCCACCCACGCGTGATGAACGAGCCTTCCCAGCTGTGCCGTCTCAGCCGCACAGGAAGACAGTCACAAAGCAATGATGCCAGGCCGCCTACACCCCGATGGACGCCACCACTGGAACACTCTGCCAATGGGACCGATCTGCAGCAACCCGTACCCACCTCCGTGTCGGTCAACAGCTCCTGTAACGGAAGTTCCACTTCGTGAATGGAAACTGGGAGATGGTCCATTCCGGGGTTACTCACATTGAAAGACAAACATTTTAATCTTATCATGTAGGTCACACACGAAGTCCAAATGGCACCAGAAAGACCAGACGATTCCAAAGCTATGTTACTGGGGACTATGATTCAGCAAAATGGCGATTAAAATTCTACAATTGAATACCAGGTCGGTCATTTACAGCACAGAAACCCTGCAAAGAGACTTACTTTCACAAGACATACACTTTGCTGCTATCTCAGAAACTTGGTTCAAACCACATTCAATGTTCTCACTCCAAGGCTTCCACATTTTTCGAGAATCCAGAGACGTTTGAAAAGGCGGAGTTGCACAGTTCGTCAGATCCTCAGTTCCTGCTTCTGCTAGATACGTCGACCACAGACACGTAACAGGCTTTCAGGCTGTACCGGTGAACACTCGCTTCAAGATTATACCTCACCATAGTGGCACTATACTGCTCTCCAAAAAAAAAAATCGAAACTGATGAGTGGCATACGTGGTGAGTTCGGCTCCCCACCCCCTTTCCCTGATTTCTGGAGACTTTAATTCGCACCATACGACTTGGGAATGCGAGATGAGCGACAGATACGGAACAGCTGTTTTGGACATTATAGGTGAATTCAGTTTATTTATTCTGAACAACAGTTGCCAACCCTCATCCCGGCGCCAGGAAGACGCTCGTCTGCAATAGACATCACCCTGTGTTCTTCGAATATCTCGCAAGAATTTAAGAGGGAGGTCTGCCCCTACCCGCTGGGATCCGATCATTTTGCTATTCGAATAACCGAGAAAAGTGAGAGTGCTCCAGGTATATAGATGCCGTCATCAAAATGGAACATGCGCAAAGCAGACTGGGAGGCATATAAAACATATATCAAGGAACACCTTCATGCAAGTTTATTGCAAGGGCCCGCAGATGAATATTACAATCTGTTCACTTCCCTAATAAATGAGGCGGCCGTATTTTCCAAATGCCATGTCAAACCGATCCAGAGCCCCAAAGGTCTTTCAGTTCCATGGTCCCATCAGGACTGTTCGAGACAAGTTGCTAAACGAAAACTAACTTACAGCATCTACAAAAGAGAATGCACGTGGGACAATTCTCTCAAACACAAACAGGTGGCCGCTCCTACCAAACTGTTTTTGAAGCAGCGAAAGAAACACTCTTGGAAACAGTTTTGCGAGAAGCTCACCAAAAAAATTCGGTTGTCATCGGCTTGGTCCACCATACGCAGATTCCGAAACTGGTCCCCGTCGAATAAAGATTTACGTGGCGGGCTGGCTGACTTAGCACAAATCGTTACGTCCTCATCGGACATCACTGCCAACATCAGATGCTGCTTTTCCTTCACCCCTGGGATCGACATAATCCTTACTGACTCCATTTCAGTTCTCGGAACTGCGGAACGTCTTAAAAGGTACCAGCAATGCAACTCCAGGATATGATGACATCGACTAGAAAATACTGGCTAATTTGCCGGACGAAGCCTTACACATATTGCTTGACATCTACAATCGTTTATGGGAAGTAAACAATTTCCCGGACGACTGACGTACTTACGACTTTTGTTTCCATACTCAAGACTGATTTAGACTTCCCATACCGTTCCATAGTTTTTCTTCTTGCGATTTTAAAACTTAGAAAGGATAATGACGGGCAGTTTGGAATGGTGGTTTGAGAGCATCTCCCTTCTGTCCCGCTCTCAAGACTGGTTTCGAACAGGAGAAGGCCCCATACACAGCCTAAATCTCTTAACTATCGACGTAGAACGTATTTATGCTTTTAATGGTTACCTGACGGCACTGTTTCTTGATGTTTCCGTTGCATATGACAGAGAGGACGTGAACATCCTGATACTGAAGTTCCAGTCAATGGGTGTCCCAGCCTCATTACTCTCTCCTAGGGCACCGTTTTATCAACAGGACAGTACTTTGCATCGACCGCGTGTGGTCTACAGAGGACTGCCGCAAGTCTCCATCTTAAGTCCTATTCTTTATACAGTGTTCTCGTCAGAGCTTGGCACAATTTTTGGTCCTTCAATAAAAATTCCTACGGTACGCCGATGACATCTGCATGTTTACGCTTTCTCTCGACTTGAGGATGACGCTAAGGTGGTTGGACCGATTGGTGTACGTACTGTTTTGTGGACGTACAGAACTGGATTGAATCTGGCAGACACCAAATCTTCGATGGTTGCCTTTACACAGCAGAGATGGACGATAACAACCCCGGAGATACGATTAAGACCTTTTACTATTCGGGTAAGGAGCTCAGCCAAGTAGCTTAGACCCTTTTTCGAGAGCAGACTGACATGGGCAAGCCATATGGAATGTTTGATTTCCAAGGTCCGTTACTTACTCAATATCCTACGATCGGTATCTCGCATGTGGTGGGGAGCTGATGTTTCAGTCATACTCACTCTTTATCGTGGCGTGACTCGGTCAGTATTGGCTTATGGGTGCTCGTTCTAGGGCGATACCACAAAGGCGCTTTTGGTGAACGCAAGGGAGATACCCCTTCAATTCCGGAGGACTATCTTGGCTGAAAAGTTCTTCCTTCGTAGAGCAGCGCAAACAGTTCATTCTCTTCTCCAAAATCTTAACAGCTTTATTGAGGACAACAGATACCTCGATAGGATTCGAAGGAGGAGGATACCTCTCGTAGTTCAAAGCTCCAGGAAGCAAAGATATATGATACCCCTCGTCCTAAAAGACACTCTGCCTCCTTCATTTAGCTTGGAATACGACGTACTAAACTACCAGCCCTTAGTCTTTTATCAGCCCAGAGGGTGAAAGCGAACTTTCACTACTACTGCTGGCCTTTCCCATCTGACTGAATCATCGTAGCCCACATCGATCTAAATGTTCACTGACGGCTCCAAAACAAGAGAGGACAATAGCTTTGCTTACTTCTGCGGAGATCCAATATATTGGGCTATGTTTAAGCTACCGACAGAAGGCAGCCCCTTCACTGCCGAAGTTCTTGCAACTAATGAAGCCCTCCAATATGTGGCAAATAAGCTCGACGACATCCTTATTGTCAGGAGAGCTTCTGTAAAGTTTGGAAGGTAGGAGACGAGGTACTGGCAGAAGTAAAGCTGTGAGTACCGGGCGTGAGTCGTGCTTCGGTAGCTCAGTTGGTAGAGCACTTGCCCGCGAAAGGCAAAGGTTTCGAGTTCGAGTCTCGGTCGGGCACACAGTTTTAATCTGCCAGGAAGTTTCTTATTGTCACTGATTCGAGAAGTGCACATGAAAACCTGGAAAAGCAGCAACGGGGCTACAACACTAACCGTCACGTGCTCGATGTAATCAAGTGAAATGAAAGTCAGCATAAAGATAGTTTTACTATTGATGTTTACAATAGATATGACGAACTGTAGTGGAGAGGAATCTCTAGTAGCTGTAGATGTAGGAAGTATGCAGCAGACCTCAGTAGTTACTGTGCCTAGAACAGTTGCAAAGTCGAAGAGGAAGAAGAAGGTTCTGCTGTTGGGTAGTTGTCATGGCAGAGGTGTAGGCCAGCAGTTGCAGGAAGTGCTGGGGAGTGAGTACCAGGTCACCAGCATTGTGAAGCCTAATGCAGAGTGGGCTCAGGTGACTGTTAACATAGGGGGGTTATGTAGGGATTTTACTAAAGAGGATCAGGTAGTGATTGTGGGTGGGGCTGGTAATAGTATTGATAGGGATGGGGAGTATAACATAGATGGTGACCTGGAAAAGATAGCCACTCAGACTGCCAACACGAATGTGCATTTCGTGGAATTGTTTCAGCGTCACGATCGGCCTCATCTTAATACAGCCGTGAGGCGTAATAACATGAGACTTGGGGGTGCGCTGATGATAGAAGGCATGGGTCACATTTCAGTGGTGTCGGTGGAGTCTATCAGCAGGACGGGTTTCACTAGACATGGCCTGCACCTCAACAGGTATGGGAAGGGGAGGTTGGCAAAGCTTATAGGTGACAGCATAGGTGGGGTTGGTGGGATCACTCATGGGAAAATTCCTGCAGTAGTGGGTGTTAGAGCTGCACCTTTTTTAGATTGAAGTCAGCTGATAGGTATTCCTGCTTAAGGGAAGTCTCTGTAACAAGGGAATCACTTTTGACAAAGCTTAGGTATCCGAGTAATGAGGGAATTAGTATATTTCATCAAAATATACAAGTTATTAGAGATATAGTTAGTGAACTGCTTATAGATGTTGACTCTGAAATTATTGGTATATCTGAACACTTCTTAAATAAGGAGATAATTCAGAGGCTTCCTTTACCAGGATACAGGTTGGCTGGTAGCTTTTCGAAGAGTTCTTTGCGGTGTGGGGTAGTAGCTATGTATGTGAAAAACGGCATCCCATTTGAGTCAATGGATGTTTCAAAGTACTGCACTGAAAAGGTGTTTGAATGTTGTGCAGGTGTGGTTAAATTTAACGGAGCTAAACTTCTAACTTTTGTTATTTATAGATCCCCAGACTCCGATTTCACAACATTTTTGCTAAAGCTAGAGGAAGTTCTTGGTTCACTTTATAGGAAATACAAAAAGTTAGTTATATGTGGTGACTTCAATATTAATTGTATAAGTCATTGTGCAAGGAAGAGGATGCTGGTAGACCTCTTTAATTTGTATAATCTTATGCAAACCGTATTCTTTCCAACGAGAGTGCAAGGGAACAGTAGAACAACCATAGACAACATTTTTGTTCATTCCTCATTACTAGAAGGGCATTCTGTTAGCAAAAAGGTGAATGGCCTTTCAGATCATGATGCACAAATTTTAACTTTAAAAGATTTTTGTGCTGCAACACGTGTTAAATATAGTCATCAGCTATTCAGGAAAGCTGATCCAGTTGCTGTAGAGACCTTTGTAAACCTTATAAAGGAACAAGAGTGGCAAGATGTTTATACCGCTGATACAGTAGACGATAAATATAATGCTTTTCTCAAGACTTTCCTCATGCTCTTTGAAAGTTGCTTTCCTTTAGAACGTTTAAGACAGGGTACTAGCACAAACAGGCAGCCTGGGTGGCTGACTAGAGGGATAAGAATATCTTGTAGAACAAAGTGGCAATTATATCAAAACGTTAGAAACAGTCAAAATCTAAATGCAGCAGCCCATTACAAACAGTATTGTAAGGTGCTTAAAAATGTTATTAGGAAGGTAAAAAGTATGTGGTATGCAGATAGAATAGCTAAGTCTCAGGATAAAATTAAAACCATTTGGTCAGTCGTAAAGGAAGTTGCTGGTCTGCAGAGACAGGTCGAGGATATAGAATCTGTGCGTAGTGGGAATGTCCGTCTTAGTGATAAGTCGCATATATGTGCAGTATTTAACACTTTGAGTACCAGTCACTTACGTAAATCTACTTACCCCAGTGACAGCCTATTATCTCCATCTCCCATATCCAGATTCGGGAATTGTCACTGTAACTGGACGCTCTCTTACCAACTCAACAAACAACGTGACACTGTTTTTTCTTACTTTGAAATAAAGCTCATTCACTCGCTAGTAAATAAATTTGAATTATACTGTTCTTCCGTTGAACCTCTCGTCATCACAGGGCGTGAAAAGGTTTGCGTGCTTTAGGTGCAAAACAAAAGGGCATTTCGTTTACAATTTACAAGTCAAAAGTATGATTTTTTAAGTCTCTAGTTACAGTGAAAAGGAAGAATATATTTCGAAAATGATTTAATATTTCAAAAAGTTCATTTTCGCGTGGTAGAGCTGCAAAAATGGTCCCACGCAAAACCCCAGTTTTCATACACCACACTGGATCAACGTATCCGCATTTGTGGTCCAGTGATCTGCTATTGACGGTCATTCACTAATACTCATATGCAAAACCACTGCAATAAATTTTCGAGTGTCGTCCAGGGTGACAGTTTTCTTACCTAAATCAAATAAATCACAATTAGTATCTTCATCCGTGTCATCAGTATCAGAACAATCGCTACGGTCATCTTCAGAGTCTTCGAAAATGCGAACATTGTCTGCTGCCCGAAGTGGTCTGCTGCCAGACATGTTCCTTCGAGTGCACAATGTGCTAACAATGGCGTCTCACACTCAAGTGACCAGCTTGACTGTTTGTATTATGAGGTTTCACTGTCGTGGATCAAACTGGCAGAAATGTGTACCAGGTATGTTAACTTCCCGCCTCTTATTTTCTGGACGACTAATATTACTCACGAGAGGTAATAGTTGAGTGAGGACCGCTTCTTGTAATATTTCGGATGTGGCAGCTCTCACTAAGATGTTATACCCGTAATACTACGGGCATGGTACTGAAAGTGTTAATAATCACTTTCTGAATATAGCGGGTGAACTAAATAGAAACCTAGTCCCAACAGGGAATCACATAGAGCTCTTAGAAAAAAGTGTTCCGAGACTGTTACCTGAAATGCTCCTCCATGATACTGACAAGAGGGAGATTGAGTTAATAATTAAATCACTAAAGACCAAGAACTCTCATGGATATGACGGGGTATCTAGCAGAATACTGAAGTATTGTTCTACGTATGTTAGCCCAGTTCTCAGCCATATCTGTAACTTTTCCTTTAGGAGTGGTCGGTTTCCTGACCGAATAAAGTACTCGGTAGTGAAGCCACTTTATAAAAAGGGAGACATTGATAATGTTGACAATTTTAGACCTATTTCTATGCCATCGGTGTTTGCTAAAGTTATCGAGAAGGTTGTATATACAAGGATACTGGAGCATTTAAATTCATATAATTTGCTGTCAAATGTTCAGTTTGGTTTCAGAAATGGTTTAACAACTGAAAATGCTATATTCTCTTTTCTCTGTGAGGTTTTGGACGGAGTAAATAGATGGTTCCGAACGCTAGGTGTTTTCTTTGATTTAACGAAGGCTTTTGACTGTGTTGACCACAAAATATTACTTCAGAAGTTGGACCATTATGGAGTAAGGGGAGTAGCTTACAGTTGGTTCGCCTCTTACTTTAATAACAGAAAGCAGAGGGTAATTCTCCGCAATATTGAGTGTGGTAGTGATGTTCAGTCCCAATGGGGCACTGTTAAGTGGGGCGTTCCCCAAGGGTCGGTGCTGGGGCCACTGCTGTCTCTTATTTATATAAATGATATGCCTTCTAGTATTACAGGTGATTCAAAAATATTTCTTTTTGCTGATGACACCAGCTTGATAGTGAAGGATCTTGTGTGTCATATTGAAACAGTAACAAATAATGTAGTTCATGAAATAAGTTCGTGGCTTGTGGAAAATAATTTGATGCTAAATAACAGTAAGACTCAGTTTTTACAGTTTCTAACTCACAATTCAACAAGAACCGATATTTTGATCAGACAGAATAGGCATATTATAAGCGAGACGGAACATTTCAAGTTCCTAGGCGTTCGGATAGATAGTAAGCTGTTGTGGAAAGCCCATGTCCAGGATCTTGTTCAGAACTAAATGCTGCTTTATTTACCATTAGAACAGTACCTGAAATAAGTGACAGTTCAACACGAGAAGTAGTCTACTTCGCATATTTTCATACGCTTATGTCGCATGGTATTATTTTTTGGGGTAATTCTTTTGATTCAAAAAGAGTATTTTTGGCTCAAAAACGAGCTGTTCGAGCTATATGTGGTGTAAGTTCGAGAACCTCTTGTCGACCCCAATTCAAAAATATGGGAATTCTGACATTGCCCTCACAGTACATATTTTCTTTAATGTCGTTTGTTGTTAGCAATATTAGCCTATGCCCAAGAGTTATCAGCTTTCACTCAGTTAATACTAGGCAGAAATCAAATCTGCATGTAGAATGCACTTCCTTGACTCTTGTGCAGAAAGGAGTGCAGTATTCTGCTGCATCCATTTTCAATAAGCTACCACAAGAACTCAAAAATCTTAGCAGTAGCCCAAACTCTTTTAAGTCTAAACCGAAGAGTTTCCTCATGGCTCACTCCTTCTATTCTGTCGAGGAGCTTCTGGAAGAGCTAAAAAATTAAGCAAATTCCAGTGTTACATTGTTGATTTTCTTCATTTAAACTTACGACTTGTCACCTGAATATGTTTTTTTATATTTCATTTTATCTGTTTCTAATATCGTGTTATAATTTCATGTATTGACTCGTTCCATGACCATGGAGACTTCTCCTTAATTTGGTCCCACGGAACAATAAATAAATAAATAAATAAAATAAATCAGGGGAGAGTCTTGTATATCACGTAACGAGATGGCGGACCACATGGAGAAACGAAGTGTGATTGATGACCAACCTTACTATACTTGCCTTCCACATACAGATTTTGTTGCTGGCGTAAAGAGAAAGGTCCGTCAAGAATAGTCACAGATGTGGGAGATCTCAAAAAAGTCCAGAGGAAGACATTATGCCGCGGAAAACCTTCTTAACGTTGTTCTCCCAAATCAGCTGTTACCCTTCACACCTTTATAGGATGAAAGCTCAGCTATCTCCATACTGCGAAGTCCACCCAAGTGACATTGCACACCTCAACCATGTTAGGGTGTTCACACTATGACAGGCAACGCCGCAAGTTTCTTGAGGCCTTGGTAAGAGCAGCAATTCCCCAAGCAACATCTGTGACTGACCTGTGGCGACAGCTGACCGCAACGGACTACGTCACCGTTGCCCCGTTTCTACAAGGAGCCGCGCGGTGTAGCGGATACACGGCGCGGTCTGGGCGCCTTGCCACAGTTTGAGCGGCTCCCCCCGTCGGAGGTTCGAGTCCTCCTTCGGGCATGGATGTGTGTGTTGTCCTTAGCGTAAGTTGGTTTAAGTTAGATTAAGTAGTATGTAAGGCTAGGGACCGATGACCTCAGCAGTCCCATAGGAACTTACCACAAATTTTCAATTTTTTTCTACAACAAGCGGATATCCAGTTATAAGCCACAAAGGTTCTAGCGTAAGAAGTTGTGATATATGTACTGCGTTGAGTGTGTGAATGGACAGAGTGTACTGTGTAGTTTACATGGAATTAATATAATTTCTAATGCCAATGCTGTATATACTCCTCTGGCTGTATGATTGCTGCCAAAGGCCAGTAACAAATAAAAAAAATATTCCGCCCCAGAAGGGGGAGGGGGATATCGGGGGAGGGGATAACTGTGTGGCGACAAGGAGTGCATCGGGCTACCTTTTAAATACACTCCTGGAAATGGAAAAAAGAACACATTGACACCGGTGTGTGAGACCCACCATACTTGCTCCGGACACTACGAGAGGGCTGTACAAGCAATGATCACACGCACGGCACAGCGGACACACCAGGAACCGCGGTGTTGGCCGTCGAATGGCGCTAGCTGCGCAGCATTTGTGCACCGCCGCCGTCAGTGTCAGCCAGTTTGCCGTGGCATACGGAGCTCCATCGCAGTCTTTAACACTGGTAGCATGCCGCGACAGCGTGGACGTGAACCGTATGTGCAGTTGACGGACTTTGAGCGAGGGCGTATAGTGGGCATGCGGGAGGCCGGGTGGACGTACCGCCGAATTTCTCAACACACGGGGCGTGATGTCTCCACAGTACATCGATGTTGTCGCCAGTGGTCGGCGGAAGGTGCACGTGCCCGTCGACCTGGGACCGGACCGCAGCGACGCACGGATGCACGCCAAGACCGTAGGATCGTACGCAGTGCCGTAGAGGACCGCACCGCCACTTCCCAGCAAATTAGGGACACTGTTGCTCCTGGAGTATCGGCGAGGACCATTCGCAACCGTCTCCATGAAGCTGGGCTACGGTCCCACACACCATTAGGCCGTCTTCCGCTCACGCCCCAACATCGTGCAGCCCGCCTCCAGTGGTGTCGCGACAGGCGTGAATGGAGGGACGAATGGAGACGTGTCGTCTTCAGCGATGAGAGTCGCTTCTGCCTTGGTGCCAATGATGGTCGTATGCGTGTTTGGCGCCGTGCAGGTGAGCGCCACAATCAGGACTGCATACGACCGAGGCACACAGGGCCAACACCCGGCATCATGGTGTGGGGAGCGATCTCCTACACTGGCCGTACACCACTGGTGATCGTCGAGGGGACACTGAATAGTGCACGGTACATCCAAACCGTCATCGAACCCATCGTTCTACCATTCCTAGACCGGCAAGGGAACTTGCTGTTCCAACAGGACGATGCACGTCCGCATGTATCCCGTGCCATCCAACGTGCTCTAGAAGGTGTAAGTCAACTACCCTGGCCAGCAAGATCTCCGGATCTGTCCCCCATTGAGCATGTTTGGGACTGGATGAAACGTCGTCTCACGCGGTCTGCACGTCCAGCACGAACGCTGGTCCAACTGAATCGCCAGGTGGAAATGGCGTGGCAAGCCGTTCCACAGGACTACATCCAGCATCTCTACGATCGTCTCCATGGGAGAATAGCAGCCTGCATTGCTGCGAAAGGTGGATATACACTGTACTAGTGCCGGCATTGTGCATGCTCTGTTGCCTGTGTCTATGTGCCTGTGGTTCTGTCAGTGTGATCATGTGATGTATCTGACCCCAGGAATGTGTCAATAAAGTTTCCCCTTCCTGGGACAATGAATTCACGGTGTTCTTATTTCAATTTCCAGGAGTGTATGAACCATGCAAAATCCGTTCACAAACATGCCGATCCTGCGCCGTCGCATCGCAAAGCCACAAGAAAAAGTTCGTTCTTTCTTTAGTTATTCACATCTTGGACATTTCAGTCGTATTTCTGAAATCGAAACTACTAACAACAACCATCAGGATAGAACTGCCGGCTTGGCATATGCACGAAAACGCAAGTAAAATGACGAACATCCACTGGGGCGACTGCCGATAGATCCTGATATGGTTTTTGTAGCTTCCGCGTAGGTACCATTTGCTAATTTGCAGAGGATTGCCAATGTCGCTTATCTCGCCAACACCGCAGGATACTCCTGTACTTCAGTCAATAGGTAGCTCTGCGTTATGCAGAGCTCTGCAGTGAAGTGGGGGCTTGTGCGCCGCAACCAATGGCTGGCGGCGGGCAATCAGATGAGGAGCTTCAGCAGCGTACTCTGGTGACGCGATGAGTACACCTTGTACAGCACTATATCAGACCACGTCCCTTTGTCGGACCGGGACACAAGAGCGCTCGCATACTGGTAAGCACACATCATTTGCTGACATAATTTTATTGAATGCCTAGCTCTTTTTATGAATTGAGGATCCCGAAATTGAAATCACTCGAAAGATACGTAATACCCCGTTCACCATAACCTAAATTTTTACGTAATAAAACTGGTTTGTTATGTAGCTAAACAGATATTTTCGGCTACAAAATAAAACTGCTTGAAATTCTCAGTCTCATTGTAAATAAACCGTTTTACTCATATTTATTTTATCAAGTTTTTTCGTGCGACTCGCATTTGCTAATTTAGTTTCTCTTTCACAAAGTGTCAACAGATTATCAACATTTATTGAAAGTCAAATCCCGTGTAATCTGCAGTGACGTAATAAGTTTTTTGGGTCAGAGTTTCTATGAACTAATCCCACAGACCCAGATCAGAGCACTCTAATCTTACTTTTCGACACTTTCTTAGAAAAGCGTTGTGAAGGAATTGAGGTACGACAGTCAATGTACGAGGCCAGAGCACCAAGTCATTTGTTTGGACTAAAATATTAAGTAATTAAAACATCAATATAAATAAACTATAATTTAAGAAATTCTTTGTCTCGAAAAAATCCGAGTCCAGAACAATAAATAAATCAGACACAATCTTTTGAGGGCTACATCAACCATCATTTTGTTTTAATATTCTTGTTGTAATTTTTGTTTTTGTATGTTTTTGTCCTTCTGTCTCTTCATCTTTTCAGTTCAATTAATATATTGTAAACGTGATTTACATGTAAACAGATCTGCATGCCTTGAATTACAACGCCATAGGCGCCGACTCGTCGTGGGATCGACGCCTTGTCTTCTATAATACGATTACATGAAAATATTTATATTTATCATTATTAACTGTGAAGAACACTCATAACATTATAAATTAAAGTTCCTTCAGGTGATGGACCGCAAGAGACAGCTAAGTGCAAGTTGTTGTTTACCCAAGTTACGGAGATGGACGATGTCTTCGGGAATGTTCACCGACGCTAATCAACTATATTACCATAAAATCACAAATCCATATACAGTGTTAACAACAGAACTACTAGTAACCAACTCGCGCTGTCGTGTGGTTATCGGCTACAACAGATGGGGGCGCCTGAGCGTCTGCCTGTGGTCCAAGCTGACATACGACGCCGCATTAGTGCAGTCAGACATCGACTGCCCATCCTTCTAGCTCTACTCGGAGCTGTATTTTTGATGCCTTTAAAATTCCACTAATGACTGAGTGAATAAATATTATATACAAATAGAAAACAGTAAAATGAAATCTGTCATGCAATACGGCGTATCTGTGACTTTTTTTCCAGTTAACATCTCATAGACCTAAAGCTAAATTATGAAGGAAAAAGAAACTAGAACTGGAAACCTGCCATACACGGTGACCCCCATTAGCATCTGTACAATAATTCGTAATTACTTTTAAAGACCTCACTTGTGTAATCTGTTTGATGAAACGTTCGCACATAAGATTTTGTTAATATATCGCAATGATAAGTCATTTGAAACACAAAAATTATTTTGTATAATACTAATATATCAAATAATAATTGAAATATAGAATTTAGTAATGAAAATTAAAGTTTTAAAAAGTAGTTGATGAGTTTTGCTACGTGCGCTGAAAAAAACCGACGATGGTAGGAGTAGACAGGATATAAAATCAGACTTCTTTTAGCAAGAAAAGCTTTTTAGGAGATAGTTGTTAAAATATAATATAAATTTACTTGATGGAATATTTTTTCTGGAGGTAATTGTCTATAGTGGAGTGGTAAAAAAAATGTGGAGAATAAATAGTTCAAACAATAAGAGAATAATCAAGGTAATACACAAGAAGAAGAGAGTAGAAGCTTTGAAATCTGGTCCTACAGAGGAATATTGAAAGTTATATTGGTAAACTAGATAGCAAAGGAAAAGATAAGGAACTGAATTGGAAATAAATTTATGGTAAAACTTGACAAAAACAAGGGATTACTTGACAGGAAATATCTTGAGACATGAAGGAGTTGTCAGTTTTCCAACGAAGAGAAGTGTGGAGAATAACAGTTGTAGAGGGAGACCAAAGCTTAACCGCAGTAAGCATGTTTAAAAAGATGTAGGTTGCGGTAGTTATTTGGAGAGGCTTACACCGGGTAGAGTAGCGTGGTGACCTGCATCAAACCACAAGACCTCAACAACATCAAGAACAGTCCATCCATCTCTATATGAATCCAGTTCAGTCCGTATATTGTAAACATGATCCGTACGTGTACAGAACTGGAAATCAGTGATTCTCTTTAAATTATACTTTTATTCGCCGAATTTTCTGTAACTGCACACATGAAATTTTGTTCTTAATTCTGATGTATGCCTTGGTTGTCGACATAAAAAGGACACGACAGATCATTAAAATGAAAGAACTGCGTCAGATGATAATGGGCAGTTCTGCAAAGTTTTGGGGCAACACTGACAGTGAAGAGGTGCAATACGTTTTATTTGACGCTGAATGATTGAAAAAATATTACGCAAAGCATTTCATTATTTTTCAGCCTTCAGTATAATCTACGATCAAATACGACCTAAATATTAAAATGAGGTAGATATCAAGTTACAGTATTCCAGAAATACTCTATCATTTTGCAGTGGAGTGTGCGCAGTCTTCATTAGTCCCTGACAGACTGAAACTTGTGTATCGCACCGTGACTTAAAGACGCGTACTGATAGAACTTAAGCTGAGAGGAGTGTGGAGATAAGCTTAGTCAAGGAGAGAACGAGAAGGCCAGAAACCATTCATGTGTTTTGTTTCAGGATGTAAGGTACTAGGAGAAAAAAATTGCAATACGCAAACTCAATCACTGAATTCAATTTGTAGATGTGTAGTACGGGAGAGGTAGAATTATATTACAGTTTGTACTGGTATTTATTGCGATACTGGTACTGGTGTTTGTTGCGGTCAGTTCAAATAAAAATGAATAAAGTGACCAATGTAAAGTGAAAATAATCTAATGAAACAAATTATTATATGAATATAAATTTAAATTAAAAAACATCGTAAGATCACAGAGAACATTTCAGTTCCGTCTAAACAGTGAATACATGTATCTTTAGTGTAAGACGGTCTTTTGAGGGTGTTGGTACCATGCGAGGCGAGTAGTCTTCGTTATGGTTCAAATGGTTCAAATGGCTCTGAGCACTACGCGATTACTTCTGAGGGCATCAGTCGCCTAAAACTTAGAACTACTTAAACCTAACTAACCTAAGGACATCACACTCATCCATGCCCGAGGCAGGATTCGAACCTGCGACCGCAGCGGTCGCCCGGCTCCAGAATGTAGCGCCTAGAACCGTTATGTGTCGGTTCTATGAAGTCATGGCGTAGGTGCATTGCATGTTGCAACTGTTAAAATTACGTTGTAATAAATATAGAATGGTTAACTGTAAACTTTCTCGGCCGAAAATGTCACAATTAATTAAATATTCTTGGCTATTATGCCATGGTCGGATGGATTTTGGATGAAAACCGAACGCTTTCGTACTCATCTTCGGAGGACTAGTAAAGTATAAGGGCAGCCGCAGGAGGGAAGAGATAGACAGATCAGCTGTTGCAGAAGAAGCTTTGCAGCCAGGAGACGGCCACATTAATTTTTATAGGACTCAAGCACTGGAAGCCACAAGCGGATATCCCGGGAAAGGCTATACAGAGAGGCCACAGAGATCGTTAAACACCTCAGGAATATCAGTAGGAAGGGGGAGCGCGTGGAAATCAATGACATCTGGATCCTGGTGCGGAAGAAGCTGTCTACGAGTCTTCCAACATGGGGCGATAACAAGTGGACGACGGCAACCGAAAACGGCCATTTGCGCCCGCGTATGCAAAACATGTTGTGTCACACCACTGATCAGGAGCACACGTTAACGGAATTTTGCTGCAGTCAGTAGGTTGTGAATCTGGCATTCAAAGAAGCTACGACCTGCGTTGGAAATGTCCTCCGTAGATGGGGATGAAAAGTTTCGTTTTACTAATTTCGAAATGAATTAGGTGATGCGAATAACTTGGCATCAGCTGTGTTAGGTATAGATGTTCTACCTGCTGGTAAAATCCCTCAAGCGGTAAGCGGTAAGCGATAAGTTAGTAAAAAATACGGGATCCAGTCCCGGTCCGACACAAATTTTCACATGGCGCCAGTAGATAGTACATCAATACCTAACACAGCAGCAATCAAGTTATTCGCATTCAGCGAATTTATTTCGAAATAATTTAGGACGACCATCTATCGTCCACAATGTCTGCTCATCCAGCCATGCAACTAATATTTTTTTAAATTGTGGAATATACAATAGGAACTAAGTCGTTTTCAGTCACATCATGAAGGAAACACGGACCTCTTCATTGAAGAGTAATGGATAGATAATTACAGCCCCTTCATTACTTTACGTATCTAAAAGATGAGTAGAGGCTGACCTTGACAACTTCTGACCTTGACGCCTTGAATTGCTACTCAGTGGACTGTTTTATAGTGCAAGACTGCGATGAGTCATTACAGTTGCATCTTACAAATTTTGCCGATTTTGTCTATAATACCATTGTAGTAGGGCGGTTATGTAGTGAAATGCTAATCATTTAGATATCTAAGTACGTAGTACACGTCACTCCAGTCTACATCTACATCTACATCTATACTCCGCAAGCCACCTGACGGTATGTGGCGGAGAGTACCTTGAGTACCTCTATCGGTTCTCCCTTCTATTCCAATCTCGTATTGTTAGTGGAAAGAAATATTGACGGTATGCCTCTGTGTGGGCTCTGATCTCTCTGATTTTATCCTCATGGTCTCTTCGCGAGATATACTTAGGAGGGAGCAATATACTGCTTGACTCCTCGGTGAAGGAATGTTCTCGAAACTTCAACAAAAGCCCGTACTGAGCCACTGAGCGTCTCTCTTGCAGAGTCTTCCACTGGAGTTTATCTATCATCTCCGTAATGCTTTCACGATTAATAAATGATCCTGTAACGAAGCGCGCTGCTCTCCGTTGGATCTTCTCTGAATCTTCTATCAACCCTATCTGGTACGGATCCCGCACCGGTGAGCAGTATTCAAGCAGTTGGCGAACAAGTGTACTGTAACCTACTTCCTTTGTTTTCGGACTGCATTTCCTTAGGATTCTTCCAATGAATCTCAGTCTGGCATCTGCTTTACCGACGATTAATTTTATATGGCCATTCCATTTTAAATCATTCCTAATGCCTACTCCCAGGTAATTTCTGGAATTAACTTCTTCCAGTTGCTGACCTGCTATATTGTAGCTAAATGATAAAGAATCTTTCTTACTCTTGTGTTAGAAGAAGAGCCAACAGCGTGTTACGAGGGGAGGCCGAAATGCACGCGTTTTCACGCAGGCTGGCGTGAGGAGGGAAGAACTATACTGACGTGAGGTCTGCAACATTACAAGGAATGAGAATTCAGACAGCGGACGTAATTAGTTTGATACTTAACTTTAATCCATTAATGATGAACGTCGCTCTTGACGGTACATGATTCACAATATTATCCGTTCAGAATACATTCTTGAAGATATTAATTATAGTAACTGAATATGGCGCCTTGCTAGGTCGTAGCAGAGGGCCTTGCTGAAGGCTATGCTAAACTGTCGTCTCTGCAAATGAGAGCGTATGTAGACAGTGAACCATCGCTAGTAAAGTCGGCTGTACAGCTGGAACGAGTGCTAGGGAGTCTCTCTAGACTAGACCTGCCGTGTGGCGGCGCTCGGTCTGCAATCACTGATAGTGGCGACACGCGGGTCCGACGTATACTAACGGACCGCGGCCGATTTAAAGGCTACCACCTAGCAAGTGTGGTGTCTGGCGGTGACACCGCACTTTCTATGAATTCGCAGCACATTACACTTGTCTACACTCCTGGAAATGGAAAAAAGAACACATTGACACCGGTGTGTCAGACCCACCATACTTGCTCCGGACACTGCGAGAGGGCTGTACAAGCAATGATCACACGCACGGCACAGCGGACACACCAGGAACCGCGGTGTTGGCCGTCGAATGGCGCTAGCTGCGCAGCATTTGTGCACCGCCTCCGTCAGTGTCAGCCAGTTTGCCGTGGCATACGGAGCTCCATCGCAGTCTTTAACACTGGTAGCATGCCGCGACAGCGTGGACGTGAACAGTATGTGCAGTTGACAGACTTTGAGCGAGGGCGTATAGTGGGCATGAGGGAGGCCGGGTGGACGTGCCGCCGAATTGCTCAACACGTGGGGCGTGAGGTCTCCACAGTACATCGATGTTGTCGCCAGTGGTCGGCGGAAGGTGCACGTGCCCATCGACCTGGGACCGGACCGCAGCGACGCACGCATGCACGCCAAGACCGTAGGATCCTACGCAGTGCCGTAGGGGACCGCACCGCCACTTCCCAGCAAATTAGGGACACTGTTGCTCCTGGGGTATCGGCGAGGACCATTCGCAACCGTCTCCATGAAGCTGGGCTACGGTCCCGCACACCGTTAGGCCGTCTTCCGCTCACGCCCCAACATCGTGCAGCCCGCCTCCAGTGGTGTCGCAACAGGCGTGAATGGAGGGACGAATGGAGACGTGTCGTCTTCAGCAATGAGAGTCGCTTCTGCCTTGGTGCCAATGATGGTCGTATGCGAGTTTGGCGCCGTGCAGGTGAGCGCCACAATCAGGACTGCATACGACCGAGGCACACAGGGCCAACACCCGGCATCATGGTGTGGGGAGCGATCTCCTACACTGGCCGTACACCACTGGTGATCGTCGAGGGGACACTGAATAGTACACGGTACATCCAAACTGTCATCGAACCCATCGTTCTACCATTCCTAGACCGGCAAGGGAACTTGCTGTTCCAACGGGACAATGCACGTCCGCATGTATCCTGTGCCACCCAACGTGTTCTAGAAGGTGTAAGTCAACTACCCTGGCCAGCAAGATCTCCGGATCTGTCCCCCATTGAGCATGTTAGGGACTGGATGAAGCGTCGTCTCACGCGGTCTGCACGTCCAGCACGAACGCTGGTCCAACTGAGGCTCCAGGTGGAAATGGCATGGCAAGCCGTTCCACAGGACTACATCCAGCATCTCTACGATCGTCCCCATGGGAGAGTAGCAGCCTGCATTGCTGCGAAAGGTGGATATACACTGTACTAGTGCCGACATTGTGCATGCTCTGTTGCCTGTGTCTATGTGCCTGTGGTTCTGTCAGTGTGATCATGTGATGTATCTGACCCCAGGAATGTGTCAATAAAGTTTCCCCTTCCTGGGACAATGAATTCACGGTGTTCTTATTTCAATTTCCAGGAGTGTACATTGACATTCAATTGCCATTCCCTGCACCATGCGTCAATTCGTTGCAGATCCTCCTGCATTTCAGTACAATTTTTCATTGTTACAACCTCTCGATATACTACAGCATCATCTACAAAAAGCCTCAGTGAACTTACGATATTATCCACAACGTCATTTACATATACTGTGAATAGCAACGGTCCTACGACACTCCCCTGCGGCACACCTGAAATCACTCTTACTTCGGAAGACTTCTCTCCATTCAGAATGACATGCTGCGTTCTATTATCTAGGAACTCTTCAATCCAATCACACAATTGGTCTGATAGTCCATATGCTCTTACTTGGTTCATTAAACGACTGTGGGGAACTGTATGAAACGCCTTGCAGAAGTCAAAAAACGCAACATCTACCTGGGAACCCGAGTCTATGGCCCTCTAAGGCTCGTGGACGAATCTGATGTTTGTCACATGCCGTCTTCCAGATGCTGCAGTTTTAATGACCGGTGCTGTACAAGTGCGGCTTCAGATTAAGTGACGGAAGAACGCAACACTAGGGAGAGCCAGATGCGAATAGCTACTGTTTCCGGGAGTCGATTAAACGGCAGACACATATGGCAGGTCACTACTCACTGGTAGTAACGAAGATTGATGTAACGTTACTCCTGCAAACAAAGATGGGCTGAAAACATGAGTACTTGTGATGTGGGTTGTATCAGAGGCACTGACGCCAGATGTAGCGAATAGGCCGTAGTTAATATGCGAAAGTCAGAAAATGAGGGCGAGTGTGTACAGGACGATAAAGTTCCTGAGAAAATAAAGTACCTCGATGTTCCGCTTCCAGTAGTTAACTCGTGGACGGCAAACCGAACCTTTGCATCAGTGATTACCGGAAAGTTAGAAAGCAAGTTTTAGGCTGTGCTTCATTCAAATTCGCCAACGGGTCGGAGGGATTTGCTGCCGCAGCAGTGGAGCACGATGTGTCCTCCATCTGATTTACATCCTTCTATAGACGCTGTGAAGTAGTAAGAAATTTTCACAAGACATTAACACTTGAAATTTACGATATGGTCTGCTACGTGAATTGTTTGAACAACCAAACAACTAAGCCATATATATATATATATATATAGTGTGTGTGTGTGTGTGTGTGTGTGTGTGTGTGTGTGTGTGCGTAGGTTTTCGTAAAGTGATACTGAATAGACCTACACTTTTTATAACATTTAACAATTTACATGGTATAGTAATTAATAACGAAAAATTACAGGGCGAAAGTATGTGATAACGGGTAAAATGGCGTTCTCGTAAACATGAATCCGTAAACGAGTTGTTTGCGAGATAGCTGCGAATGTGTTTTTATGAAACATCTCTGACTTCAGTATCAAATATTGTCCTAGTTAGTTCAAACGTGTGGTTGTTACTTCTTGAGATGGCGAGAGATGTTGTGATCAATGAAATTATGGTAGCAAGCATTAAACTGGATGTCAGTTTACCTTGTGCCCTTAATGAATTGGGGATGTTGAGCCTCACCAGCGGTTGTTCTGTTGTCCCGAGCGCGGTCGGCATCAGGGTCCTTCACACCTAGCTGGGGTGTCGGTGTCCAATTGAAAATAAAAAGAGATGACAAGGGGAAACCACATCATCATCATCATCATCATCATTTAAGACTGATTATGCCTTTCAGCGTTCAGTCTGGAGCATAGTCCCCTTTATAAAATTCCTCCATGATCCCCTATTCCGTGCTAACATTGGTGCCTCTTCTGATGTTCATCTACATCTACATCTGCATTGATACTCCGCAAGCCACCCAACGGTGTGTGGCGGTGGGCACTTTACGTGCCACTGTCATTACCTCCCTTTCCTGTTCCAGTCGCGTATGGTTCGCGGGAAGAACGACTGTCTGAAAGCCTCCGTGCGCGCTCTAATCTCTCTAATTTTACATTCGTGATCTCCTCGGGAGGTATAAGTAGGGGGAAGCAATATATTCGATACCTCATCCAGAAACGCACCCTCTTGAAACCTGGCGAGCAAGCTACACCGCGATGCAGAGCGCCTCTCTTGCAGAGTCTGCCACTTGAGTTTATTAAACATCTCCGTAACGCTATCACGGTTACCAAATAACCCTGTGACGAAACGCGCCGCTCTTCTTTGGATCTTTTCTATCTCCTCCGTCAGACCGATCTGGTACGGATCCCACACTGATGAGCAATACTCAAGTATAGGTCGAACGAGTGTTTTGGAAGCCACCTCCTTTGTTGATGGACTACATTTTCTAAGCACTCTCCCAATGAATCTCAACCTGGTACCCGCCTTACCAACAATTAATTTTATATGATCATTCCACTTCAAATCGTTCCGCACGCATACTCCCAGATATTTTACAGAAGTAACTGCTACCAGTGTTTGTTCCGCTATCATATAATCATACAATAAAGGATCCTTCTTTCTATGTATTCGCGATACATTACATTTGTCTATGTTAAGGGTCAGTTGCCACTCCCTGCACCAAGTGCCTATCCGCTGCAGATCTTCCTGCATTTCGCTACAATTTTCTAATGCTGCAACTTCTCTGTATACTACAGCATCATCTGCGAAAAGCCGCATGGAACTTCCGACACTATCTACTAAGTCATTTATATATATTGTGAAAAGCAATGGTCCCATAACACTCCCCTGTGGCACGCCAGAGGTTACTTTAACGTCTGTAGACGTCTCTCCATTGATAACAACATGCTGTGTTCTGTTTGCTAAAAACTCTTCAATCCAGCCACACAGCTGGTTTGATATTCCGTAGGCTCTTACTTTGTTTATCAGGCGACAGTGCGGAACTGTATCGAACGCCTTCCGGAAGTCAAGAAAAATAGCATCTACCTGGGAGCCTGTATCTAATATTTTCTGGGTCTCATGAACAAATAAGGCGAGTTGGGTCTCACACGATCGCTGTTTCCGGAATCCATGTTGATTCCTACATAGTAGATTCTGGGTTTCCAGAAATGACATGATACGCGAGCAAAAAACATGTTCTAAAATTCTACAAGAGATCGACGTAAGAGATATAGGTCCATAGTTTTGCGCATCTGCTCGACGACCCTTCTTGAAGACTGGGACTATCTGTGCTCTTTTCCAATTATTTGGAACCCTCCGTTCCTCTAGAGACTTGCGGTACACGGCTGTTAGAAGGGGGGCAAGTTCTTTCGCGTACTCTGTGTAGAATCGAATTGGTATCCCGTCAGGTCCAGTGGACTTTCCTCTATTGAGTGATTCCAGTTGCTTTTCTATTCCTAGGACACTTATTTCGATGTCAGCCATTTTTTCGTTTGTGCGAGGATTTAGAGAAGGAACTGCAGTGCGGTCTTCCTCTGTGAAACAGCTTTGGAAAAAGGTGTTTAGTATTTCAGCTTTACGAGTGTCATCCTCATGTTAAGCCTATTATTTCAAAATCATTCTTAACCGAATCCAGGTACCTTCTCCTTGGTCTGCCCCGACTCCTACTATCCTCTACTGCTGAACCCATGAGTCTCTTGTGTAACCTTGCTTCTCCCATGCGTGTAACATGACCCCACCACCTAAGCCTGTTCGCCCTGACTGCTACATCTGTAGAGTTCACTCCCAGTTTTTCTTTAATTTCCTCATTGTGGACACCCTCCTGCCATTGTTCCCATCTACTAGTACCTGCAATCATCCTAGCTACTTTCATATCCGTTACCTCAACCTTGTTGATAAGGTAACCTGAATCCACCCAGCTTTCGCTTCCATACAACAAAGTTGGCCGAAAGATTGAACGGTGCACAGATAACTTAGTCTTGGTACTGACTTCCTTCTTTCAGAAGAGAGTAGATCGTAACTGAGCACTCACTGCATTAGCTTTGCTACACCTCGCTTCCAGTTCTTTCACTATATTGCCATCCTGTGAGAATATGCATCCTAAGTACTTGAAACTGTCCACCTGTTCTAACTTTGTTCCTCCTATTTGGCACTCAATCCGTTTATATCTCTTTCCCACTGACATTACTTTCGTTTTGGAGATGCTAATCTTCATACCATAATCCTTACATTTCTTATCTAGCTCTGAAACATTACTTTGCAATCTTTCAATCGAATCTGCCATCACAACTAAGTCATCCGCATATGCAAGACTGCTTATTTTGTGTTCACACATCTTAATCTCACCCAGCCAGTCTATTGTTTTCAACATATGATCCATATATAATATGAACAACAGTGGAGACAGGTTGCAGCCTTGTCTTACCCCTGAAACTACTCTGAACCATGAACTCAATTTACCGTCACCTCTAACTGCTGCCTGACTATCCATGTAAAGACCTTTAATTGCTTGCAAAAGTTTGCCTCCTATTCCATAATCTCGTAGAACAGACAATAACTTCCTCCTAGGAACCTGGTCATATGCCTTTTCTAGATCTACAAAGCATAGAAACAATTCCCTGTTCCATTCATAACACTTCTCCATTATTTGCCGTAAGCTAAAGATCTGACCCTGACAACCTCCAAGAGGCCTACACCCACACTGATTTTCATCCAATTGGTCCTCAACTAATACTCGCACTTTCCTTTCAACAATACCTGAGAAGATTTTACCCACAACGCTGACTGAAGACATACTTCTGTAGTTGTTACAATCTTTTCTGTTTCCATGTTTAAAGATTGGTGTGATTACTGCTTTTGTCCAGTCTGATGGAACCCGTCCCGACTCCCAGGCCATTTCAATTATCCTGTTTAGCCATTTAAGACCTGACATTCCACTGTATTTGATGAGTTCCGACTTAATTTCATCCACCCCAGCTGCTTTATTGCACTGCAATCTACTGACCATTTTCACCACTTCCTCAAATGTGATCCCATTTCCATCCTCATTCCAATCCCATTGTACATCGAAATCTGAAACATTACTGATCGTATTTTTACCTACATTCAGCAACTCTTCAAAATATTCCCTCCATCTGCCCAAGGAATCCACAGGATTCACAAGCAGTTTTCCTGACCTGTCCAATATACTTGTCATTTCCTTCTTACCTCCCTTTCGAAGATTGCTAATTACACTCCAGAATGGTTTTCCAGCAGCTTGACCCAAAGTCTCCAACCTGTTTTCAAAGTCTTCCCAAGATTTCTTCTTGGATTCTGCATTTATCTGTTTGGCTTTGTTTCTTTCTTCAACATAACTTTCTCTGTCTACCTGAGTTCTAGTATGTAGCCATTTTTGATACGCCTTCTTTTTCCTTTTACAGGCTGCCTTGACTGTGTCATTCCACCAAGCTGTTTGCTTCATCCTACCTTTACACACTACTGCTCCAAGACATTCTTTAGCCACTTCTAGTACTGTGTCCCTGTACCTTGTCCATTCCTTTTCCAATGACTGCAATTGACTACATTCAACTAACTGGTACCTTTCTGAGATCATTTTTATGTACTTGTGCCTGATTTCCTTATCCTGAAGTTTCTCCACTCTTATCCTCCTACATATGGACCTGACCTCTTGCACTTTCGGCCTCACAATACCAATTTCGCTGCAGATTAAATAATGATCAGTGTCATCAAAGAATCCCCTGAATACACGTGTGTCCCTCACAGCCTTCCTGAATTTCTGATCTGTTATTATACAGTCAATGACAGATCTGGTTCCCCTGCCTTCCCAAGTATACCGTTGAATGCTCTTATGTTTAAAAAAGGAGTTTGTGATTACTAAGCCCATATTGGCACAGAAATCCAAGAGTTGTTTCCCGTTCCTGTTGGCCTCCATATCCTCTACAAATTTACCCATAACTTTTCCATACCCTTCTGTTCGATTTGCAATCCTGGCATTAAAATCACCCATGAGCATAACACTGTCCTTGTCCTTTACCCTAACAACTACATCACTGAGTGCATCATAAAAACTATCCATCTTATCTTGATCTGTCCCTTCACAATGCGAATATACTGACACAGTCCTAATTTTCTTGCTAGACACTGTCAAATCTATCCACATCAGTCGTTCGTTTACATATCTTATTGCAACTACGCTGGGTTCCATTTCTTTCCTAATGTAAAGCCCTACACCCCCTTGTGCTATTCCTGCTTTGACTCCTGACAGGTAGACCTTGTATTCTCGCACTTCCTCTTCTCTCTCACCCCTTACCCGAATGTCACTAACAGCTAAAACATCCATCCCCATCTTACTTGCAGCCTCTGCCAGCTCTACCTTCTTCCCAGAGTAACCCCCATTGATATTAATAGCTCCCCATCTCATTACTATTTGTTTGCCGAGTCGTATCTTAGGAGTCCCTGGTTTGTCAGTTAGAGGTGGGACTCCGTCACTTCCAAAGGTCCGAGGCATTTTGCTCTGATTGTTGCCAGCATCATATTTAAAGTACCAGGGAAGCAGGTTGCTAGCCTTACTTGCCCCGAGTCCCATTGAGTTTTACCCCTAACGGTTGAGGGACTAACCGGTGGATTTGGTAGTCTTTGCCGTATGAGCACAAAGGTGACCACAGCTCAGAATATGTCCGAGATACTCAGCCTTATTCCAAAGTAACTGGTATCCCGACTGTCGGACCACTTACTTGGCCACTCATACGTTGCCCGTGGTTCATGAACTAGGACATGACTACAGGAACCCACACCATGAACCACAGGCGATGAAAAGACAGATATGGAAAATTGTTGCATATATTGTCCCAAAAGAACACATTAAAAGAGAGGCTGCCTGTTGCAAGTGAATAGTGGTTACTGTGTAGAAATTAAGCTAAATAGTTGGTGATAGCTAGTCTTGCTGTAGGTCAAGACACAATAACAATTAAACAGGAAACAAATTACGAATGTAATGATAAATGGTCCATCCTCGGAATTAAGAGAGAATGCGCTGAGACGTACTTGAAATTTTAATAGTCATGAAAATTGAGGAGACAGACCCAGGCAGGGGCGGTGTAGATTGCTATTCCAGAAACATGATACGATCACCGCGCATACTGTTCTACCGCTCGGTGCCTGCGCCATTGCATCGCGTCGGAATTATTACCCATTAACACGCGGAAACCGTACTGTAGCGAGTTGCGCGATCAATAGCTGCTATCGATGTAACAAGCAAGCAGACCTGTGTACAATGGTGGGAGCTCACTCGCTGGTAATGGTCACGAATCTGCTCCAACTAAGAATTAACGTCAGCTGGGGCATAGATGGCTTCTCGTATCATACGAAGACCAAACGAAAATGTATACCTCCGCCGGCATGAAGAGGAGCCACGTCACCAACGTTAACAAAAAAATGGTTCAAATGGCTCTAAGCACTATGGGACTTAACATCTGTGGTCATCAGTCCCCTAGACTTGGAACTACTTAAACCTAACTAACCTAAGGACATCACACACATCCATGGCCGAGGCAGGATTCGAACCGGCGACCGTAGCAGCCGCGTGGTTCCGGACTGAAGCGCCTAGAACCGCTAGGCCACAGCGGCCGGCTCCAACGTTGACAGATGCGTCTCTTGCGAATCCGTCCCGGCCCGTGAATGCAGTGCCTGCGGCCCACAGGTGGGGAGACCTAGAATAGTGGATTCCTCCACCGCTGATAAAAATGGATTGAGATTCAAACTAACCGCCACCTCGGTTTTCAGGAATACGCCATATTGTACAAATTCTTTATTAATCACACAAAACTTCAGAATATTATAATTATTTCAAGAGCCGGTAGTTCTGGGGCTAGACAAGCCTACGAAGGTCCATAAATCCTGGGGAAAATTAATTTGATACGATTTAATTGGCATTTAATTAAATCGACTTTTAAACTACTGGGCCGATTAGCCTGCCACTTATATCATTCTACCGATAATCTGAAGACAAATATGCATCTGTAATTAAAAGTACTAATTAAATTTTATTCGAGTACTCTCCTCCTGTGAGAGAGCTGGACTAGCTGCTATTGTGCTTTGTAAGTAGGCAGCACAGTATATCAGTGATACTACCGTATTTTAAAATGTAAATTAAGTCCCCATCTAATTAATACCAAATTTCACCCATGGGCCATTTTGACAAGAAATAGAGTACTATGTCAGCACATTAAATGTTACAATTTACTATACTCTCAGACCTGTTAAAGCAGGTGCTCCACGTGTAGTTCTGGCGTTTGAAGCTGTACTTCACTCCTCTCCATAATGAGTTACGAATTCTTTCCATCACTGTCGGATCCTTCCACAAATACTGAACAAACTGTACAACTCGCTGCTCCATTTCCTGAACTGTATCAACGAGATTGCTGTACGATTTGTCTTTGAGATTATCCCAGTCAGAAAAATCCAGAGCATTGAGATCAGATTTTCTTGCAGTCGACGGAAGAAGGTCTGCTCGAACTATCCATATTGGACAATACTGATGCATTATATGTTGTCTAACATCAGCAACTAAATATGCCGATGCCACAATATTCCCCAAACATGAGCCACTGGTGAAATTTGATCCCAATCAGATGGTGACATAATTGAAAAGTAAACATTTCGTAACAAATGGTTCAAATGGCTCTGAGCACTATGGGACTTAACTGAGGTCATCAGTCCCCTAGAACTTAGAACTATTTAAACCTAACTAACCTAAGGACATCACACACATCCATGCCCGAGGCAGGATTCGAACCTGCGACCATAGCGGTCGCGCGGTTCCAGACTGAAGCGCATAGAACCTCTCGGCCACAACGGCCGGCCATTTCGTAACAACCTGGAGAAATATTTCATAGTGAGATCGGGGACTGTGCGTAAATACATGTTTCCAATTATTTCGCAAACAGCTCGTTTGCAGACCCTTAATTGCTCTAACGTTTTTCTTTCGATTATCGTATCAGTTTTAGCAGTTAGTAATACTCCCTGTGAGATTACTATTTCGTGAATACTAGCAGTACATATAAGGGAGCACCTTCTTGTTTTTAATTTTTGGTTTGTGTTTAATTTTATAATTTGATAGAACTTTTAATTTAAAGAAGATTAATTTATCACCTTTATGGCAATTATAGATCTTATTACCAGTCAATCTGATCTAAACTGTGCTTTTTTCATGTTATGTTGTGTCCAACACGGGATTAAATATAAAAATTTATTTAAAACGTACGTAGGAGTATTCCCCGTGAGAAACAAGGTTCAGTACTAAAATACCGGTTGGGTACACAATTTTAATCTGCAAACGAAGCTCACTTACAATATATTTTTAGCCTACAATACAGACTTAGTGTTGTTATCGAGGTTTCTACAGAATACCACCGTTTTTTCAGTATGAGCGATAGTAAGGGGAATATCAATAGTGACACATCGTTGCCAGATTTTTTCTAGGTCCTCTAATTATCTAAATATTTAGAAAACATAAACCAAGACAGCAAAACGAGTATTTGGTTGCTTTGTCTCCACACACTCATTCCACATCTCAATTTTAAACTTGACCCCGCGAAGTTAAGGGATTGCAAGCGTTGATGCGATTTCAAATACAAAATACTACGCTATATGAAGTGATTCAGTCTTTTTCGCAGCTTGCAGGAGTTGCTTTGTTATGATGCTTGGCTTTCGCTACAACTGTCCTCGGCTTTCCCTCTCTCGACGCCAGCGCAATGAGCGTGCGGTATCGATGCCTTCGTTAAACAGCGCCTGGCTACACTCGTAAACTAGCTGTAAGTGAATACCATCTTGCCGGGAAGTTGCCCCCTATCCAGGAGAGAAAACATGCTATAATTCGTGACTATTACAGCCAGTGTGGGGAATACATTCCCTTGCACTGATGGTTTGTCCCAAAACAGGCTAAAAATAATTTAACACACAGAGGTTCCTGTGAAGAATATTTTTGACTTAAAAATGACAGCGATAATTGAGTCACATATTTATCTCTTCATAAAAAACCCTCATTTTACGGTATTTAGGAAAATTATTTTCGAAAGAGCAACTTTTATTATGTCATTGTTGGAAGATAGCAGGTTTAAGTTGTCAGAGAATAAACGTAGCTATTTTAAAGAAAGTTTTCCTGTGGTACGCGATACTAAAGCTGTGGAACCACACCACTTCACTGGTATGATGAAAAAATTAAAAAATTCTAAGTGTAGGGAATAGCAGACATTAATGATCAAATCCATCCACTGACTTTATAATAGTTAATTTTTTTAGTCTACGACGTGTATTTCGCAGTTCAGCTCCATTTTCAAGTTTTCAGTTGAGTGCTGAAGCGCCATCACCACAATGTCAACATGGCAGACACATATATGTGCGTTATAATGAGTAATAGTTTAAAAATTACGGTGTAACAAATGCATAATTTTTAAGAATGTGTCATGTTCCTCGAAATTTCGCTGCTTTTTTGCTCATGACACTGCAGCATGTTTCTACTTCGTTTTGTTTGCAATGCTGACGTGCTGTTTTGAATCAGTACTTTCAGTGGCGCTCCACGGACAGTGTAAACTGATTTTATGTCAAGGTGGAATGAAAAGATAAGCAGACTTTCTGGTGAATTTAAAGAAACCAACTTTCGACAGACAGTTACGAAACTCTTGAAATGGTTGAAACACGCTACGAAGATAAATGGATGAAAACTATCCAGTTGTAGCAGGAATGCCTGGTCTCTCTTTCATAAATTCAACTCCTCGTCAACACCAATGTGCGAGCGTGTACAAGTTAATCTAGAATCCATACCGAACCACCTTATTTCAACTGTCATCTTAATACCCGTTACGGGCCGGCCGGAGTGGCCGTGTGGTTCTAGGCGCTACAGTCTGAAGCCGAGCGATCGCTACGGTCGCAGGTTCGAATCCTGCCTCGGGAATGTATGTGTGTGATGTCCTTAAGTTAGTTAAGTTTAATTAGTTCTAAGTTCTAGGCGACTGATGAGCTCAGACGTTAAGTCACATAGTGCTCAGAGGCAGCCAATACCCGTTACGAAAGTCAGTGAAAGTGTTAAATGTTAGCTGCGTATGGTGAAACGAGCAGCATAATGACGTATTTTGTATTCTCATCCATTTACATGTTTAGAAGTGCCAGATGGCTTAAAACGCATCTGAAGGGAAATGCTGGTGGAACTACTCAAATACCGTGAACCTGTTCTAGGCGCTGGCATATGTCCTTTTTCAGTATCAAACAGTCAAAGACCAATATTCAAGAAGAATTCATTTATTTCGCAGAGGAAATAGGGGAGATATGAAAACCTTCCATAAAGCTACGGACCATTTTCACTGTTCTCTGTCACATGCAGATTACTCGAAAGGCTTATACTAAACCGTACAGCATTGTCAACTGCAGCGCTAAAACCAGCAGAACAAGCTGAATCCCGTCCCAGTAATGATAGCTGTAATCGGGTCTCCTCGCTAACCACCTGTTTGGAAACCAAATATGAGAAGGAAGAAGAACTTGTTGCTGCCTTACTAGATCTGTCAGCAGCAGAGGTACAGTCTGGAGGGAGAGACTTCTGATGAAAGAGATTTAGGCAAATTCCTACATAAAGATCAATCTCTTGTACTGAATGACCGTATATTGAAGAGTAAATTACGATACTGAAAAATGGTCTGTCTCAAGGGTCAGTCCTCTCCCCGACCTATACAGGGTGGTCCATTGATAGTGACCGGGGCAAATATCTCACGAAATAAGCATCAAACGAAAAAACTACGCCGGCCGGTGTGGCCGAGTGGTTCTAGGCGCTTCAGTCTGGAACCACGCGACCGCTACGGTCGCAGGTTCGAATCCTGCCTCGGGCATGGATGTGTGTGATGTCCTTAGGTTAGTTAGGTTTAAGTAGTTCTAAGTTCTAGGGGACTGATGACCTCAGAAGTTAAGTCCCATAGTGCTCAGAACCATTTTTTTGAAAAAACTACAAAGAACGAAACTCGTTTAGCTTGCAGGGGGAAACCAGATGGCGCTATGGTTTGCCCGCTAGATGGCGCTGCCATAGGTCAAACGGATATCAGCTGCGTTTTTTAAAATAGGAACCCCCATTTTTTATTACATATTCGTGTAGTACGTAAAGAAATATGAATGTTTTAGTTGGACCACTTTTTTCGCTTTGTGATAGATGGCGCTGTAGTAGTCACAAACGTATACGTACGAGGTATCACGTAACATTCCGCCAGTGCGGACGGTATTTGCTTCGTGATACATAACCCGTATTAAAATGGACCGTTTACCAATTTCGGAAATGGTCTGTATCGTGTTGATGTATTGCGAATGTGATCAAAATGAGCAACGGGCTTGTGCTATGTATGCTGCTCGGTATCCTGGACGACGTCTTCCAAGTGTGCGGACCGTTCGCCGGATAGTTACGTTATTTAAGGAAACAGGAAGTGTTCAGCCACACGTGAAACGTCAGCCACGAACTGCAACAAATGATGATGCCCAAGTAGGCGTTTTAGCTGCTGTCGCGGCTAATCCGCACATCAGTAGCAGAAAAATTGCGCGAGAATCGGGAATCTCAAAAACGTCGGTGTTGAGAATGCTACATCAACATCGATTGCACCCGTACCATATTTCTATGGCGACGACTTTGAACGTCGTGTACAGTCCTGCCACTTGGCACAAGAGAAATTAAGGGACGATAACAGACTTTTTGCACACGTTCTGTTTAGCGACGAAGCGTCATTCACCGACAGCGGTAACGTAAACGGGCATAATTTGCACTATTGGACAACGGAAAATCCACGATGGCTGTGACAAGTGGAACATCAGCGGCCTTGGCGGCTTAATGTATGGTGCGGCATTATGGGAGGAAGGATAATTGGCCCCCATTTTATCGATGGCAATCTAAACGGTGCAATGTAAGCTGATTTCCTACGTAATGTTCTACCGATGTTACTACAAGATGTTTCACTGCATGACAGAATGGCGATGTACTTCCAACATGATGGATGACTGGCCCATATCTCGCTTGCGGTTGAAGCGGTATTGAATAGCATATTTCATGACAGGTGGATTGGTCGTCGAAGCACACCATACCATGGCCCGCACGTTCACCATATCTGACGTCCCTGGATTTCTTTCTGTGGGGAAAGTTGAAGGATATTTGCTATCGTGATCCACCGACAAGGCCTGACAACATGCGTCAGCACATTGTCAATGCATGTGCGAACATTACGGAAGGCGAACTACTCGCTATTGAGAGGAATGTCATTACACGCATTGCCAAATGCATTGTGGTTGACATCATTTTGAGCATTTATTGTATTAATGTGGTATTTACAGGTAATCACGCTGTAACGGCATGCGTTCTCAGAAATGATAAGTTCACAAAGATACATGTATCACATTCGAACAACCGAAATAAAATGTTCTAGCGTACCTACGATCTGTATTTTAATTTAAAAAACCCGCCTGTTACCAACTGTTCGTCTAAAATTGTGAGCCATGTTTGTGACTATTACAGCGCCATCTATCACAAAGTGAAAAAAGTGGTCCAACTAAAACATTCATATTTCTTTACGTACTATACGAATATGTAATAAAAAATGGGAGTTACTATTTAAAAAAACGCAGTTGATATCCGTTTGACCGGTGGCAGCGCCATCTAGCGGGCCAACCATAGCGCTGTCTGGTTGCCCCCTTCAAGCTAGACAAGTTTCGTTCTTTGTTGTTTTTTCGTTTGACGCTTATTTCGTGAGATATTTGGTGCGGTCACGATCAATGGATCACCCTGAGTATTCACGAGCTGTTAGATAGCGTGTCAGGCACATTAACATACGCCAGTGACATCATCAGTTTAGTGACGAAATGGGCCAGTCCTTTAAGAAGAAACTGTGAAAGAAGACCTGGTGTATTAGGTGAATATTTCAGGTAATGGGAGCTAAACGACACCCACTGAAGTCAGAAGTTACAGCATTCTGTCTGAGCAACTGGTATGTCAACTAGTGTCCTTAGATAATATTCAGGGGCTATGTATTAAAAAGCATCAGCAGTCCCAAGTATCATCGCGTCACTTTCGATAACTTACTTACCGTCGTCATGTTAGGAAAACAGCCGCAACGACTTACCGCAAAAGCTAAGTGGAACTTATTGGCAATCAACGCAAACACTCTTAGAACAACAGTACTGGCTGTAGTTTATCCATCACCTGAGTACTGCTCTCAACATATCCCCGTACCATCTGCAGATTTTTCATCCCAGATAGGCCATGCACATTGTAACTGGGGCGGTTTTACCTACGCCTCTTCAGTGAACCAGAACACTGTAGAATAGTCTTCTCCTATACACTCTTTGATTCAGAAATGTTCGAGAATCCGATGAAAATCTTGTCAACCAAGCTGCCCAGTTTGCCATCGCTTTCAATCCTGCATCGGCCTGGAAATCGGTGTGGTCATCTTCACTCCCGAGTGGATTCTTGCGAGGTGAAAACCCAATTGTCAAACCCCTGGGCTTGAGTTTTCCTCGTGTCACCTGGCGCAGACTGAATCGAATGAAATGTAGGACACGGAGAACAGCTGCTGTTTTCTGCAGCTGCGGATGGCCAGACTCTCCACGGCGAGGTAGTGCAAAAGGTGCCTCATCTCGTTCAGGACTGCCGCCAGACTCTTGGAAGAACTACATATAGCTAACGCTAAAGCAGTTGGGTGGTTGGAAAAGCCGGACATTGATATGTTTTTCCTTTTGTTTATTTAACTGACTGTTAATAATTGCTTTGTTCATAATTCTTAATGTACGGGTACTTGTGACTGAGAGCAGGAATAAGTAAGGAAGTGACGTCTGAAGTTGAAGCGTTTGTGGAAAGGTTGGTCTGATGCATTTGATTTGAACTTGCAGCAGCTGTACTGCAGTCGGCGAGTGCAGTTTTAGACTTAATGGAAGTACCTGCAGTTCCGAAGGATGAGTTTATGTACTTCGACTGTTAAGCAGAGATATCTTTTGGCTAATATTACAACTCCCTTCTCTTCTTCTTTCACTTCGCTCCTTCCCTTTTCGTCTCCCCTTCCAGTTCCCTGTGCTCCTGTTGTCTTTTTCTGCTACCACTACTGTTGTCCCCTGTTTCGCTATGGAGTCGTTCGTCGCCTGTGCTCATGGCCACCTGTACTCTCATCACTGCAAGTACGTTTTATGTTGCACCTCTAAATGTTCTGCCTGCGCAGTCGTTGAGATGGATCCGCAAGGTCTGGCCTCTGAACGATAGTGTCAACAATGTATGTGTTCTAGACTTCATGACTCTACACAGACACAGTCAGTCTGCTGACCGAGGTTTACACGCAGCATATGCACCTTCCTGGGATTGACATGCTTCATCCTCTCTTGGTTTCTGAAGTTACGAAAGAACCCATACACCCTACGGGCCTTTCCGCAGGAGTCCCACTCCCTTCGCCATAAATTCACTCTCCGCGTTTTCAGCTCTCTCACTTCGTGTTTCTTATCCTCTAAGAGGTATCTCACTGCGCCTGGTCTGCTCATTTTCAGCGAACACAGAGGGGTCCAGAAAAATGTAGACACCCTTTGATAGTCAATATTAATGGAACCAAATGACACACCGTTACAATTCTTGCGCGGGGGAAAGGTTATTGTGTGTGTTCAAAGTGAGCCTCATTAGCAGCGAAACAACGTCAATGCCGGTGAACAGTTAACCGAACTACGGCTGTCAGTATTGGCGGTGTGACAGCCACACAGGACGCCTCGATGTTTTCTTGTAACTCGTTCAGTGTAGCTGGCTTCTGTTGATAAACTTCGTTTTTCAAGGTTATCCATAGTTAGAAGTTAAGAGGTATAAAGTCTGGAGAACGTGGTGGGTGCTCAACAGCTCTTCCTCGACCTATCCGTCGTCCAGATAGATTTTCATTCAAGTAGGCTCTGACATCTCTGTGGTTGCGAGGCGAAGCGCCATTTGTTGTGCGTAAAATCTTTCATTTACAAACACCCCTCTGATAGCAGGAAAAACGATGTTTGCGGCATATGAAGATACACCGCACCACTTACGGTACCTTCAAAAGAAGAGAGCCCAAACAAACCGCGCGACGACAGACGGCACCACACATTAACACTCTATAGATTAAGATGTTTGTCTACGTGAGCGTGAGGATTTTCAGGAGCCCATTATTCAGAGTTGGGGCGGTTTAAAGTACCATTCAGTTTTAATTGCCCCTCGTCAGACCAGATAACCATCCCTCCAAACCGTTCAACCTCGCGGAACATCCTTTCAAACCACTCGAAGTACTCTATCCCCTTCGATTCCGGTCGTCCTCGTTCATGGCGTGCAGCGATCTTGGACTGTACACTTCCCACGTTGCAGCCTTCAGAGTTTGTCGTACGCTCGATTGGCTTACCACGCTTTCATGTGCATCCTGCTTCACTGATTTCTGAGGAATCGTTGTAAAATGTTGCATTATTTCAGCGCTGTAAGTTGGACTTGTTGATGTTTTTGGTCGCCAGACCTTTCCTTATGCACATCCTGAACAGTACCGTCGGCTTCAGATTTATCCCGAATACAATAAACTGTTTTGCGAGCTGGTGGCTGAGTACTGAATACATAACGCCATTACCCTTGTATCACGATCGTCTTTACGTACCTCCAGTACCACTTCAGTACGGCCTTGCCTTGCTCAAACTACAATCATACTTCAATTACTGCTGTACTATCATCTGCTGTAAAATGCGAGCCGGTATCTGATGAGGAAACAATGGACTACTCTACCGCGTAAAATTGCAATGATATGTCAGTTTGCTTCAAAGATATTACCTATCAAAGAATATCTACATTTTTCTGATCCGCCTGTATTCGGCCGCGTGATACTCAGCAGTTACGGCTATCGGGAAGAACCCGAGTACCACGCACGATGCCTTACTGAAGCGGTGCCGAAACCCATAATATTCGAAGGTGGTCTGTCCTGTCTGCATATTACCACCACGGTATTAGATGCGGTGCAGACTCGGTGTGGCACCACGACGTATCTTTGTCTCGAAGAGAGTGTAATGGCGTTTTCTTCTTATAGGTCACTGTGTTGATACTGGCAAGCCTATGAAGTACGTTGGATGCCGTTTCTGTAGCTGCTTTGGTATGCTGATTTAAGAATGAGATTTTCACTCTGCAGCGGAGTGTGCGCTGATATGAAACTTCCTGGCAGATTAAAACTGTGTGCCCGACCGAGACTCGAACTCGGGACCTTTGCCTTTTCGCGGGCAAGTGCTCTACCAACTGAGCTACCGAAGCACGACTCACGGCCGGCCCTCACAGCCCTACTTCTGCCAGTGCTAGTTCTGCAAGGTTCGCAGGAGAGCTTCTGCAAAGTTTGGAAGGTAAGAGACGAGATACTGGCAGAAGTAGGGCTGTGAGGACCGGCCGTGATTCGTGCTTCGGTAGCTCAGTTGGTAGAGCACTTACCCGCGAAAGGCAAAGGTCCCGAGTTCGAGTCTCGGTCGGGCACACAGTTTTAATCTGCCAGGAAGTTTCATGCTGATTTAAGTTTAATTCCTGATCCAGGTATATGCCCAAGTATTTTGCAGCCATGTTTCTTTTTTGCTATTTCCATCTAGTTTACATGTAGGATTACTTTTCAAGTTCCCTTTCTTCATAATGTAGAGAGTGTTATTTGCAGTGCGGGCTTTCTCAATAAATGTGAACTGGGGTGGTGGCCCACAACTATTTACCCTCAGACTCAAAGTTGAAATATTAAAAGTTTTGACTGGTTTCGTTGTCTAGGGGCTGGGATACGTAGTTGCCGCATTATAAGCCAAATACTGCTGAGTCTACAATATACAATATGAATATACTCATGAATCGAATGGTCGAAGGTTCCTATCACTCGGCAATCGCGAATGTAATGTAGAAATTTATAAATAAAAGATTGCAATAAATAAGATCTGCAGGTACTTTCTTAAAGACTTTAAATGATGAGTACGATAGTAGAAGTACTTTTGAGAGTATGGTATATTTCTGCAATGCACTTATTGGTGTCGATGGTCCAGCAATTAAATAAAATATAAGTTGAATACCAGGGTTAACAATAGATTCCTATTGCACTTAATTAGTTATGAATGACAACATAGCTCACGAGATATTCACTTCTAAGCGCATACTACGTCTTCACTGTAGAAACCTCGGAAATCTCACAAGTTCCCAAGTCCGCACTCCAAAGTATTTCTATCTCTCGCGCAAACCGCCCCACAGTCCGAGTCTCTCTCACCACCGTGCGTCCCCCGTGTCCTCTCCCGTACTCTTCTCCCACTTCCATCCAGTCTCCCCATTCACAAGTGCTGTGATTGGCTAGAGCGCTCCCACCATGTCTTCAAGACAATGCACATTCACAAACATAATGAAAGAAATTCGAAATACTGGATTTACATTTAAATAACTTGAAATTAAATAAATATTCCTATGGCTGGACCATAAACGCGCTCTAACATACGTTATTAAATATATAAACAAATTAAATAAACATAATATCAAAGGCATAGCCACCAAAAGTAGGCCAGTAGCCTAATGTCTCTGTGCTTTTTAAAGCACAGTAAATATTTGACCGTTTTCGTCATGAGTAGTATATATCGGATATAAACAAAGACATAGGTGAATAAATATATTTATAAGCATGCTGCTACCGTTTTTTCGTGTAACTGTGGAGTACTTATGACCTGACGCGATCGATAGTAATCGTCCACTTTGACCTCCAATAACTCATGTACTATTCACGTTACATGCGTGTAGTTCATAGCAATTTAGGTTTACACTAATAGCTTTCTAAAGAGACATCGATCGACGCAATCGGATGAACCGCTTAGGTTTTTGAAATTCACTGCTGGGTGTTACTTGTATAATTTACAGTCAGACACTAAACTTTAAACTAATAAAGATATTGAAAATCTGATGACACCATCAGAATCGTCGTGCAAATAATGGTAATGTACATGCTTCTTTTTGAGGTATCATGATTGGTTCAAATGGCTCTGAGTACTATGGGACTCAACTGCTGAGGTCATTAGTCCCCTAGAACTTAGAACTAGTTAAACCTAACTAACATAAGGACATCACAAACATCCATGCCCGAGGCAGGATTCGAACCTGCGACCGTAGCGGTCTTGCGGTTCCAGACTGCAGCGCCTTTAACCGCACGGCCACTTCGGCCGGCGAGGTATCATGATTCACCTTGCTATTATTAATTTCTATATGAACTGTGAAATGTCTGCCATGATAGTATCGCGAGGTCCGCCATCTTTGGCACTGTCGGCATACAAGTCTCTTTCATCGACACAGCGTCAGCAAGGAATTGCCAGCCACGCATTCCCTGGTCCGCAGCTAACGTTGGGCACCACGTGGTCGCCGACGAGCCGCGGCCCGCCAGTGCAGCCACGCCAACTCCGAACTTGGAATATTTCCAGGGCGCCACAACTCGCCCCTTACCTCACACACCTCCACTTATTAACATTCTGGCTTGGCCGAATGTTCAAAAGTAGCACCCTTCAGTTCTTACAAGCACATATAAAATAAACTCCAAAGAACAGAATTTAATGATCAAAACGCCAGGCCAATAGTGTTTACAATTTTTTTTTTGTAGTGGTGTGGGAGCAGTATGAATTTCGAAATAAACTTAAACTAGCACCAATTATCAATGAAACGGCATATTAATTAAATGACTGCATTTCAGTTATGCATAAACAAACATGAATTTCGAAATAAACTTAAACTAACACAAATTATGAACGAAACGCCATATTAAATAAATGTCTGCAGTTCAGTTATGCATGGAAAATTTCTTGGACAAGAAATACAGTTTTTAAATGCACTTTTGCTTACGTGTGATTTTGTAAGCACTTCTCGCGCCACTCACTCAGCACTAAGGCGCCTTCTAGCACTCATTTTTTCTGTCGCACTACACACGCTCACACGGATTTTCGCACGAAGTATTGATCAACTCGAGTCTTTTGACCTATTACCTCACAGAAATCGTGTCTGCCTCTGAATTCCGAGTTATACCGTTTATTGTGACAAATCTGCCTACAACGGAAGCCAAAAGTAGAAAACCGACAATAAACCATTTCCCAAACCAACCAGGATCCCCGCTATAGATTCCCTCCAGCCGAAACGATACTTTAGGAACAAAGTCACAAGGCAAACGACTGAATCACAGTAAGCTCCAATTCCCATAAGTTCTATTTAATTGACTTTAATCAATCCTTCCTACCTCCATGCACCAAAAATATCGTGCACATACAATTACAATTTTAATACTCTTCAAACTGATTACTATATTCTTTGCCACACTCTTATACAAAGCATAAATCAATACATATTTTACCTAAATACACGAGGTCACTGACCTCCATGAGCCCTCAGTGCCTAAGCTTTCCCCTTTTGCACACGTACAGTGCCACAAGAAACTAACAAATTACTAATGAATCCCCAAATGAACATATAAATTAGCCATCAAAAATTACTACCACTAATTACGGATTAGAACAGCTTTTCGCTTCAGCCCTTTTTCTGTACACCTTTAGCAATTTTAAACTTCTCACGTTTCCGCAGATGCGGTAGCAACGACTGTAACGTTCTACCGTACCAATGCCAATCAGTCTCACCAGAATCACACTCCTCCTTCACATATCAATTTGTACGAGTTTCATTACACAAAGTATCCCCATCCATACTATATACTTCAGCCCTCTCTAAATTTTCTGTTAGTGCTTCCACACGTTTCGCCGATTCACTACCCACAGCATGCACAACGCGAACGTTTTTCCCCTCCATAACATCGACACTTGCAGCTTCAACAAAATTACGCATCAGTTCACTGTTAAACACTTTATCTTCCTGAAATAATACATCGATGCCTAAGCCATCATCACCATAACCATTCATCTCAGCAACCTTATCTGCTGCTACACCATTTAAATCCCTACAAAGTTTCACATAAGAAACCGTACTTTCCTCCATCGACAAATTAACTTTACATGAATCGTACACAACTTTATTCCCCGCCGCTACATTAGACAAATTTCTGCTACCTTGTACAATTTTGACATTTCCAGACTTGCTACATTCCGCTGTGATCGGACAAAAATCGGCACACACTGCCATTTCTACAGACTTTTTATCCAGATTAACCCCCGATCCTAGTTTACATGCATTCTCACATTCTCACTCTGACAAACGTTTTAGATCCACAAATTCATCAATATGTTTCGTTTCGCCTTCATTCGTGACTAGAAACGCGTAAATTCCTTCCTCCAAATTTCAATACCAGTAGCTTTTACATTATTACATAAATTACCATTACTCTATTCCTTTCAACAGAAATCATCTACCTCCACAGATACGTTTTTAGCTTCAGCTGCTGGCGAGACCAATGCTAAGCCTCCCTCAGTAACACTGACGCTTTCCGCCGAAACACCATCACCCTCACTTGCAGCTGGCGAGACCAAAGCTACGCCGCCTTCACTAACATCAACGCATTTCGCCGAGTCACAAATACTTGTTACTACAACACCTTCCTTACTGCAATTGCTACTATTTGCTAATACCTCTTCAAAACTCTCCAGACAATTTGCTTTCACAAAATTAATCTCCTCTTTAACTTCTTTTTGAACCACTGAATCTTTCGCTTCATCACCATTTACACACTCATTCATTAAACATTCATAATCCCCGCAAATTTATTCCCATTACTTTTACTGAAATCTCTCACAAATCTATGCTTCCGCAGTTCGCGCCTGCTTTTATTGAAAGAGCCACCTATATAGCCTTCCTCTTTAGCATACTCCATATTAGATATTTGTTGCCTTTCTCCAAACCTATCAACGTTTCTACCATTATCATTGTCTCTAGTCCTTTTCGTCGCCTGTTTAGATCGCCATCCCCGGACCTGAGATGTGGCGAACATCAGTTTCCAACCGGTTATTATGCGACTGCACTTCGCGCAAATTTCTCCCGTTCTGCGTTCTTTACTCGGATCCAATTCATTGAAGTTATCACTCCCGTTCGTTCTCCGACCATTCTGCTCACTCCAGCTTCTATCTACCTGAAAATTCCTTTGATTTCTCTCACGATTATTATTTTGGTGGTGATTATTTTAATTCCCATTTTGATAACTACCACCCGGTTTTCTCTGGGGTTTCAACTTCAAAGACCTCTCTAATTCTTCTACAAATTCTTGAAATTCGTCCACGGAATCACATGTACTATGGACCAGATCCCATTGCAAATCTTCGGATAATCGACTTTTTAATGTGGCGGTTTCCGTTAAAACCCCCAACGGATTTTTCACATGCATAAGTTTGCCAAGTTCGCGCTTGCAAAAATCTCTCATCGTCCCATTACCGTATCTGTAACTCAGCCCGTTTAAGAATTCATTTTGGATCTGTGTCTGTTTCGCCTCGCTCCAAAATTTATTCAAAAAACTCTTTTCGAACTCTTCGTATGATTCGTCTGAACTCCATTTAACATTTTCCCAAGACTGTGGGTCTCCCTCCAAATGCCGATTAACGTATTTTATTTTCGCTTCGCCTGACATGCCGAACAAAAGCGTCCCTACACGCGGCCAAGAAATTTACTGAGTGATATCTTTCGTCATCTGTGTAACACTTCACAGATCCGGTATTTCCCAAGGGATATTTATTACCGGCGTGGCTTGTTGGGAGGCTAACGAATTCAAATCACTTTTTATCTGTTGCATTTGTTTTTTTTAATTCATTTTTACTGGTGACACTGGACTCTATTTTATCTTTAATTTTGCCTATTTCTTTCTCCCCCTCACATACACGAAAGGCAATGTCAGTAATTGCTAAATTTATATCGCTTTTATGAGCATCTTGAGCTTTTATACAGTCGCTTACCTTGCCCCAAGGTTCTGTCTGTTTCTTATCCATTTTTTCCCCAAGATCTTTTTCCACTGATTCGATTTTAGATTTTACTATTACAACTTCGTCTGTAATTTTCCACATATCCACTCGTACACACTTTATCATCGCCGGCCGCTGTAGCCCAACGGTTCTAGGCGCTTCAGTTTGAAACCATGCGACCGCTACGGTCGCAGTTTCGAATCCTCACTCGGGCGTGGATGTGTGTGATGTCCGTAGGTTAGTTAGGTTTAAGTAGTTCTAAGTTCTAGGGGACTGATGGCCTCAAATGTTAAGTCCCATAGTGCTCAGAGCCATTTGAACCATTTAATTTAACATCAATTGCTTTTTCAAGCTTACCCATAATTTTTCAATTTCCTCTTTCACAGTGGAACGTATTTCAGTTCGCATTGTAACCATATCAGTCCGAATTGTATCCGTAACTGTTCGAATTGTACTGATATTATTTGCCATTGTATTCATATTATTTCCCAATCTCTGAATCATTTGCATTAACTGAGACATCATATCTGCCCCACATTTTTCCTCCTAGCCTGAATTCCTACTAGTTACACTTTCGCGCTCTGATTTCGGACTGACCGGCTCGAATCCGTTATCAAAATTACACATACTAGGTGACTATTCGCCAGATATATAAGTGGACCTTGAACTTCAAAGTTAAACACTATTTCACTATTTGTGCAGGCACTTATCTGATTTAAGATGCTTCCCTCTGCCATGGTGATGCCGTCTGTTGTAGTGGAAGTCGACACAGAAGACTGCTCTGGAGTACTCGAGGAAGCTGCTGGCGTACTGCTGGTGATCTGCGTCCATTACTGGATAAAGTGGCCTGATGTAGTTGTAGCTGGTGCCGATTACCGCGTGTTCCAACCATATACGATACCGCTGTCCGTTAAATGCGCTAACCACTACTGTTCCCAGCACTCAACTTATTTAGACTCTGATGGTTCAAATGGCTCTGAGCACTATGGGACTTAACTTCTAAGGTCATGAGTCTCCTAGAACTTAGAACTACTTAAACCTAACTAACCTAAGGACATCACACACATCCATGCCCGAGGCAGGATTCGAACCTGCGCCGTAGCGGTCGCGCAGTTCCAGACTGTAGCGCCTACAACCGCGCGGCCACCCCGGCCGGCTTAGACTCTGAGCTCACACACAAATTACCTACAGACATCTGCACTGGTTTTACCAAGGTTTTTACACTTCGCATAGTACGATGAACAACAGAGAGCAAAGGAATTAACACTATGAACGACCCAAATCCCGGATGAGCCCCCAATTGCGAGCTTTCTCAATAAATGTGAACTGGGGTGGTGACCCACAACTACGTACACTCAGAGTAAAAGTTGAAATATTAAAAGTAAAGGGTTAACAATAGATTCTTACTTCACTTAATTAGTTTCACTGTAGAAACCTCGGAAGTCTCACAAGTTCACAAGTGCGCACTACGAAGTATAACTATCTGTTGCGATCGTGCGCAGACCGCTCCACACTGCTAGTCCCTCTCGCCACCGTGCATGCCTCGCACCGTCCTGTCCCAGACTTCCCCGTGACCTATCCCATATTCTTCTCCCACTTCCATCAAGTCTCCCCATTCACGAGTGCTGTGATTGGCTAGAGCGCTCCCACCAAGTCTTCAAGCCAACGCACATTCACAAACATAATGAAACACATTCAAAATGCTGGATTTACGTTTAAATAACTTGAAATTAAATAAATATTCCTATGGCTCGACCATACACACGCTCTAACATACATTATTAAATACATAAACAAATTAAATAAACATATATCAAAGGAACAGCAAGCGAAAGTAGGCCAGTAGCCTAATGTCTCTGTGCTTCCTAAAACACAGTAAATATGTGAACAATTTTTTCGTGAATAGTATATGTCGGATATAAACAAAGACATAGGTGAATAAATATATTTAGAAGCATGCTGCTACCGTTTTTTGTTGTAGCTGTGGAGTGCTTATGGCCTGATGCGATCGATAGTAATCGGCCACTTTGACCTCCAATAACTCATGTACTATTCAAGTTACATGCCTATAATTTATACCAATTTAGGTTTACACTAATAGCTTTCTAAAGACACATTGATCGACGCAATCAGATGAACGGTTTAGATTTTGGAAATTCGTTGCTGGGTGTTACTTGCATAATTTACAGTGAGATACTAAACGTTACACAAATAAAGATATTGAAAACCTGATCGTGCAAATAATGGTAATGTACATGTTTCTCTTTCAGGTATCATGATTCATCTTGCTACTTTTAATTTCTATACGAACTGTGAAATGTCTGCCACGATGGTATCACAAAGTCCGCCATCTTCGGCATTCTCGGCATACAAGTCTCTTTCATCGAGACAGCGTCACCACGGAACTGCCAGCGACGCGCTCGCTGGACCCTGGCCTACGTTCTCTGACGAGCCGCGGCCCGCGGACAGGCCCCAGCGCGGCTATTCCAACTCCGAACTTAGAATATTTCCAGGGCGCCACAACTCGCCCCTTACCTCACAGCAGCAATGGTGAGTCTGTTCGTAGCACGCCAACTGCTCACGGTTTCAAGTACTGCTAATGTTTTCACTTCAAATAGCTCTCTCGAGTTAGCCGTTGTCACAAGATGGAAGTCGTCAGCTTATACCATTACTCCTTCTCTACGATGTACCTTTCCATTAACGTTAGGCGGACGGGCCCGCATATCGACCTCTGCGGACGTCCCTTGGTGAGATTTTTGATCGCCGTGCGATTTCCCGCTCGTCACTAGGCGACTTTGTTTCTCAGATATTGAAGAAGACTATTGTACCAAGCTGCTGTGAGCTGCAGGTCTCGAAGGCATGCAAACATCGCAGACCATCTCAGATTGTCAAGAGATCCTGCTATATCTATTAGTAATGCTGTTGTGTATTTAATTTCTGTTCTGTTTACAAAAGAGTAGCCTGAGTAATGACGTCTTCTATCGATTTTCCAGGTGTAAATCTGAGCAGGTGTGAGCTAACGCACACTGAGTTCCCTGTCAGCCTGACGTAATCACAATGGAATCACTCCTGGACCTTATTAACTGATTTGCCCTCTAAATTCAGTTGCTAAGATTTGGTTTCCGACAGAATTATGTCCACTAGGCGACCGGAAGTTGTCCCAGCCGAAGGGCGTTGTTAAGAAGTTTTGGCTGGTGTGGGGTGATTTGTGATGAGGCCTTCTGTAGCCCTTGTGAGCGAATGCTACCAAGTCCCGGAGTTTACTTCCTCTTTCTTCCCCTTATAGGCTAAAACGACTTTATCTTTTGCGAATGGGTAGACAATGGTGTCCATTGTGTATTGTGTTTCCAGCTTTGCTCGTATTTGTGTGTGTTCAGTTTCCTCAGTCTGTAGACTGTCGTCAGAGAGAAGTTTATACAGAAGAAATCCCGTCGTGTGCCTTGGTCACTTAACTACTGCCCTCACGTAATACTGGTAATACCGTTAATTTTTTTGTTCTTTCCATCAAGGGTTTTGATGGTTGACTCTAGTGACTGTCTCTCAATTTTCAGTCTCCCTAGTACCCTCAGTGTCTCTTTACAGTTCGAAACAGCGCTTCCGATATATTTCTTTAGCTTGTCTAAACGGCTCGAGCTTGACCTGTCTATCTCTAGCTGACTGTGGATCTAGTAGTGGTGACTGGGATGACGGCAGTCTGCGTTTGTGTTACTAATTCAGTCAGTACACGTGTACTGTGTTCTACGGTACCTTCCGCTCTCTGTAGTGGAAAGGAGGCTGTTATGTCAAGAAGCTTCCACAGATAAAGACTCCGTTCACACGTCATCTGGATTTGCCTATCACAGCCAGTATCTGTCAGAATCACATCGTAATCCCTGTGGGTGAGCCTATCAGTCACCTGGCAGTGCTATATGTGATGCAGCGCTTTGTTATTTGTTACTGTAATGTCTTTGTTATAGCGATCACTCACTCGATTTGAAAGTGTGTGTTTGTCCCTGTTTATTGTAGATAGGTTGTGTTCATGATGTGTACCTTCAACTGTCCGTTCTCTTTTGTACGTTGGGTGCGTGCCACAACGACGGGCGAGGCTTTATATCTGCTGTTATTACGAGTATTTTGTTTGCCGCGTACTGTCCAACCTGTCGGATCATTTCTGCATACTGGTCTATGTTGTGTGAGTATTGGGCGTAGACGGAAGCGATCAACCACGTATCCCTATAGCAGACAGGTATCTTTACAAATGGCTCAAGACACGTTATTCGTCCATCGTTTTTAGGGCGTTTGTAAGCACACCAGGGTCGCATATATCTCGTTCACTATCTTAGTGAGCTCCGCATTCTCCAAGATACTCCTTACATCATTTAATCGCAGAATGCTAACTACGGGTGCTTAGTGTGCACGTAGATGTGCACTCCAGACTTCGAGAGGTCGATGTACACACATCGTTGTGCCCTCACAAGGTCCCTGTATATTTTGTCTGTTCTGAGTCATTCCGTGAGCCTTGGGCAAGCGTTACCACGAGTTCGTACAACTTATGCGGTTTTGTCGGTACGTTTTCGAGTCGTAATATCATTCTGCCAATTTGCTCTGTTGTAGATAGCGAACAACGTCCCATTTGTGACGTGTTAGCTCCATTAAGAGTAGCTGCGCGGTCTGAAATATTTACGAGGGCTGTCCAGAAAGTAAGTTACGATTGATCACGAAATGAAAATCACAATGAAAATCAGAAATGTTTCATTTGTAACAGTTAGCTACACCTTTCAGCTACTTCTCTACGTAGTCGCCGCTCTGACTCAGACAGTCGTCGTAGCGTTGTACCAACTTTCCAATACCCTCATCATAGAAGGCAGCCGCCAGTGCTTTCCGCCAATTCTCTACGCTGGTCTAAAGCCTGTTGTCTGTGCCAAAATGTTGTCTTCATAGTCAGCGGTTCGCCTGAGCAGAGATGAAGCTCAGTAGGAGACAATTACGGCTTGTATTGTGGGTAACCAAGCATTTCCAATTGAAACGATGCAGGAGCATCTTCATTGCCCCTGCAGATTGAGGCTGAGAATTGTCTTGAAGAAGAAACCGCACGACAGTTATGTAATGTTGGTTGCATAGCTTCAGGGGAAAATTCTCACCAGGCCCTCGTACTTGGCGGGAGACACTATTTTCTATAACATATTTACGCGCTCACTAAGAGCTCAGGAATGAAAAGAGCGACATAATTCTACCTAGAGTCATACTAGAGACACTGCCCAACATATCTTTCCAAAGCTTTATCGGATTTTCATAGTCGTTTCCATTTCGCAACCGATCGTAACTTACTTTCTGGACAGCCCTCGTATTTAGACCCTAGCCTACATAATCTCGTATTCATCTCTATATTACTGCAATTAATGTCGTTTCAGTTCTCTGCTTTTTAGTTGCCTCCGCTAGCTTCCTTTGAGCTGTTTCCCGCAGCAAGCCTCTTAACGGAAGTACTATTGTGGGCGGAACTTGAGCTCCTAAGACACACTGTTGGGGAAGCACCGTGGATGTTGTCTTCACCCAGCACCGCGCGTTTAAGGGCTCTTGTTGATGCACTATAAAGTGTCTGACAGACAGCAGTAATAGCTTCAAAAATTAATTTCGAATCATATGTCCTTGACAACTCCTTCTGTACCATAGATGAATTCTTGAATAGAAACAAATAAATCTATAAATATAGTATATGCATTTTGTGCCATTTAACGGAATGGGGTAAATAATAGAAATATTAATCTTTAATTCTGCATTGCAATATATATATATATATATATATATATATATATATATATATATATATATATATATATATATATATATATTAAAAAATTTCGTTTCATATGTGCGTTTCTTGTGCACTTGACACGTTTCACATCATAACGGCTACCGTGTCGTTTGACTGATCAATGGAACACGCAACCAACTAACTAACGAACTAGGGGGAGAGAAACACTTCGAGTGTTTCGACCATCTTTGTCGCGAATATCGTCACTCTGGAGTTATTTGGTTTGCAATAAAAAACAGAGGGCACTGGAGGGAAAGAACTTAGGGATGGTAACATCGACCTGACTCTAATATGATTGTACTGTTAATAGTTCTAGAGACAACGTTGGAAGCCCGGAGCACGGCAGAGAAAGTAGCATCGTTTCTGTACTCACCACAAATGACCGTTGCTGATAAAAATATAATTGGCTTGATGTATGATCTGCTCTTGATGTTATCTTAATGCTTTCTTCGGTAGTCGCTAGACAATGACAGAGGCGGATTCTGTTCGTTCCTGTGTACAGCGTTTTCTTTTCGTCCTTTCTCAGCCTCCTTTCATTCGTACATTCGTTACTTAGGAGTTCCCTCTCAAATTCCAACAGACGGTATGGTGAAAGTTGGAGAGGCTGAGGTGGTCCAACCACGATATCGTATGGGGTCGTATGCAAAGTTTAATTTACGAGACTCTTGTAGATGTATAGGAAGATCCGGTGGCACGAGTTCTGAACGCTACACTAGAAACTGAAGAGACTATTTGGAACCTCTATGATTTTTTACATTTCTACGCACCCGGAGTGGATCACGCCTTGCGCTAGCATCTCATAGACATAATATGGAAAAGTCATTAGACAGAGAATACAAGCTCCGAGTGCGGAGAGAAGGTCGTGTAGTTTTCAAAGGAATCAACACGAAATTTGTCGTAAACTTTTCAGGGAAACGACTGAAAACCAAAATATGGTTGGCCAGAAGGGGATGTGAACTTGAATGATAGTCCAGGGTCGTGCCAGTGCACCAGCTAGTTGGGTATAAAGCAACAGTCACATGTGACAAATGAGGATGTTGCCGGAGGCTAGTCGTTTTGGGAGAAACGCGTGAGAATTGTGGGTTGGCTTCTCACTCTAGCGACTGCATCGCTGGGCTGAAAGAGAGTCTGATGAGTTTCCGCCATGGAAATGTAGATTATGTAGACGAGGTGAGAGAATTGTGGAACAGGGAGAGAGATTTGTGTCCTTTGGGGAGATTTATAAATGCTGGTATCTTGAATGTGTCGTAGATTGAAAAGGGAAAGAGATGACGGTAACTGTGAAAACGTAAAAAGTATGAACTGACAGTATGGAAATCGCATCTGAAATTCCGGTTATCAATCGGTTTGACTTGTTGCTTATATTGGCATGACCCTCAGACAGCCTTAGAAAAAAAGTGGGTTGCAGCAGACAAAGGATAGACATTAAGGATAGCTCAGAAACAGAAATAAGCAGAAAGATGAGAGCCTTTCTGATAGGTAGCATCATGGGAGAGGTGTAAACCACGTGCTATGTTTAGAACACCATTCCATAAGCATCGTGAAATATATTACCAGACTTACCAAAGTTAAAGAGAACAAAGGTGTCTCGTGCAAAGATCCTGACTAAACAGATCAGATGCTCCTAGTAGGCAGAGCAGGAAACAGCCTGAATAATGTCTTACATTAAAAAATTGAAGATGACCTGGATGGAATTGGAGTAGCAACAGTACACACAAGTTTTTGTTTTTGAAGTGCCATGACGGGTCCTGGTTCACAAAGCTGTCAACAGTGAAAGCAAATAGCATGTTGTTGTCGACTGCATCACAGCGCCACATCTCTGTTGCTGCAGTCGAAAGATGTGTCGATATACTAACCATCGTTTGCACCTGAATACGAGGGGAAGTACCGACCAGCTGAGCTTCTTGCAACAAATGTAGAGGGAGCCACAAGCACCTGAAGGAAAAATCCCACCATTACTGTAGTCAGAGAACAAATTTCTGGCAGAGAATCAGGTTCACTCTGGCAGTCCTTAAAGAAATCAGAAGAGACCACTATATATTTAACAGTGTCCAAATAACTAAGACAGTTATCTATTAGAGCATTAGCAGGCTGAAAAACAATGTCAGCTTCTGATATGTTTGAATGATTTAAGGAACAGATAGATGTTCCTTACATATCTGGGTGCAATGTTAAACTAGGGATAGAGAAGTTAAATTATATGGAGAGTAGCGTCACTCTTATCAAGAGTCAATATAGCGAAAGTATAACTTCCTGTATACGTATTATTTGAACAAAAAATTGTGATTTTGAGACAAATAGGTTTTATCTAAATCATAGTCGATGCGCATTGGTTTGTGAGTCGTTACTACGGAATACTTCCCCTATGTTTGTAGAATTCGACAGATCCCATGAGGAACATTTGGAAATTTATTTGAAATATAGACTGGTCACTCAGATACCTGCCACCCAAAAAGAAACAGTTGGTAATTTGTGGAAATCTCATTATAGATTTCTTAAATTATTCTGACGTCAGGCATAAGATGGAATTACTATTTTTCTTTTGCAATATGATTTCAGTATTGCGTTTTCCAATTCGTGTAAAGGGTTGTTGTTGTTGTTGTTGTGGTCTTCAGTCCAGAGACTGGTTTGATGCAGCTCCCCATGCTACTCTATCCTGAGCAAGCTTCTTCATCTCCCAGTACCTACTGCAACCTACATCCTTCGGAATCTGTTTAGTGTATTCATCTCTTGGTCTCCCTCTACGATTTTTACCCTCCACGCTGACCTCCAATATTAAACTGGTGATCCCTTGATGCCTCAAAACATGTCCTACCAACCGATCCCTTCTTCTGGTCAAGTTGTGCCACAAACTCCTCTTCTCCCTAGTTCTATTCAATACCTCCTCATTAGTTCTGTGATCTACCCACCTAATATTCAGCATTCTTCTGTAGCACCACATTTCGAAAGCTTCTATTCTTTTCTTGTCCAAACTATTTATCGCCCACGTTTCACCTCCATACATGGCCACACTCCATACAAATACTTTCAGAAACGACTTCCTGACACTTAAATCTATACTCGATGTTAACAAATTTCTCTTCTTCAGAAACGCTTTGCTTGCTATTGCCAGTCTACATTTTATATCCTCTCTACTTTGACCATCATCAGTTTTTTGCCCCCCAAATAGCAAAACTCATTTACTACTTTAATAGTCTCATTTCCTAATCTAATACCCCCAGCATCACCCTATTTAATTCGACTATATTCCATTATCCTCGTTTTGCTTTTGTTGATGTTCATCTTACATCCTCCTTTCAAGACACTGTCCATTCCGTTCAGCTGCTCTTCCAGGTTCTTTGCTGTCTCTGACAGAATTACGATGTCATCGGCGAACCGCAAAATTGTTATTTCTTCTCCATGGATTTTAAGTCCTACTCCGAATTTTTCTTTTGTTTCGTTTACTGCTTGCTCAATATACAGATTGAATGACATCGGGGAAAGGCTACAACCCTGTCTCACTCCCTTCCCAACCACTGTTTCCCTTTTATGTCCCTCGACTCTTATAACTGCCATCAGGTTGCTGCACAAATTTTAAATACCCTTTCGCTCCCTGTATTTTACCCCTGCCACCTTCAGAAATTGAAAGAGAATATTCCAGTCAGCATCGTCAAAAGCTTTCTCTAAGTCAACAAATGCTAGAAAAGTATGTATGCCTTTCCTTAATCTATTTTCTAAGATAAGTCGTAGGGTCAGTACTGCCTCACGTGTTCCAGCATTTCTACGGAATCCAAACCGATCATCCCCGAGGTCGGCTTCTACCAGTTTGTCGATTCGTCTGTGAAGAATTCGTGTTATTATTTTTCAGCCGTGGCTAATAGTTCGGTAATTTTCACATCTGTCAACACCTGCTTTCTTTGGGATTGGAATTATTATGTTCTTCTTGAAGTCGGAGAGTATTTCACCTGTCTCATACATGCTGCTCACCAGACAGTAGAGTTTTGTCAGGGCTGGCTCTCCCAAGGCTATCAGTAGTTCTAATCGAATGTGGTCTATTTCCGGGGCCTTGTTTCGGCTTAGGTCTTTCAGTGCTCTGTCAAATTCTTCACGCAGTATCGTATCTCCCATCTTCATCTACATCCTCTTCCACTTCCATAATATTGTCCTAAAGTACATCATCCTTGTACAGACCCTCTATATACTCCTTCCACCTTTCTGCTTTCTCTTCTTTGCTAAGAACTGGATTTCCATCTTAGCTCTTGATATTCATACAAGTGGTTCTCTTTTCTCCGAAAGTCCCCTTCATTTTCCTGTAGGCAGTATCTATCTTACCCCTAGTAAGATATGCCTCTATATCCTTACCTATGTCCTCTAGCCATCACTGTTCAGCCAGTTTGCACTTTCTGTCGATCTCATTTTTGAGATATTTGCATTCCGTTTTGTCTGCTTTATTTACTACATTTTTATATTTTCTCCTTGCATCAATTAAATTCTATATCCCTTTTGGTATCCATGGGTTTCTACTAGCCCTCATATTTTTACCTACTCGATCGTCTGCTGCCATCACTATTTCATCCCTCAAAGCTACCCATTCTTCTTCAACTGCATTCCTTTCCCCCATTCCTCTCAATCGTTCCCTAATGCTCTCCCTGAAACTCTCTACAACCTCTGGTTCTGTCAGTTTATCCAGATCCCATATCCTTAAATTCCCACCTTTTTGCAGTTTCTTCAGTTCTTCAGTTTTAATCTACAGTACATAACCAATAGATTGTGGTCAGAGTCCACATCTGTCCCTGGAAATGTCTTACAATTTAAAACCTGGTTCCTAAATCTGTCTTACCATTATATAATCTGTCTGAAACCTTCGAGTATCTCCATGCTTCTTCCATGTATACGACCTTCTTTTATGATTCTTGAACCAAGTGTTAGCTATGATTAAGTTATGCTCTGTGCAAAATTCTATCAGGCAGCTTTCTCTTTCGTTTCTTACCACCATTCCATGTTCACGTACTACGTTTCCTTCTCCTCCTTTTCCTGCTACCGAATTCCAGTCACCCATGACTATTAAATTTTCGTCTCCCTTCACTACCTGAATAATTTCTTTTATCTCATCATACATTTCATCAATCTCTTCATGATCTGCGGAGCTAGTTGGCATATAAACTTGTACTACTGTGGTAAGCATGGGCTTCGTGTCTATCTTGGCCACAATAATGCGTTCACTATGCTGTTGGTAGTAGTTTACCCGCGCTACTATTTTATATTCATTATTATACGTTCTCCTGCATTACTCCTATTTGATTTTGTATTTGCCGGCCGCGGTGGTCTCGCGGTTCTAGGCGCGCAGTCCGGGACCGCGCGACTGCTACGGTCGCAGGTTCGAATCCTGCCTCGGGCATGGATGTGTGTGATGTCCTTAGGTTAGTTAGGTTTACGTAGTTCTAAGTTCTAGGGGACTGATGACCACAGCTGTTAAGTCCCATAGTGCTCAGAGCCATTTGAACCATTTTTTGATTTTGTATTTATAACCATGTATTCACCTGACGAGAAGTCTTGTTCCTCCTGCCACCGAACGTCACTCATTCCCACTGTAACTAATTTTAACCTATCCATTTCCCTTTTTAAATTTTCTAACCTACCTGCCCGGTTAAGGGATCTGACATTCTACACTCCGATCCGTAGAACGCCCGTTTTCTTTCTCCTGATAACGATGTCCTGAGTAGTCCCCGCCCGGAGATCCGCATGGGAGACTATTTTACCTCCGGAATATTTTACCCTAGCGGACGCCATCATCATTTAACCATATAGTAAAGCTGCACGCCCTCCGGAAAAATTACGGCTTTAGTATCCCCTTGCTTTCAGCAGTTCGCAGTACCAGCACAGAAAGGTTAGTGTTACTAGGGCAGATCAGTCAATCCACTAGACTGTTGCTTCTTTCAACTACTGAAAAGGCTGCTGCCCCTCTTCAGGAACCACACGTTTGTCTGGCCTCTCAACAGATACCCCTCCGTTGTGGTTGCACCTACGGTACGGCTATCTGTATCGCTGAGGCACGCAAGCCTCCCCACCAACGGCAAGGTCCATGGTTCAAGGGGGGGGGGGGGGGGGTGTACGTGTACAACGTACTACCTTAGAAAAATCATTCGATCCATTGTTAGTGCGCTGTCTCACGATGAGTAACAAATACTGAGAACGAGCAATGTAGATTCATTCCAGTTCTGAGACATAGCCTCACAAAATAGTGAAGCCTGTTAATAACTCAAGGACAAAATGATTTAAGAATATTTGAACAAAGGTGGAATGAAATGAGATATGTATGGAAAGAGATAATAATGCGAACGTCAATTCATGTCCTAATAAATTTGTGTCCATATTTGTAAGTTGCTCTTCCAAATACTTGTTTAGAAATTATTTAAAAAAAAAACTGTGGATAAAGAAAAAGTTTGTAATATCTTGTAAAAGGGAAAGGAAAATTTTTATAATGTCTAGAACGAGTAAAGATTCTGTATAATTTGCGTTATGCAGTATGTTAAGAAGAGATATTAAAATGCTGGCAATACATTTAAAATCATCCAAAATATTGCGAAATGAGAGACAAGAGAACCAGAAAGTTCTCAAGGTAGCAGTAACTGAATGACTATAGAGTGACTGATAGTGATAGCTTTAAAGTGTTTTTCATAAGCAATTTTTAAACCTAGCAGCAAACGGAGGGTCAAATAATTCCTTTATAGGGAATACCGAAACGGTTATTTCACCAAGGCTATGATCTGTTTCATCAATTAACTGCCAGAATGAAGCAATAATCTATGTTTACAGTGCTACAACTGTAACAAATTCCTACCATAATGACCGCAGCAGCCGGCCGGCGTGGCCGTGCGGTTCTAGGCGCTACAGCCTGGAGCCGAGCGACCGCTACGGTTGCAGGTTCGAATCCTGCCTCGGGCATGGATGTGTGTGATGTCCTTAGGTTAGTTAGGTTTAATTAGTTCTAAATTCTAGGCGACTGATGACCTCAGAAGTTAAGTCGCATAGTGCTCAGAGCCATTTGAACCATTTGACCGCAGCAAATACAAATTCATCACAGGCTGCTTGTGAGTTGAGCAAAACTTAATTGTGCTGACCTTCGCAAAGCTCCCTACCCAATGTGAATATCATGTGTAAAGTATTTACGATTACACTACCAAGCGCGCGACAGAAAAGGGACCAGATCCTCATGCTACATCTCGTTCAAACATCAGCATTTACAATATCATTTTACCTATATCTATTTCCTACCATTTTAAAGACTTCCGAACTCCCTTCCTGTTACAGGTGTAAGTAGTGTAAACTGCCATACGTTAGTTATAAATGAAGTCGTTATGTTATTTTATAAATTCTGACTGTTTTAAAATTTTATTTTCTGTTATACGTTCCCTTTGAAAAGCTGTGATTTATAGAAATGTTATCCACGTTATTACCTACGTATTCGCTTTACGCGCATTTCAACTAGGAACAACACGCAGGATTTTAAAGCGTATAATGCAGTTTCAAAATATTATTCGAAGTTCAAGTTAATACGCGAGTAAATAGCCGTCATATTTTCATTTGTTTCTTGGTTACGAAATGGTATCATTGGAGTAGCTGTACAAATAGTTACTGAGTATGTACAATAGCTCATTATCGTGCAGGGCTGCAAACAATGATGATTTATAGGACCAAAAAGCTCTTATTTCCCTTTACAGTTAATTAAAACAGTAATAACTATTGTTAACTGTGGAACTAATGAAAAATATTTATACTAGTTTTTAAGATATCAACGAATAAACAATTCTCATCAACCCGTAACCGTTTATTTACGTTCTGTTATTCAAATAAACGTAATGGTTCAAATGGCTCTGAGCACTGTGGGACTTAACTGCTGAGGTCATCAGTCCCCTAGAACTTAGAACTACTTAAACTTAACTAACCTAAGGACAGCACTCACATCCATGCCCGAGGCAGGATTCGAACCTGCGACCGTAGCGGTCGCGCGGTTCCAGACTGAAGCGCCGAGAACCGCTCGGCCACCTCGGCCGGCAATAAAGGTAATATAATCACTTAAGCGCACGTGGCAGAGGCAATTTTCTAGCTATCTGTTCGTAATGCCTTGATGTTTTTCACTTGCTGGAGGATGAATTGTAAGACAATGAGTACGTAGTACAATACATAACAACCTATGAAAACTAGTTGTGGCTACTGTAGACGAATACAAGACAAGTACTAATTAATTAGTAAGATTTACGATCAGTAATAGCTTAGAAATTTACAAAGTAGCGACCTGCTGCTGTGCACACCTAATTAAAATGCATTACGACGTCAACTGCCATGAAAAGAGTAAAGTGGGCTTTAAAGCGAAGTTTTTACAGTTCCCATACTTCCCCAGGTTTAACGCCGTTCTACTTTCAGAGCGTTACACGGCAGCTGAGTCAAATGAACACTTCTCAATGTTATTGTTCTGCTCGGCTCATTGAGCTTTCCCTTGGGATGAAACGTGTGCAGCTGGCTGTTTTAGTCACAGTTTACTAACTAAATAAACATAACACGCTTAGATGTCATGCTATCACAAGTGCTTTTATTGCTAATATGTTCTGCACTCATGCGTAACATCATTTACTACGAGGTCCATCATTATGATTAATTTGTAGTTGCATGACGCCCTTGATCTGAAGTATAAATATGTAGAAAAATATTTATTTAAGCCTCATTAGTACACTGTTGAATGTCTCGTAAACAGGAAGCGAAATGATACGAGTTCGTATCTCATATGGCCATTGCTGGCATTTTTATCGGTATCCTTGTGATGCCCTGTGTTGCATTCCGACAGCAGATATGCATTATTTTTAACACACATAATAAATGTAATGAAGATGTAGTGGAATGTACGAAGATACTGAAGAACATAGTGGAAAATATCAGCGCAAACAAACACGTTTTTCTTTACCTACAAGGTTTTCGGAAATTCCCGTTACAAACTTGTAGGCCTTGTAGAGAGGAGTGAGTGCATACCATTTTGAATACGAACCCATGTCCGGAAACTTACCGTTTCCGTTTTACGGCGTTTTCAATTCATATGTTTAACTTATCCATTTCTGCCTGAGGAACTGGTTAGGCGAGATGCAGTGCAGTTATTACATAACAATTCCAAAGGAAACATAACTAAATATGCATTTACTACTTAAGCACGTTTGTTTGTATGAACACTTAAACATTACTTATTTTCATTACTCTAAAACAAAAAATAGCCCAGCATATTGTACGTACAGAACAGTACTGATGCATTACAACAGCAGCTCGAAGTGGCAACCACCAACTTAGATACAGACATTGTACCTACAAAGCATCTTCTGATACACGCATTACAACCCACCTGGAGTCTCTTCAGTTTGTAGTGAAGCGGCCAGAACTCGTGCCACTGCATCTTCCTCTGTGTCTACAACGGTCTCGTAAATTAAGCTTTGTATACCGCCTAAAAAGAAGCAGTCTGTAGTAATTAAACCCGATGATCGCGGCCGCCCCGTGGTTGGACAATCTCGGGTTCTCCAGCTTTCACCATACCGTATGTTGAGATGTCTCCGAACCGCACGTGCTGAAACAACATTTTCTGACGGACATTCAGTGACACGTCATCCTGTCTACCCTACTGTATACCAGGTCAAGTAACTCTGAGACATTTCTCTTTCCCTCAGCAGACGTGAACACGTTACAGTCCGAATTGAAACCGTCGTGGGACGGAAACGACACGTTTCCGGACATGGGCTCCTATTCAAAATATTATATACTCACTCCTCTCTACAAGTCCTAGAGTTTGTAACGGGAATTTCCGAAATCCCTGTATAAGAATGTGTACTTCCCATGCCACTGGCCACTGCGTAGTGTGTCGAGAAGGGTATTTTGCATTATTGTTAACCAGTACTATTTAATTCACGTTAGATTGAGGGTATAATGCCTGTGTAAGCTCTCATCTCTTATTAGCATAATCTCTATGCTGATTATGCGACAGAGGTACGAGAACTGTTACATGAGCTATGGTTTGTCAATCTCCTACTTAAATGCGTGTTATTATTGTATGTTCGTGCTTTTCTTCCAGGCTGTAGTTCAAACTTCTCGAACATACTCCTGGTGAAATTCTTGCTTACTAATATCGATTCATTCAAAATGAACTGTCATATTCGTTCAGTGAATACCAGATGAAAAAATAGTTGCACTTAGATAATACTACGGTGAATTAAAAAGTAATGCCTCCTGCATTATAAAAATTTAACTATGAACATATGCCATTAGAAGTAGTTGAGATCAGAGCCTCAACTGTCTTCTACGTAACACTACCGTTTAACATAGTGAAAATCCATTTGTACACATTTGCGCCATCGCTGAATCCAGGCATCAAAACCAGCTCGGAAAAATCAGTGTTTTCCTTCTTGACCCATTTAAAACGCCAGGTTTCGGTTTCGATTGTGAGCTCTAACAGTTCTGTCTCCTCGAATTTCTTCATCACCACGTCCTCGACTGACTTTTGTGACAGATGTTGGCCGGCCGCTGCGTGGTTTATCAGCAATGTCCGTTTATCCGTTACCAAACCGTCTTCACCCAAAGCCGCACATTGATGGTGTACACTTTCTTCATTGATAGGGTTTGAACACCTTAAGTATCAATAAGCAAAATCCCGAATTTATTCAAACTGGTTTGATGCCTGGGTTCAACGACGACGCAACGTGTGTACGAACGCATGGTAACCAGCACAGTCTATGGAAATTTATGTAGAGGAGAGCTGTCCAAATAAAGCGGGTACGCGCTTATTTCTGCGACCGCTACTGCTGTCTCGCGAATAAAATCAATACGGTTGGAGAGTGTCATCTAGTGGTGCATGAATTGAGTTTCCCGAGCGTAGCCGGTGTAGTTTCGTTGTGATAGTGTTTCGGAGATTTCGTTCGAAATTTATTTGATTATATGCTCAAGTGCGTCATGAAAATAATCCTGTTACAGTTCAGTTTATACAACGGTAAGTATTCATGTTTATTTAGTGTTATTTGACACGCATTTTAATGTTAAAGCGAATCTCCCATTGTGTGTATTTCGTTTACAAATACCATTGTTCCTTTTTCTGGCGCCGAGGGGAGAATGGGGTATTGGGAAGACGGGTGAATTCGGGTAACACCTGGTTTTACCCCACAATTTAAAATCTTTCTGGACAATAATGTCTGTGCCTATTAAGTTAAAACGTGCGCAAGCGGCACTTGTTTGATGTTGTAAACTATCTACACGTGATTTCTGGCTGGATATAGATTTTTTTAGAAGCTGTAATTACGTAATTTCTCACTACATATAGATTTTTTTCTTGTAGATATGCCGAGAAACTACCAGCGGAAAACGGCGCGACAGAGCAGGACTCAAAAGAATATGGCAGATGCGATACAACACGTTGTCGAAAGGAAAATGGGATTCAAGAGTGATGCTCAAGCTTTTCATGTTCCTCGGTCAACTTGGAAGATTGAGTCAAGAAAGCCCGTCAGCAGCAGTCTGCTTTAACATCTGAAAAGCACAGCACACTTTCTCTAATGGGCAAGATATGGAAGTTGTGAAGCAATATTATTTTTGGAGCAAAGGTTGCTTGGCACAACCTCGTTTGATCTCCGCAGACTAGCGTAGGAACTGGCTGAAAAGAACGGCATTAAACATGATTTTAATAAGGATAGAGAAAGGGTGGTAAAGGACTGAATGTATGGGTTTCTGACAGGACATCCACAACTATTGCTCAGAAACGTAGGGAAACGTCACTGGCACGTGCTAGAGGTTACAATCGTGTCACGGTGGGAGAGTCTTCTGATCTGTTGGAACCAGTCTACAAAGAGCATAACATTTAACCAAGAAATGCTTACAACGTTAACGATCCAGAAATTATGACAGTTCCAAACAAACCATCCAAGACCGTGTCTCTTCGAGGCAAGAAACAAGTAGGGTATTTAGCGTCTGCGGAAGGAGTTCTTGCAACTGTAGAGATATGCATGAGCGCATCAGATCAGTTTATGCCTCCTTTGTACGTTTTTCCGCGGAAAATAGAGTACCAATTGCTAATGAATGAATCAATTCTTGGCTCTTTTGCTTACTATCATGAAAGTTGGTGGATCAACAATGACAGTTTCGTTTAGTGGTTCCAGAAGTTTATTGAGTTTTCTAAATCCTTAGAAACCAAGCCAGTATTGTTGATTTTAGATGGACATAGCTCTCATGCCAGATGTTTAAACCTTATCAACTTGGATTGGGAATGTAATGTTATTCTGCTATTCTTTCCTCTGCGCATGACCCATCGCCTTCAGCCTCTGGACGTATCCTCTAAGCAAATTTTATAAGCAAGATGTGAGACAGTGATTGATAGCACTTCCTGGGCGCAATGTTACAATTTACCAAGCCGGGGAGCTCTCCAGAGATGTTCACCTTTATGCCTCATCCGATATCACTGATAAGCCTATGCCATCTCCTAAAGTTACACTGAGTGAAATCGACAAGCCATCTCATAATGAGCCAAGAGGTCATGACGTGTCGGAAACATTTGTGAGGAACGAAAACTCTGCAACTCCTTAACCATCAAAAGAGCCAACAATGCAACCACAGGGGTCAACTTCCAAAAAAATCTTCTTTCCCAGTTTCTCCGAATTTACTGATACCTGCTCCGCACTCATTTAAAAGAGGTGAAATGCAAATGAACCGCAGAAGGGAAAAAAACTGCGATATTAACCACCTCTCCATATAAATTCGTCCTAGAAGAAGAAGAAAATAAAAAGAGAGAGAGAGAACAAAAGGAGCGAAAAGAAAGTTGTCGTACATCAGCAAAAAGAATAATAATATTGGGAAAATGGGGATTACAAATAAACAAAGAGCATAAAACCAAAAATAGGGCAATAAAAAACGAAAGAAAGAAGAATTCGACACCTAAGAAAGATAAAACTGCATATTCTTTCTCCGCGGAAGAAGACTTTAACGAAGCCTGCATTCTCTGCAACGTGATCTATGCTCATTCAGCACCCAAGGAAGCCTGGACTCAGTGCTACAAGTGCAAAGGGTGGGCCTATGAAGCAAGTTCGAATGCAGAGGAAGAATAGGACAGTTTCATGCGTGACTACTCTGGTTCATTCCAGATTCCCTTGCGATTTGACGCGAACTAACACAAGGATCTCGAGCCATAGTGGCAAGAGTAACAATTTCCTATATGTTTCCAATGCGTTAAAGATCCAGTTGTTCTTAATTTATCATACACATATTTAAATGTACGACGTGTAGGGTGAGTACGTTGAGGATATCTTTCAGCGTATAAGTCTCTAGCTGTCACTGAATTTCGTTGGCATTCTTCGTAAATGAGAAGCATATCGACTTGTTCTTCGAAGAAATACGTCATTCACATTCGCTTGATTCGACGATACTAGTATTACCGTTCGTATAAGTCTTAGATTGCGAAACCGTCGAATGGTGTTTACATGTCAATGGCACGTTAGATGGATACGCTGTATTCGGCGAATATTTACTATTTGCACGATATACGAGAGAGAATTGTCAGAGCATATGCTTCGATAAGTGCCGAAGTGATAAGGAACACCACTCTATCCATGATAATAAGTTTGCAGCTCTGCATTGATACCAATGGTCATCACTTCGAACACCTTCTGTAATGGACGTTCATGCCACCTTTTTGACCTGATTTATTAAGTGCTACACTACGTTGGAAGGAGTTAATTCGTATCCATTACGCCACATAACACAACAGCAGTGGAGAGAAGGCAACAGTCAATTTCACTATTGTGGCGGCCAATACGTGATGTCTGTTTACACTAATCTTTACCATTTCGGAAAGGTTGCGAACGTTGGTCTACCCACGCCCACTAACGGGTATCCTATTGTTAGTATAACTTTAATAGAAACTTCCACCCGTGTTCCAGAGAACCTGTTTTTGATGGACTCCTTAAGGAAACCGTTCCACAGTCAAAGCATGCACTTCGTTACGAGATCATGCAGCACGCATTGCTGAACTCCTTGTCAGCTTCACTAGTGCGTCTCGATGTTTTTTGAAAGTTTCACCAACATTTATTATAATACGTCTCATATAAGTCATTATACACTGGCATTGATTAAGCACACATCCTTTTTTTTCTTCAGATGCTTGATTGTGTTTCATGTTGCATACACTTCCACTTTTGGGAACACTAAGTTTTATACAAAGTATCCATTCTAATCTATGGAATTATCAAACACACCTCGTAACATTTCCGACCGCAGCAGCTGTGTTTTCAAGGCATAGCATGAAACGAGGGTTTGGCGGGGGCAGTGCAACGTCGTGGTGGGACAGGACTTGGGCATAACCTCACCGAAGTACCGCTGCCAGGACACGCGAGGCGGTCATACTGCGAACAGTTGCGGAGTAGACCGTCGTCATCAGACCAGTAGAGTGATTCGCCGGTTCATTAACAATGTCTGAACGTTCAACAAAGGCTAACACGGTGGGTGCATCTAGTATCGTTGAAAGAGGGGAATAGATGTGGCAAATTCGACATAATTAAATAACTGACCATATATCACGATCGTTCGCAAAATCTATTCAGAATTTTTCAACACTGTTTCCCTGTAATGTTAGACAAAATGTACGACAGAGTTCAGAGAAAAAGGTCGAACTGGAGGCAATCTATTTGACCTGGGGGAGAGGGTTGATTACCTTGAGGTATGGTAATTACTTTCACAAATCTGTGTTTAGTAAACATGAATTTGTTTGAAACTTTCCTGAAAGCATGGATGAATAATCATTACGTACATAAGGAAAATGATGATGATTTTGATGATGATGAAGAAGAAGTCCCATACTCCTTGACAGAGCATAGGGGAACGAGGCGGGAGACCCGCACCGCCGTACTAGGCAAGGTCCTAGTGGAGGTGATTTGCCATTGCCTTCAAGGACCATATATTTAAATATAATAAAGTGCATACACTGCCTGACAAAATGTGAAGCGGACAGAATATCTGGTCGTATGTCAATGTAACTTAGTACACGTACACGTAATGGGCAGGTATGTAAATGATTAGAGTTGTAATTCTCTGTGACATGTAGATAGCCACCAGAGTACAGTAGTATTGTTACCAAGCTTGGCGGGGTATACATGGAGATTCAGCTGCCCCTGACAATGTCGTTTTATGCAACCCACAATTTTGTTTCAGCCATTCATAGACCACGAGCGAGATTTTCACATACTCTAGCTCGCTACGAACAAATTGTTACTCACACAGGAAAAAATGAACAGAACCTTTTTGTAGGAAATGTAATGCAATTAAATTTTGTACTGGGATACGATTTCGCCAGAAGCCGTAGTTTTCGAGTTATTCGAGAAAAACGTACAAAGAAAAGATCTTCAAAGGCGCGCCCAGTATGCATATTCAGCCGCCACTGGTTAGTATTTCTACTATGTTGTTGATGGCACTCCCTCCAACCTCTGAACAAAAATTTGCGATTGCACAAATTATTTCCCTACATTCGACCATTTTTGATTTTCATTGACTGGACTTATTACACCACTGGCTTAGTCGAGTACTTACAAATTGTAATACTGACGTTTGTATAAATTTTACCCAATAATTGTGTGAATTTTAACAGTATTAAACAATTAATTAGATCGTGGTATTCATCAGGCTTTTTGACTACTAAACTACATGTGTTTGTAAGGGTTACGTTTGGATCAAATTGTCAACGTAATTAGTTTAAGCGTAACGTTTCCAGCAGTCGTTTCTCTTTCATTATCCTCGTGGAAACATTTAAACTAATAAGATTAACGAAGTATCCGACTTCGCTGGTGACGTTATAGCCGAGTCGATATAGACAAAAAAAATCTCAGATATGGGGAATATTTCGCATAGTCGAAAATTTTTGTACAGTGGTTTTGAGGGAGTGCCACGAACAAATGCTAAAAATCCTAAGTGGGGAGAGATGAGTCTGGGGGTGCGTTTAAAGGTTACTTTTGAAGATTTGTCTTGAATAACTGGAAAACCGTGCCCTCCAGCAAGAGTGTATAGCTTCCTGAGACAAGGTCCGGTCCTGTTCATCATTTTTTTTTTTTTTTTTTAGTTTTTAGGACAAATAGTTTGCGCGTAACGAGCGAGACAATATGAAAATCTAGTATGTGGCTTATGAAGGCCAGATACAACATTGCGGGTTACATAAAACGACATCGGTAAGGGCAGCTGAGTCACAGTACGCAAGAGACGTGAACAACGTCAGATACTGAGTGATCTCTGCGGACACGGAGATGGCACGTACTTGTATGAGACAACGTTCTCAATACCTGAAAGACTTAAAGGAAATTGCCTCATTGTGGGTGTCCAGTTGTAGAATCGTGCAATATCCATATTTCGGATGAGACTGTGGCCCGCACGGGATCGTGAGGGCAGTCGCACTCGTCATTATGATTCCATATCTGCCCATCACGAGGGAGGATCGCCGTATTGCGCACTCTCATCCTTCCCCATTTGCGTTTCCCATGCGAGAAGAAGTAATGGGCTACCTGTAACATTCCGTGTCATCTGGTTGTAGAGGCTTAAAAATTGATGCTGTATTTTTATGGCCGATTGCCTGATTTCTTTTTACTGGTCGTTTAGGTCTCACAGCTACTGCGTTTGACACTGAGGTTTTGTGGCTGCCAACAGGTAATTCCCCATTCCGAACTACCACGTACTCCGTTGCCCTTCCCCTGCTAATTGGAGGCGGGTCTTATCTTTTTCTCTTTTCTTCGTGCAGCATTCGTGCTTTGATTAACGAAGATATATACGATTTGGGGAATAAGAAGTTACGACAGTTATTTTTGCTTTTTTTAAGAATAGAAAAACGGAGGGTGGGATAGAGTGCAGAATAGACGTTAGTTCCGCCACTCTGGCGTACGGAAGTGAAAGCCTCTGCATGTTTCGTCCAGCCATTGACGCCCGGTCGCCTTTAATTTCCATCTGTCACTTTGTTTATACTAAGTGTTGTAGCCTGGCTGTGTTGGTGTGTTTATTTTCAATATTTACAATGTTACATGAGCTATGTTTATAATTATGAATATCTAAATCTAATATACACATGAACGTGCAGGTCTACAGTGAAAGTCTGGTGCAATCAGGTCACATACACATATATTTATAGGTCTATAGTAGCTGTCGGCTACAGTAACTGGTCACTCTCCACACTTAGCTTATGTCTGTTTACCTAGTAGTTGTTTACTAATCAATAAATATTTAGTTTTAGGTACGTCTTCGACTCTAGCTCATTCGTGGATCTTTGTGCTCACCCGCTCTGTCGCATATTTCATAGTACTGCATGTTTTGTTGTACACGGTACTGTCTTCAGTTCAAAAATTTATTGTGTACCGGTGCAAAGATGGCGCCGGCTAATGGATAATGTGTATTCCACGTGTCTTCATTGCACGGTAACCTAACCGGATCAAAAATTAGTCACCCCATTGCGCACGCTCAGACGAATATTTAAGTTTTTACAGATGGCGCGACGATCGAATCACGCGCTCAACTGCGTGCGCACTCCTACTACTTGAACATAAGGCTGTGAGAAATTTATGTTTCAATCGAACGTTGCACTTAAAACTAGGTAAGTGTAAGGGCGTAACATAGTGGCAAAACGGGGCAAATGCGTCTGGCAGTGTCCGTAGCCGTACAATGTGTGAAGTTGCTCGATTTGTTGTATCTCGGCGGACTACTCAAAGTGTCTGCAAGCAGTGGTGTGACGCACGTGGCCACGAAACACGACGTCAGAATTGTGGTCAAAAAAAGATCCTGACTGAGAGGGACCGGAGGCACATTTCGTGGCTTGTGAATCAAAACCGCTTCCAAACAAAGCAGGAGTTGCGGCAAGCAGTAAATGCAGGTCCATCCCAACCTGTTAGCTACAGAACACTGTGACTCGAACTGCGTGCAATGAACGTTTGGAGTTGGTCTCCTCACAACACACTATTGCTCGCACTGGCACATAAAGCTGCGTTTCTTCAGTTGGCTAGAAATCATTGAACGCCGTCAGTAGCTGACTGGGTAAACGTAATGAGATCTGATGAATCACATTTGCCTATATTCAAATGACGTACATCAACAAGTGCACCGAACGCTAAATGAAGGATTTCATCCTGAATGTTTACAAGCTCAGATTAAAGCTGGAGGTGGCTCTGTGTTTTACTTATCATTAAGTTGGGCTTGCTCACTGAGGTGGTTATTAACATGGAGCCGCATGTATACTTACACATTTTGAATAATCACGAGTTACGTTTCATTCAACATCTGCGTGATAAGTATGCTATTGATATCCTTATTTTTGAAGACAACAGCAGAATTCATCGGGCTGGAAGGATATGTGACTGATTTTCTGAAGTTGGTTGGTTGACTCGGGGACGGGGACGGAGACGAAACAGCGAGCTCATCGGCCCCATTGGATTGGGGAAGGATGGAGAAGGAAGCTTAGGGTACCCTTTCAAAGGAATCGTCCCGGCATTTACCTGAAGCGGTTTAGGAAAATTACGGAAAACCTAGATCAGCATGGCCGGACGCGGGTTTGAACCGTCGTCCTCCCTAAGGCGAGTCCATCGTGCTAACCACTGCGCCACCTCACTCGGTTCCCCTACGATACTATATCATATGTTCATTACATTATATATATACAAAAAAGCATTAACAACTGTATACCAATAAGACTGTAACAATTAGAAGTCTTTGCCATTAGATTCAGAAGCATCCGACCCACCTTACATTTCAAAGCGACGGGTTACTCTGTACTGTTAATGAAATAAAATCAAATGGCTCTGAGCACTATGCGACTCAACTACTGAGGTCATCAGTCGCCTAGAACTTAGAACTAATTAAACCTAACTAACCTAAGGACAGCACACAACACCCAGCCATCACGAGGCAGAGAAAATCCCTGACCCCGCCGGGAATCGAACCCGGGAACCCGGGCGTGGGAAGCGAGCACGCTACCGCACGACCACGAGATGCGGGCTTTAATGAAATAAATAAATAAATAAATAACTGCATCTCGATTGGCCTGAAAAATCACCTGACTTGAACTCCATAAAAAATCTGTGGGACAACGTGAAACAGTGGGTAAAACGCCATCAGCATCTCCGCAATTTGTTGGAACTGCGCAATCAAATGCTCAGCGAGTGGCTTAACGTGGATGCGACACACTTTCACAATCTGTGGCTTCACTTCCACGCGGTTATCAAGTCCAGCGGTGGAACTACATGGTACTGAATGATCCTAGTAATGAAACTTCCTGGGAGATTTAAAATGTGTGCCAGATCGAGACTCGAAGTCTAACTGTCCTCATAGCTTTACTTCCGCTAGGAACTCATCTCTTATTTTCCAAGCTTCACTGAAGTTCTCCTGAGTTCGAGTCTCGGTTCACAACTTACTGTTAATCTACCAGGAAGTTTTATATTAGTACAAACTCTGTTGCAGACTGCAAATTTCATGCTTATAATTATTTCCCTTGAGGAGGTATTGAATAGAATTGGAGAGAAGAGAAATTTGTGGCATAATTTGACTAGAAGAAGGGATCGATTGGTAGGGCATATTCTGAGGCATCAAGGGATCACCAATTTAGTATTGGAGAGCAGCATGGAGGGTTAAAATCGTTGAGGGAGACCAAGAGATGAATACACTAAACAGATTCAGAAGGATGTAGGTTGCAGTAGGTACTGGGAGATGAAGAAGCTTGCACAGGAAAGAGTAGCATGGAGAGCTGCATCAAACCAGTCTCTGGACTGAAGACCACAACAACAACAACAATGATTTCCCTGAAGGTGACTAATTCTTTGTCTGGTGAGCCTACGCTGTACATATCTTGTGACGCTTTGTTCTCTTTTCCATAGGTTTTTTATCTGTCATCAACTTAGGACGATGTTTCCCGGGGTTCTAATTTCCCTGTATCTACAGCTTGCGTCATTTCTCTGTGTCACGCAATGTGAATGGGTTAAGGGCCGTGTACAATTAGAAAGTGAAACATCCCGTCACTGGGATATACGTAGTTCATTATTAACAACTCCTATAGGCTGGGTGATTATAATAAAACTGACAGTGTTCTGAGTTCTGCAGTACAGGACGCTGAAATCTAGTTCGTGCTATCGCATAGTATGCCACATTATGTCACCAGGTGACAATATGGCGCTCTAAGGAGTCAGAATGTGGTGTGGGTGCAGTAAAAGAGGAGGAACGATCAAACACATGATAATGATAGTTCTGAGACGTGTCTTAGGATGTGGTCACAAGTTACAAAATGTGTTCAGTATAGTCTCCGGACTGAACAACATGTTGTATCTGTAACACGGTATGGTCGACAACTCGTCGCGGCTTATCCGGTTTAATTAGAGTAATATGTCGTGGTATGCTATCCTTCAGATCAGGAAGAGTCCGGATGCATCCCTGACAGACACGATTCAGAAGTCACGGCGTTATAGCCTATCTTGGGGCTTCATTTGATGCACGTTATGAATCTTACGGGGATATCAGTCTAAAATGCGAAACGAAACCTTTTGAGCTTTCGACCAGGAGAGAGCCAATTCCAGCAACACAGCTCATGCGCTGGTTGCAGATTCTGAGGCATCTGTAAGGTCGGCTATAGCTGCTTCAAATTCATCAAGAACTGACATTTATTGCCACTTATTGACATGGGACCTATTCGCAGCTATTTCTGTCGGTGAAATTCCCGCAACGCAGCTCTGACATTGCTGTCGTTCTGATAAAACGACTTTACCAGCAATGTGTGGTCTTTCTTCTCAATAGCCATTGCATTCCTATGGAAAGCTTAAATCTTCAGTCACTTTACAAAAGAAATAAATGTGCACTGGTAAACGACAAACAGCTTATTGGCGTGAAACAGGAAACATTTCACATTCTGCCTTACTACCTGGTGGAAAAAAGTGCAACAATTATTCTTTTCAGCATACTCCGCTAGTTCACCAACTAATGAATACACGAGAGGTGTTCAACAAGTAATGCAACACTTTCTTTCTCGGCCAGTTTCGGTTGCAAAAATGCAGAATTTCTTGTGGGAATCGTGGAATATTCCCACTTCAGCCCCTACGGTTATATGAAGATGCGATAGGTGGCAGCACTATGCATAGCCTTGAAAGTGGCGTTTCTAACGGAGGTGTGTTCCGACCAGAGATCTGTCATTCAGTTTCTCTTGGCGAAAAACCAGAGAATCGCAGATATTCATAGACGCCTGCAAAATATCTGTGTAGAACTGGCAGTGAACAAAAGCACGGTGAACTGTCATCGCTGCAACAAGGTCGCGCAAACCTGTCCGATCTAAAGCGTGCCGGCCGGCCGCACACAGGCTAAGGAAACTGAAGTAACGATTTCAGGCCGGCAGGTGTGGCCGAGCGGTTCTAGGCGCAGGACCTAATCCTGCCTCGGGCATGGATGTGTGTGATGTCCTTAGGTTAGTTAGATTTAAGTAGTTCTAGGTTCTAGGGGAGTGATGACCTCAGATGTTAAGTCCCATAGTGCTCAGAGCCATTTGTTTAAACGGTTTCAGCGTGATCGCCGCCACAAAAATGCAAACGAACTTCTCCCTCTCCATGAGAACGCAAGCCTTCTAACAAGTTTGCACATCCGAGAGGATCTCACAAAACTTCGTTGGACTGTTCTTCCTCATGCGTCGTAGAACCCAGATTTCGTACCTTCCGACTTCCCTGTGTTTGGCCCAATGGCCCAATGAAGGATGCACTCCGCGGGAAGCTGGCTGTACGAGGATGATGGGGGGGGGGGGGGGGGGTTATTGCTTCAGAAAGACGTTGGCTCCGACGTCGACCAACAGAGAGGTACCATGCGGGCATAAAGAACTTCCCAGCAAGGTCACTCAACGCCGTCTCATTGAACGGAGTTTATGTTGGTAAATAATATTTTGTAGCCAAAAGAGGGGGAATAATATGGTGCACTGGAATCCTGAATAAAAATAACCTACTCTCAGAAAAAAATATGTTGCATCACTTATGGAATGCCCCTCGTACCTACGGTGTTTCAGTGTCCTGCAATGTATACAGCCAACGCTGCAGGGCACAGAACACCATCAGTTTAATTATAACCTCCTAGTATTTGTAAATATGTCGTAAACACGCCGCCCATCCCATTCATGTTTCCGGGTTTCCACTAGCCATAGCTGAAGTTCGCCCATATTGTGTATTGGGGCTCCAGCGCTGTTCCCTATCCCGTCAGTTAATATGATGCTGCATAATATCTGAGTTCACTCGTGCTAGTTTAGGTAGCATTTTGTCTGCTTTATCTGCTGTCAGTTGTGTTCGTTGAAGTTACGTCTTTCGTCTATGAATATCTGCGATTCTCTGGTTTTTCGCCAAGAGAAACTGAATGACAGATCTCTGGTTGGAACACACCTCCGTTAGAGGACCACACCTGCCCCCTTGATGGTGGGGGTCACTTCTCTCTCTGTTGCTCCCGCACCACCTACCTCGGGAGCAGCACCTGGAATGCCAGTCCCCACTTTTAAGCCGGAGAAGCGTTAGTCTTCTTCGGCTTCTCTCGCTTGGAAGGGATCCCTTGGGTCACTCCCTTCCCAGGTTCCTACCAGCGGCACAGCAGACACCCACCAGTGGCTGAAGAAGCCACAGGTCGCTGGTCGTCGAGCTTCGAGATCCTCTTTGGTCCCGGACACTGACTCAAAAAAGCTCTCCTAGCATGGGCGCCCAAAGGAACTGCGCAAGAAAGCGAAATTGAAGACCTCTAAGACCAAGGCACCTGCGGTGGCACCAACTCCACCGCTTCCTACAAGCTCAGCGTCTGAGGATGAGGTCGAGATTCTGGCGTCTGCTGAGGACCTGGATCTCGCCGGACCCTCGGACGCAATGGATGTCACTCGTGTGGGTACTGAATCAGTGGCAGCAAGTGACCCAGTGGCGTAATCTGCCTCCCCAGTCCCTTCACGCCTTTCTCAGCCATGGACAATGTCATCCTTCAGTGGAACTGCGGCGGTTTTTTCCACCATATTGCTGAGCTCCGACAACTTCTCAGCCTTCATCCTTTCTTCCGCATTGCTCTTCAAGAAACTTGGTTTCCAGCAATGCGAACCTCCGCCCTCCGGGAGTATCGGGATTATTATAAGAACCGGACAGCTTATGAAAGGGTATCTGGTGGCGTCTGCATCTATGTCCTTCACTCTCTTCACAGCGAGTCTGTCCCTCTACAGACACCTTTAGAGGCTGTCGATGTTCGGGTGTGGACACCACAGGCTGTTACTGTCTGCAGCCTGTCTCTGTATGGTGATGTCCTGCAGCATGTCCTGACTACGCTGATAGCCCAGTTGCCGCCACCTTTCCAGTTACTGGGCGACTTCAACGCCAATAACCATCTGTGGGGTGGATCAGTGGCAACAGGCAGAGGCAGCAACATTGAGCATGTATTGGAACAACTCGACCTTTCCATTTTAAATGATAGTGCCTTCACACATTTCATTGTGGTGCATGGCACGCACTCAGCCATCACCGGCATCGTTACTGCCGCAGAATCTGCCATTCCCTGTTCTTCTGGGTCCCCTCGCCGGAGGACTGTGCCTTGGTGGTCAGCTGCGAGCCGAGGCGATTAAAGATCGCAGGAGGGCACTCCAGCGTCACAAGCGGCATCCCTCATTAGAAAGCTCATCGCCTTTAAACGGCTCCATGCGCAGGCCCGCCGCATCATTCGCCAACACAAGCAGGAGTGCTGGGAACGGTATGTCTCCACCATTGGCCTCCGTATGTCTCCATCAAAGGTTCGGACCAAGATTAGGCGCCTCTATGGCTATCGGACCCCTGTCAGCATCCCTGCGCTCTCACTGAATGGAGCAGTTTGTACTGACCCCGACACAATTTCCGACCGCTTAGCAGAGCATTTTGCTCAGAGTTCCGCTTCTGCGAATTACCCACTGGCATTCTGCTCCCTGAAAGAGCGGTCGGAACGTCGGAGCGTTTCATTTCACACACGCCATCCTGAATCCTACAATGTTCCATTCAGTGAGTGGGAATTGCAAAGTGCCCTGGCCGCTTGCCCTGATACAGCTCCCGGGCCAGATCGCATCCACTGTCAGATGCTGAAACGCCTTTCAGTGGACTGCCAGCGACGCCTCCTCGACCTTTACAACCGTATCTGGGTCGAGGGTGAGTTTCCGTCGCAATGGCGAGCAAGCATCGTTATCACCGTTTTGAAACCTGGCAAGAACCCACTGGAGGTGGACAGCTACCGCCCCATTAGTCTCACCAATGTTCTTCGCAAGTTGCTCGAACACATGGTGAGCCGCCGGTTGAGTTGGGACTGGAGTTTCGGGACCTTCTTGCTCCGTCTCAGGGTGGGTTCCGTAAAGGCCCTCTGCCACAGACAATCTGGTGAGCCTGGAGTCAGCAATCCGAATGGCCTTTGCCTGCCGTCAGCACCTCGTCGCTGTATTTTTTGACATGCGGAAGGCATACGATACGACATGGTGATATCACATCCTCTCTACGCTTCATGGTTGTGGTCTTCGGGGTCCATTACCGATTTTCATACGGAATTTTGTCGCATCGTACCTTCCGCGTGCAAGTTGCGGCCTCCCATAGCTCCCCCCGAGTTCAGGAGAATGGGGTACCACAGGGATCTGTCTTAAGTGTCTGTCTGTTTTTAATTGCAATTAATGGGCCCGCTGCGGCGGTGGGAACGTCTGTCTCAGCTTCCTTGTATGCTGACGACTTCTGCCTCTACTATAGCTCCATTGGCATTACAGCTGCTGAACGTCAGCTGCAGGGCGCTATCCTTAAGGCGCAGGCTTGGGCTGTAGCGCATGGCTTCCAGTTTTCGGCTGCCAAGACCTGTGTTATGCATTTCTGCCGGACCAGCCCTGTCAACAGCATACTTGTGGAGGCAGGTGTCCCTCCACTGCGGTTACGGCGCCAACGTTTACTGGCCGCTTATGCTACACATGTTTGTAGCTTGCCCGGGCATCCTAATTATCGTCTCCTGTTCCCTCAGTCGGTCGTCCATCTAGAACGTCGGCCCCGGTCGGGTTGTACGATCGCGGTCCGCATCAGAGAGCTTCTCTCCGGGCTTGGGGTTTTCCCTCTTCCACCTCCTTTCCGGGCCCCTTTGCATACACCCCTGTGGTGTGTGCCCCGCCCGTGCCTTTGGCTCGAATTGGCACAGGGCCCGAAGGACTCAGTCCCTCCTGAGGCCTTCCGCCACCGCTTTCTTTACATCCTTGCCACATATCAGGGCTCTGGCGTTGTTTACACTGACGGATCGATTGTTGCTGGTCGTGTCGATCATGCTCTCTCTGTACGGGGCCATTACGAACAACTCTCATTGCTGGCTGGCTGCAGTGTTTTCACTGCTGAGCTGGTCGCCATCTTTTGTGCCCTAGAGTATATCCGCTCCTGCTCAGGTGACTCCTTCGCTATCTGTAGCGACTCCCTGAGCGGTTTACGAGCTGTCGACAAGCATTTCCCTCGCTCTCGTCTGGTGATGGTTGTCCAGGAGTCCCTCCACACTCTTGCCCTTTGCAGACGCTCTGTGGTCTTTGTGTGGACCCCAGGCCATGTTGGGATACCGGGAAATAAACATGTTGACCGCTAGGGCCAAACAGGCCACCAGTGAACAAACACTCGACATTGGCCTACCAGAGACTGATTTGCGAACAGTCTTACTCCGCGAAGTTTTCGCGCTTTGGGACGCTGAATGGCACGATCTGACCACACCTAATAAACTCCGTGCTGTGAAGGAGACGACCACTGTGTGGCGGTCCTCCAGGCAAGCCATTCGCAGGGACGCAGTTGTCCTTTGTCGGCTCCGCTTTGGCCACACCCGGCTTACGCACAGATATTTACTGCGCCGTGAGGACCCGCCTCTCTGTCGCTGCGGGGTGGCTTTGACGGTGGTCCACATTTTGTTGGCCTGTCCGCTTTTAGCTGTGCTCGGGCAGACATTTGCGCTGCCTGATACGCTCCCTGCCCTTTTACAGATGACACTACCATGGCAGGCTTAGTTTTGTGTTTTATTCGGGCAGGGGTTTTTTTATCACTTAATCTGTTTGTCATTTTATTGTTACGAGTCTAGCCTTTGGCCTACGATTTTAGACTGGGTTATTTTTTAGTGTGTTCCTAGGTGGTTGGCTTTTCCTTTTTTGTCTCTATGGTCGGCCATCCACTGTCACACTCTGTGTGATTTTAACTCCTTTTGTCTGGTCTCTGTCTGCGTCATTCTTGTCCTGTGTCGTCTGTTGTCATATCTATTGTTCAATTTTACTCTGTGTGGATGTTTGACGTTTCGGGAAAAGGGACCGATGACCGCAGCAGTCTGGTTCCTTCAATCCCACAAACCAACCAACCAAAGAACTGCGCTGCTTTTGACGACAGGCTCTGTCATGGTTTCAGTACTTGAACATTTCGCGAGTGGGTTGTGAAATAGTGCTACAAAACATTGAACTGTAATTTAGTGTATTAACTATAAGACTTTACTGCTGAAGAGGCGCTGCTAGATTTCGCATTTATGTGCCTCTTAAATACGAGGGTTGGAACTTTGATAGTGGCACCTATTTATTTACAGCTCGTACAAAATAGATACGTGTTTCAAAGTTTTACTGACCTTCAAATTAGTCACCAGCATTATGTAAAACCCGGTGCCAGCGATGTGGAAGTCGTAGGATACTCTTACCAGTGCCAGTTGTGTTGACAGTTCGAGCGGCACGGTCTATTGCCCGACGAATTTGTAGCAGTTCTGAAGCAAATGCCGTGAAGTGTTTCCTTCAGTTCAGAAATCGAGTTGAGCTCACGAGGGCTTAAGTCAGGGAGTGCAGTAGGTGGCATAGCACTTAGCAGCCCCATTAGTAAAACAAATCAGTAATAGCTTGCACTATACCTGCTTGAACATTGTGCTACTGCACTCCCCTGACTTAAGCCCTCGTGAGTTCAACTCGATTTCTAAACTGAAGGAAACACTTCATAGCATTCACTTCAGAACTGCTACAAATTCGTCGGGCGATAGACCGCGCCGCTCGAACTGTCAACACAACTGGCACTGCTAAGAGTATCCTACGACTTCCACATCGCTGGCACCGGGTTTTACACAATGATGCGCAGCTCGAATTCAGATATAAAGCAATGGAGCTGATGAGGAAATGGGAATCAGGATTGCGTGAAACCGTCAGGGCCACGTCCAGCTATTCAGTGTGTAGGGATAAGCCGTTAATTGTATATATGGTAGTCTTATTAGATTCATGTCTGGTTTTCCGCTACTTTATTCGGCACAGAATCTCATTAAGTGGAGTAGAACAGTCTTTAGTCAGGAGTCCCTCTTCGAACTGAGTCCCGATAACCAGCGAAGACTGGCTGGAGACGCCCTGAACAGCGGTGGGATATCAACCCATGCGGCCTGACAGCCAGGAGTGATGGTCTGGGGTGCCATTTCATTCCATAGCAGGACACCTTCGGTTGTCATCCGTGGCACCTTTACAGCACAGCGGTGTATGGCGATATTGTTCGACCAGTCATTTGCCCTTCATGGCAGGTCATCCTGGGCTTATTTTTCAGCAAGGTAATACCTACCCGTACACAGCACGTTTGCCAAACCCTTAGTTCGTCAACAAGGTGTCCGGATCTGTCCCCAGTTGTGAATGTTTGGAGCATTATTGGCAAGACCCTCCAACCAACTCGGCATTTGACGATCTATCACGCCAGTTGGACAGAATTTGGCACGATACCCCTCAGGAGGACGTCCAATAATTCTGTCAATCAGTGCTGAGCCGAATAACTGCTTGGATAAAGGCCCGAGGTGGATCAAAGCGTTATTGCCTTGCTCAGATTGTGAAACTCGTTTTCTTGAATAAATGTCCCATTTTTTCTGAAATTGTAACCATTTGTTTGTCTTACATGTACATCAGATCTACTGATTTCCGTCCTATTCGAATAATTTCTTCGTTTTGAGTAGTTTTTTCTGTCTAACAGTCTATACAAACGTTAAGCGACAGTAGAAAATTGTATTAATTTTAATAGAGTGCAGGATAAAGAAAAAAGGCTCCTAAAGGAAAAGAGAAGAACTAACTGGAAGAAATTTTGCGGGAGCTTAAATGTAAGGACATCCATTTCGTCTGTGAGGGAAAAAATTAAACGTAACAGAAAGTTTCAGATACAGAAACCCAGCCTCATAACGTTCCGATTAAGCAGACGAAATTGCTTCTACAACAACCGACACAGTGGACCTTGCTGATAATGCAGCAATTAGCTGCAGGTGTACAACATTTCTTGGGTAGACCCTCAATAGGAAGCAAAGTAAATCCAGTGTTAATACTGCACCAGGTGACCGCCCGGGAAGCTGCGCGGTCTAACGCGCTGCTTTCCGAGCGCGAAGGAGTGCCGGTGCCCGGCATGAATCCATCCGGCGGGTTAGCGTCGAGGTCCGGTGTGCCGGCCAGCCTGTAGATTGTTTTTAAGGCTGTTTTTCCATTCACCTCGGTGAATGCTGGCTGGTTCCCCTTATTCCACCTCAGTTACACTATGCGCAAATGTTGACTCCACACACGTGTGCACCATAATTACTCTACCACGCAAACATTTTGGGTTACACTCATCTGGTATGAGACGTTCCCGGCGGGTCCACCGGGGGCCAAACCGCACAATAACCCTGGGTTCTGTGTGGAGCGGGTTGTGAACCACTGAGGGCTACTGCGGGACAAAGCCTCTCTGTCGTTTCGGGGTCCTAGCTTTAATATACACATACACACACGGAACCAGGTCCTGACAACACCATTCATACCATGCTGTACAATTTGGCGATATTCTATACAAGGTAAAACTCACATGTGCAATATTTTAAGCAATTCCTGATCCAGTAGTAATTATGCTCCTGAGATGAAGACAACACGAGTGGTTTCCATTTTGAAGCCTGGAAAGCTTCTGGATGAATTATCACTTAGACCTACAGCACTGCCAGCCGGTGTGGCAGCACGGTTCTAGGCGCTTCAGTCTGGAACCGCGTGACCGCTACGGTCGGAGGTTCGAATCCTGCCTCGGGCATGGATGTGTGTGATGTTCTTAGGTTAGTTAGGTTTAACTAGTTCTAAGTTCTAGGGGACTAATGACCTCAGAAGTTGAGTCCCATAGTGCTCAGAGCCATTTGAACCTACAGCACTGCCAGCCTGTGTGGCAGCGCGGTTCTAGGCGCTTCAGTGTGGAACCGCGCGACCGCTACGGTCGCAGGTTCGAATCCTCCCTCGGGCATGGATGTGTGTGATGTCCTTAGGTTAGTTAGGTTTAAGTAGTTCTAAGTTCTAGGGGACTGATGACCTCAGATATTATGTCCCATAGCGCTCAGAGCCAAGCCTACAGCACTACAGTCATGTTCCTTGAAGGTACTATTTCGCAGTGTCTGTGTTTGACGGTGTAATATGCAGTGTCTTTCAGACATGTCTTCTGAAGGAACACACACCGCTACAATCTAAACCTGTGTGAAACAGAAGAATTGTATTCGCAATTCTGAAAGAGACAAACTATAATAAAACACAGTTTTACTTCCCCAATACATCGTCTCTTACCTTCCAAACCTCACAGAAGCTCTCCTGCGAACCTTGCAGAACTAGCACTCCTGGAAGGAAGCATATAGAGGAGACATGGCTCTTCCACAGCCTGGGGGATGTTTCCAGAATGAAATTTTCACCCTACAGTGGAGTGTGCGCTGATATGAAACTTCTTGACAGATCAAAATTGTGCGAACATCACAGTCTGTTACGAAACGGACAATGAAGATGGACTTACGCAGAGGCAGTGGAACCTATGAAACAATAGCACAACATATTACAAATATCTACCTTCGTAAAACTTCCTGGCAGATTATAACTGTGTGCCTTGCCGAGACTCGAATTCGGGACCTTTGCTGTGAGGTCGGGTCTGGGTAGCTCAGTCGGTAGAGTACTTGCCCGCGTAAGGCAAAGGTCCTGAGTCCAAGTCTCGGCTCGGCACACAGTTTTAATCTGCCAGGAAGTTTCATATCAGCACACACTTTGCTGCAGAAGGAAAATTTCATTCTGGATCCAGCTATGTCTCAGCAACAACACGTTACTAATAGCAGTTTATACAGATATTGAGGATGCGTATGATGCAGTTGACCTTTGGTTAATAGCCAAGACGATGGAGCGACACAATATCCATTTTAACTTCGCTGGCAACCTCACTGTACTACTTAACCTGTTCCAGCCCCTTGGCTCCATTTGGACCCATTCAGTTTTTAGATATTTCTGCAATATCCACGAAAACCCATTTCTTTCACATAGAACAGTTGCGCTCCATTGTGTAAATTACATCACTAGATAGCACCAACAACAGGATAATGAATATACAGGACACTAATTCCATATTATGAACATGTGAATGCATGGAGATGTTACATCAGGATTCCTCCTAATGAAGTTTGAATTATTTTTGAGGTAAGTTCTGTTTCTTTATTTTAAAAAATTCAATTAGTGTAGATCTAAGGCTTTCTAACAACCGTATTTTTACAGAGAAATACGTGCATTACTTTCGGTATTACAAGGTTATAAGCAACCGACCAACATGGGCCTAATCAAACTTTTAGCATGTAGGGGTAGGTCTACAAGTGAGGTTACGTAATAAAACGTTACTGTGTGGATAAACGAATTTTGTATCCATTTGCTGATATCCAAACTGTAAGCAGGAGAGATTCTGATGAATGGTCATGCGTCTGGCAGCAAAGAACTGCAGGAAGACTCGGATGATGAAAGAACACATGGAATAATTGAAGACTTAGATGCAGTAAGGAAAGAGCCTGGTACTGGTTAACCAGTTGATCCCATTTCTCAGCCGGCCGGTGTGGCCGTGCGGTTAAAGGCGCTTCAGTCTGGAACGGCGTGACCGCTACGGTCGCAGGTTCGAATCCTGCCTCGGGTATGGATGTGTGTGATGTCCTTAGGTTAGTTAGGTTTAATTAGTTCTAAGTTCTGGGCGACTGATGACCTCAGAAGTTAAGTCGCATAGTGCTCAGAGCCATTTGAACCAAACCATTTCTCAGTCTTTTGATTCTGATGATAATTCAATAGTAGTTACCATTAGACCAGCATGAGTCCTTTGTTCTGGTCTTATCGATGACTTACATGATGTTCCATTGGCTCAAAGATAAGGTAAACTGCAAAATAAAAAGTAAAAATAGAAGTTTTATGAGAAAACCATGATACAGTTTTATACAAACTTGACACCACGTGTCCTATGGTTTTCTCTGAACCTTCTGAACATGACACCCATACTACATTTCAAACTTTTTTGGTGATAGGATTAGAAACTTAGCTGATAAAATAAATTTGTATACCACTCAGAAAATGAGAAGTAGTATTGAACAATTTTTTTGAAATACGTATCATGAACAGAGTAATAAATGTCCCTTGCTATCGCTTCTATTGGACTGAATATAGTCGAATGAAGGAAACTGCAGAGTTTGAGGTAACGGGCGAGTTGTGGCGCTCTGGAAATATTCTATGCTCGGAGTTGGCGTGGCAGCGTTGGGGCCTCTCGGTGGGCCGCATCTCGTCGGCGGCCACGTGGTGCCGAATGTTAGCTGGGGTCCAGCGGCCACGTGACTGGAAATTACATGGTGACGCTGTGTCGATGAAGGATACACACCGGGATTGCCAAAGATGGCAGACTTTGTGAAATCTTAATGACAAACATTTCACAGTCCCTATAGAAATTAATAGTAGGCAGATAAATGATGATACCTCTAAAAGAAACATGTACATTACCATTATCTGCACGACGATTCTGATGGTGTAATGAGATTTTCAATATGTTTATTAGTTTAAAGTTTAGTATCTGATGGTAAATTATACAAGTAACACCCAGCAACGAATTTCCAAAATCTAAACGCTTCATCCGATTTCGTCGATCAACATGTCTTTAGAAAGCTATTAATGTAAACCTAAATTGGTATGAATTACAGGCATGTAACTTCAATAGTACATGAGCTATTGGAAGGCAAAGTGGACGATTACTATCGATCGCGTCAGGCCATAAGTACTCCACAGTTACACGATAAAACGGTAGCAGCATGCTTATAAATATATTTACTCATCTATGTTTTTGCTTATATCCGATATATGCTATTCATGAAGAAATTGGTCAATTATTGACTGTGTTTTAGAAAGCACAGAGACATTAGGCTACTGGCTTGCTATTCCTTTGATATATGTCTATTAGTTTATTTATATATTTAATAATGTGTGTTAGAGTGTGTTTATGGTCCAGCCATAGGAATATTTATTTAATTTCAAGTTATTTAAATGTAAATCCAGTATACTTGTTTTATGTTTGTGAGTGTGCATTAGCTTGAAGGCATGGTGGGAGCGCTTTAGCCAATCAAAGCGCTCGTGAATGGGGAGACTCAATAGAAGTGGGCCGCCAGCGGTGGCCGAGAGGTTCTAGGCGTTTCAGTCCGGAGCCGCGCGACTGCTACGGTCGCAGGTTCGAATCCTGCCTCGGGCATGGATGTGTGTGATGTCCTTAGGTTAGTTAGGTTTAAGCAGTTCTAAGTTCTAGGGGACTGATGACCTCAGATGTTAAGTCCCATAGTGCTCAGAGCCATCTGAACCAGTTTTAGAAGTGGGAAAAGAGACAGTTGCACAGGACATGGGGTGTGGGACATGACGACGCGACGGATGCAGAGTCGCGGGAGAGACTTGGAGTGGGGAGTGGTTTGCACGTGGTCGCGAGAGACAGAAATACTTCAGAGTGCGGACCTGTGAACTTGTGACATTTCTGAGGTTTCTACAGTGAAGACGTAGTATGCATTTGGAAGTGAATATGTAGCGAACTATGTTGTCATGCATAACTAATTACGTGCAGTAGGAATCTATCGCTTCCCTGTTATTCAACATATATTTTATTTAATTGCTGCACCATCGACACCAATAAGTGTTTTGTAGAAATATACCACATTCTCAAAAGTACTTCTATTATTGTACTCATCATTTAAAGTCGTTAAGATTATACCTGCAGATTTTATTTGATTGCAATCTTTCATTTACAAATTTCTTCGTTACATCCGCATTTGCGTGTGATAGAAACCTTCGACCATTCGATTCATGTGGGTATTCATATCGTATACTGTAGTCTCAACAGTATTTGGCTTGTAATGAGGCAACCACGCATCCCAGCCCTTAGACAACAGAACCAGCCTAAACTTTTAATATTTTAGATCTGGGTCTGAGGGTAAGTAGCTGACGGCCACCACACCACCTCATTTCATTATACTTTTGAATGCCCGCAAAAGAGATTATATCAAAAAATAGATTTCACAGATTGCGGTCCTATATTCACATATTCACTTTTTAAATAATGTAATATGTTGTCCAGAGATAATCTAGGTAAATAATCAAGACACACTTAAAAATTCATCCTTTCATCACTAAGGTGAAAAAAAAAATTGAAGACGTCTGACATTCAGGTACAACTACCTAACGATAAACAGATTATACCCTTCAAAGGACGTTTCTCTCAGAAGAAATATTTACTAAATAAACAGAGAAAGTCAGAGCTGTGCAGTGGCTCATAGCTGAAGCTGAAACATTGCATGAGGGCCCTCACAGATCGTTCTATGTCCATCATTCCAGCTACATTAGACTGGATCGATATCCTGAGTTCAAGAGATAGCCACATTAACAACGAGGATGTTCCACTTCGTGAGGTGACAGAGCGTATTACCAAAACCATAAAATTAAATCATTTGGCAAACTCTCTGCCACAAAATATACGTTGAGGAACGCGCTGCCTCCAAGCATTATGCCAGGGGTTAACTGAACCCAAGGATACGAGATGTAGGCGTCGTCCTGTAACGAAATGAAAATGTAGGGTGTGACAAACATACACAGAAAGAGAAATGGAAACAGAGAATATTTATTTTTCGTCGGTGCTATTTTTTGAAATGTAGGTTGTGTTAACAGACTGATCTGTAGTGTAGTACGAAGCGTAGGTTAGGTTGTGAATTGACATACAAATCAGTATCGTAGCCTCATGTAGGTGCCCCACACTTCTCGGCTGGTATTTATTTTTCTCTGGAGAACGTGCACTCTTTGCATCCACTGCGGTGGACAGAAACTGCAGAAATTAAGATTTCTGATATTTAGCCGGTTGTGTAGACAGATACTGGTCTCTGACTGAAGTTGCCAACAGAAACTGTCACATCCACTGGGAATCGATAGGTAGATACGGCTACAGTGTCTTGCCACAATCAGAGTTACTGATTACAATTGTTGCAGTGTTTCAATTTATATTTCACCATTACTTCTGAGAATACAAAATACGTATCTCAATTTGGGAAACCTCTTCTGCGACTGAGATATAAATATGTTAAGCATGAGCAGTTTCAATTCGCAAAATATACTGGATTTTCGAATATTTCAGTCGTTTACCATATTGTTTTTATCATGACCTTTCTTTAGAATAGAAAGCCTAGATACGGTAATGATAGAAACCTGTCAATCCAAGGAATAGAAAAATATTTTGCTGGACGTCAATGTGCGTCGAATAAAAATGGTCACATGCCTTTGCATTATCCAATTATTAGTGCTCTTCACATTTGATTCTGCTCTCTAGGATATGAAAAGAACCACCGAATATGTGTTGTTTGCAATCTTCATATTTGTTGCTGCTCCTTGATTGTCTCTATACGCCAGCTATACAAAGTGTCTGAATATATTCTCCGTTTTCTCGACAGTGAATGGGTGAAATATTTCAGTAGTCATCGTCTCCTACATTCCTCTACAGTAGTTCGACTGAAAACTATATCTGTTGGTATCGACTCAGAATTCTTGCGAGAGCGCTCAGGTTTCGATATAATTGTTTTGTATGCATGTATTGATTCAGATGAACTAACGTTGTGAACTAATAACTGGCACGATTGAATAGAGATTTTATTAAATGTCAGGGTCACCTACCTTTTTTTGTACTGCATGGACAGCTTCCCTGCGTTTTTCGAATATGTAATAGGAAGTACGAATTCACGGTTGTGGGTTTGAATCGCACAATGATGAGGAAGTGGGCAGATAAACATTTCCGTAGTTCTAATGGACAGGAGCGACCAGCAGTTCTAAATGACCTCTTGACTTGTAGCACAAAATATCACAATGGGATACAGGAAGCGCACTGAGGATTAGGTGTTAGAGGAAACTCAGTAAGAAAGGTACATACCGGAACCACACCAAAAAAACACCTTGTATGAAAAGCCCGTTTTATTTCAGATAAACACCCTTTAAAATTAATATATGAGAGCTGGGCTCACTTAACTACGCCACCTGTTACTGTAGTTTCTTGTTGTGTACATAGTTCCGCGTAGTCAGCGTGTACACAACTTTCCCACTAAAGTGCGCCCCGCTGAGCACAACAGCGCAGGCGCAGCGCTCGTCCGTCTCTGCACTACGAGATGGCGCTGTCTTAGAGACAGACCAAATTGTGCTTCCGCCGATCCGCTTATTAATATGTAACGCAGCCAATGGGATTGCTGCTAACGTAGAACCTTTTCTCCTCGCGGATCACACTCACACAGTGATACATGAACGCGTAAGGTATTATAACGAGTGTACAGACCTCCAATTAGTCAGTCTGCATTTGTCTGCATTAGTCTGTACCAGTCTGTACGAGTTCTACATTTGTCTGTACCAGTCTATAGTCAAGATTCAGCCTGCGCCTAATAAGATTAACATATTCATGTACAGAGCCATGAAGATAAATGTATAGACACTTTTGTCAAGTATCAGATATATGTGAGAATAAGATTAACGTATCAATACCAAAGGAACTTCTGATTGTCAATTATAAATAGCATCCAGAACCAAGTTAAGTAATTTTTATGCTTGTTATTATTTTAATTAAATGTGTGTGAAAATTAATCAAGTTGGTCACCGTCAATCTGCTACTCTAAGCGTGCAAGTGGCATTTCTATTGTCTGACCTAACGGCAGAAGATAAACACGCCACGATAAGACCACGAGACATATTCCCGACACTCGCCTACTTTGTTAGAGCGACAAGTCAAATAATCTGATGGTGTGTGTACTGAAGGTCTTACAGTAACGCATACCACAAAAATACACGTTTAATTTCGAAATTGTGTTGAACTCATTCTCTGAAAATTATTTCGAGCAGTTAGTTCATGAGCCGACGCGAACAGTAAACGTTTGTGAAAACACAGTCGACCTCTTACCAACAAATAATCCTGAGATAATAACGAGCAACAAACGGATACAGGGATTAGTGAGCAAAGGGTTTTCGTAGCGAGATTGAATGTTGTAACCCTCCAATCCCCCAAAAATAAGCGAAAAATATACCTACTCAAAAAAGCAGATAAAATTCACTTCATGCCTTAATGAGAGACAATCTGCACTCCTTCCAAATTAATGTAAGTATAGACCAGATGTGGCATGATTTCGAAGAAATAGTATCGTCAGCAATTGAGAGATTTGTACCAACTAAATTAACAAACGGCGGAGCTGATCCTCCTTGGTATACAGAACGGGTCAGAACACTGTTGCAGAAACAACCAAAAAAACGTGGCAAATTTAAACAGACGCAAAATCTTCAAGACTGGCGATATTTTAGAAAAGCTCGAAATTTAGCGCGGACTTGAATGAGAGATGCATATAATAGTTTCCACAACGAAACTTTGTCTCGAAACCTGGCAGAAAGTCTAAAGAGATTCTGGTCGTATGTGAAGTATGCTAGCGGCAAGACACAATCAATGCCTTTTCTCCCCGATATCAATGGAGATACTATCGAAGGCAGTTACTAAACACATCCTTCCGAAACGCCTTCACAAAAGAAGACGAAGTAAATACTCCAGAATTCGAATCAAGAACAGCTGCCAGCATGAGTAAAGTAGAAGTAGATATGCTCGGAGTAGTGAAACAACTTATATCACGTAATAAAAGCAAGTCTTGTGGTCCAGAATGTATAGCAGTTAGGTTCCTTCCAGGGTATGCTGATACAATAGCTCCATCTTTTAACAATCATATATGACCGTTCGCTCGACGGGAGATCCGTACCCAGAGACTGGAAAGGTAGTAGGAGTAATTCACTAAATTACAGGCCCATATCATTAACGTCGATATGCAGCAGAATTTTGTTACATAGATTGTGTTCAAACATTATGAATTACCTCGAAGAAAACGGTCTATTGACATACAGTCAGCAGGGACTTAGAAAACAGAATTCTTGTGAAACACAACTAGCTCTTTACTCTTATGAAGTGTTAAGTGCTATTGGCAAGGGATTTCAAATTGATTCCGTACTTCTGGATTTCTGGAAAGCTTTTGACACTGTACCACACAGGGGGCTTCTAGTGAAATTGCGTGTTTGTGGTCTCAGGTAGGTTACTGGATTTTTTATTTCCTGTCAGAGAGGTCACAGTTCGTAGTAATTGATGGAAAGTCTTCGAGTAAGACAGAAGTGATTTCTGGCGTTCCCCAATGTAGTGTTGTAGGCCCTTTGCGGTCTCTTATCTATATAAGCGATTTGGGAAACAACCTGAGAAGCTGTCTTCGGTTGTCTGCAGATGACGCTGTCGTTTATCGACAGTAAAGTCATCAGAAGACCAAAACAAATTGCAAAACGATTTGGAAAAAATTCTGTATGGTGCGAAAAATGGCAGTTAACCCTAAATAACGAAAAGTGTGAGGTTATCCACATGAGTGCTAAAAGGAATCCGTTAAACTTCGGTTACAAGATAAATCAGTCAAATCTAAAGGCCGTAAATTCAAATAAATACCTAGGAATTACAATTAAGAACAACTTAAATTGGAAGGAACACATAGAAAATGTTGTGGTGATGGCTAACCAAAGACTGCGTTTTATTGGTAGGACACTTAGAAAATGTAACAGATCTGCTAAGGACACTGCCTACACTGTGCTTGTCCGTTCTATTTAGAATACTGCTGCGCGGTGTGGGACTCTTATGAGATAGGATTGACGGAGTACATCGAGAAAGTTCAGAGTAAGGCAGCACGTTTTGCATTATCGCCAAGTAGGGGAAAGGGTATCTCTGAAATGATACAGCATTTGGGATGAACATCATTAAAACAAAGATGTTTTTCGTTGCGGGGCAATCTTCTCACCAAATTACAGGCACCATCTTTCTCCTCCGAATGCAAAAATATTTTGTTGACGCCGGCCTACATAGGGAGAAACAATCTCTATGATAACATAAGGGAAATCAGTGCTCGTAACGAAAGATATAGGTGTTCGTTCTTTCTGCGCGCTGTACATGATTGGAATAATAGAGAACTGTGAAGGTGGTTCGATGAACACCCTGCCAGACACTTAAATGTGATTTGTAGAGTGTCCATGTAGATGTAGATGTAGATGTAGATGAATGCAACTTGACAGTGTATTTGGAGCAGAGGGTCCGTCGACCTTAAGTCCAATAGCTGATGATTGCAGCTAATATGATAGATATCTAGAGTCTATCCTACAAAAATCAAGCAAGTCAAAATAAAAAAGATAATGTGAATTTAGTAAGGAAGGATAGGTGACAAGATTATAACTAACGTGATATCTGTGTGGCAGACTTCATTGGGTACCGACAAATCGTTTGATCTTTGTGGTGATATAGTACTGTCATCCGGTATTCAGCTAAATAATCATAACTTTTTGCTTGAATCATTAATCTTCTGACTCGCTTGATCCAGCCCATAACGAATTCCTCTCCTGTGCCAACCTTTTCATCTCAGGGTTACAATTATTTAGTGGATGTATTCCAATATCTGTCTTCCTCTTAGGTTTTACCTTCTATAGCTCCATCTAATACCACATCCTGTCTCTTCTTCTTGTCAGTGTTTTCAATATATCCCTTTCCTCGCCAATTCTGCATAGAACCTACTCATTCCTCATTTTATCAGTCCACTTAATTTTCAACGTTCGTCGGTAGCACCACATCTCAAATGCTTCAGCTCTCTTCTGCTCCGGTTTCCCCACAATCCACAGCCCAAGAAACTTTTCGGTACCTGACGTTTCGTTCAGAGCTGTGGTGGACCTTTACAGAGGTGTCCCTGGCGACGCTCTGTCTTGCTGGATGATGCGTCTGACGTCGAAGAGCGACATAAATACTGTGGTATCGTTTACATCCATCAGCCTTAGCAGTGTTACACCACAGGATAGTATCCCTGGAGGACACTAAAAATTCGTCCCTACCTTGGCAACTCCCAGCATCCAAACTACCTGTGTCAGTGATCAGTAAACGGCTAGTTAGGGGGATATGCTGTGCGAGTTCCAGTAAACACAGAAGCTGCAACAGCATGGGGGAACGATTGAGCAGTCAGGTCTGTAAGCAAAGTATATTGACGTTATTGATGCCGAGAGATACCGTCATGTTAGTCTACATGAAATCAGCAGACATCATCTCTGTCAGAGACGACCCCGGTATGCAGGCGAGTACTTCAGGTGGACCTGGCACCTAACTCCTGAGTGCAAATCTTCGATTTGGAAGGCGAGTACAGCGTTCGTTTGTTGTATATTTTTACGAGCTTCCAGCAGAAGCAACTTATTTATTTACATATACCTGTAATTACTTGCGTGTTCGAGTGCTTACTAGGCACAGGCTTTTATTTTAATAGCATAGTAGTGTACCGTACCACCATTGCTATCGACCTGTGTATCGACCCTCAGATCGTACAGGCTTTTCTTTGTTTTGGTTAGTGTAGCTCAGTGTCGTTTAGACCATTAGTAAGAGAGCACTTCGAATTCCTGCTGCTAATAAGCCAAGTACACTGATCGTTTGTTGTATATTTTCACGAGCTTCAAACGGGAGCGACTGCAGTAATGGATAGGAACTGTGATTGCTGTGTACAGATGCGAGCTCAGTTGCCGACCCTTCGCTCACAGCTCCAGGCTGCGTTGGCTTCCATCACAGAGCTTGAGGCTGCTGCCAAGGGGCATCATTGTGGGGGCTCGGACGCAGGTACGCGAGAGACATAGAGGACGTCCCACGTGCCCCCCGATCGATCCACTGCTGTGACCTCCCCGGGTACAGCCTGCACTGACGTTGACCCCTCACCTGTGGTCGAGTTGGAGATCATTCCAAAGCCTGGCAGGCAGAAAGACGTTCCGAGGAGCCGATTGTAGGGGTTCCCCAGTTCGTTTGACGAACAGGTTTTGGGCTCTATCTGTGGCTGATGATGTCTCTGAGCCAGATGCAGTCGTCCACCCTCTTCCAGAGGAAGCTTCTCGGCCCGCAACGTCTGGTCGTTCACAGAGGGTGGGTTTGTTGGTAGTTGAGAGCTCCAACGTTAGGCGCGTAATGGGGCTCCTTAGGAACATGGCTGCCAAGGAGGGGAAGGAACCCAGTGTGCACTTCGTGTGCATACCAGGGGGAGTCATTCTGGATGTGGAATGGCTGTTTCCAGATGCCATGAAAAGCACAGGGTTCAGCCAACTGCAGGTGGTGGCTCATGTTGGTACCAATGACGTATGTCGCTTTGTATGAGAGGAGATTCTCTCTGGTTTTGGGCAGCTAGCGGAAATGGTAAGGATTGCCAGTCTTGCTTGCGAGATTAAGGCTGAGCTCAGCATATGCAGTATCGTCGATAGAACCGACTGTGGTCCTTTGGTGCAGAGCCGAGTGGAGGGTCTGAGTCAGATGCTCAGGCGGTTCTGCGACCGTGTAGGCTGCAGATTCCTTGACTTGCGCCATCAGGTGGTGGGTTTCCGGGTCCCGCTTAATAATTCAGGAGTCCACTACACACAGGAAGCGCCTACACGGACAGCCGGGGCTGTGTGGAAGGGACTGGGCGGTTTTTTAGGTTATAAGGCCTCAGGGAATCACAGAAAAGGCGTCCATCATAAAGGGGGCAGGTAAAACACAGTAAGTTAGTTGTAGAAGCGATCGGTATTGTAGCTGTAAATTATCGTAGCTGTGTTGGGAAAGAACAAGAGCTCCAAGCCCTAATAGAAAGCACTGAAGCTCAAATAGTTACAGGTACAGAAAGCTGACTAATGCCGGATATAAGTTCAGTAGAAATTTTTTCTAACGATCCAACTGTGTTCAGAAAGGATACATTAAATAGAATTGGTGGTGGAGTATTTATTGCTGTCAGAAGTAGTTTGTCTTGTAATGAAATTGAAGTAGATAGTTCCTGCGAAATAGTGTAGGTAGAGGTTATACTTGACAATCGGGCTAAAATAATAACTGGGTCGTCTTACCGACCCCCCGACACAGAAGATATAGTTGCTGAACAGTTCAAAGAAAACTTGAGTCTCATTTCAAAAAAGTACCTCGCTTATACAATTATAGTCGGTGGTGACTTCAATCTACCCCCGATATTCTGGAAAAATTATACGTTTAAAGCCGTCGGCAGGCATAACACGGCATCCTAAATTGTAGTGAATGCTTTCTCAGAAAATTATTTTGAACAATTAGTTCATGAGCCCACTCGAAGCGTAAATGTTGGCGAAAGCATACTTGAGCCAGTATTGTGACGAATACAGGGATTTGCGACCACAAAGCAGTTGCTGCTAGGCTGAATACCGTAACACCTACAACCACCAAAAAGAAACGCAAAGTATATCTGTTTAAGAAAGCTGATAAAAATGCTCTTAACGCCTTTTTAAGAGACAGTCTTCACTCTTTCCGATCTGATCATGTAAGTGTAGAAAAGTTGTGGAATGTTTTCAAGTAGATAGTATCGACAGCAGTTGAGAGATATATACCACATAAATTAATAAGTGATGGTACTGACACCCCATGGTACACAAAACGGGTCAGATCGTTATTGCATAAGCAACGATAAAAGCATGCCAAATTTAAAAGAACGCAAAATCCCCAAGATTGGCAAAGTTTTGAAGAAGTTCTAAATATAGCGCGTACTTCGATGCGAGATGTACTTAATAATTTCCACAACGAAATTCTGTCTCGAAATGTGGCAGAAAGCCCAAAGAGAATCTGTTCATACATAAAGCACACCAGTGGCAAGACGCAGTCAATACCTTCACTGCTCGATAAGAACGGTGAAGTCATTGATGACAATGCCACTAACGCAGAATTATTATACGCGGTTTGCCGAAACACCTTCACCAAAAAAGACGAAGTAAATATTTCTGAATTCCAATGAAGAACAACTGCCAAGATGAGAAACATAGAAGTAGATATCCTCGGTGTAACAAAGCAGCTTAAATCGCTTAATAAAGGCAAGGCCTCCGGTCCAGATTGTATACCACTCAGGTTCCTCTCAGATTATGCTGATACAATATCTCCGTATTTAGCAATTATATACATCCGCTCGCTCAGGGAAAGATCCGTACCTAAAGACTGGAAAACTGCTCAAGTCACACCAATACCCAAAAAGGGAAGTAGGAGTAATCCGTAGCATTACAGACCTGTATCACTAACGTCGATTTGCAGCAAGGTTTTGGAATATATACTGTATTCGAACAATATGAAGTACCTCGAAGAAAACTATTTACTGACACGTAGTCAGCGCGGATTCAGAAAATATTGTTCTTGCGAAACACTTTTTGTACTCATGAAGTAATGAGTGCTATCGACAGGGGATGTTAAACTGATTCCATAATTTTAGATTTCCAGAAGGCTTTCGACACCGTTCCTCAAAAGAGTCTTCTAACCGAACTGCGTGCCTATGGAATATCGCCTCAGCTGTGCGACTGGATTCGCGATTTCCTGTCAGAAAGTTCACAGTTCGTAGTAATAGATGGAAAGTCATCGAGTAAAACATAAATAATATCCTGCGTTCCACAAGGAAGTGTTATAGGCCCTCTATTGTTCTTGATCAATATTAACGACTTAGGAGACAATCTGAGTGGCCGTCTTAGATTGTTTGCAGATGACGCTATCATTTGCCATCCTTAAAAGTCATCAGATGACCAAACCGAATTGCAAAATGATTTAGATAAGATATCTGTATGGTGCGAAAAGTGGCAGTTGACCCTGAATAAAGAAAAGTGTGAAATTATTCACATGAGTACTAAATTTCGACTAAGTGATAACTCACACAAACGTGAAGGCTGTAAATTCAACTAATTACTTAGGGATTTTAATTACAAATACCCTAAATTGGAAAGTTCACTGTTGTGGGTAGAGGTAACCAAAGACTACGATTCACTGACAGAACACTTAGAAAGTTCAACAGACCTACTAAAGAGACTGCTTATACCACGCTTGTCCGCCCTATTCTGGAGTATTGCTGTGCGGTTTGGGATCCGCATCACATGGGACTGACGGATGACATCGAAAAAGTACAAAGAAGGGCAGCTCGTTTTGTAATATCGCGAAGTAGTGGGGATAGTGCCACAGACATGATACGTGAATTTGAGTGGCAATAATTAAAACAAAAGCGTTTTTCGTTGCGACGGGATCTTCTCTTGTAATTTCAATCACCAGTTTTCTCCTGCGATTGTGAAAACATTCCGTCGGAACCCACCTACATAGGGAGAAATGATCATCACGAGAAAATAAGAGAAATCAGGGCTCGCACAGAAAAATTTACGTGCTCATTTTTCCCGCGCGCCGCTCGAGAGTGGAACGGTAGAGAGACAGCTCGAAGGTGGTTCATTGAACCCTCTGCCAGACACTTTATTGTGAATAGCAGAGTAATCACGTAGATGTAGATGTAGATATCAAGGAGAGAACTTTGGAGAGCTGGAGGCCACTGGCTTTGGCGGGACGACGGCTGCCTCGTGACGTAGCAGTTATCATGCGACACTTCGCAGCGCTGGATGTACCACAAGTTGAGCACACGCCACTTTTCTGCTGCTGACGAGGTGCAGCCCTGCCGGCCTATCTGAGGCGCAGCCCTTTGAAGACAACCCTTTATTACTGCCTAAGAAACGTGTTATTGTCAATGATGTTTTCTTGGAGCTCTCTAGTGTACCTAGGGTCTCACGAATACATGCCGCCTCTCTCTTTCCTGACGAGACTCCTATAGTAGTTTATTTTGTAAACCTTCATCACCAGTTTTGTAAAGGCCTCGTCGCTACTGCTGTGGAGGCCGAGTTGCCGCTACCGCTACGGAAGACCGAGATTGTGAGTTTGTGATACCGTTTCCGGTGCAGTACACCGGTGAGACAATTTCTCCCTGCCAATATTAAACAGCTATGCCCAAGGGTCAGGTAGCAGGGTTGGAGAACGAAGGTCCTACAACACTTCAACAAATTAGTAATGAAGTCATATAAATGAGTTAAAAAGGTGTACTTATCATTGTGCCTGGTTGAATAAAGAAGTCTGCAACCCTACTTGTAATATAACACAAGGAAGGTCCACAATGGCTAAGTGAAAATACTCGTAGGTAAACTTCACAGAACACAGCAAATACAACTAACAACAGCTGTCTGTTCCCTTCTAATATATCACTAAACGACGTTCCCTGCCTGTCTGAGTCAGCCCTGGACGATGATCTATAGGCAAGTGGGCGAGAGCTGCTCTTCTGTCTTCCGAGTAAGCTTTTGTCCGTTGTCCTGTCATTGGCGGATTGCGCTCGGCCGGAAATTGGCCGAGGTGACGGCGATATCTTCGTCCTCAGCGCCGCCTGTGGCTCTGGTGGAACTCGTTCAAGTGGCGAGTCTCTATGGCGCTGGCACCAAATGGTTCAAATGGCTCTGATCACTGTGGGACTTAACATCTGAGGTCATCAGTCCCATAGACTTAGAACTACTTAAACCTAACTGACCTGAGGACATCACACACATCCGTGCCCGGGGGCAGGATTCGAACCTGCGACCGAAGCAGCAGCGCGGTTCCGGACTGAAGCGCCTAGAACCGCTCGGCCACAGCGGCCGGCCACTGGCACCAGCTAGTATCTTTGCACCTGTGGTGCTTTTGCCCTGGCTGTGTCTTGTTCGGACGACGCAGCACTTTACCCTAAAGGCTTAGCTTAAACTGGAAGGGGGATTTGAAATGACGGAGTGATTGATGCAAGGACAAGCATACCGCGAGAGCTACGTTTCTGAATCGTGTTTACTATCCTGAAGAAAGTATCGGTTAAGGTACTACTACGGTATCACCCTTTCGCAGATTGTTAACCAATTCAGGCAGAGTTATCTCGAATAGACTTTCTTTAACGAATGAGATAGGGTATTGCTAATTACTGTAGGACATTGCTTGACGAGTTTAGAGACTCACCATAATCTACCAATGCACAATCGACGGCACATTTGCCCAAGTTGCAGTTTAAGAGTAAAATCAATGTGTGCTGCACTATGAAAGAGGTTTTGGCACTCAAATTTCGTAAAAAAAAGACATTTGTTTGAAAATACATTGACCACAAGACGAGAACGTAGTTCAGTTTACATGAAACAGCTTAAAACGACATTTTCCTGAAAGGACGGCTTGCCGTTGCTTTTCGCGTGCAGTGATGGGAATGGAAATTCGAAGCTAATGAAATTTGAACGATTAAAGGAATGTTACAGGGCGCTCTTTACTGGCGGCAAATGAGAGAACGGCGGAATTCGACACTCGCTGATTATTCGGATACCAGTGAGTGGTGCTCCAGCTCATTACCAGTAATTTAAGGCGTTTGTATGTGGTCGTACTGTGGGAATTATGTAGCCAGATCGTTAAGTCGAAAGGGTCATAAAGCTAGCACTGTAAAAGTCCATTCCTATGATGCGGCCGTTGGCTACGATTATCGGTCAACGCATTGACGAGCGATTCACACGAAACGGACTGGAGCTGAGAGCAGTAAATGATTTCCAGCTATCTACCACATTAAATAAATCAAGAGAATGCAATATTCTTCTGGTGCCAACTCCTGTACTAATGAAACAATATCTCACTTACTACTGCTGTCTTATAACCTCTAACGTTTACAACGCTACCTTGCGGAAATAGGTTCATGTTGTACCACATGATTTCAAATTATTCTAATGTTGTGCTATAAAACGCCTTCTTGTATAATTACGAATTTCTTTTTTACACACACATAAAAAAAATTTGCACCGCCCCGGTTCCCAGAACTCCTGAAGATAGACGTTGACTGTGGATATTGTATCACAGACACAGTCCCTCTGACTGTTCAGAGATGACACTAAACGCGTCCATAGATGTAAAAAACCATGCACGAGCAGCGCCTATTAGACGGAGGGGGTCCGACAGCCGATCAGTTCCAGCCATTCTACCAGGAAATTGGTACATGGCTCGTGTTGTCCGTAGTTCAGCCATGCCTAGACGGTCAATATTGCGATTCGACCGCGTCCGCATTGTTATTTGGTGCCAGGAAGGGCTCTCAACAAGGGAAGTGTCCAGGGGTCTCGGAGTGAACCAAAACGATGTAGCCCGGACATGAAGGAGATACAGAGAGGCGGGAACTGTCGATCACATATCTCGCTCAGGCCGTCCAAGGGCTACTACTGCAGTGGATGACCGCTACCTACGGATTATGGCTCGGAGGTACCCTGACAGCAACGCCACCAAGTTGAATAATGCTTTTCGTGCAGCCACAGGACGTCGTGCTACGACTCAGACTATGCGCAAAAGGCAGCATGATGCGCAACTTCACTCCCGACGCCCATGGCGAGGTCCATCTTTGCAACCACGATTCCATGCAGCACGGTACAGATGGGCCCAACAACATGCCGGATGGACCGCTCAGTTTGGCATCACGTTCTCTTCACCGATGAATGTCGCATATGACTTCAACCAAACAATCGTTGGAGACGTATTTGGAGGCAACCCGGTCAGGCTGAACGCCTTAGACACACTGTACAGCGAGTGCAGCAAGGAGGAGGTTCCCTGCAGTTTTGGGATGGCATTATGTGGGGCCGACGTACGCCGCTGGTGGTAGTGAAAGGCGCCGTATCGACTGTACGATACGTGAATGCCATCCTCCTATCGATAGTGCAGCCATATCGGCGGCATATTGACGAGGCATTCGCCTTCATGGACGACAATTCGCGCCCTCATCGTGCACATCTTGTGAATGACTTCCTTCAGGATAACGATATCTCTCGACTAGAGTGGCCAGCATGTTCACCAGACATCTGGACCACCACCTCTGAAGGTCTCGCTGTGTGGTGGTACAACATGCAATGTGTGGTTTTCATGAGCAATAAGAAGGGCGGAAATGATGTTTATCTCTACTGCAGTTTTCTGTACAGGTTCCGCAACTCTTGGAACCGAGGTGATGCAAAACTTTTTTTGATGTGTGTGTGTATTTTCTCTTTACTGTCTTTAATGGTACAGGTCTAATGATAACTGAAGTAAGTAGAAACTGGTAATATTGCGAAACTGTGAAACGATGATTTACAGTGATAAATAAGAAAGTCAGTACAACGATCACTGACACTACAAACAGTGAGTGTTCAGCTGCAAAAAGGGTTATTTTATGGTCGTCTTTAACCAATTATTTTATTAATTATGTTGATTATCACATGCATCGTGTTTTAAAGAAGTATATCGACGTGTAATTAGTTGATTTGGTACCTGCGAAAATTAAATACAAAGTATACAATATGCTCGTACACGTGACGCATGACACAATTAACATGAATAGTGACACAAGTAACAGACATGGAGGAGGTCTAACAAACAACTTCTGCACCGACTACTCCTGTTACAAACACATGTGAGCGTTTGCCACTTGTTTCTACCTCTGCACATCTTATATCTTTAAAAATAGTGCTTGGTCACTGCACACAACGGAAATTCGTCACAATGAGGCGAGGATCATAGAAATGCAGCTGGTTATATAAATTATTTAAGTGTCGCCTAACCGTAGGGAAGTTGTAAGACAAGTAGCGAAACAAGCGCTGTATCGTTAGGGAGATACAGACGCGAGCGACTGTGCACGGACTTCCCCAGTTCACTGCTAGTGGCGCCACTCACCATAACGCGTCTGTGCGTAGCGCACAAGTACTGCACCATAATGAAGAATAAAATTAAATGTTAAAGTAGATTTTTCAAACTTTCTCAACATATACTTTTATGTAATAATGTTTTAAATACCAAGTCTCAGACTGATTAGGTCAATGCTTCACCTAAATACATCGAATTAAGAAAAAAATAAGTGGCGCTAAATAATAAAGATAGAAATCCGAAAATTGGTCATAATGTGCAGATGTATACCAACATTAACTGGTACATGTCTCAACGTGATTAAACAAAAATTGAAGGCGCTAAATACTAGACTTATAAATGTGAAAATTTGTATGATGCTTCAGTTCAACCAAAAAATAATAACTACGTGATCCCATTAAGATACCTCTAATAGTTTTCGAGTAATTTAATGAAAACTAAATTTGGAACTAAAACGTCCTTGTTTGCAGTAGATTAAGTATCTGTTATATTAATGCTATAAAGCTTTGGTTACAGCACATGACAAAACTTATTAAATAATAGAGCTGTAATAAGTTTTAGGACAGTGATGTTAATAAAAATCAATACAATGTCTCTTAAAGTTATTGTTCAGAGGTAATGATATACTGTCAGTTCCGTTCTAATAATTCAAGAAGGCCAAGTTTTAATGCAAGCGAGCTAAAACTTTTCCTATGATTTAAAAAAAACTTAAGTACATGCACGAAAAAATTATGAAGATTCTAAATTGATTGATAACTTTGTTAGTAAATATAGTGTGTACGAGAAAGCGACCGTTTGGAGACCGCTGCCGTTTGCATAGGGCGGTGTTCGCTTGGCCGTCCGCTGCGCCACATAGAATATAAATATAGCCCGTGAAGCAAGACTAGGCTTCACTTCGCACTCAGTCGCCGTAAGATCCGCGTCAGTGAAAACGCCGGACTGGGCGCTGCCTCGGATGACGTCAGTGACAGGCTGTGACAAAACGCTTACTTTCAGTAATAATAGACAGTAAACTAGCGAGGACTGTACACCGTCTTGGATCGCTCAGATTTCACAAAAGTAACTGTTCGTGTGCCGCCCGTGATATTTTCAAATCCGCGTGGCAAGTGGTGACAATTTTTTTCCAGTTTTGGGGGCGAGAATTTATTTTGGTTATCAGTAGTCCGGGCGAAAGACAATTTAGTAAGAACTTACCGTAGAAGTCGCCTCTGAACTGCTCATAGTGCTGTTTAGGATAGAGAGATGTATGTCAGTATGAACACAATGATTATTACCTGTTGTGCGTGTGAAACTTTACGAAATATACGTATCAATTACAACGCTAAATCTTCATTTATTATCACAGTCCTGATCTCCGCTAAGCAAATAGACAATAGAAATATTTCTTGCAGTGTGCTGGACAAGAATGTGGACGTGCACACTGGAAACTATGGTCGGTATGTTCTCCATTGCTTTCTGGCTGACCACAAAAATACTTACCAGGCTCTCGTAAAAGACGGCGAACAACAATATTACCAGTATTTACAACAATCTCCAATTACCTCCAATTCTATTCACACCTTCCCGCCGCCCGATAGACATTAGGAATCTTTAAATGTAAGTCAGATCAAGAATACAAAACTTTTGTTTAATCTTATCAAGTGAACAGTTAACAGAGAATAACATGGACTAAGGTTCTGAAAATTATAGCAAACTAAAATAAATAACTATAAACTCTTGCGTTTAATTGGAAAGAAAAATCAGTAAGATTCCCACATTAGAGCAGATAGGAAAGAAATAAGTGGCGCTAAATAATAAAGATAGAAATCCGAAAATTGGTCATAATGTGCAGATGTATAAATGAGACAAACACGTAAGATATATGACTAAGCATCTAAAATTCTCACAGAAATGAGTGAAATCCTCCCCAATCTAAGTTCTCTCATGAACTCTCACAGTTCCTAAGTTCATCTTGTTGCTGCCAGTCTAATGGACGAATATCGTTCCTTTCCTCTTTAAAAACGAGAAATTAGCAGAAATTTCCCACTCAAACCTTCCAGAAAGCATTGTTACAATTCATAAGGTTGGTATAGGTTTTGAACAGTATCTTTCCATTGGTCGGCATTATCCACACCACGTCTGGTGGCGGGGGCGTACTTTATATTGGACAGTCAGTACTTTTGGAGGGAACCAATTAATTTTCTTACTGCAGGGAAGCGTCAGTAGGCAGCCCTTCTTAGATAAGTGGTCAGCAAGAAAAATTTCACTCTCAAGTAGTATTAGGGAGAAGCTGTGGTGACTGGTGGCACAATGTCTGTGCCAGGCGAATTAGTTCCATGAACTGTACACACAGCAAGCGTTTCGAGGAACAGGCGAAAACTGGCTGCTACCCACGAGGTGCTCGTTTCCTTCTGCCCACCATTCATGACTACCGAGCCCTCCTGATCCACTACCTTCTGTCGAGAAATCGAATGCTTGCGACTCCAAGCAAAATGTACCGGTCTCATGCAACTAACTATCACATGCATGAGGCATATGTGTGAATGTAGACTTTCTGGCGTTTACAGTGGATGAAATGCTCTCAGGTTCCCGACCGGGTGGCAGTATTATAAAAGCGTGACGTTTCGACGACTGACAGAAGATGATGACTATGTCACTCGTCAAAACGTCGCAGTTTTATAATATTGCCAACCTGCTGCGAACCCGACAGCTTTTCATCAACAGAATGAGACATGTTGTTCCATTATTCTGTTCAGATGATGATGCTGAATAAGTTTTTGAGGAAACCAAACAGGTAAGGTCATCGGTCCCCTAGAACATGATCGGCGTACTCAGTCGGTATGTACGCAGAGTAAATTCTGTGTGTAAGTGTGAGAAAGTGTTCGAAATGTTTGCGTAGCGTGTATCCGTGAACATGGGAAACAGCCCGGTATTCTCCTAGTAGGACGTGGGACTGCATGTAAACCACACCTAGGGTGGTCGGAACAACGATCGTCGGGTCGATGCGATATAGGAATCGGCCATATTAATACGCGCGGCTACAGGGCGGGTTCTGCTCAGGTAGCCCCGAGTGTCAACACACCACTTCCGAAGTTCAGGAAGACTGGACGGTTTTAGATGTGAAAAAGGAACAGAAAAACGTTATTTTATTGGAAAGGGGCTAAGAATAAGAGAGCTGCGTTAAGTGCGTACCAATGTAAAGATAATCTGAGACATAATTTTGAGTTATTTTTGTTTTCAAGAAGTAAAATTCGATTCTATGTGGTTTTCAGACAGCCACAGTAACTATGAGACCTTTCCCTGATGCTGAACATGGGCCCTGCAGAATGCTTATACTTCTTACTCGTTTCCGTGGACAATGAATGTTAAACTGTTATAAATTTCGCTACTGAATATTTCTGATCATAGTTTGTAAGTCATGCTGATTTCGTTGCAGATTTTCCTTCTAAAGGCAAGAACACGAACTTCACTGCATCCCTAGATGACATCGTCCAGTTATAAGAGTACCATTTTCAGTCTTCTATTAAAAATAAAATTTATAAATGTCATACTAGTTATACAAGTTCAAAACGCAAACTGAACACAGCTATTTACAAGTGAGAAAGTACTGCCAATATCTTTCGCGTAACAGTTTTTTATTCTACTCTCGACAGGGGATTAAATGGTATCAGAAAATAACCCTTTATTTTGTTCAGATTTTTATGTCATTTTTGGTCTTCACCCAATATGCTTGGATCCGTATACACGAACTGCTCGATTTCCTATTGTGCAGTGTGACCCTTTTCTTAATCATTCATTCATTCATTCACTACATCACACGTGTTTTTGAGAGATGCTGTCAACTCATTCGATTTTTCTTGCAAAATGGCCTAGTCATTAATAAGATTTTTATTAAATGGTTTTGATTCCACCTCTGAAATGTTCTCCCACAGCCTAGCATTACCAGCGAAAATGCACACGTTTTGAAACATTCCTTCTCGTCCGTCATCGGCACGAAGACTTACTCACCGTGCAGCCACAACTCTCACACACTTTGCAATAAGCAGTGTGCGAGGCAAAGTACGCGAAGTACTTCTCCGCAGTCTTTTATTGGTGGAACCAGTTTAATCTCTGCACTACTGCAAATATACAATCAGTATAAACAGTGGTTTTCACCCTCGCTATGACCCGTGAGGCAGGGTTAAAATTCTTACTAACCTGTACAACTATCCAATTCCCTGTTGCAATCAAACTGCTTTCAAAAGACTCTCAGATCCGACCACTAGACTGGAAAACAAGCACCGCGAATAGTCACTACATTTTCAAGCAGGTTGTAACATATGTGTAGCTCACCATCAGGTGTGTGGATTAGTTTTATTTAATTGCAGCTGGTTCCTGTGTTACAATCTACCACCTTCAGGCCCTTCTGTGAGATACAGTGATCACTCTTATTACAAGTATCATCACCATATCTCTAATAAACTGAGCAGAAATCACCGGAGACATCGAAACGTGTAGTTTACGGTGCGTCTGGTTGCAACAGATCGACTGTTGATATGTTCCAAGCAGACGATTAAGTTCCTCGGACGCTAGAGGTTTCAGCTCCTTTCATTAGAGATATGATGATGATGTCTATAGAAATCGTGATCACCCTGTGTTGCAGTGGGGCGTGAAGATGTTGTATTGTAATAGAATAAGGTTGCAATTAAACTAAACTAATACACACAGGACATGGTGTTATTGTTGCTGTACATAAATTAAAACAGCTGCTATCCCATTATCCATCAAAAAATGCGTGCACAGAAATTGGTTTTTAGCACGACCTCCATAAACAAAATGGGGTAACAGTCGAAAGTTAAAAAGGAGAAGGATACAAAAACGCCACAAGATTCCACTTGAACAAATAGAATTGATCGCCTTCAGTAAGACCTCACTTACTCCGCCTCAGTGTTATAAAACACTACCTCGAGCTATCTGCTGTCTCCAGGGCTGATACGAGACTGTCCACCTGGCAAGTATTCGCTCATTGAATTGCATCGGTTCTCAACAAATCCGGAAAACAGCTGCGCCCCTCACACCCAAGCACAGGAAACGCACTTGGCGACTTTTTCAGTTTTCCCGTAGCAGAAGAGAAACACTGATGATTCACTTCTGTCTTCAAAACTTTTAAAACGGCGGCTCCGACCCACAAGTCCTGATCTGCTTTGCGAGGCCTGGGCTGCCAGGCTGCTGGCTGGCTACTCGTTCCCGCGAGCTCCAAAACCGCTCCAGGAGTGTTTTTAACACTAAGGATTCTCGGCCAGTCAGCCTCCAGAGAAAAATTTAGAAAATTCGATTGGTCGTTTTCTGCTAATGTTCTTAGTACTCTCTGTAAGGTTCTGCAGCCTACCTAAAGTTTCATAGGTTTCTTTCGCAACGGATTTTAGAAACCACCGAACAGCTGGTGAACGTCACTCATCTCTGAAAACAGCATTACGTACAGTGTAATCTTATGTGGAAGTGAAACGCGGACGAGAGGCAGTTCAGACAAGAAGAGAATCGAAACATTTGAAATGTGACGCAACAGAAGAGTGTGGAAACTTATATAGGTAGATTATGTAACTGATGGTGAGGTACTAAACAGAAGAGAGGGAGAACAAATTTGTGGCACAAAATAACTAAATAAAAGGATTTGTGGGTAGGACACTTTCTGAGACATCAAGGGATCACCAGTTTAATATCTGGTGGAAAATGTTGGAGATAAGAGTTGCAGAGGGAGACCTAAAGATAAATTCAGTGAGCAGATTCACAAGGGTGTAGGTTGCAGTAGCCTTTCGGAGATGAAGAGGCTTGCACAGGGCAGAGTAGCATGGGGAGGTGCATCAAACCAGACTTAGGACTGAAGAGAACAACAATAACACCACCACCACCAACAACAACAGTCTAATACCGCTCCGGTAATTATCTAAAAGTGTATATGGTGTATGACATAAGTATAGATTGTGAAACATGTACCCATTAGAATGGTGATCTAGTTCCAAGACGTTCACTTTCCTTTAGTGGTTGCTCATATGACAGATTTTAAATAGACGAGTGGAACCTGGTCAAGGTCTTTTGATGTTCATACCTGCTTGGGTAAGGTTGTTGCTAAGGTTTGCGTGGCCAGTGAGTCGCACGAGTTTAAGCGTTAGTTAGGAATATAGTTGTAAAACTTCGGTAGACTATCAGTTATAAGTGTAGACTACGGTAGTTTTCCTAGTAACCTTGGTCAGCTAAGATCGTACCCACGTTACCTGTACATTAAGTGTGTTCCATACCTATCGGGCTTTACCTAATATCGATAACTTTGTTTACGTATGCCATCAGTGTCTTACTAGATTCCCCTAGAAAGTGGAAGCAGTGGGCCATCTAGAAACTGAGTGAGGATACACTGTATAAATGGCCACTAAACCTACAGGACATTTTTGTTCAATGTAGCTATCCTGACTGTTACACAAAAATAAACAGTATTTATAGCAAAACCGAAATTGGCAATGTTTAATTCAAGTTTTATTCTAAAATTGTTGGTTTGTAACGGCAAGCAGAGGGATGTTCTAGTAAAAATAAACAAATAATACACATTATCATGTTGTTGTTGTGGTCTTCAGTCCTGAGACTGGTTTTATGCAGCTCTCCATGCTACTCTATCCTGTGCAAGGCTCTTCATCTCCCAGTACTTACTGCAACCTACATCCTTCTGAATATGCTTAGTGTATTCATCTCTTGGTCTCCCTCTACGATTTTTACCCTCCACGCTGCCCTCCAATGCTAAATTTGTGATTCCTTGAAGCCTCAAAACATGTCCTACCAACCGATCCCTTCTTCTAGTCAAGTTGTGCCACAAACTTCTCTTCTCCCCAATCCTATTCAATACCTCCTCATTAGTTACGTGATCTACCAACCTTATCTTCAGCATTCTTCTGTAGCACCACATTTCGAAAGCTTCTATTCTCTTCTTGTCCAAACTATTTATCGTCCATGTTTCACTTCCATACATGGCTACACTCCATACAAATACTTTCAGAAACGACTTCCTCACACTTAAATCTATACTCGATGTTAACAAATATCTCTTCTTCAGAAACGATTTCCTTGCCATTGCCAGTCTACATTTTATATCCTCTCTACTTCGACCATCATCAGTTACTTTACTCCCTAAATATCAAAACTCCTTTACTACTTTAAGTGTCTCATCTCCAAATCTAATTCCCTCAGCATCACCCGATTTAATTTGACTACATTCCATTATCCTCGTCTTGCTTTTGTTGATGTTCATCTTATACCCTCCCTTCAAGACACTGTCCATTCCGTTCAACTGCTCTTCTAAGTCCTTTGCTGTCTCTGACAGAATTGCAATGTCATCGGCGAACCTCAAAGTTTTTACTTCTTGTCCATGAATTTTAATACCTACTCCGAATTTTTCTTTTGTTTCCCTTACTGCTTGCTCAATATACAGATTGAATAACATCGGGGAGAGGCTACAACCCTGTCTTACTCCCTTCCCAACCACTGCTTCCCTTTCATGCCCCTCGACTCTTATAACTGCCATCTGGTTTCGGTACAAATTGTAAATAGCCTTTCGCTCCCTGTATTTTACCCCTGCCACCTTCAGAATTTGAAAGAGAGTATTCCAGTTAACATTGTCAAAAGCTTTCTCTAAGTCTACAAATGCTAGAAACGTAGGTTTGCCTTTTCTTAATCTTTCTTCTAAGATAAGTCGTAAGGTTAGTATTGCCTCACGTGTTCCAACGTTTCTACGGAATCCAAACTGATCTTCCCCGAGGTCCGCTTCTAACAGTTTTTCCATTCGTCTGTAAAGAATTCGCGTTAGTATTTTGCAGCTGTGACTTATTAAACTGATAGTTCGGTAATTTTCACATCTGTCAACACCTGCTTTTTTTGGGATTGGAATTATTATATTCTTCTTGACGTCTGAGGGTATTTCGCCTGTCTCATACATCTTGCTCACCAGATGGTAGAGTTTTGTCATGACTGGCTCTCCCAAGACCGTCAGTAGTTCTAATGGAATGTTGTCTACTCCTGGGGCCTTGTTTCGACTCAGGCCTTCCAGTGCTCTGTCAAACACTTCACGCAGTATCTTATCTCCCATTTCGTCTTCATCTACATCCTCTTCCATTTCCATAATATTGTCCTCAAGTACATCGCCGTTGTATAAACCCTCTATATACTCCTTCCACCTTTCTGACTTCCCTTCTTTGCTTAGAACCGGGTTGCCATCTCAGCTCTTGATGTTCATACAAGTGGTTCTCTTCTCTCCAAATGTCTCTTTAATTTTCCTGTAGGCAGTATCTACACTCCTGGAAATGGAAAAAAGAACACATTGACACCGGTGTGTCAGACCCACCATACTTGCTCCGGACACTGCGAGAGGGCTGTACAAGCAATGATCACACGCACGGCACAGCGGACACACCAGGAACCGCTGTGTTGGCCGTTGAATGGCGCTAGCTGCGCAGCATTTGTGCACCGCCGCCGTCAGTGTCAGTCAGTTTGCCGTGGCATACGGAGCTCCATCGCAGGCTTTAACACTGGTAGCATGCCGCGACAGCGTGGACGTGAACCGTATGTGCAGTTGACGGACTTTGAGCGAGGGCGTATAGTGGGCATGCGGGAGGCCGGGTGGACGTACCGCCGAATTGCTCAACACGTGGGGCGTGAGGTCTCCACAGTACATCGATGTTGTCGCCAGTGGTCGGCGGAAGGTGCACGTGCCCGTCGACCTGGGACCGGACCGCAGCGACGCACGGATGCACGCCAAGACCGTAGGATCCTACGCAGTGCCGTAGGGGACCGCACCGCCACTTCCCAGCAAATTAGGGACACTGTTGCTCCTGGGGTATCGGTGAGGACCATTCGCAACCGTCTCCATGAAGCTGGGCTACGGTCCCGCACACCGTTAGGCCGTCTTCCGCTCACGCCCCAACATCGTGCAGCCCGCCTCCAGTGGTGTCGCGACAGGCGTGAATGGAGGGACGAATGGAGACGTGTCGTCTTCAGCGATGAGAGTCGCTTCTGCCTTGGTGCCAATGATGGTCGTATGCGTGTTTGGCGCCGTGCAGGTGAGCGCCACAATCAGGACTGCATACGACCGAGGCACACAGGGCCAACACCCGGCATCATGGTGTGAAGAGCGATCTCCTACACTGGCCGTACACCACTGGTGATCGTCGAGGGGACACTGAATAGTGCACGGTACATCCAAACCGTCATCGAACCCATCGTTCTACCATTCCTAGACCGGCAAGGGAACTTGCTGTTCCAACAGGACAATGCACGTCCGCATGTATCCCGTGCCACCCAACGTGCTCTAGAAGGTGTAAGTCAACTACCCTGGCCAGCAAGATCTCCGGATCTGTCCCCCATTGAGCATGTTTGGGACTGGATGAAGCGTCGTCTCACGCGGTCTGCACGTCCAGCACGAACGCTGGTCCAACTGAGGCGCCAGGTGGAAATGGCATGGCAAGTCGTTCCACAGGACTACATCCAGCATCTCTACGATCGTCTCCATGGGAGAATAGCAGCCTGCATTGCTGCGAAAGGTGGATATACACTGTACTAGTGCCGACATTGTGCATGTTCTGTTGCCTGTGTCTATGTGCCTGTGGTTCTGTCAGTGTGATCATGTGATGTATCTGACCCCAGGAATGTGTCAATAGAGTTTCCCCTTCCTGGGACAATGAATTCACGGTGTTCTTATTTCAATTTCCAGGAGTGTATCTTACCCCTAGTGAGACAGGCCTCTACATCCTTACAATTTGTCCTCTAGCCATCCCTGCTTAGCCATTTTGCACTTCCTGTCGATGTCGTTTTTGAGACGTTTGTATTCCTGTTTGCCTGCTTCATTTACTGCATTTTTATATTTTCTCCTTCCATCAATTAAATTCAATATTTCTTCTGTTACCCAAGCATTTCTATTAGCCCTCGTCTTTTTACCTACTTGATCGTCTGCTGCCTTCACTACTTCATCCCTCAGAGCTACCCATTCTTCTTCTACTGTATTTCTTTCCCCCATTCCTGTCAATTGTTCCCTTATGCTCTCCCTGAAACTCTCTACAACCTCTGGTTCTTTCAGTTTATCCAGGTCCCATATCCTTAAATTCCCACCTTTTTGAAGTTTCTTCAGTTTCAATCTGCAGTTCATAACCAATAGATTGTGTCCAGAATCCACATCTGCCCCTGGAAATGTCCTACAATTTAAAACCTGAATGAGATTTCCACTCTGCAGCGGAGTGTGCGCTGATATGAAACTTCCTGGCAGATTAAAACTGTGTGCCCGACCGAGACTCGAACTCGGGACCTTTGCCTTTCGCGGGCAAGTGCTCTACCAACCGAGCTACCGAAGCACGACTCACGCCCGGTGCTCACAGCTTTACTTCTGCCAGTACCTCGTCTCCTACCTTCCAAACTTTACAGAAGCTCTCCTGCGAACCTTGCAGAACTAGCACTCCTGAAAGAAAGGATATAGCGGAGACATGGCTTAGCCACAGCCTGGGGGATGTTTCCAGAATGAGATTTCCACTCTGCAGCGGAGTGTGCGCTGATATGAAACTTCCTGGCAGATTAAAACTGTGTGCCCGACCGAGACTCGAACTCGGGACCTTTGCCTTTCGCGGGCAAGTGCTCTACCAACCGAGCTACCGAAGCACGACTCACGCCCGGTGCTCACAGCTTTACTTCTGCCAGTACCTCGTCTCCTACCTTCCAAACTTTACAGAAGCTCTCCTGCGAACCTTGCAGAACTAGCACTCCTGAAAGAAAGGATATAGCGGAGACATGGCTTAGCCACAGCGTGGGGGATGTTTCCAGAATGAGATTTCCACTCTGCAGCGGAGTGTGCGCTGATATGAAACTTCCTGGCAGATTAAAACTGTGTGCCCGACCGAGACTCGAACTCGGGACCTTTGCCTTTCGCGGGCAAGTGCTCTACCAACCGAGCTACCGAAGCACGACTCACGCCCGGTGCTCACAGCTTTACTTCTGCCAGTACCTCGTCTCCTACCTTCCAAACTTTACAGAAGCTCTCCTGCGAACCTTGCAGAACTAGCACTCCTGAAAGAAAGGATATTGCGGAGACATGGCTTAGCCACAGCCTGGGGGATGTTTCCAGAATGAGATTTCCACTCTGCAGCGGAGTGTGCGCTGATATGAAACTTCCTGGCAGATTAAAACTGTGTGCCCGACCGAGACTCGAACTCGGGACCTTTGCCTTTCGCGGGCAAGTGCTCTACCAACCGAGCTACCGAAGCACGACTCACGCCCGGTGCTCACAGCACTTGCCCGCGAAAGGCAAAGGTCCCGAGTTCGAGTCTCGGTCGGGCACACAGTTTTAATCTGCCAGGAATTTTCATATCAGCGCACACTCAGCTGCAGAGTGGAAATCTCATTCTGGAAACATCCCCCAGGCTGTGGCTAAGCCATGTCTCCGCAATATCCTTTCTTTCAGGAGTGCTAGTTCTGCAAGGTTCGCGGGAGAGCTTCTGTAAAGTTTGGAAGGTAGGAGACGAGGTACTGGCAGAAGTAAAGCTGTGAGCACCGGGCGTGAGTCGTGCTTCGGTAGCTCGGTTGGTAGAGCACTTGCCCGCGAAAGCCAAAGGTCCCGAGTTCGAGTCTCGGTCGGGCACACAGTTTTAATCTGCCAGGAAGTTTCAATTTAAAACCTGGTTCCTAAATCTCTGTCTTACCATTATATAATCTATCTGATACCTTTTAGTATCTCCAGGATTCTTCCAGGTATACAACCTTCTTTTATGATTCTTGAACCAAGTGTTAGCTATGATTAAGTTATGCTCTGTGCAAAATTCTACAAGGCGGCTTCCTCTTTCATTTCTTCCTCCCCAATCCATGTTCACCTACAATGTTTCCTTCTCTCCCTGTTCCTACTGACGAATTCCAGTCACCCATGACTATTAAATTTTCGTCTCCCTTCACTACGTGAATAATTTGTTTTATCTCGTCATACATTTCATCTATTTCTTCATCATCTGCAGAGCTAGTTGGCATATAAACCTGTACTACTGTAGTAGGCATGGGCTTTGTGCCTATCTTAGCCACAATAATGCGTTCACTATGCTGTTTGTGGTAGCTAACCCGCAATCCTATTATTTTATTCATTATTAAACCTACTCCTGCATTACCCCTATTTGATTTTGTATTTATAACCCTGTAATCACCTAACCAAAAGTCTTGTTCCTCCCGCCACCGAACTTCACTAATTCCCACCATATCTAACTTTAACCTATCCATTTCCCTTTTTAAATTTTCTAACCTACCTACCCGATTAAGGGATCTTACATTCCACGCTCCGATCCGTAGAACGCCAGTTTTCTTTCTCCTGATAACGACGTCCTCTTGAGTAGTCGCCGCCCGGAGATCCGAATGGGGGACTATTTTACCTCCGGTATATTTTACCCAAGAGGACGCCATCATCATTTAATCATACAGTAAAGCTGCATGTCCTCGGGAAAAAATACGGCTGTAGTTTCCCCTTGATTTCAGCCGTTCGCAGTACCAGCACAGCAAGGCCGTTTTAGTTAATGTTACAAGGCCAGATCAGTCAATCATCTAGGCTGATTGCCCCTGCAACTACTGAAAAGGCTGCTGCCCCTCTTCAGGAACCACACGTTTGTCTGGCCTCTCAACAGATACCCCTCCGTTGTGGTTGCACCTATGGTACGGCCATCTGTATCGCTGAGGCACGCAAGCCTCCCCACCAACGGCAAGGTCCATGGTTCATACAACGCTAGAAAGGCAATTTCCTAAAAACAAAGAATAAATTTAAAAAAAGAAAATGAAAGACATATCAAACATCACTTCAGTACTTCATCGAGCTTATACGAGAACATGTATGTGTTATTCATAGTCAGCATTCGCATTTATCAACAATAATAGGTGGCAGGGGTAAAATACAGGGAGCGAAAGGCTATTTACAATTTGTACAGAAACCAGATGGCAGTTTTAAGAGTCGAGGGACATGAAAGGGAAGCAGTTGTTGGGAAGGGAGTAAGACAGGGTTGTAGCCTCTCCCCGATGTTATTCAATCTGTATATTGAGCAAGCAGTAAAGGAAACAAAAGAAAAATTCGGAGTTGGTATTAAAATCCGTGGAGAGGAAATAAAAACTTTGAGGTGTGCCGATGACATTGTAATTCTGTCAGAGACAGCAAAGGACTTGGAAGAGCAGTTGAACGGAATGGATAGCGTCTTGAAAGGAGGATATAAGATGAACATCAACAAAAGCAAAACGAGGATAATGGAATGTAGTCGAATTAAGTCGGGTGATGCCGAGGGAATTAGATTAGGAAATGAGACACTTAAAGTAGTATAGGAGTTTTGCTATTTGGGGAGCAAAATAACTGATGATGGTCGAAGTAGAGAGGATATAAAATGTAGACTGGCAATGGCAAGGAAAGCGTTTCTCAAGAAGAGAAATTTGTTAACATGGAGTATAGATTTAAGTGTCAGGAAGTCATTTCTGAAAGTATTTGTATGGAGTGTAGCCATGTATGGAAGTGAAACATGGACGATAAATAGTTTGGACAAGAAGAGAATAGCAGCTTTCGAATGTGGTGGTACAGAAGAATGCTGAAGATTAGATGGGTAGATCACATAACTAATGAGGAAGTATTGAATAGGATTGGGGAGAAGAGAAATTTGTGGCACAACTTGACCAGAAGAAGGGATCAGTTGGTAGGACATGTTCTGAGGCATCAATGGATCACCAATTTAATATTGGAGGGCAGCGTGGAGGGTAAAAATCGTAGAGGGAGACCAAGAGATGAATACACTAAGCAGATTCAGAAGGATGTAGGTTGCGGTAGGTACTGGGAGATGAAGAGGCTAGCACAGGATAGAGTAGCATGGCGAGCTGCATGAAACCAGTCTCAGGACTTAAGACCACAACAACAACAACAAACAGGAATCTCTTGCCTTCGATGTTACTCTGTAGGTTAGGCGGCTATAAATACAGTGTATCATCACTCAATTTCTAGTAATGAATATGGAAGAACTTGTTGGCTTCTCCACCTTTAAATGCATTTAATAAATTAGGTTGTGGCCCTTGCTAAAATCTCCGTCTTTTCTGTTTAGCACTCAATAATTGTTTCTCCATATAAACAATTAAAAATGCAAAAAAGTAGCGTCTAATTAATACGGCACGTTCCCAACATTACACGCGGCACGCAGAGTATACCCTAGCCTCTGAATGGTCCATCATAAATTTTACATTCATACATCTAAAATATTAATTTAAGCTGTGTCAAACTACATCTTTTGTATTAGTTCTACATCACGTCGTATCAGATAAGAAGTGCTAGGTACGAGGCCGTGCCACTTTATGAACGCCGCCCGCCTTGAATGTAACGGTGTTTATTCATTTGATCTGAGTACACGGTAACTGGATTGTAACATATAAAATACGTCATTAAAGCGACGACATCTGCCAATTTGAATCGTGAAAGAATGCTGGTGTGCACAATTCAACACGCATTAAGCTGGTAACAAGTTAATGCAAATGCAACATTAATGCCATGAAACGTTAATTAAAGAACTCAACTCAGTTCGCGCACTAAGCGATGTCTGTATAAGATGTAGCAGATATTAAACTGAAATGATAACAAATCAGAGTGACAGCTACACTAATGTGTAATACACTTAAACAGGAAAACATTTCGTGGCTAATATAATCAGTGATTTATTAACCGCAACGGAAACAAATGAAAGTTGTAAAACGAACATACGACGTTAAAATAACAGGAAAATTACGGCCATAATAAACTGTAAACAAAAATGAGTGGAAATGGGAGCGCGTTATTGGATTAACATCTCTGACGCTGTTCTGCATAAACATCAAATGATATTGCACACAAAAGAGATATTTACTAATGTCTGTGGCAGTAGCCATACTGGTAACCCAGTTCGCATCGAGTGGTAGCGTCAGTTTTCGTTATCAGTTTGCGGGTGATTGTTTTGTTCAATTCACTGATGACGACATACAAACAATTTAATGAAACACTTTTTGTACCGTTTCTGTGCGACATTCGCGAAATTTCACTGACGATAAAATTCACAATAGTTAATGGTATTATTGATTCTTTTGTCAGTTTTTCGGAAGCAGTACAATTAGATATTAGCGCCAATATAAATTAAAAATCCTTTCTTAGTTAAAATAATTAAGCATATCTTCAAACCCTGCCACTCTTCAGAATATTTGAGGAATATTAAGGTCGCATTTATAGCCGAGATTATTTTTCACTGCGTTGTGTGAAGAAGTAAGTTAACATTAACTAAATTGTCCTTTGTTAGACAGAACACCATAATTATAACAAGAAGCATAAACTTTCGTGTTGTTCTAGAACTATTATTTGTTTACTCAAAAACTGGTTTTCGGCTTCTTCGGCCATCCTCAGGGGACAACTAAACGTAGCGATAAGAGACAAACTGACGCGTCACTGAGATATAGGTAATACACAGTTGTTACAAACGAGAGTATTACAGTTTTGAAAAGAATCAAAAGACATTACTGTATTTTGAATCAAGGGATTGAGCTGATTGTAGTATTATAATCTGGTTCTGTCATGCGCATACCAGAAGTTTGATTTAACAGACGGGATAAAAGGTAGTGTGTTCATTCACCTCAAATTAAGCAAAGAGTTCTGTATCATATGTTTACTGATATGTCTAGTAAAGTAGTCTTTTTGCTTTCCTTAACACTACGTAAAACGTCAATGTGTACTAGATTTAGATTGTTTTGTAATAAAACATTTTCCGGAAATGTTCAAGGTATCTATTTTCGCTAGATTCGAGCTTGCCTAGAAATTGCGACAACTCTGCATGACTGACGAACGTACAGTTTTCCACAGTGCTTGCATGCGATGATACACACTGCAATTTGAGTCGTACATTCGATTTTATCTTCAATTTTTTGTAATAGCTTAGATATTCTACAATTACTGTAAAGCTGACTGTAAGTGCGAGATTTTGGCTTTTTTTTCTTTACAAGAAAATGGGTAATGGACCAGTTACTGTCACTTCTGACTAGTTCTTGCTGGCCAGGGTACAGAAGTGGTTTAAGTTTACTCATTTTCTTTTTTTGTTGAATTTTATCAATCGCGCATTACTGAAAGCGATTTTACCATTATTCTGGTCAGAGCTGTGTAAACTACACCTACGATTAAAATTCTGTAAACAACGAACTGTTTTCGGTCCTGTGTAAATCGCTGACATTGCAGAGGTGGTTTCGACTACGCTGTAGAAATTTCGCTCGGAAACCCTTACATATGCATACACTCACGATACCGCATGCAATTTCCAAATTCTTGGAGCCACGAAAGAAGACACTCATGGCTGTCGATTTTCTTCGCCGAGATGGATCCAGGCTTCGGACTTGGCATATTCAGGCATCGCCGCGGAAGAGGACGACGACGTGACTGGGAGGTAAGCCCACGCGCTTCAAGATCATGATCCAGATCAATGGCGCAGGAAGGATAATTACTTTGTCAACTTACTCTCTCAGCCTCCTACCAACATCGCAACGCCGAGGAACGATCTAGGAAGACCCATAACCGACGAGGATAGACGTCAGAGGGATCAGACAGCGTCGCCTGACGCCGACTGTTAGCATCAGACCATAAAGAGAGCGACAGGTCTCTGAGGAAGATGGCAAACATCCACAGGGCTATGCATCGGACTCTAGTGACTCACAAGAAAGGGGAGAGTGACCAACCAATAAAGGTATCATAGATGGTTTCCAATTAGTGGGCCGAATTGTGCAAGGAGGAAGCGTAAGAGCCCAAAGGAGGTGGTCGAAGTAACAAAGAGATAGATTCCCGTACTGTTTGCTAATAAATTCGCCCCTGTACGACCTGAGAGCGAACAAATGGATGTGACACCACAATCGGATGAGTAAGAACAAGTTCCGACATCGCACCAATACAAGTTCAGACGGCCAAGACGTCACCGGCGAAGGATCTGCCATAACAATACAATACACAGGACGCTAGCTAGCTGTCAATGCTGAACTCAAGAAAGATGTCAAAGGGCCAGTCAAAGTGATTTATACCCAGGGCACAATGAAATAACACTAGAAGACCAGCGACTGAACTTGCGCTTTTTCCAAGCAGCGAAAATCTAGTTTTTCAGCTACAAACTGCCAACAAACAAAATGCTGAAAGTGGCAGTGAAGTACCTTCCAGCAGAGCTGACGGACAAAGAAGTGGAAAAAGAAGCCATCGGATTTCCGCAGGCCACAGTCCATCAGTTCGAGACCAGAGACGAGAAAGCGAACAAGCTCCTTCCTCAGTCGGTGTATTATGTCACTCTACCGCTTGGAGCAGCCAGGGAGTCGATCTAATTTGTAGGATATCTGTTGGATACGAAAGTCCAAATCGAAAGTTACCGCTCGAAAGACGGCCCACCTAAATGCAAGCATTTCCAACGCTACTTCCACATGGTAAGTTATTGTTCCTTGTGCCCGCTGTGCGTCAGATGTACCTGCAACCACGCACCACAGGTCTGTCAGAAACCTCAGACCCACAAAGCAATGTGCGTCAACTGCAAAGATGAAGACCCTGCCACCTGGAGGGCGTGTTCAACTTTCTCGGCATCTCTACGCCTCTGCACAGCACAAGGAGAAGCAGCAAGTGCCCGACAACCGCAACTGACCGTCCCTCCAGCACGCCTAAGGTCAGCGACCTCACCATTTATCCATCACTACAGGAGTCTGCCCCCACCGCTCAGCAGCCCTGCGCGTGAACGACGTGCCACGACAACATCCATCGTAGCAGTCGACTTTTGACTGCCGGGGATTAAACATATGATATAAGAACGGAGGCTTCCGCGGCCGGTGTCATAGTGATTAAAATTCTTCTGGGTATTATACTACGTCATTGCTAAAAACTAAGAACAATATTAAACTAAAACCGACGTTTCGGCCGAATTGCAACGGCCTTCCTCAGGGCACGACTGTCTAAAAACAAACATTTTTAATTAATATAGTATGGGATCCAATGAAGAAAACGCTCGAATTTGGAGAGTTGTTGTATTTGCATACTGTAGCTTAAGTACCCTTCATTCGGTGTGTCTTGCAGAGGGAAATCGGCGGTCGTTCAGTCAAGGCATTAGGCTACCAAAGTGGTGGACGGTGTTCGATTGTAGATCGTGGCTTTTTTATCATTCGATTCTTCCCGCTGCATTGATATGCTTTCCGGTTCACCGTCCGTGGAAGAAAGATCTGATTCACGTTGCTAAAACAGATCTGTCAGATATTCATTTGGATACGTACCTACCCCAGAAAAACATATAATGAAAGACAAGTGTGGAAAACTGGTTATGGTTCATAGCTGAATTCTGATGGCATTCGCCCTATACTGTAATTCTCTGTTCTGCTGTGATTGATTTTGAAGTCATGCGAAGAAATTCTTTACCAGTCGGAAAAAGTAAACATCATACGCTTGACGAAAAGAGGTACATTTCGTTGGTCTCATTTTCACGTGCAGATCAGTTGGGCATCACCATCACGTACAGACGTCATAATCTTGTGCGTTATGGATCACGATGATAATAACTATCAATACATTGCATACATTTGATTATTAATCACACCTCCCTATGCTGTATTTCAAAAAAAGGGAAGAAACGTATTCCCATTATCAGAATGTTATCAGATACACCGAAAAAAATGTCGAATGAAATATAGCCGCGACCAAAAATCGAACATGGACCAGAAATTTGTTACGGTAATGCCTTGACCGAGCTACTGTGCTAAACACGTAGAATGATGGGTACACAAACTGTGTCATGAAAACGCAAACACGTTACTAACTCGAACATTATCAACTTTAAACCCCAAAAATTCGGCTTTCTGTCATCAGCTTTTACCTCAGTTTTTTCAAAAAAACTAGGGAGTGTCTAGGAAAAGGGGTCTCTTTATTTTCAACATAGAACGTCCTCGTCAAACTTGGTGAAAATATGTGGCCAGAAGGACAGCGTGAATCTCACGGTGTCATCAGTAGATGGCAGCACCCTTTGAGCCTGAGTGATTGACAGACACTCTGAGTATATGAATTACCAGCTCTGCAGAACGGCTAGGAGGTAAACGCATGCTCTGACCGCGTGGCCAGTAAAACCTAGGCGTCTGGGCGTTGACAAGAAACGTGGAGAGGATAACTGCCGCGGCTGAACTGTGTGACCAACATACATATTAAATAACACCAAATTCAACAAAAGCTGAGTCCGAATAGTTACAGAGGAGCCAGTAAAATAGTTGTTGTTGTTGTGGTCTTCAGTCCTGAGACTGGTTTGATGCAGCTCTCCATGCTACTCTATCCTGTGCAAGCTTCTTCATCTCCCAGTACCTACTGCAACCTACATCCTTCTAAATCTGCTTAGTGTATTCATCTCTTGGTCTCCCTCTACGATTTTTACCCTCCACGCTGCCCTCCAATGCTAAATTTGTGATCCCTTGATGCCTTAAAACATGTCCTACCAACCGATCCCTTCTTCTAGTCAAGTTGTGCCACAAACTTCTCTTCTCCCCAATCCTATTCAATACCTCCTCATTAGTTACGTGATCTACCAACCTTATCTTCAGCATTCTTCTGTAGCGCCACATTTCGAAAGCTTCTATTCTCTTCTTGTCCAAACTAGTTATCGTCCATGTTTCACTTCCATACGTGGCTACACTCCATACAAATACTTTCAGAAACGACTTCCTCACACTTAAATCTATACTCGATGTTAACAAATTTCTCTTCTTGAGAAACGTTTTTCTTGCCATTGCCAGTCTACATTTTATATCCTCTCTACTTCGACCATCATCAGTTATTTTACTCCCTAAATATCAAAACTCCTTTACTACTTTAAGTGTCTCATTTCCAAATCTAATTCCCTCAGCATCACCCGACTTAATTTGAATACATTCCATTATCCTCGTTTTGCTTATGTTGATGTTCATCTTATATCCTCCTTTCAAGACACTGTCCATTCCGTTCAACTGCTCTTCCAAGTCCTTTGCTGTCTCTGACAGAATTACAATGTCATCGGCGAACCTCAAAGTTTTTACTTCTTGTCCATGAATTTTAATACCTACTCCGAATTTTTCTTTTGTTTCCTTTACTGCTTGCTCAATATACAGATTGAATAACATCGGGGAGAGGCTACAACCCTGTCTCACTCCTTTCCCAACCACTGCTTCCATTTCATGCCCCTCGACTCTTATAACTGCCATCTGGTTTCTGTACAAATTGTAAACAGCCTATCGCTCCCTGTATTTTACCCCTGCCACCTTCAGAATTTGAAAGAGAGTATTCCAGTTAACATTGTCAAAAGCTTTCTCTAAGTCTACAAATGCTAGAAACGTAGGTTTGCCTTTTCTTAATCTTTCTTCTAAGATAAGTCGTAAGGTTAGTATTGCCTCACGTGTTCCAACATTTCTACGGAATCCAAACTGATCTTCCCCGAGGTCCGCTTCTAACAGTTTTTCCATTCGTCTGTAAAGAATTCGCGTTAGTATATTGCAGCTGTGACTTATTAAACTGATAGCTCGGTAATTTTCACATCTGTCAACGCCTGCTTTCTTTGGGATTGGAATTATTATATTCTTCTTGAAGTCTGAGGGTATTTCACCTGTCTCATACATCGTGCTCACCAGATGGTAGTGTTTTGTCATGACTGGCTCTCCCGAGGCCATCTGTAGTTCTAATGGAATGTTGTCTACTCCCGGGGCCTTGTTTCGACTCAGGTCTTTCAGTGCTCTGTCAAACACTTCACGCAGTATCTTATCTCCCATTTCGTCTTCATCTACATCCTCTTCCATTTCCATAATATTGTCCTCAAGTACATCGCCGTTGTATAAACCCTCTATATACTCCTTCCACCTTTCTGACTTCCCTTCTTTGCTTAGAACTGGGTTGCCATCTCAGCTCTTGATGTTCATACAAGTGGTTCTCTTCTCTCCAAAGGTCTCTTTAATTTTCCTGTAGGCAGTATCTATCTTACCCCTAGTGAGACAGGCCTCTACATCCTTACATTTGTCCTCTAGCCATCCCTGCTTAGCCATTTTGCACTTCCTGTCGATGTCATTTTTGAGAGGTTTGTATCCCTGTTTGCCTGCTTCATTTACTGCATTTTTATATTTTCTCCTTTCATCAATTAAATTCAATATTTCTATTAGCCCTCGTCTTTTTACCTACTTGATCGTCTGCTGCCTTCACTACTTCATCCCTCAGAGCTACCCATTCTTCTTCTACTGTATTTCTTTCCCCCATTCCTGTCAATTGTTCCCTTACGCTCTCCCTGAAACTCTCTACAACCTCTGGTTCTTTCAGTTTATCCAGGTCCCATCTCCTTAAATTCCCACCTTTTTGCAGTTTCTTCAGTTTCAATCTGCAGTTCATAACCAATAGATTGTGGTCAGAATCCACATCTGCCCCAGGAAATGTCTTACAATTTAAAACCTGGTTCCTAAATCTCTGTCTTACCATTATATAATCTATCTGATACCTTTTAGTATCTCCAGGATTCTTCCAGGTATACAACCTTCTTTTATGATTCTTGAACCAAGTGTTAGCTATGATTAAGTTATGCTCTGTGCAAAATTCTACAAGGCGGCTTCCTCTTTCATTCCTTCCCCCCAATCCATATTCACCTACTATGTTTCCTTCTCTCCCTTTTCCTACTGACGAATTCCAGTCACCCATGACTATTAAATTTTCGTCTCCCTTCACTACCTGAATAATTTGTTCTATCTCGTCATACATTTCATCTATTTCTTCATCATCTGCAGAGCTAGTTGGCATATAAACCTGTACTACTGTAGTAGGCATGGGCTTTGTGTCTATCTTGGCCACAATAATGCGTTCACTATGCTGTTTGTAGTAGCTAACCCGCACTCCTATTTTTTATTCATTATAAAACCAACTCCTGCATTACCCCTATTTGATTTTGTATTTATAACCCTGTAATCACCTGACCAAAAGTCTTGTTCCTCCTGCCACCGAACTTCACTAATTCCCACAATATCTAACTTTAACCTATCCATTTCCCTTTTTAAATTTTCTAACCTACCTGCCCGATTAAGGGATCTGACATTCCACGCTCCGATCCGTAGAACGCCAGTTTTATTTCTCCCGATAACGACGTCCTCCTGAGTAGTACCCGCCCGTAGATCCGAATGGGGGACTATTTCACCTCCGGAATATTTTACCCAAGAGGACGTCATCATCATTTAATCATACAGTAAAGCTGCATGTCCTCGGGAAAAATTACGGCTGTAGTTTCCCCTTGATTTCAGCCGTTCGCAGTACCAGCACAGCAAGGCCGTTTTGGTTAATGTTACAAGGCCAGATCAGTCAATCATCCATACTGTTGTCCCTGCAACTACTGAAAAGGCTGCTGCCCCTCTTCAGGAACCACATGTTTGTCTGGCCTCTTAACAGATACCCCTCCGTTGTGGTTGCACCTACGGTACGGCCATCTGTATCGCTGAGGCACGCAAGCCTCCCCACCAACGGCAAGGTCCATGGATCATGGTTCATGGAAATAGTATAAAGATAAAAATAAGGCGAGAGCGTGGATAAAAAAAGCGCCCTCAATCGGAGTAGTAGTTCTTAAGTTATTTAATATTAAATATTTTGTGTATAGAATGGAATTTGAAAAATAAAGTCTCGACACAGCCTTAAGCGAATTTCATAAAGTGCATACAAATAGGTCTCATTGAGAACTATCAAAATATCAGAGTTTAATTTTTATAATCATTACAAATTTTATATTACACGCTAGAATGTGCATTCCGCGATCAAAAAACATGAATTTTCACCTAAACAGTAAATGAAGTATTGGAAGGAGCGGCAGCATTACTGTGGGAACATAGACAGGGATTATAAATATACTTAGTTTTAACTGTTAATATTTATTAGCAACCATACTATCTAAGTAGTGTTTAATAAAATCGTTATTTTTTAACAGACTATTCAACTTAGAGAATACCCAAGAACGGTAAGAGAAAAAAAAAGCACTCCGCGTTCAGGCTACAAGTGACCCATCGGAACCATCCGACCGCCGTGTCATCCTCAGCGAGGGTGCGGATAGGAGGGCCGTGTGGTCAGCACACCGCAAGAACGGTAAGAGAAAGTTGAGGGAATTTACATACAAACTGAAGTATGATGTGTAAGATTAAATTTATAGTTCTTAAGTATGTTGCGGAAGTCGGAAGTATTTGCACCTGACTCACTTCCAATGGGGTGCTTTCTTTCAGCTTTTGGTATTTTGTTCAGATCTGTGGAGCAGTCGGCTTTGAGATCTATGAGAGACAGTAGGTATGGGCGACAGAACGTCGCATATCGACTGTATCGAAGGTATTCTAACTGTAATATTCCATTGTGTTGCTAGCTAATACTCTGAAATGTTTTCAATTTGTGCATTTTGAATATGTTGTGTTCGGCAAACTAGTCTGAACTCTACACCTTTTTTCCAGTATTATTTACGAGTGATCTGAGCTTGGAATTTAGCTAGTTCGCAGTTGTGGAATTTTAAATCGGTGGCAAATTAACGTTCTTTTATTTTCCTTGATTTCTCCAGAACTTTTAGTTCTTGCTGAGACATTCATTAATTCAATGATAAATAATTATTAACTTGTGATAAGTGTCACAGTGAATTGAATACACTAATTTTTGTTAAATCTTGAAAAACACTGAGTTGTGAATATTATTTTTCACCTAAAATTTCTGCCCTCATTTATGTGAACTTCGTGATAAATTTTTAAGGTTAATATCACGAGTGCATTTGATTGGCCCCTAGACTATAGCAATTCAATTGATAATTCGTGCATGGGCACATGGGGGCCCAAGTGCTAAATGTTTACAGAACAATTATTCTATGGTTTCAACAAACTGGAAAGCAATTTTCCGAAGTGTCGCATATGTTGGTCTCATGTGAGATCAGGAAGATAGCACTCTACAAATCACATTTATCGATTGTGTCGCAGCACATAAGAAGATAGCGGTACTCCTGCACCATCGAATGAAACTCTTTTTATAAAGACTGTTTGATTCATTCGGGAATAAGGCTAATTTTAAGACCATCTATTATTTAACTCCTTCCTGCAGTTGTAAATCCTGAACCACAAGTCATTCAGAGCAGTTACTAGTACACATTTGTCCTTTTCAGATCCTCAAGATGGCCCACCAGTTACCTTCACTTCATGCGGGATTTAAATAATGCTTGACTGTTTCGGCAAGTGCAGAGTCTGGTGCCATTTTTCTGCGAAGTTCCGAACGACCAGTAACGTTACACCTCATACTTCTTGCAGACGGTCGCTCAGTGAGCCACCACTGCGTGGCATCAACAGCAGTTTCCTGCTGAAGCACATTAAATGTTGTGAGTGTATGTGCTTCTGAAGTTATTAACATCTACTGTACCAAAGCCATAACACTGAAGTATCAATACTTGACATGATGTATAATGTACAGTTAATGCGCAAAACGTCGAGATATTTTTGTAAAAAATGTGATGAACGTAATGTGGAAGAGAGATGGATACCCCAGCTGCATTGATCTCCAACAACGAGCATTCAAACATGTAACCGAATGTAGAATCTCTTGAAGAGGAGCACTAGACCGAAAATGGTCGTGCATTACATAAAATCACCTTCTGTTGTGACAAGTGGAGCTTATTACTCCACGCCCTATAAAGGAACAGTCACAGAATTCAGCTGCATCCATTATGGATAACATTCACCCAATAAATAGGCAGTGTTGATTTGGAACTGGACTAAGCAAGTCTTTATGTTGAAATCAGACAGACCAGTGTATGGTTTAAGCTGTTAAGTATGTTTTGTCTGGGTACTGTGAATTAAATGTTCGTCATACACTTTTAGCAAGGTACATAATGCTGGAACATGAAGTTGGTTGATTATCATGTGTGGAGTGGAAATAAACCACGATGACTGAAAAACCATTATCTCGCATCTTCACTAACATTCAAAATTCAGGATCTGAAATTTACCCTAAATGTTACCAAGACGACGACTGGAGCAGCAAATATTATGACAAAAATTGGTTGCGTATTAAACAGTTTTTCTACTTCCTGAACAATAAGTACTGTTCTGGTATTTTGCTTTGCTGTTTCCGGATTTATTTAACAATACAGTTACATGTCAGTCTGCTCTGATGAAGAAAGGCAAAAACATCATCAGTAGTGTCATAACAAAGATTTGTTTAATTGGACATACGGAAGAGTAATCTAAGAAAAAGGACAGTTGGTTGATATTGTCATTTGCAGTGTGACATGTGGAAAAACTAACACTATAGTTACAAATTAACTGTAACTCTGAGCTATTCCTATAAGTTTGTTTATATCTAATTTCATGTCTTTGCTCTTACATTGTTTGCACAGTACCTGGTTCTTCAAAACTCTGGATAAAACACAAATATCAATTATTTCAGATTCTTCACTGCCATTATTGATAGTGTTATATTTATTCTTTACGTTGTCCAGTTTCTTTAGGGAAGAACTTTCTTTGGTTGTAGCAGTAGGCTCACTGAGGATATAGGGCACAGCTGACACAACGGCTAATTATCTTGTTTCTTCATTAGTTTTAAACTTTTTTCTCCGATCAACACGGCGTTTGAATATTTTATTTCTGTGCCTAGGCATTTTGTAAGTATTATTCTACTTCTATTATCAAAACTAATCACTTTCTCACACTACTAATAGTAACACATTATTATTTTTACTGTGAGAAAAATTATTCAAATGGCTCTAAACGGCTCTGAGCACTATGGGACTTAACATCTGAGGTCATCAGTTCCCTAGAACTTAGAACTACTGAAATCTAGTTAACCTAAGGACATCACACACATCCAAGCCCGAGGCAGGATTTGAACCTGCGACCGTAGCGGTCTCGTGGTTCCAAACTGAAGCGCCTAGAACCGCTCGGCCACAACGGCCGGCATTACTATGAAAAATCACGAATACAAACACAAATATACAGAAAGAAAAAAACTAAAGAATCCCATGAATTCAAGCGATAGCAGCCTAGGAACACAAAAAATATCCGTCTTCAACTTTATATTTCACACGAATAACGACAAATTTGAAACGGCTAGGTAGCAGAAAATTTCTCAGTTTGTGTGTGGCTGTGGCCACATAGATGCCTAGCAGAGAAACAGTTATGAAAGTAATTATTTCAAACATAAAATTAAACTTCACACTGTAAAGAAGATTTAAACACCTGCCTGTTTAAATATCTCTGTATTCCAATACGCATCCCCATACCGGTTTCTTTGGCTCTTCAGTGTATATTTATCTAAACAGAGTGACAGGATATAAACTGCTGAGTGTGACAATAAAAAAATCATTTATGAGGACGAAGATATGGAGCACAAGGAGCACATATAGCTAAAATCCAGAAGCACTGTTCAATGTGCCTCAGGGAAGCAGCGTTTGAAGAGACGGTCTGACAGCTGAGTTAGGAAGTAATTACGGAAGGTAAGAGAGCTTGCAAGATTACAGTATGAACACGTACGTTTTTATTTTAGCAGGCCTGTAACTACAGGATGGAGAAGAAGGTTCTGTGTATCTTGAGCAGATGTTCCAAGCCACGAAAATGGTCATCGGGAAACTCCTGAGCGAAGGTTTCAATGTGTTACAGAATTCCAGCGAGGAACGCTGAATACAGAGCAGTTAAGTGAACGAAATTCATTCCGTGTGCTCCCAGCCTGGCTTAGAAAAGTTTTCTGGCAGTTACGTTAGAAGTAGTGCTCGATCGACTCGGTGTACAGATAGAACTTTCACCACGAGCAACTGAGGAGGAAATTCTACCAAATTACGAGGGCCTGATGAGAAGTAATGCCCTAGGAATTTTTTATGTGAAAACGTTTAAAGCTTTTTAAATAAAACAGACGTTTTTAACATTCTACTCCGTTATTCTTCATGTTTACATATTTATTTCTCAAAATAGTCGCCCTGGCAAACGAACACATTTTTCCAAAGGAAAGACCAGTTTGTTTATACCGTCATTGTAGACTGTTTGACTTTGCAGAGAGAGCTAGAAGCTCACCTCTGCTTGTACTGCTTCAGCTCTATAAATGTGAAGTCCTCGAAAGTGTTCCTTAACTTTAAGAAACAGATGACAATCGGATGTGGCAATGTCGGAACAATGTCAAGGATGATCGATGACAGTGAGCCCAAGGCGTCGGATTGTTGCAGATATCGCTGCGCTCGTGTGTAGTCTGACATTATGCAGACGGGGAGATTACTCCACATGTGGCTGTACTCTTCTAATTCGAAACTCGATTACAGCACGCTGTTTGACACGCACCGTCGTAGATAGGTTACACACCGCCGAGTTAAACACTACAATTTGGAGCCCTCTAGCGACAGGGGGCTGTAAATATGTTGACATGAAGAGTAAAACTGCAGAATGTTAATAACGTTTGTTTTATTTAAAAATCCTCACAAGTTTTCACATAGAAACTCGGGGGCACTTCTATCCAGCATGCTCTCGTATACTTACAAACAGTTGAGGCAAACGCCAATCATACAAAACTAGAGCACATTGTATCTAAATTTCCACATCCTTACTTAGTATTAAAAATACGCAGATTATTTGTTTCTTCGGCTACCTGCAGGATATTCATGTTAACGTAGTATTGTATTAGGAGGTATTAACTTCAAATACAGTGATGAGCGAGAACATTACGAAACCTGCCTAGTAGCCGGTATGTCCACCTTTTTCACCGATAACAATGGCGACGCTTCGTGGTATGGAAGCAGTGCGGTCTTGGTAGGTCGCTGGCACCACATCTGCTCATGTAGGTCACCTAATTATCGTGAATTCCGGGGAGGGGACGATGAGCCCTGATGCCATGTTCAGTCACGTACCATATGTGTTCTGTCGGGTTCAGATCTGCGAGTTGGAAGGGGGGCGGGGGGAACAACACATCCATTGGAGATCGGCACTATGTTCCTCGAACCACTCCACCACACTCCTGACCTTGTCACATGCCGCATTATCTTGTTGAAAAGTGTTACTACCGACGGGAAACATGATTGTCATGAAGGGGTGTACGTGTTCTGCAACCAGGGTACGATACTTCTTGGCCCTCATGATCTCTTGGACTGAAGCCATAGATGCCCACGTGAACGTTCCCCAGAGCATAATGGAGCCGCTGCCAGCTGCTCTCGGTCCCGGAGTAAAGGTGTCAACGAGCTGTTCCCCTGGAAGACGACGGATTCGCGCCCTCCCATCGGCACGGTGAAGGTATCGGGAGTCATCGGACCGTGCAACGCTCTACCACTGCGCCAACGTCCAGTGCCGACGGTCACGTACCTATTTCAACCATAGTTGTCGATGTCTTGGTGTTAACGTTGACACGTGCATAGGTCGTGGGCTGCGTTAGGAGTGTTCGATGCACTGTGTTGCAGACAAACTTGTACTCTGCCCACCATTAAAGTCTAATGTTTGTTCCGCCACAGTGAGCCACCTGTCCGGTTTTACCAGTCTGCCCAGCCTACGACGCCTGACATCTGTAATGAGGGGTGGCCACCAAACCCCACGACATCTAGATGTGATATCACTTTGGTTTCGCCACCTGTTGAAGACACTCACCACAGCACTTCTCGAACACCCTACAAGTCGTGCAGCTTCCGAAATGCTCGTGCCGAGTCTCCTGGCTATCACAATCTCCTCTCGGTCAAACTCAAATAGACCGCGCGCCTTCGCCGTTTTACACACGGACAGCACGCTCATTGATACTATATGTATTGTGCGCGTGTCTGACTGGCGGTCATTTCTCCCCTACATGTACCGTGCGGGTGTCTAACTAGCAGCCAGTTCTTGCCACGTGACGTCGCTATCGCCTGGGCGGGTTTATATCGATAGTAGGTCGGTCGTCGCAGTCCTCTGGCTGATCAGCGTATATAGCGTTTAATGTAGTTCTGATCCGTATTTGAGCACAATTTATTGCGAAACTTTTTTTATTAATGTTGGCCGAATGGTACAAAAGTTTTATTGAATTAGAATGTAATGCAGGTCACTGGGAGGGAATGTAGTGGTAGGGGAGCGGCAGCCGTGCTGATAGGAGTGAGCTGGTCATGGGTGAGGATGAGGAGCTCTGCCTCCAGGACTTTGACTTCATTTCTGGGTGGGAAGTGGCTGCCTAGTGCAAGTACTGGGACACTCATTATCTCGCGACTCCAGTTCACATCGCGACTTACAGTTTCTCTACGAGATAGACCATAGAGTAACACTGGATTTTTCACAAAGAAGGCTGTTGATACACAATGTGGATTAACTGTTTACTCGTGAATTTGGAGGGACACTTCGAGTCTGCCTCTTATGAATTTGGCTGCCTGCTACAGTTGCTGAGATAAATAGCTTGCCACTTAAGCACAGTTACGATTTAATGAACAACCCATAAAACTATAATTTTTTAAATAACATCTGTTTTACGGTGGTGTGCCATCGCTCTTCAGACTACAGCTGATGGGCCAAAATCAATTCAGGTAAATCCGATAGTGGATTTGTGTTTCCTTCTCAGTACAATTATGTTTGGCAATATGGAGTGGTACCTAGTGAGCTACAGTAAGTAAAATCCTGGGTGACAACCAAAAGCTGGACGAATAGAAAACCAGCTTAAGCCGAACAGTCAGAGCTGCATTCGGTCAACTTGAAAATATAACTTTGCCAACTAGTCTGATTAAAAACCCTAAGTAGTTTTGGTCTGATGTAAAATCAGTATGCGTGCAATATGTTAAATCCTCTCATTTTATGAATTAATTGGGTATAGCCCCTTTTTGTGCTAGTCAGAACAATGAAACGCCTAGCATTATATCGACAGAAAATAAATAGCAAATCCTAACCAACAACGTACTATGGAACCAACTGTCTGTACGAGGAAGTAGGAGGCTAACAAGGTTGCTTGATTGAGTTGCAGCACAAACCTTCCTGTTGGTTCTGCGTCCCCGATGTCCACCCACACATACTCGGCTTGTTGACGTCACTTGAGCTTAGCTGTAGTACGCAGCGCTCCGACATATGATTCCAGATGACGAACTACTCTAACACGACAACACTGTGGGTGAGGTTTCCACACAAGCAAATGAAAAGCAAACAATAAAGGAAAATGCCCATTTACGAATTCCTTTATCAGAATTCATGAAGCTCGCGTGACTGCAGCTACTTCCGATCAACGCTGCACTACTGCCACGAACGAAACTCTTACTCGCTTATTAATTTACAATTCTAAGGTGCCACAGCACTGCTACACTGTGCGGCAAATGATTTATGCTCTAGTCCACATGGGACGTATGATCACAACGGCCGGATAGTTTTGCATCTGCTGGAGATAAATAATACGATATTCTCCAAGACACAAAATGATCTAAACCCACCATGGCGACAAAGAGGTCATCAGCAACGCTGAGGCAGTAAACAATTATACAGTCCAAATCGTCCCACTTGCCTAGATTTCCTGAAGTGATCGCATCTTGCATGGCTGAAGCTTCGCCCAGTATATACCATCGTCTAAAACTGACACTTTACCAACATCACAAGAAATCAATCCCTACACGACTCAGTTTGGTCAGACGTTGTCATCTTAACATGAGCAAAATCATAGCTTATTATGCCACTGATGTGAAGCTGCCATAGTATGACCTCTTCCAACACCCAGCGCGTTCTTGCTGAAACAACGTCTCGTCACCCAACCTCTAACTTTTCTTGGCTGCAGAGAAATCAGACAATCACTTTATGAAAATCAATTCTTCTGATAGTGTAACGCCCTAACTCTACTGTACAAGTAGAGATAATCTCAGGTGTAACGCCCTAGCTCTACTGTACAAGTAGAGATAATCTCAGAAAACTAAGTTAAAAAATTTCCCTTATACCATAATTGAGACAATATGTAATTATATGATGGAGTACTTTTTCATCCTGTGATGCACTGTCTTGGATTGTTCCATCTAGTAATAGCTGAGTGCGAGTCCATCCCTACTCCTGCTGGTATTATTACACCATCCCCTAAAATATCCCGGTGCTCCATTCGGAACTCCTGCCATAATGACTCCCGTTTTTTGTGCTCGCCTTTTCCCTACTGCGCGACGATGTCTTCTCATACGCCGGCTGACTACCGACAGTTCTTATTGTTAGGCACAATCAGAATTCAAATACTGCTGATTCTAAGCTGGTATCACGATACAGTTTTCACCAGTCTCACTTTAACAGAAATTCACATCGATTCATGCAGGTTTCCACCTATTTCCTTATCTTAATCATTACAGTAATCATCAAACTTCGTGTATCTCTGAAATGATAGTGTACAGTGAGATGACATACCACTGCCACCTCTCAAACGGCTGGAAATAATCTATTCAGATGCTCAATGACTTCACTGACATCGAAACGAAAGTTGACAGAGAGTAATGAAATACTGAATTCGGTCTTTGAAAACTGTTTTACAACGGATGGGCTTCCACCCAGTCATCACACTAACGCCAAAATGATAGATTTTGAGATAAGTGCATCTGAGGCTGGATAATGTAATACTTCGACAACATTAAATTAATTTGCAAAGTGAGCATTGACAAACGTTTTCATTACAAATGATAGAAGTATATTGGAAGTTGAAAAGTACCAATTGGTGTCGTACACTATTACGTCCATCAATAGTAGCCTTCTCAGATACGCTTGACAGTCATCTACGATTGATACGTGACCTTTGCACTGAATTAATGTCCACTACTGATGTCACTGAATGATTACCATATCTCAAGCATTAATTACATTATTAACTGTAAAATCTGCACATGAATAAAAGGACTAGGTGCGCCAGCTGCAGAAATGTAATAAGAATGCACTTCAGTCAGTTGCTTTTGTAAACTGTAGTTGTTTTGGACCACAGCTAGATTGACTGCAGTTATCTGTTACAAAACTTATTCTGAAACAATTCATATTTCTTTCTGTCACACACTAATAACAAAAAGAAAACAATAGTAGTTGCACTCTCTTAATGAAAATCTGAAAGTCGGTTTCCAAGATGTCGTAGTGCATTTCATTAACAGACGGTGTTTCGATGATATGCCGTTGACTAACAACCTGAACAACCTTGCCACGGACGGCAGTAGTAGTGGGTAACAGGCACTGCGTGTGAATTTGCAGCTGCCGACAGGCTCTTCTTACTTCCATTCTGATTGTCAGACTGGCCAACTTATAAGCAATTTTTATTTATTTATTTATTTATTTATTTATTTATTTATTTTGCTGTTGCGTCCTCTTTTCCATTTTAAAAGAAACATACAATCGCCGAGAACGTTCCACTCTAAAGGCACTTCTGTGGAATCTCGAGGAATGATTAACTTGCCCACATCTGCAAAATTTCGTGTCCTATTGTGTCTCATAAACCGTCGTACTTTCTAATGACGCCTTCGCTGTGCAAATATCACCGAACCTGCAGGCTAAAAATACCTTGTCACTTCCTGGCATTTCATGATGCTTGGTGCCCTTCTAGAATTGCACTGTCTCTATGTCTATTTCTCCAAGCAGCTTTGGGCCCCTCTTGTAGATGCAACAGAAGTTGTTACTGGCCTTTACATCCGTCATTACCACTATAAATGTCTTGATTATGTGAGGCAAAGTGCTATGACGTTACCTCTATCCGCTATCTGGGCACAGGTCTTTTCTGTAACTGTGTAACTGCACCTTGCGAGCTAACATCCCATAGATGATCGGGCTCATATGCGGTTTCTCTTCGCGAATTAAGTCCACTACTCCACCTCGTTAACTATGCGAAAAGTAGGAGTGCACACCAGGCGCGCGGCTGCTCATCGCAACACCGCACAACGCGAAATTTTCTAAGTCGTTTCACTTCCTAACTGCCTAAAGAACGACTGTCCGATTTTGCGTCTGCATCCGAACTGTACCCTTTGGTTTCTCCAGCCGAACTGTTCTCTTTGGTGAACTGCCCTCTGTCCGTCTCCGACCGCGTTTCCCGCGCGCTGAACATTTTCGCTCAACTGACTAGTGCAGTTCCCTTTCCTAAAGCCGTCCATCCCATTGCCTACAGCTTATTCTACATTACCTTACATTTTAACGTATTTAAATAATCAAAGCTTGACCACTTTGACGTTCTAAATGAAGTAACAATAATATACAATAGCCGGCCGAAGTGGCCGAGCGGTTCTAGGCGCTACAGTCTGGAACCGCGCGACCGCTACGGTCGCAGGTTCGAATCCTGCCTCGGGCATGGATGTGTGTGATGTCCTAAGGTTAGTTAGGTTTAAGTAGTTCTAAGTTCTGGGGGACTGATGACCTCAGCTGTTAAGTCCCATAGTGCTCAGAGCCAATATCCAATACATAATAAACGTTAAATTCTTTTACATAAGACCAATACAATTTCCTTCTTAACACTGAATGTCACGGCCAGTAGCCCTCCACCAATGTTCTTTCTGATAAATGAATAAAGCACAGAAGTAAGTATTATGCACTAAACTTTACAACAAAAATTCTATAATCTAATGATTCAGTAAGGTGTCATGCTGTCAACGTTCAATGTGTTTTGTACGGAGGAAATGATGATCTGATGCTTAACTGAAAATACGGATAATTTAAATGCACTATATCTTTTAAACAAATAATGTTACAGAGTTGATATTTACAACGTTGACATTTTAATGATGCACTTCTATATGAAATGTCGATCGTTAAGATCAACCAAAGTGTTCAGAATTTAGCATTCATGTTTTTGTTACAAAATTTGTTAATTTCACTTTAACAGTAAATCCTAAACTAATATAGACATGATCAATATTCAAGTTTTGTTGGGATCACCATGAATTTTTATGAAGGATGTGAGATTAAAATAACTGTGGCTTAATTCCCTGAATTACTACAGAATTAAATAGTTTCTATAAATGTTTCCCTTTATCGCCGATCTTAGGTCCACCGTATTTCACACTGCTACGTCTCCTGTGTTTCCCTATGACGTAGATTCTCGTTTGTCTCACTCGCACACTACAGCGCTTAGGCCTCTATAGACAATAGATGCCTGTGAGTTTCCCCATCTCGTGGTGAATCTGCGTCCTTTGTGGCATCCGGTTCTGGACGACAGGATTCGTTTCACAGTTCCTGAAGGCTGACTCTTTCGGCCATATTCTTAAATGAGAGCGAAATGGTCGTTAACTCACAACCTCTTCCTCTTGCTTGTTGTTGTGACATCTGTGTCACAAACAGTAACATTATAGTTACATTCATTCCTTACTCTTTTATCTCTTTCAGAAAATTTTGATTTTTATAACCATGTTTACAGGTAGGAAGTGGAGAGACTTGTTATATCTTGCAATTATAACTGTCTTCATAACTGTCTATCGTTCGTAATATATTTGATGGATTCACTTTGAACAGAAAATATATTAAAATGTTTTCCAAGATGTGTATCCATTTCTCAATGGCATAACGTTACACTTATATACGAATGCTGTTTTCATATGTCAGAAAAGGGAAGTGGCAAGCTGTAACTTTGTATCATTGTGGCGACCTCGGATTAGGTGTCTGCGATAGCATAGATATGAGGACAGTCCGCTTCGCTACGAAGCTTTTAACTTCCACAAGCATTTCTGTCCCAGAAGACATACAGTTGGAAAATGAGAAATTATTTTATCTCAGTCCTAATTAATTCTTATTTTTTATGTTACACTAAATAAAGGAGTTCATTGTACAATGTCTCAAAGGCAGCTGTTATATAGATGAAGTGAGAAATGACACTTCGAGCAGTTGATGGAGGACATTAAACATGCAAGGAGCTCCTAAACTGTGCGTTTACATCCTTTACAATTTATCTCCTGACAAGATAAGAAGCTACAAAGAAATATTACGCAATTACACGTACCACCCCAGCCGAGTCACTTCTTCCCTCCTGAGACCAGAATTGTAAATGATCCCCAAGTTTACAGTTTAATGAGTGCTATTAATTGCCTGTCACTATATTTTTCACCTGAATAGGGCTGTGTTACATTGAAATTTAATTGCCCCATTGAATCTTCACCTGTTAACGCCGGTTCTTGCAAGACTCACAGCTGTGCTTCCTGCCTTCCAAGTCAACGGATCCGTCTTCCTGTTGTGACGTAACAGCGCAACAGTTTCTCGGAGTACTGTTAAGAGTTCTTCTCCATTCAAAGTCGATAAATCGCTTGCTCTATTCACGATCGTACACATGGCACACATTAGAAATCTTGTTTTGCTTTTCCGGTTTTAATGTTCCGCCAATATGAACCTCATTATGGATGGGGCCTGTTTTTTTTCATCGTAAGAACTGAAATATTCATAACTGTGAGGAATCACTTACAAAACTCGACTTCAAACAATTTTTGAGTACCGCCCGTCTTACCAACTAGATTGCCCCCCCCCCCCCCCCCCCCTTCCTGGTTTTTTTTTTTCCAAAACGTTTGTGGAATTCCGTAGGAAATCCGTAGGAAATGTCAGAAATCAATCGCAATTTTTGTTTTTACTTTTCAGGTCTACCTAGGTTTCGGCCACTGGGTGGCCAGTCTCAAAGCTTTTAATATGTGCTTACATCTAAACCGTCATGTTGGCAGTTACGTTCAGCATGACGGTATAGATGCAAACATAACTTAAAGCATTGAGAATAGCCATACTGTGCCCGAAATCTATGTAGATCTGAAAAATAAAAACAAAAATTGCGACTGATTGGTGACATTCTCTACAGATTTGTACAAAACAGTCTCTGGGCACCAGCTCAAAAATGGAGTCAAACCAGATTGAAGAAATCTAGCTAATTTAAATAAGCCTTGTGAATTTACAAAAATATTCAAATGTGTGTGAAATCTTATGGGACTTACCTGCTAAGGTCATCAGTCCCTAAGCTTACACATTACGTAACATAAATTATCCAAGGACAAACACACACACTCATGGCCGAGGGAGGACTCGAACCTCCGCCGGGACCAGGCGCACAGTCCATGACTGCAGCGCCTGAGACCGCTCGGCTAATCCCGCGCGGCATGAACTTACAGTTTACGTAAATAAACATTTTCAGTGGTTGTAAACAGATAATGTATTCAACGGAAAGCAAAATATACTTACAATTTAACGATGATTTGGTTTGAACAATAATATTTACAATAACTATTTAATGTTGAACAAAATAAGGAACAACACAGTAAATAACCAAGACACTGATCATAATATAAAAATTTAAAAAAATACTAGACAAAACGAACCTTCCTGACTTTTGCTTGTGCAAACTCTTTCACACGATCTGTGTAATATAAGTTCTCTGCAAGCTCGTGTTCAATCGATATTGTTGCAAGATCATTCAAATGAGTTTGGCTCATCGTTGATCGGAGGTATGTCTTTATCAATTTCAGTATTTAGAAACTCCTCTCTCCACTCGCAACTGTAACTGGGAGTGTTAGGAGAATTCTCAGAGCAATGTTAACATTAGGGCAAAAATTATATCTTCCTATAAACTTCAGAGTCTCTTTTGGACCTATTCCAGGTTTCAACAATGTTGAAAGCACATTTAGCTCTTCTCTCAACTCCAATGCATCAATGTCGCTTGACTCATGACCTTGCAAAATCGCTGCGAGGTTTCTACACTTTGTGTCCAGGCTGTCAGGAGGTGCATTCTTCAGCTCTCCGATGTCGTAGAGAAAATCAAAATAATCACAATGAGATTTCAGTTGATTGAATCTCTCATCCAAAGATGTGGTTACTATATGTAAAAGACAATAGTAGAATTCAATCTTGTAACGTTTTGTTGGGTCATCTATTGTCTCATCCCCTCCTTCCTAGGTAAAGTGTATTGCCTTCTTACCTCTTCGCCGGGAAACACTTATTCGTGGTAAAGTTAGATCTTCTAGCTCTAATTCTGTAGCCAATTCTTAGGAATCCATCAAGAAAGACACAAACTTTTCTTCTGTTCTGCAGATCTCAAAATATGCTTTCGTGAGCGGTCATGCCATCTAATTCTTCTGACAGCTGATCCAGTGCATCATAAACGCCTCCAATTTGAAACCTCAGGGGAGTAAGTGCACCGATGCGACTTTCCCACCCAGTATCCCTCAGTGGCTTCAGCGAAAGGTTAGGCAGATACTTCTTCAAGACATCCCAACATCGAACGGAGAACGAGAGGAAGTCATAAAACCTTTTCACTGCCGAAAACACGGAAAAGGCATATTTAGAAGACATAGCGGCAAAGTTTACAAAAAGATTCAATGAGTGACTGCTACATGGTACATAAAATGCTCTCTTGTTCATATCTGAAATTCTTTTCTGAAGACAAGACTTCTTTCCTTTCATGTTTGCTCCATTGTCGTATCCTTGCCCTCTCATATTACACAATAGGATTTTTTTGCCTTCCAAGAACTTGAATATGATCTGCCTCAAAGTGGAGCTTGAAGAATCGGGCACTGGAAGAAATCCCAGGAAACGCTCCCGAATTCGGACATCGTATACCCCGCCGAGTCTTGTCTCCTGGACGAAACGTGCCACGACCGTCATCTACTCAACTTTTGAAATATCTGGTGTGCAGTCCAGAATTATACTGTAATACTTTGCAGATTTCATCATTAATAGAATGTTATTGGTTATAGATGATCCAATAAGATGAATTATTTCATTCTGTGTTTCTTTTCCAAGATAATGATGACCCTTGTTCTCACCGTGCTTTATACTGTGTAGGTGCTCCATCAGCACAGTGTCGAACTTTCCGAATAATTCAACGAGTTTCAAGAAGTTTCGGTTGTCAGGCTGAAAGAGTGTATCTGTACTTCTCTCAAAGGCAGACATTGCCGACCCAGGAAATGAATTACTGCTATTAAGCGCCCAAGAACATTTTTGCAATGTTCGCTTTCAGTATTCAGAAGCCTTTGATGATGGGCGTCGACAGTTCATGACTTTTTCAGTCCCTCGGAAAACACGATCCACTTTTTATGTGAATTCAAATGCTTGGTAGACTTCCCGTGACTTTCGAGATACGAAGCAAGGTGCCGCCAGTCTCTTATACCTTGCTTTGCAATTTTTACTGTAGATGGCGAAAAAAGTTTGCAACAAAAGTAGAGCACAGCCTCCTTGCTCTGAGTACACCAACCAATGTCTATCTGCTCCTTCTAAATTCTTCAAAGAATAGCTGTTGTGCACAGGGCTGAAACGCCGGTTCTCCGCGTTTTTAGGACATTCTTCAGCTTCTTTAATGCGCTCGAGGGGACCTCGCATGACCAAAGTCGTTTGAATGCAGTCGGTAATAATTTACGACCATCTTCTGGAATCTGAGTCAATTGTGTCTTCCAGTTTAGGCTCCCCTTCAATCCCTTCTCCGGTGGTGAGTAGCTCGGCTGATGTTCCTCCGGTATTTTCATAATAGGGTCGCCTAATTTCAGTTCTGCCTGATGTTTCAATCTCGGAGCTTTCGTCACAAGCAGGTCTTGAGTCCAGACGAGGTCTGTTGAACATGTTGCTACTGTATGCGGTGGTCGCAGTATTGTGTTCGTCAACTTTCTGGTCATGTCCTGAAGACGAAGATGTAGCTGCAGTAGCTCAACTAGTTTCTGTACTTTCAGGATCTCTTTTTCCACCCTCGCCACTGCTAGGTCGTTCTCTCTCTGGCTTGAAATATCGTTGTAGTGCATCGTTTTGCTTCTTATCGTCATCTGCCAGCCAGTCTTTTTCTACCGACGGACGTGTTTCGATCCAGCATGTAAAGAACGATTACGTGAAACTAACTGTTGATGTCAGTGTACTAACTTTATTTGCAACACACTTCGCAGACAGTTTCCTGATATGCCACTGCATGTAAACGGAAAATTATATTACTGTAGGATACACTGTTCAGGTGATGAAGTGGTAAGAACGGAGCCTCGGAAAATTGAATTTCAGGCCGAATTTCACTACAGACGCAGGCGAAAAGGTCAAAGACTGGGGCGGAAGATAATGGAGAGAGGAAGAATGAGGAGATGGAGTAACATAATAATGCAATAAATACACCCCGGGGATCGACGGGTACCAATGATAGTCGAAATATATTAACTCACTGCACTGCGGTTGTTCATTTCAAAGAACTGACACTCGACATCTGTCGTAATTTCCATGTGTCACTTCTTACGTGTCTGATTATGGAATAAGGGGTAACAAATTAGTCATCGCCGTATCACTTTACTTTTCTTCGCTTTATTTTCATTCTAGCTATTGGGACGACGCGTGCTTATTTGCTGACTTGCCAATTTTTTAAGTAACAGATCATAAGAAAAATAAATTTTCCTATTCTGCAATCTTGAAAGATAAAAATTCTAGCTTATGAATAACGTGCATGCGCAATACTAATTGTACGTTATATGAAAAGACTATTACATCTCAAGTTGCAAGAAATTCGGACGCACCAATTCTTCCATTCTTACGAAACGCAATGAAAGTGCTTCTGACCAATCTTGACTCCCTCGGCCAACTACCGAAACGAATTCTGTAGTTTTCGTTCTAGAGAACGCAACAATATCTATTGCCTGGAAAGACGAAGAAATGGTGACGCGGCATGCAAGGAACTAGGTCACGTGACGAGCTATAGCGAGGCTACGGTTTTTTAAACTAGCGCCCAAGAAGAAGGAGCAAGAAGCTGACAATAAGTATGGACTATTGTCATAGTGAACGCGTCAGTATGGGTTCCTGAATTCGCTCACATTTTTTACATATGGCTCTGAACTAATGGTTGATCTTTTGGCAACATATTCACGAGAGTCACACTATCACTGTCTTAGAAGTCTGTCGTCTTGACTCTGCCAGCAGATGGAGCTTGTAACGCCGGAAATGCATATCCTCGTATTTCCATCTATTGTACTATAATTTTTTTTCCTTATTTTGTTACCTGAATATATGACGTTTCTGTGTCTTTGTATATTGTAGTTGTTTTACTATTTGTATATATATATGCATTTATGTCGATGTATAATTGGTTTGTCTTTAAAGATTATTTGTATTTTTACGCTGGGTCTGGCCTAGGGAAACTATGCTATCGAACCATTACATCGATAGGTCGTGTGGAGAACCAATGTGTTTAGGATCTTTGGTAGTGTTAACACTGCCGCGTGGAGTGCGGGCAGAGCAGAGAGAGTCTGGCTGGGGTGGTGCAGTGGAGCAGGTGTGTTGTGTGAAGCTCCCGCGAGTTGCCGCGCTTTCGGGGTTTGGCAGCATGTAATTGCGTTCGACTTGCGATGATAGTTTCTGACATGGTGTCGCGGACGGGAAGCATTAGCTGGCGCACATCAAGAGCCCGTTTCGTCTGGTGACTGTTTCGAGAAGAAGGCGCGCCAACATCCAGCTTCTGCAACAGCGACGGCCGACAATGAGTGACTGTCGCCACCTCATCGATCGACGGCTTCAAACCTTCAATCAGCGAACAAGGAAGACTGGAAGCATGTAAGGTTTTAGAACTGTATGGCAGAACCCAGCTTTTCAAACTTTAAAATTGTTGCATCACAAAATTACAGCAACTTAGCATGAACCTTTGTTGCTCATTGTCCCAATTGCATTGCCAAGCAGGGTCCCTTCCCTTTCCGAAATGAGCCCGAGTGTCGTTGAAATTCAAACGCCAGCATCATTCGATTTCACTGCTTTAATTTCAAAGTTCAGTTAAGGTATTCACAGCTGGCTACAATATTTAGATTGCACAAGCACAAATTAAGAGTGCGAGTTTTGTTACCGTATTTTAGTCACCTGTGACTGCAGCTCAGCTTGATACGTACTAAATTTTACTATTGTTAATTGTTCAGAATCATTTAATTCGAGTTCAAAGTTAAATCTCTTATTTCTAAATTGCGTAGATTCAAGTAGCTTTTGAAATGATTGTTGAGGTAGTCCAAGACTAACCGTATTTTACTGAATTTCGATGTGCTTCAGAAAGAAAGCTCACTAAATTAACTTTCGATTTTCCGGTTTTATTAATTCTTTTGCTAAATTAAGTTAGAGTGTAGCGAAATTTATTACTTCTGACAAACTTTTAGTTTTCACACTACACGTGTCAACTTCAGTTGCCACGCTTCTAGTGCTAATCATATGTGTAATAACCTTTCTTTTTTCAGTTACTATAGTAATTGTCTTTAGGACTGGCGACCGTAATTTCCCCCAAATCTCAAATATCTAATTACCGCTAGTTAATTGTTAACGTAACGGCCGCACATTTACTTTCTTTATTAACTTTACCCCTTTTCAAAATTTAATTTCCACCAGTTTCATTTGCATTTTTCGTTTCATTTGGATGTAACCCTTTCCTCCCTCTTTACCGACAAATTGACTTCGGTGACGATTGCTTTTTCCCATATTTCCATTAGGTACACGCGGTTTAATTTTTCACTGTCATTAAGGTCGATAAGTGAGGGGGAGGTTACAAGCTGCCTTCTTTTTTAACGACTGCATGTGTTACTTTTACAGTGACTGCTTTTTTGTTTTCGATACTAAGTGATGCAACCACCTTTCGTCACCTGTAATGGTCCATGACAGACATGCTTCTCCACTGGTCCCAAACTGCACCAACAGTTGCGATGAAAAGAATTTTCTATGAATATTGTGGTCTGTTTACCATTCGTGGAACTCATCTTGAGCAAAGATTGGAATATTTAAAAATTTAAATCATTGCACACGCTCTTCCAATGCTCACCGATAGCTGTATAGCCAACCGTCGAGTGGTGATGCACCGTTGTATAAGAATAATGGCATTCGCGCGATTCACGATAACGGAAGAAGTGTTTGTGACGGGCCTACCGAACGTGGCAGATCATGGAACTCTGTTTCTCCACTTCCGGACGCCCTAACGATAGCCCAACGCTATTCCTACCAACAGTATCATTACCATACACTACACACAAACGCTTATGTATGTTTACCACGGTTTCTATTTCCACAACAAGGAACTCAGTTACAGCATGCTGCTTGTAACGAAGTCTTGCGCAGATGTCACTTACATGGTTCACTACGGCTCTGTTGTCTGTCGCAATTTTTCGAAGCTTGACACAAGTGAGGGGAGAAAGATTAAATTTAAAGCACCTAAATGACGTTTCCCCAGTATTAATAACAGTGAAAAACTTTGGTCATTATTTATTGAAAATCTCTTGCATATCTTCAACATTGATCGAAACGCCAATATTAGAGAAATCTGAGCTCCTGTGGACGGGTATCGACAAGCTTTCTTCCTGTGTACTATCAGCGACATTGATAGAGAAGGGCCAAATTCTGTAGGTACATTATGTAACCCGCCACATCTCACTGCTGACAGACTGGCAGAAGGAGAAAAATCTGAAAAGCGGAAAAACAGGCAATATATCCATAAGAGAAGGTATAATTTGTTACCTTTAAACTTCAAGGAGTTCGAACTCCATCGAGACCAGGGGGAGAACTACCCTCTGAAGAAGATCCTCGATCCAACGCACAGTTGCTTGTTTAGTGAACATACAAGGAGAATTTTCCGCATATTGAGTTAGGAGGTTCGTGAAGAACCTAAATAGATATGCCCACGTAACGATTCGAGACCACCTGACTGCAATTAGGAGTCAAGCGTTACATGAGAACTAAGTCTTTCACGGTGGCAGTCAAGAATTATGCTGATACACTGTTCCCTTGCAGGCAAGATGACAGCATGTGCCTGATACCATCCGCTCACTGTGAATGACACGATATTCATCATCGTCTAGCAGCCGAGTGTTGACACGCTGTCTGCGGACAAGCAGAAATAGCTCACATAATGGCGTCGTAGACGTCCTTCAAGAGACCGTCCATTAGAGGTACTGCTCTGCGTCAAGAGCATGGTGCTTGGCGCTTCCAAATCAGTGTGGTCACTGTAGAATGGAACTTCCATGTAATACGACGTATTTTCTAACGTTGCTAGTAGATATTCTTAATGTAAGTCTCACCAAAAAGTGTACATGCGACGTCTAATCCATTATTATCTGCTGGCTACCAGCTGTGGTGAACAAAAGGAAAAGATACGTAGCATTTATCGGAAGCAAATTAGTGATCCGCTGTAACATTTTTTGGAGAAGTTTGCACAAAATACAGAAGGCATTAATCATCTCTTAATCACCTCTCAAGTGATATGCACAAGGCACATCGTAAATTAAAAGAAACTTTGTGTAGAGGTGAGTGATCCCTACAGGAACTGGTTGTTGAAATGCAGCTACCTCAACGAAATGAACTGCTTCAAAACTAGTGTCAAAAGAGTCAGCGACAGTTGTCCTGAATTATTCCAAAACTAGTGAGATCCAATCGTATATAGGTACGTCACAAAATTAATTCTGATTTATTTTACTTATACTTTACTCATACATAATGTTGCCAACCAAAAAAGGCATATTATTTATTAGTATCCGAGGAATTGGATACTATACTATCAAAATCTATGTATATACCGATTGATGTATGTATGTTTTACATATGAATCGATTACAACCAAATTTGGCACACATACTAAGAACTGCATGGAAAGAAATACTGTGGGGTAAGTACCACGTAGTTCCCATAGGGTTGGGGGTGACGTTGAAAAATAGTTGGTAGCTCCTGATATGCACGCTACCATGCATGTCTGGCATTTTGCGCATTTAGTATCGGTACACATTCCAGGGAGTACACATACGAATGGGTACACGTGATCAGAGAGAGGGGAGACTTGGGAGAAGGAGATGGACAGCAAAAGGGGGAGAAAGAGAGGGTGTGGAGAGAAGGTGCGAGCAAAGAGAGGGGGAAGAAAAGATGGACAGAGAGAAAGGGGAGGTGCTGGAGACAGGCCGAAGGTGGAGAGGCAGTTCCAAAAGGAGGAAAAGAAAAGAGGAGGCAGACAGAGAGAGGATTACGAGGAGACAGACAAACAGAGCGGGAGGAGGAGACGAGGGAAGCGGGCATGGGCAGAGAGGGGGAAAATGGACAGAGAGATGGAGAAGAAGAGATGGAAACAGGCAAGGGGAGGAGCATGTGAACTGAGTGAACGAAGGAGGAGGTGGAAAGAAAGAAACAGGAGGAGAAAATAACACAGAGACTGGGGAGGAGAAGGTGTATGCAATTTATGTGCCACATGCATACATGGGCAAAGTCACAGCCAAAAACGCAAGTCTTTAAACACATTATCTAACAAAAGAAGTATTCACAAGAGGAGGAAGCAACGAAATGAAACTTCTCGGGGTGAGAGGGCATGTGATGTCATAACAATAATTACAAAATCGAGTCAAATTTACAAAGAACTTGGTAGTATGAGCCCACTTATCAGTAACATGTTGCACCAAATCTGATTAGAATGTATGCACTAATTCTATTGGAAAGTGTGTCATTTTGCAACTTGTCTTTACAACTTGTCTGTTACAGATACTGGGACTGGGACGAAGTTCACGTCTGACTTGACGCAAACATGTTCTTTCAGGGACAGAACTGGGGATCTTACTGGCCTTGGGAGTACATAAACATAATGCAAACCGTTCATAGGGATCAATGCTATGTGTGCACAAGCATTGTAATGTTGCAAAATAGTACCATAATACTGTCGCAGGAGAGGTAATACATGAATACGCAGAATGTGTGCCATCAGAGTTTGCTTGAGGCAACTATGATGACAAATGGCACTGAGCACTATGGGACTTAACATCTGAGGTCATCAGTCCCCTAGAACTCAGAACTACTTAAACCTAACTAGCCTAAGGACATCACACACATCCATGCCCGAGGCAGGAATCGAACCTGCGATCGTAGCGGTCGCGCGTTTCCAGACTGGAGCGCCTAGAACCACTCGGTCACCACGGCCGGCAAACTATGATGACACAATGGTACGTCATATCAGCCATAGCCTTAAGTCATACCTGATGGCTCCCCACCATGATGTCAGGAGTAACAACAGTGTGCATCTACAAAACATTGAAAGAATGAGACGTCTACCCAGTTCGCCGCTATTCTCACCGACGATGATCATCCATGTTAGTGCAGAACCGTTATTCATCACTGTACACACTGTGCCGCCAATCATCAGCAGTCCATGCATCCCAGGCATGGCACCACTCCAAATGCATGTGTTTGTGTTGTGATGTTAACAGCAGCCCACACTTGGAATAGTAATACACTAGCCCACCTGCAGCAAGTCTCTGACAAGTGCTCATGAATTAGGTGCGCAGCTGTGAAGGGGCTTCGTGCACAATACGGCCATCTCCCCTTCGGATGATCAGAATTAGTCGACCGGAAACCTTATGACCAGAATGCTTGTCCTCACGTTTCCATACAGTGCAATATTGGGCCACTGTCACATCCGAATGCCCCACAAATGTGGATATTGCACGACTCGACTAACCAGCCAAATAGAGATCCACGATTAGCATCCTTTAAAAGTCTGTCCGGTGATGATAAGTGTGGCACCCGTGAGTGCTCCAGAGTGACTACTACGCATCTGTCACTGTTCACGCCCCTTACATACCCTACCAGGATTGATAACAACACCAAACTTGAACAACACTAATGGACTGTGGCGACCGCTCTATGTATCACAGCGAATGGTAACATGTATCATTTACTTACTCGCTGATGTTGAGTACGTGCGTCAAGTTATATTGACATCTGGCCATGTCTTCTGGGTGCTTCACCTTTATTGTCAGGCAGTGTAAGTAGGAATAATGGGGACACAAGGACATATTTGACCTTTGGACTTTGAGTTGTCTACGTTCGAAGACAGGGATAAATAACGCTTTACATTGGCAATCAATAATATCGATCGATCAATAAAATTAGTCAATCAATCAAATCAATAAAATACTCTCTGAAGCAAAAAAGACGCATCACGAAGGAATTATTCGAATGGAACGAAAATCAACATGTAGAGACAAATAAATGATTACAACTTCAGAAAAGTGGGATGTTTTACTGAAGAGGAAGAGCTTCACAAATTGAGCAAGTGAATCATCCGTTGGTCCTCCTCCAGCCCTTATGCAAACAAGTATTGTGATTTGCACTGGTTGATAGAGTTAATGGATGTCCTCCCTGGGGATACCGTGCCAAATTCTGTCAAATTGGCGCTTTAGGTCGTCAAAATCCCGAGCTGGATGGAATGTGCTGCCCATAATGGTCCAAGCGTTCTCAATTGGAGGGAGATACGGCGACCTTGCTGGTGAAAAGTAGGAATTAGCAAGCACGAAGACAAACAGTAGAAACTCTCGCCATGTACGGGCAGCATTATCTTGCTGAAATGTAAGCCCTGGATGGCTTGCCATGTCCCGCGTCCGGACATCCCGATTTGGGTTTTCCGTGATTTCCCTAAATCACTCCTGGCAAATGCCGGGGTGGTTCCTTTCAAAGGGCGCGGCCGACTTCCTTCCCCATCCTTCCCAAATATGATGAGACCGATGACCTCACTGTCTGGTCTCCTGCCCCCAAAACACCCCAACCCCGCTACCGAAATGTGCCCAAAGATGTGCTTGCCACGAAAGACAATAATACGGGGAGTAGAATATCGTCGGCGTACGGCTGAGCTGCTTGCGTGCCGTGGATGAGAAGCAAATGTTTCCTGCTACGAAATGAAGTGGCACCACCGATCATCACTTCAGGTTGTCGGGATGTATGGCAGGCGTCAGTGTAGTTGGTATCTCACCGCTGTCTGGGGAATCTCCAGACACTTCTTCATAGGTCCTCGGGGCTCAATTCGAAGCGGCATTCGTCAGTTCTACGTCAGTCAGTGGGATTCCAGGCCGAAGGCGGGTCTTTAGCGGTCCGAGACGGCGGTCGGATACCAACCTCGCTGCTGCCCGCCATAGGGACCAAGTGATGGTCTACGGTGCCTTTTTTTTCCTTGCAGGACGCCTTCGGTTGTCACCCACGGCACCCTTACACACAGCGGTGTATCAACTGTGTTCCACGACCCGTTTTGTTGCCCTTCGTGGCAAGGCACCCTGGGTTTACATTTCAGCAAGATAATGCCACCACCACACTACAATAGTGCCCAGGAGTGGTGGCACAGGCGCCTTGCTTCCAAGTTGAACAGATTGTAGAAAGGCAGATTTGTTCTTCACTCCCGAAAAATCGGCGTGGCCCTCAACTTCGTGCAGTTACAGTTGTGACCGGCAGGATCGCAGATCCGAGAGCTGAAGTTCCCTCTGCAACTACACGGCTGTGGATTTATAGTAGTAGACTCCGAGCTGACATTGGCTGGTGACACTTCGTCGTATTCACTAGGTCCTCCTGCAACTGGCAGAGCCAGATACCAGTGCTGCAGACTCTGAGAATGAGTGGAAGGAAGGCGACGGTTTCATAGCAGTCGATGACACGATGATGTATTGGTGACTGATTGTGTCTCCCTTTGCTGAGCCTGTCAGTGTTCCGGGCTGGCCTAACGTATAGCAAAATTTGCAGCCTGAAAGGCCTGCTTGCATCGTCCCTAGGTGTAGCTATTTACGAGAGTCCCGTTGACAGAATAATGTTGTGCCTGCTCTGTATTGTTTTAAAGGTACTGCACCAGGCGTCCCTAACCCTCTCTGCCTTAGGAGCTGTATGTTGGGACGGCCTCTCGGGCTGTCGTCGGTGTTGCTGTTTTGTGTTCCGTCTGCGTTGCATCGTGATAATTGGTAACAGGGGCATGCAGATATCGCGGAACGAGCCTAAACGCAGCTACACAGCCGCGCCGGCCGGCGCACCCTCGTGCGACAGGGTGGGGCACTGACCTCAGACTACGCCAGACGCTGCGCCACTAGATATCTCTCGGGGCACTGGCGCGCTACACTGCGGCTCTGTGCACCGCGGGCACACCACGCACTGGGAAGAAGAAAAAGTGGTTTTAAAACTCCCGGAAATAAATTAGTGCTAAGCGAATGATATGTCATTAGCGTCTTTTGTGCACCACAAGATTACACCTCTGCGCCTCTGCTCGACTATCCTTCACCAATTTAGGAGGCTGCATCTGGCGCGCTCCTGCAATATGTTCGAGAACTCAACAATAAACCGTTATTGAGGTTGTTGGTCTGTAATTGTCCAGGTTGCCCCCCTTCTAACAGCCGTGTACCGCAAGTCTCTAGAGGAACGGAGGGTTCCAAATGATTGGAAAAGAGCACAGATAGTCCCAGTCTTCAAGAAGGGTCGTCGAGCAGATGTGCAAAACAATAGACCTATATCTCTGACGTCGATCTGTTGTAGAATTTTAGAACATGTTTTTTGCTCGAGTATCATTTCGTTTTTGGAAACCCAGAATCTACTATGTAGGAATCAACATGGATTCCGGAAACAGCGATCGTGTGAGACCCAACTCGCTTTATTTGTTCATGAGACCCAGAAAATATTAGATACAGGCTCCCAGGTAGATGATATTTTTCTTGACTTTCGGAAGGCGTTCGATACAGTTACGCACTGTCGCCTGATAAACAAAGTACGAGCCTACGGAATATCAGACCAGCTGTGTGGCTGGATTGAAGAGTTTTTAGCAAACAGAACACAGCATGTTGTTATCAATGGAGAGACGTCTACAGACGTTAAAGTAACGTCTGGCGTGCCACAGGGGAGTGTTATGGGACCATTGCTTTTCACAATATATATAAATGACCTAGTAGATAGTGTCGGAAGTTCCATGCGGCTTTTCGCGGATGATGCTGTAGTATACAGAGAAGTTGCAGCATTAGAAAATTGTAGCGAAATGCAGGAAGATCTGCAGCGGATAGGCACTTGGTGCAGGGAGTGGCAACTGACCCTTAACATAGACAAATGTAATGTATTGCGAATACATAGAAAGAAGGATCCTTTATTGTATGATTATATGATAGCGGAACAAACACTGGTAGCAGTTACTTCTGTAAAATATCTGGGAGTGTGCGTGCGGAACGATTTGAAGTGGAATGATCATATAAAATTAATTGTTTGTAAGGCGGGTACCAGGTTGAGATTCATTGGGAGAGTGCTTAGAAAATGTAGTCCATCAACAAAGGAGGTGGCTTACAAAACAGTCGTTCGACCTATACTTGAGTATTGCTCATCAGTGTGGGATCCGTACCAGATCGGTTTGACGGAGGAGATAGAGAAGATCCAAAGAAGAGCGGCGCGTTTCGTCACAGGGTTATTTAGTAACCGTGATAGCGTTACGGAGATGTTCAATAAACTCAAGTGGCAGACTCTGCAAGAGAGGCGCTCTGCATCGCGGTGTAGCTTGCTCGCCAGGTTTCGAGAGGGTGCGTTTCTGGATGAGGTATCGAATATATTGCTTCCCCCTACTTATACCTCCCGAGGAGATCACGAATGTAAAATTAGAGAGATTAGAGCGCGCACGGAGGCTTTCAGACAGTCGTTCTTCCCGCGAACCATACGCGACTGGAACAGGAAAGGGAGGTAATGACAGTGGCACGTAAAGTGCCCTCCGCCACACACCGTTGGGTGGCTTGCGGAGTATAAATAAAGATGTAGATGTAGATGTAGATCCTTCTTATACGTACATAGGAGACACCCGCGCTTTTTTCCAGTCTCTTTTGGACTTGGCGACGGGTGAGAGGTCAGTGATAATTGCAAGCTAAGCAAGGGGAGATTGCTGTAGTTGCTCTCTATCAAGCCGAATTGGGATTCCATCCGTAACTGACGACTTATTTGTTTTCAACTGTGTCAGCTGCTTCTCTTTGCCAGGGCTGCCTATTACCAGTAGGACGGTCAGACGACGGTGCGTTTTTATGATCCTCCAGCGTGAGTGATTTCTTAAACTCCCATATTTAAAGCTTCTCTTTGCTTTTGCTTTCTTCTATTCCCGCACCCGACTGGACGAGTGAAGGGATAGACGCCTTCAGTCCGCTTGGCGATTTTACGTAGGAACACAATATTTTCGGCAAGATGTTTTGCTAAGGTATTACGGTGGTAGTAGTGGTATGCTTCGACCATTTTACGCACTTCAGTCTGTCGCCGTCTGCGATTTTTTTTATTTTATTTTTTAAATTTTTTTTTTACTGAGCATGCTACAGGTTCCGCTTCCTCAGTAATTTCACAATTATGTTATTAAAACACGGGGGATCTCTCACACTTCTCCAGCGAGCTATTTAAAGTCCTTTCAAACTTTGTTCCTAATTGCTGTACGTCCATCAAACTGGAACTAAAAGATGTTCATTTACTTTCTAAGTTGTATGCTAATAACCCCTGCGTAACTTCACTTTCAAGCAAAAGCACTCTCCTAGCCTTCTGGATGGATTTCTTAACTTTAGTAACCATCGTCGCTATGATAATACTACTCCGTGTCGCTAACAAACACGGTCGATAAGATCAAGCATGTCTGAAGCTTCAAGGCCTACAATATTTTCATTGCGTGTTGGAGTTGAACTAGCTGCTCAAGACCGTTTTCAATAAACATGTTCAAAAGTACTGCAATGACCGCCTCTGTATAGCACCAGCAATGAATCCATAGATGTCCTAGTCTATACTCCGTTGGTTAAAGACACCTAGAACTAATATTGCAAGAGCTTGGTATTTCAGCGCTACTGAGCGTAAACTCTCTTTCAACGATTCGTAAACTGCGACTGCTGAATTTGGTGGCGGTAAAACATCCGATAATTAACTCGAGCTCACCTAGACGTCTTACATGCGTCCAGATAACTTTACGGTCAGACTCAATTTCGACCTCGATAGACAAAACATTTTTGTCGACTGATATGAACACTCCCTCCTCTATGATTTCTAATGTGTATTTTCGATAAACGTTCCATGCCTACATAAATGTTTCAGAGCTTTCTACTCGATTCTGAGAATAATTTATGTGTAACAAATTTCCTGGCGGTTAGTAAGTTCTGTTATGGATTGGCAGGAGAGCCAACCCAGGGATATTAGAGGAAGCCGAAAGGCACGCGTTTTAGCTCACGCAGGCTGGCGGGAGGTCTGGAACAGGAAAGGGAAATTAGACTTTAGAAAAAACGGACGTAGCTGGTGGAATACTTAACTCTAATCCATTAATGGTGAACGTCGTTCTGACGGTACATGATTAACAAGATCAATGGCAACTGATAATGGCGCCTTGCTAGGTCGTAGCAAATGACGTTGCTGAAGGCTATGCTAACTATCGTCTCGGCAAATGAGAGCGTATTTTGTCAGTGAACCATCGCTAGCAAAGTCGGCTGTACAACTGGGGCGAGTGCTAGGAAGTCTCTCTAGACCTGCCGTGTGGCGGCGCTCGGTCTTCAATCACTGATAGTGGCGACACGCGGGTCCGACGTATACTAACGGACCGGGGCCGATTTAAAGGCTACCACCTAGCAAGTGTGGTGTCTGGCGGTGACACCACAAGTTCATTAACTTTGTTATGAATAATTAGACACTTTACTGTTAGAATTTCGAAAATCGAAGTGTCTTTACTGTGGATGAGGTCTGATTTCGCCCTCTGGGTACTGATAAGCAGGTGTTCATCAGAGGACCTCGAACTACCGCCTACCCTGTAAAACTCCCAAGTACTTTGCTACCCGAGTACCCTCTTCCTTAGTTTAGTGCACTCATGACCTATCAAGGGGAGTCCTAAAATTCTCGAAGCCATAACGCAGGGTCAGAAATATTCATTCAGTGCAGTCACATAATCGATGGGTCCTTTGGTGGAGTCCCTCGATTCGGATCCACACCCAAGGACCGCAATCACTCCTGAGACCGATGCTGCAAATAACTGAGCTCTGCTTGCACCCCACGCGTGAGGCCAGCAGTCTTCACCACATCTTGCGACCACCCGTATGAACTGAGGAAGGCCTCAGAACACAAGTGACAAATGTCATTACTGCTGATGTGAGGCACAACTTGCAGGCAACTACACACTGCCACCTACACGTTTCGGATGAGAACCCACAGCAGAAATACTGCGTGCACATCGAATTCGCTTCCGGCTTGGTCACTATTTCCCAATGATGATCCTTTTATCCGGTGTCAACCACCTCCTCCCCCCCCCCCCCTCCCCCACGTAAGTGTCCACCATTTCCCCTATGTGGGCACAATTTCCCTTTGGGTGTTCACTATTCCCCTCTAGGTGTCCACAATTCTGTCTTGTTGTGTGGCTATCATTCCCCTCCATAGTATTTGATGGGTCATTTTACAGGGCTACTACCACAAATCACGTGTTTAAAATCCTTAATAAACTGTTATATGCCGGCCAGTGTGGGCGCGCGGTTCTATGCGCTTCAGTCTGAAACCGCGCGACCGCTACGCTCGCAGGTTCGCATCTTGCCTCGGGCATGGATGTGTGTGATGTCCTTAGGTTAGTTGGGTTTAAGTAGTTCTAAGTTCTAGGGGACTGATGAACTCAGATGTTAAGTCCCATAGTGGTCAGAGCCATTTGATACCAAACAATTATTTGATACGAAGTAGGACTTAGCTTGATATAGTACCCTGATGAGCCCAGACGTCGTGACCACCTGCTTAATACGTTGTTTGTCCGTCTTTAGAGCGCAATACATCACTGATTCTGTATAACACATATTCGACAATTTGTTGGTAGGTTTGTGGAGGTATGTGGCAGTAGATGTCTTCGCACAGGTATGTAAGTCGCGTAAATGACGGGCGCTGATTTGCCTACGCGGTAATGGTGCCAGGTAGCGACCCAGACGGGTTCCGTAGGATTTACGTCAGGCGAATTTGGTCGCCGAGACATCAACGTGTTTTCACTATAATGCTGCTCAAACAACTGTAGGATAGTTCTGGCTCCGGGACAGACAATTACGATGACATCGCCGTCGAGGAAGACATCAAGTATGAAGGGATGCAGGTGGTTCGCAGGTGTCAGTGTGTCTTCGATTACTACCACAGTCCCCGTGCAAGCGCAGGGGAATGTTACCCATAGCATAATAGTGTATCCACAAGCTTGCGTCCAAGACGCGCTGCACATTTGGAGCCGCCATTCACCTCGATGACGGCGTTTCTTGAGAGCCGACACGTTTTCATTGATCGACGGTCGAATCCTGATGGTCCCGTGCACACTGCAATTGTAACTGACGATGTCGCTGGATCAACTTGTGAATACGTGGACGTGACCTCCTGTGGAGCTGCATGTTCAACAATGTATGACGAGCGGTCTGCCCCGAAACACCGGCACTGTGCTCTTTTTGCATAAATGTCACACATCACCACCTGTCCTACTTTACAGAGCAGACAAGGCTCCGAACATTACGTTCTGTGAAGAGTCGTGGACGTCCAACAATTTAGCGCCTACTGGTAGTTTCAATGTCCTTCTACCTCTTTCTGTAGATACCCAGGAAATAGCACCTGAACATTCGACCAGCTTCGCCATTTACGAGATGATGGTTCACATGCTTTGCATAATAATAACCTGTCATTGACGAAGTCGCTTATCTCAGTGGATTTCCCCATTTACAGCCCATATCTTCACTAAGATGATCCCCATCCGTCTCTGTTGCGCTTTACATAGTGTTTATAGCGTGTCACGTGCCCGCAATGTCAGGCGGCATCCAACCTCGGCGTGGGAAGTGGTTCATAATGTCTTGGTTTAGAGGTGTATTAACTACACGGCTATAGCACCACAAAATGTACCCCTTTAATATAGAGAAAATAGCCTCCAGCAGTAAAAAGGAAGGTAGGCTTAAGAAAAACTCCCTATCGACGTTTTGGTCTTCAGAGAGGGGCATTATCCTGTACTGGGAAAGACCGCGAATGGAAAACGGCAAAGATATTACTTAGAATGTTGTCATGAAAACCGCTGCAATAATTTAGGAAACCAAAGTCGGTACATCCGGATTTTAATTTGAGCCACATTTGTGCCACATAAAAGCTCGATATTGAAACTTCCTAGTGCAGAAAATGTCTCTGAAGTGAGAGACTGCACGTTTTGAGATTGCCAGGTGTATAATTATTGATTTTAAGATGTCGATAACACCATATTTGTTTCCGATTCAAGAGCTGCTATGACCTATTTAATGTGTTATGAATGCTTGTATGGTGACAAAACGTGAATGTGGGCTGCACAATGTTCGTTTTACATAAAAACATCTGTGATAAATGTGCCAGTACTTAATACGGTTCCTACACTATTTTTAGGACCGCCATCATGTGTTTGTCCCCATTCCGCCGTGGTGATCACAATAAACGTAATATGTGAGTGCAATCTAATTTTTGGAGTGATGTAGCTGAAACTTTCCAAGGGGATGTAATTGGTTAATCCTTAATAATGGTATAAAGTGTAGTGTGTAAAAGTACGCAGTTTCACGGATAAACATACTGATCAGATTGGCTAGAGCTTTCCACAACGTCTTCGGCGATTGTCAAGTGTTGACTGTTGTACGGTTGTAGTGCCGTCCTTAAACCACTGCGCTAGATTAGATTAGATTAGATTAGTTTTTCGTTCCATAGATCCGTGCTGAGGAGATCCTCGTGATGTGGAACATGTCAATTTCTTTTTTAAGCCGAAATAACAATATTAATAGTATGAATATATACAATACATCGTTTGTTTCTATTAAAAAATTCGTCAATGGAGTAGAAGGAGTTGGCCACTACTAAGTCTTTCAGGCTCCATTTAAACTGATCTTTATTTGTAACTAAATTTTTTATGTTTGCTGGCAAATTATTGAAGATGAGTGTTCCTGAGTAGTGGACCCCTTTTTTAACTAAAGTAAATGCTTTTACGTCCTTGTGCAGATCATTTTGGTTCCTGGTATTGTATGTATGAACTGAGCTGTTTGCTGGAAAAAGAGATATGTTATTTAGGACAAATTTCATTAAGGAGTAAATATACTGAGAGACAATAGTTAGTATACCCAGTTCTTTGAAGAGGTTTCTACAGGACGTCCGTGAATTTACTCCACAAATAATACGTATTACACGCTTTTGGACTCTGAAAACTTTTGTTTGACTTGAAGAATTACCCGAAAATATTATACCATATGACATTATGGAATGAAAGTAGGCAAAGTATGCAAGATTTTTCATTTTTATGTCGCCTATGTCTGCTAACACCCCGATTGCAAATACAAATTTGTTAAGGCATTTCTGCAGTTCTGTGGTGTGCTCCTCCCAACTGAATTTATTATCAAGTTTTAACGCTAGGAATTTAAGACTGTCAACCTCTTCTATCTTCTCGTCTTCATACTTTATGCATATCTACATCTACATCTACATCCATACACCGCAAGCCACCTGACGGTGTGTGGCGGAGGTTACCTGGAGCACCTCTATCGGTTCTCCCTTCAATTCCAGTCAGAAGGATTGTCGGTATGCTTCTGTGTGGGCTCTAATCACTCTGATTTTATCCTCATGGTCTCATCGCGAGATATACGTAGGAGGGAGCAATATACTGCTTGACTCCTCGGTGTTCTCGAAACTTCAACAAAAGCCTGTACAAAGCTACTGAGCGTCGCTCCTGCAGAGTCTTCCACTGGAGTTTATCTATCATCTCCGTAACGCTTTCGCGATTACTAAATGATCCTGTAACGAAGCGCGCTGCTCTCCGTTGGATCTTCTCTATCTGTTCTATCAACCCTATCTGGTACGGATCCCACACTGCTGAGCAGTATTCAAGCAGTGGGCGAACAAGCGTACTGTAACCCACTTCCTTTGTTTTCGGATTGCATTTCCTTAGGATTCTTCCAATGAATCTCAGTCTGGCATCTGCTTTACCGACGATCAACTTTATATGATTATTCCATTTTAAATCACTCCTAATGCGTACTCCAAGATAATTTATGGAATTAACTGCTTCCAGTTGCTGACCTGCTATTTTGTAGCTAAATGATAAGGGATCTATCTTTCTATGTATTCGCAGCACATTACACTTGTCTACATTGAGATTCAAATGCCATTCCCTGCACTATGCGACAATTCGCTGAATAATCCTCCTGCATTTCAGTACAATTTTTCATTGTTACAACCTCCCGATATACCACAGCAACATCCGCAAAAAGCCTCAGTGAACTTCCGACGTCATTAACAAGGTCATTTATGTATATTTTGAATAGCAACGGTCCTACGACACTCCCCTGTGGCACACCTGAAATCACTCTTACTTCGGAAGACTTCTCTACATTGAGAATGACATGCTGCGTTCTGTTATCTAGGAACTCTTCAATCCAATCACACAATTGGTCTGATAGTCCATATGCTCTTACTTTGTTCATTAAACGACTATGGGGAACTGTATCGAACGCCTTGCGGAAGTCAAGAAACACAGTATCTACCTGGGAACCCGTATCTATGGCCATCTGAGTCTCGTTGACGAATAGCGCGAGCTGGGTTTCACACGACCGTCTTTTTCGAAACCCTTGCTGATTCCTACAGAGTAGATTTCTAGTCTCCACGAAAGTCATTATACTCGAACATAATACGTGTTCCAAAATTCTACAACTGATCGACGTTAGAGACATAGGTCTATAGTTCTGCACATCTGTTCCACGTCGCTTCTTGAAAGCGGGGATGATCTGTGCCCTTTTCCAATCCTTTGGAACGCTACGCTCTTCTAGAGACCTACGGTAAACCGCAGCAACAAGGGGGGCAAGTTCCTTCGCGTACTCTGTGTAAAATCGAACTGGTATCCCATCAGGTCCAGCGGACGTTCCTCTTTTGAGCGATTTTAATTGTTTCTCTATCCCTCTGTCGTCTATTTCGATATCTACCAATTTGTCATCTGTGCGACAATCTAGAGAAGGAACTACAGTGCAGTCTTCCTTTGTGAAACAGCATTGGAAAAAGACATTTAGTATTTCGGCCTTTAGTCTGTCATCCTCTGTTTCACTACCATTTTGGTCACAGAGTGTCTGGACATTTTGTTTTGATCCACCTACCGCTTTGACATAAGACCAAAATTTCTTAGGATTTTCTGCCAAGTCAGTACATAGAACTTTACTTTCGAATTCATTGAACGCTTCTCGCATAGCCCTCCTCACTCTACATTTCGCTTCGCGTAGTTTTTGTTTGTCTGCAAGGCTTTGGCTATGTTTGTTTGCTGTGAAGTTCCCTTTGCTTCTGCAGCAGTTTTCTAACTCGGTTGTTGTACCACGGTGGCTCTTTTCCATCTCTTACGATCTTGCTTGGCACATACTCATCTAACGCATATTGTACGATGGTTTTGAACGTTGTCCACTGATCCTCAACACTGTTTGTACTTGAGACAAAACTTTTATGTTGAACCATCAGGTACTCTGAAATCTGCTTTTTGTCACTTTTGCTAAACAGAAAAATCTTCCTACCTTTTTTAACATTTCTATTTACGGCTGAAATCATCGATGCAGTAACCGCTTTATGATCGCTGATTCCCTGTTCTGCGTTAACTGTTTCAAATAGTTCGGGTCTGTTTGTCACCAGGAGGTCTAATATGTTATCGCCACGAGTCGGTTCTCTGTTTAACTGCTCAAGGTAGTTTTCAGATAAAGCACTTAAAAAAATTTCACTGGATTCTTTGTCCCCGCCACCCGTTATGAACGTTTGAGTCTCCCAGTCTATATCCGGCAATTTAAAATCTCCACCCTGAACTATAACATGGTGGGGAAATCTACTCGAAATATTTTCCAAATTATCCTTCAGGTGCTCAGCCACAACAGCTGCTAAGCCAGGGGGCCTATAGAGACATCGAATTACCATGTCTGAGCCTGCTTTAACCGTGATCTTCACCCAAATTACTTCACATTTCGGATCTCCGTCAGTTCCTTCTATACTATAGCACTTCTTATCGCTATAAACACGCCTCCCCCTTCACTGTCCAGCCTGTCTCTGCAGTATACATTCCAATCTGAGTTTAGGATTTCATTACTGTTTACGTCTGGTTTCAGCCATCTTCCTGTCCCTAGTGCTATATGAGCATTGTGACCATTTATTAATGAGAGCAGTTCTGGGACCTTTCTATAGACGTTCCTGCTGTTTACTATTAGCACATTAATATTGTTATTCCCTGTTGAATTTTGCTACTCCTACCCTGCCGCGTCTCAGGATGCGTCTTGTAGAGCCTAGGGAGGGAATTCTCTAACCTAAAAAACCCACATGTGCACTCCACACGTACTCCGCTGCCCTTGTAGCCGCTTCCTGCGTGCAGTGCACGCCTGACCTATTCAGGGGGACCCTACATTTCTCCACCCGATAGCGGAGGTCGAGAAATTTGCACCCCAGATCTCCACAGAATCGTCTGAGCCTCTGGTTTAAGCCTTCTACTCGGTTCCAAACCAGAGGACCGCGATCGGTTCTGGAAACGATACTACAAATAGTTAGCTAAGATTCCACCCCGCGAGCGAGGGTTTCCGCCTTCACCAATTCCGCCAACTGCCTGTACGATCTGAGGATGACCTCTGAACCCAGACAGCAGGAGTCATTGGTGCTGACATGAGCAACAATTTGCAGTCGGGTGCACCCAGTGCTCTCTATCGCCGCCGGCAGGGCCTGCTCCACATCTCGGATGAAACCCCCCGGCAAGCAGACAGAGTGAACACTGGCCTTCTTCCCCGACCTTTCCGCTGTTTCCCTAAGGGGCTCCATCACCCGCCTAACGTTGGAGCTCCCAGTAACTAATAAACCCTTTCCCCCGTGTGCCTGCTCGGACCTTGCCGAAGGAGCAGCCACACGTCCACTCACAGGCAAAGCGGGCGATGCCACACGGCCAACGTCCACATTGACCCTCCGCCTCGCGCGCTGCGAACGCCGCTGAACCCGCCACTCCCCTTGGGGAGAGGGTGGCCCAACCGCGCCCGGTACCCGCGAAGATGTCTCGACAGCAGGGACAGTGGGTGAAGCACGTAACACCTGGGGTGTAGCATGCGACGCACCAGACTCCCCACTGCCGCCACGCTCCGAAGCAGCAGCCTGAAGACGGCTGACCGCGGCCATCAACACGTTCAGCTGTTCGCGAACAGTGGCCAGCTCCTCTTGTGTCCGTACACAGCAGTCACACATCCTATCCATCCTAAGAAATCAGTTTACTGTAGAGAGTTAATCAACTTTTAACTAGACTGCTAATTCACTAAAGGGGACTGATAGCTGACTAAACTGTGGTTACTAGACACTTCTTGTTGAAAACAATGAAAATAAGCACTACCTGTCTCTGGACTGTATTCGAAACAAACGCTAGCACTACTGGCACTACAACTGACTAAAGGGACCCTCTGACTGTATTCAAAACAAACACGAAATCTATGGAACACTATTACTAGCACTCGACAATTAAAGCTTCCTAAAAGCAAAAACACCCGGAAGAAGAAGTGACAAATAAGAAAAATACAGTTAATACTTAAATTAACGTAGATCACTGCACAGCAGACGTAAAGCAGACGGCAGTTGGTGGAAACCTCTTACAGGTTCTGAATTGCATATAGTGAGTCTTTTCGAAGTTTAATGTCAGTGAGTTGGCTTTAAACCATTTATTAATACCCATGAAAATGCCGTTAGCAGATCTTTCTAGAAATACACTCGACATACAATTTATTGCAATACTTGTGTCATCTACAAACAAAACGAACTCTGCTTCTGGCAGCGTAGCTGATGAGAGATCATTAATGTACACAAGAAAAAGCAATGGCCCTAAGATAGATCCTTGTGGGGCACCACATGTAATTTCTTCCCATTCTGATGATGACTGGTGACTTAATTCACTAGTCCCTTGCACTGACACTCTTTGTTTCCTGTTATCGAGGTATGACTTGAACCATTTTGCAGCACTGCCCGTGACACCATAGAATTCTAATTTATTTAAAAGGATGTTGTGGTTCACACAATCAAATGCCTTTGACAAATCACAGAAAATACCTGCTGCTTGTAACCTGTTATTTAATGAATTAAGTACATTTTTGCTGTAGGTGTAAATAGCATTCTCGATATCAGAACCCTTCAGAAATCCAAACTGTGTCCTTCATAATATGTTTTTTGTGGTCAGATGGTTGAGAAGCTGCCTGTACATTACTTTTTCTAAAATTTTTAGAATGCTGGCAAAAGTGAAATCCGTCTGTAGTTTGATGGTATCTCTTTATCCCTTTTCTTGAATAGAGGCTTAACATCTGCATATTTTAGCCAGTCAGGAAATGTCCCAGTTATAATTGACTGGTTACACAAGTTAATTAGAATTGTACTAAATTCACAAGAACATGCCTTAATTAACTTTGTTGATATTTCATCATAACCACTAGAATGCATTGTTTTTAAAGATTTAATTATGGAAGTTATTTCTTTTGGTGAAGTGAGTGACATATTCATGTACCTGAAGCCATTTGTAAAGGCTAGTTTCAGATATTCAAGTGCATTATTTGCTGATCCTGACAATCCCATCCTGTAAGTAACAGATATAAAGTACTTGTTAAATAGATTTGCCACACTATGCCCGTCGGTTACTATTGTATCATCTACCCTTAATGCTATTTGCTCCTGTTCCTTTCTGGTTCTACCAGTCTCCTCTTTCACTATATCCCATATTGTTTTTATTTTGTTCCCTGACATTGCTATCTTCTCTTCGTAGTGAATTTTTTTTTAGAAGTCTGAATTACTTTTTTTAATATTTTACAGTATTCCTTGTAATTAGCTAAATCATCAGCATTGGAGCTATTCTTGGTCGACAGATACATTTTCCTTTTTGTCTTACAGGAAATCTTTATTCCTTGTGTAATCCATGGTTTTATTATAGTCTTCTGTTTAATTTGAGTAACTTTTAGAGGAAAACAGTTTTCAAACATGGTACTGACATTGTTCATGGATGTGGTATATTTTTCATTCATGTCAAGAGCACTATAAACATCTTTCCAGTTCATATCTTTGAGCAGTTTTCTAAAACACCCAATTATTGGTTGATTGAATACTCTCCTGTACTCAGATTTAGCAGTCTTGATAATCTGCTTAGAATTTACATCTAAAACAAGGAGCTGCATGTCATGATCTGATAGTCCATTTATTACAGGTTTTATGATATGATTTTGTTCCTTTGATTTGTCTATAAAAATGTTATCAATAGCTGTCCTTGAGGTTTTAGTGATCCTAGTTGGAAAGTTTACAGTATGAATTAGATTGAAAGACACCATTACTAACTGCAGTAAATGTTTACTGGAAGATTGCATTAGAAAATTTGTATTAAAGTCACCAGCAATCATAATTTCTTTGTTTCTTCCGGATAAATAACCCAAAAGAGCTTCTAGATGATTTATGAATAGATTATAATTTCCTGCAGGTGCTCGGTAAATAGTTAATATTATATAGGATCTGTTATGGAACTGTACTTCTGTTGCACATGCTTCTAGATGCTGCTCTAAACAGAATTTATTAATGTCAATGTTCTTGAATTTATGGCAGTTTTTAATAAATGTGGCAATTCCTCCTCCATCCATATCTACTCTGCAGAAGTAGGAAGCTATCTTAAATCCTGAAATGTCTAACATGTCTATACCAGTGGTCACTTGATGTTCAGAGAGGCAGATTAAGTCAATTTGGTTAGATGCCGCCTGTAATGTCACAGACACCAACGAAAACGTCATATAAGATAATGTTGGTTTCGAAAACACAGCGCCCGATTTAGCCTGCAGATGACAGGGTCCCAATCTATCCTCAACCAGCGGTGGTCTGCATTAAAGCACAGCCAGGGACTCTGCAATTGTACGGCTGAAACGGGCGCGGCGATCTTGCACCAGAAACATTAGCTTTTATAACACTGGAGTGGGCATTAAGTGACGTCATAGGCGGTAGTGCGGTTATTTATGGACATCAGCAATGACACGACACTCAGAAATTGACAATGGCCGAGGAGTACTAGCCACAATCTCGGAAGTTTTAAATCTCTTGGCGTGGCGCACCAGAAACATTAGCTTTTATAACACTGGAGTGGGCATTAAGTGACGTCATAGGCGGTAGTGCGGTTATTTATGGACATCAGCAATGACACGACACTCAGAAATTGACAATCGCCGAGGAGTACTAGCCACAATCTCGGAAGTTTTAAATCTCTTGGCGTGGTTGAAAGCTCGAAGGAATTTTATCAATGATATAGAGTGAGTTTCAAATGATAGAAAAAACAGTCTATGCAGGAAAACCACTACGTTTCAGCCTCTACACTGATGGAAAAAATTGCAATACCAAAAAATAAGTGTAGCTCATGATGTAGAGAAAATGTCTTTTAATAAATATCTGAAAGCTGGGAAATAGCAAGCATTCAATATTTTTACAAAAACTAGCAACGTATAATTATGAAATTTCGGAAATACATTAGTATCGCTAGCATATTTAAGTGATTCAGATTGGAAGATCACAGATTAATGTAGGCACGTGATAAGCCATAGCAAAACGTGAAGTTCTTGTGCATTAACAATTGGTTTACCAGCCAGAATGTTAAATATAACATGAAAACGTGCGTGCATTGTGTCGTACAGGTGTCGGATATAAGTTTGTGGGACAGAGATCCGTGCCTGCTGCAGTTGGTCGGTCAGTACAGGGTCGGTTAATGCTGTTTGTGGATGTCGCTGCAGTTGTCGTGCGATGATGTCCCGTAAGTGCTCAATTGGAGACAGATCTGGTGCGTGAGCAGGCCAAGGCAGCATGTTGACATTCTGTACAGCATGTTGGGATACAACAGCGCGAGCATTATCCAAAAACACCCTTTGGATTGCTGTTCATGAACTGCAGTACCACAGGTCGAATCATCAGACTGACGAATAAATTTGCAGTCAGGGTGCGTGTGATAAACAGAAGAGTGCTCCTGTTGTTATACGAAATCGCACCCGAGACTGTAACTCCATGTGCAGCTCCAGTGTGTCTAGCACACAGCAGACTTCACCCTGCCCTCCAATGACCTCTCGCTTGACACCACTGTAGTCGCAAATGGCGTTGGTCCGGGGTCAGTGGAATGCGTACTACATGGCGCCTGCCTGGAAGTTATCCTTGAAGTAAGCGATTTGTAACAGTTGGTTGTGTCACTGAGGTGCCAGCTAGTGCTCAGATTGCTGCTGCAGATGCAGTACGATGCGCCGTATCCTGTGGTCTTCCCTCCCTGCAGTGGCACGTGGCCGTCCGGAGCTCGCTCTTCTTGCGACCGTACATATTCCTGTGACCACCGCTACCAACAATCACATAGAGCGGCAGCACTCCAGCCACGATTTTCTGAAATATCGTAGAAGGAACATGCAACTTCTTGTAACCCTAAGTATGTGTGGTCCTCACTCGTGAGACAATTTCAATAACATTTTTTGTACGACGTTGGAATGTCTGACGTGCTTTTAGTGTGCGTGATTTGACTTAGAGGCTCATACAGACCCACATTACGTTCCACTGCTGCATGGCGCTTCTTCGAGTCTCTGGGTTGATTAAGTCTGCGTGCTTACTGGATGCTTAATCGCACCATTTTCAGTTGTGAGGCATCACATCATCGATCTCAAAACGAACGTAGCAATCGAAGGGTTAAAATTTGCCATACGACTATGTGCGTAGCATGGAGCGTGCTACCAGACACCATCTTGTTCTCATCTTTAAGAATCATCGTACAACTTGAAAGCTGCTTGCAACTGAAATGGAAATGTTTGTTATCTTAATGCACGTACGCATATCATTTTGGGACGGGCGTGATTCAAAATATAACTGTCGTGATCGGCAAACGCCTGAATGGAGTGAAAACTCATACGCGATGAATATATCCATTATGTATTATTGACATAAGGTCCAAGTTGAAACAGTTCTGGAGTACTTTGAGAGTGAATTTTACTATGTAGCATTTGTGTACAGACTTAGTAAGTGTTGGTCTTGACCGCCCGTTTAACCGTGCGGTCCAACGCACTGCTTTCCGCGCGGGAAGGCGTGCCGATCCCCGACACGAATCCACCCGGCGGATTAGTGTCGAGGTCCTTGGATAGTTTTTAAGGCGGTTTTCCATTTGCTAAGGCGAATGCGAGCAGCTTTACCTTATTCTGCCTGACTTACACTATGTCGGCTATTGCTGCGCAAACACTGTCTCCACGTACTCGTACACCATCATTACTCTACCACGCAAACATTGGGGTTACACTCGTCTGATGTGAGACGTTCCTGGGGGATGGGGGATTTACGGGGGGCCGAACCGTACAATAGCCCTAGGTTCGGTGTGGGGCGGCAGTGGGGTGAGTGGATTGCTGAAGCCTGTTGTGGGGTTGTGTACCACTGCGGGCTACGGCGGGGACGAAACGTCTCCGTTGTTTCTAGGTCCCCACTTCCATGCAATACAATTCAAATATTGGTGTTACTTATTACGAGTATTTACAGCATTTTGAACTTGTGGACAATTCAACACATTTCGAATCTATTTCTTTATTACTATACCAATTCACATTCAGCAAATGTTTGGAATACCGTTTTTAACTAGAAGGAAGGAAGAATAGAGTTGAACCTCACCTCGACGATGAGGCTGTTAGAGAAGGGGTACAATCTCAGAATGGGGAGGATGTGGAAGGAAATCGACCATGTGCTTTTCGAGGAAACCAACACAGCATTTTCTCTACACCATTTAGGGAAACCACAAAAAATCTAAGTCTGGATGGCCAAGAAACCTTCTGAAACGACGTCCTCGTGAATGAGAGACTAGTGTTTTAAGATGTGCAAATTCGCTCGATTTTTTTAAAAATAAGGGGCAGTTTGCGTTATCTTCGTACAGACACTACGTACAGAAGGTTCCTTCACATTTCAGGTCCCTTATAGACTCGCGTTGATTATCGGGAACAAAATATTTTTTGGAAACTCGTAGGCGTCATGCTCTAGTAAAATCTCAGTTTTCACCTAAATTACGTGGCATTCTAATATTAATTAAACTGTCTGTAGGTGCTACTGGTGACTAGTACACCTTCTATCCTTTGTACAAATTGTCTTGTCTTTGACTCTTCTTCATGACATAAACTCATCAACGGATAAGGACTTATCAACTAATTCATTCCAGAAATACTGTAAAACCTATCACAATTATTATTTACAGAGTTATATCCTTTTATTCAGCATTCCTTCCTTCTTCCCCACCGCTTCAACCTTCACCTAATAAGAACGGAATTTGTGGCACTAGGCCTACATGGAGTAATGACATAGGGTTTATATTTAAGACTCAGTTAAGAGCAAGTAGAAGATATGAACTTAACTAAAATTGAAATAAAAAACTTTAGTTCTTAATTTTTTATTAATTTTACGTACGCTCCCAAGAGATAACAGTAACTAAGTGATTGTTCTCGGTTATAGAGATATTTTTCCCCGATTTTTGCGATTCAGTACATATTGACATTAATAAAATTTCAATTACTATCAACAAAATTCTATTTTAGGTTAAAACGAAGTCTTTTCTGCGAAGAATCCCGCTTTCACACGCAGTGAACCACCTTCAAGATGAAACTGTAGGTAAAACTCTCGTCATAGGCTAGCAACCGAACATCACAGAATGGTTCATTCAGAACTTGCAGCGAAAACGTTAGGTTCGCCACCAAAATCAGTTCTACTTCAGTTAGTCGATTATTTTTTTCGGAACAGGGTTCCTTGAATAAGTCCCAGAGGGAGCAGCCACGCCACATATGATAGGTGGACTCTTAGAAGACAATACTCTCCTCCACGATTGATACAGTCTGCCGCAAGGCCACATGCCTCTGCAATTTGTGCGTGACGTTGGTATAACTAATTCCACAATCAATTTTTTCGTTCATTTTGTTACGAAGCGAGCCAGGACACCAGACCTACTAATTTAACGATGGTAGAACCGTAGACGATCATTCACCACACTCGAGATCAACTATGCCGCAAGTCAAGTACCGTCAAACAATGTTCTAGTTCCACCGAATCACGTTCTACCTACTATCTCTCTCTGTCGCCTCATTATCTAATATTTCTTCATGTCAGTTCATTTCATTTATTTCTATGTCTGCCAAAATTGATCTTGTGTTTGTGTGTAAAGACTGACACACTTATGGCCACTTTAACAGTCATTGTTATTCAGTTCGTGTGCTGTAAATACACGTACATTTGAGAATCACAAAATATCTTTTTTGATGTCTAATTAAGTCCTACTCTGACTGTTGTTAATAAGTTTCCTTTATGTGTCGTACCATATGGTATATTTTGATGTTGATCTCCAATCACGTCAAATGTGATTGAGTAGATAGAGTTTTCATACATTCAAACTACAGCAAGAAAATAGATCTGAGGGTATAGTGTTCCGATGTCCTGAGAGGACATTTGGGGTAGTTCCTACATTTGGAGCTTGGATAAGGGGAGGGGGTCGCTCAGGGGCTATCCCATTTCAGTAGAGGGTGCATTTTTACAGCCTTAGCGAGACCTTGGCAGAATCCATTTCCAAGCACGATTAACTCCTATTACAGAAGAACGGCTTGCATTTTATAGGCAACACCCTACAATCGAACGTTATACACAAATCATTTTAGTACAAGCGAACATTATATGCAATTCAGCCTTGTACTAGTGAACATTACACGCAATTCTACCTCATATAAACGACAGTGAAGCGTATATTGAAACGAAAGAAAAGGGCCAGCTAGAAAATACTATGTGATTGTCTCAGCAAAACTACTATAATGATCTCAGTCTGGAATAAGGTAAACCCTATCCGACGAACGTCCAATGGATCTGGTCCAGTAAGTGGATTAAGGTCGGGAAGGACCCACCATGATTTAGCAATGAAATTCGGAAAATGCTGAGGAAGCAAAGACTGTTGTACTGTAGATTAAAAACAGAGTGCGTGAATGGCGACAGGCACAAGTGTGTCTGTGAAAAGATACATGCGCGGAGCATACAACTACCAACGACATGCCTTCGCAGAAGCTCTGGACGAGAACTCGTAAAAATTCTGGTCCTATTTAAAGTCGCTAAACGAGTCTACGGTTTCCATCCAGTCACTTTTTGACCAGTCTGGCGTGGCAGTTGAACATAGCAAAACGAAAGCCAAAGTTCTAAATTCTGTGTTTAAGGAATTTTTCATGCCGGAGAATCGTACAAACATATCATCGTTTGACCCTCGTACGAAGTCCCTTATGGATGATGGATGACATAGCAATAAGAATTCCTGACACGGAGAAACAACTGAAAGAGTTTAAAACAGATAACCAGTCAGGTTCGGATGGAATTCCCGAAACGAATTTGACACGGTACCCCACTGCAGACCGTTAAAGAAAGTACGAGCATACGGAAAAGGTTTCCAGATGTGTGAGTGGTTCGAAGACTTCTTAAGAAATAGAACCCAGTATGTTGCTCTCGACAGCGAGTGTTCATCAGAGACGAGAGTATCGTCAGGAGTGCCCCAAAGAAGTGTGACAGGACCGCTATTATTTTGTAAATACGATGATCTTTACGAGGAACACTATTAAGAAAATTTAGAGAACCGGCATTTGAAGCTGACTGCAGAACGATTTTACTGTCGCGTAAGGAGCATGAAGATAAGATACGAGAAATGAGGGGTTACACGGAGGCATATAGACAGTCGGTTTTCCATGGCTCTATCTGCGACTGGAACAGGAAAGGAAACGACTACTAGCAGTACAGGGTACCAGCCGCCACGCACCGTATGGTGGATGTAGATACATTCTTCACGCGCCCGCCACACATTCTGACTCTCACTTTACATTGCAGCACGCCAGATCCAATGAAACACGATATGGAAGACGTTTTACAGGAGAATGACCTTCAACGTATTCTCAATGAACGTTCTGTTAAAAGATTTCCAGGAGCACTGGCACGGGATACGAATAACAGTCCAGGACCGGACAACATGCAACATGCTGTTATTAGGTTGCTTCCGAAAAATCAAAAACAATTGTAGATCATAATTTTTAAACACAGTATGGCTCACTTTTATTGGAATCTAGAAACTGAAAATTGGAAGCTCTGTACCTATATACAAGAGTAGGAAGGCGTTGTTAGCAGGCACGTTATGTAGACTGATACACTACTGCTACGCTTTTACAAAACTTTAGAGCACATGGTTAACAACAGACTAGACTGTTGAACTGAACATCAGAGTTTTCTCCCAGGCGGGCAATACGGTTCCAGAGAAGATCGAGGCACCTCTGAATCCCTCATAACTTTAGCTATAGGTATATATATTTAACTTAGTGTCTCAAAGTATTTGCTTATTTTCGTGTAATTATTGGAACAATTTTCCTAGCAACATGTTTACTTCGACATTCAGTAAATCAGTTCTCACCAAGCTCAAGCAACTCACGGGAACGTAGCCCGGTGAAACCATCAGAAGCGGTTTCCGCGTAACCTGTTTGGCCAGCCTATCGGCAAGTTCGTTGCCTCGGATACCGATGTGTCCTGGGGTCCACACAAACACCACTGAACGACGGGACCGTTCCAGGGCATAGAGAGACTCCTGCATTCACGCTACCAAAGGATGGCGAGGGTGGCACATGTCCATAGCTTGTAGGCTGCTCAAGGAGTCAGCACACAGGAGAAATGACTCGCCAGGGCATGAGCGGATGCGCTCAAGAGCACGGGATATGGCCGCCAGCTCTGCAGTGAAAACACTGCAGCCATCTGGCAAGGAGTGCTGTTTTATATGTCATCCATGAACATACGCAAAGTCTAAGTGACCATCAGCTATCGAGCCGTCGGTGTAAACCACTTCATGGCCCCGGTGCATGTCGAGAATCTAGAGGAAGGATAGCGGAGAGCCACAGGGTTAACAGAGTCATGTGCAAGGTCCAAAAGAATCTGCGGCCTATGTGTACACCTTGGAGGTGTACATGAATGGACCTCGAGGAGAGGTGGTAACGGGAAGGACTCTAGTTCAGACTGAAGGACCGGACACGAGCCGCAATCGTAAGCTCTGACCTGGGCCGCTGATGCGGGAGATGAACCGCCGTGGTTGGGAAGAGGAGACGTTAAGTCGGATGTGCAGGAGAACTACGAACGTGTGCAGCGTAAATGGCGAGCAGTTGTGCACGCCTAACCTTGAATGTAGGGCCTCCGGTCTCCAACAGGACACTGATCACTGGACTCGTTCTAAAAGCTCCCGTTGCTAGGCAAACGCCACAGTGGTGTGCTGGGTCTAGGAAACGCAACGCTGAGGGCGCCGCCGAACCGTATACCAGACTCCCATACTCAAGGCGGGATTGAGCAAGGGCTCTGTAGAGCTGAAGCAGCGTAGAGCGATCTGCACCCCAATTGGTGTTGCTCAGACAGCGGGGGGCATTGAGGTGCTGCCAGCATTTCCGCTTAAGCTGACGAAGGTGAGGTAGCCAAGTCAATCTGGCGTCGAAAACCACTTCTAAGAATCGATATGTCTCCACTACAGCGAGTGGATCGTCATTAAGGTAACGTTCTGGTTCTGTATGAACGATGCGACGCCGACAGAAATGCATGACACACGACCTCGCGACTGAAAACTGGAAGCCGTGGACTAGAGCCCATGACTGCACCTTGTGAATGGCTCCCTGTAGGCGCCGCTCAGCAACACCAGTACTTGAGGAGTAGTACGAAATGCACAAGTCATCCGCATACAAAGAAGGTGAGACCGACGGCCCTACAGCTGCTGCTAGACCGTTAATTGCCACTAAAAATAGACAGACACTCAATACGGAGCCCTGCGAATCGCCATTCTCCTGAATACGGGAGAACCATGGGAGGCACCGACTTGGATACGGAAAGTATGGAGCGACAGGAAGCTTTGGAGAAAAATGGGGAGCGGGCCCTGGAGACCCCACTCATACAATGGGGCAAGGATATGATGTCTCCACGTCGTGTAGTATGCTTTACGTAAGTCAAAAATGACGGCAACCAGATGTTGGCGACTGGAAAAGGCTGTTCGGATAGCAGACTCGAGAGACACAAGATTATTAGTGGTAGAGCGACCCTAGTGGAAGCCGCTCTGACATGGAGCCAGTAGGCCACGTGGCTCCTGGACCCAACCGCCGACACACCGTAAGTTCCAGCAGCTTACAAATAAAGTTGTCGAGGATGATTGGCCGGTAGCTATCCACGTCAAGCGGTTTTTGACCGGGTTTGAGCACTGGAATGAAGATGCTCTCCCGCCCTTGCAATGGAAAGAAGCTATCGGACCAGATCCGGTTCAAGATGACGAGGAGATGTCGCTAGTAGTCAGACGAGAGATGTTTAATCATCTGACTGTGGATCCGATTCGGCCCAGGAGCTGTGTCAGGGCAATGTGCAAGGGCGCTGAGGTGCTGCCCCTCTGTAAACGGAGCGTTATAAGGGTCACTGTGGCGTGTGGTGAACGAGAGACTTTCCATTCCAACCGCCGTTTGAGATTGTGAAAGGCTGGGGGTAGTTCCACGACGTAGAGGCTTGAACATAGTGCTCAGAAAAGTGCTTGGCAATCGTGTTTGCGTCGGTAGATAACACGTCATTGATGTTAATGTCAGGGACACCTGTTGGGTTCTGGTATCCAAAAAGGCGTCAGATCTTCGTCCAGACCTGGGGAAGTGACGTACGGCACCCAAAGGTTGACACATACCTCTCCCAACACTCCTGTTTCCGTCGTTTTATAAGCTGGAGAACGTGGGCACGGAGCCGCTTAAAGGCTGTTAGCTGCTCTAGGGAAGAGTGCCGCTTATGTCGCTGTAGAGTTCGCCGACGTTCTTTAATTGCCTCAGTAACTTCCGGCTATCACCAAGGGACTGTCTTTCGCTGAGGGCACCCTAGAGAACGAGGGATCGAGTTTTCCGCCACAGAAATGATCGTTGTAGTGACCTACTCAACGACAACATCGATGGCACCATGTGGGGAATATTCAGCGGTGACAGCAGATGTGAAGTCTTCCCAGTATGCCTTGTTTAAAGCCCATCTGGGTAGGCGTCCGTGGGCACCCTAGAGAACGAGGGATCGAGTTTTCCGCCACAGAAACGATCGTTGTAGTGACCTGCTCAACGACAACATCGATGGCACCATGTGGGGAATATTCAGCGGTGACAGCAGATGTGAAGTCTTCCCAGTATGCCTTGTTTAAAGCCCATCTGGGTAGGCGTCCGTGGGCATGGCGCCGTGGGAGTGACAGGAAGATGGAGAAGTGGTCGTCATGTGCTCTCCAGTGCGTAATATGTGTCATGTGTCGGACTGAAAAGTGTGGGGGCACCTGTATTTAAGAGGCAGAGGTCGAGATGTGTCAGTAAATTTTCGACCGCCCTATCTCGACCACTAAGCATGGCGCCACCCCACAAGGGGTTATGCTCATTAAAATCTGCCAAAAGTAGGAAAACTTTAGGGAATTGATCAATCAGCACAGCCAATACGTTCAGGGGTACTGCACCATCTGGAGGAAGATATACATTGCAGACAGTTACTTCCTGCGTCGTCCTTATCCTGACAGCCACAGCTTCAAGAGGGGTTTGAAGGCGCACAGGTTCACTACATACTCAGTTCAGGACAAAGATGCAAACACCACCTGACACACAATTATAGTCACTACGGTTCCTCTAATATCCCTTTTAGCCTCAGAGGACAGGGGTCCGCATTGCTGGAAACCAGGTTTCCTGGAGGGCAATGCAGAAAGCAGGTGTAAAGCTCAAAAGTTGCCAAAGTAGAGCCAGACGGTGGGAAAAACTGGAGGATTACGTGATCGTGAAACTGGGAAGGCGTGAAACACTCAATGAGGCGGTCTACGCCTCAGGGTCACCTGCTGCCCCCAGATGAGTACCTGTGCGATCGGAATCCATTGTGTCCGAGGGCCCAGCGTGATCTAGGTCCTCAGCGGACGCCAGAATCTCCACCTCACCCCCAGACACAGAGCTTGTATGTATTGGTGGTGTGGGTGCCACCGCAATGTCTTGGTTCTTTGGGGTCTTTTTCTTTTTAGGTTTCTCTCACTGCTACTCACGTTTGTCCAGCTGGGAGGGCTTCGCTGATTCAGTCCAAGGAGGACCATGAAGCCCTACGAGCAGCTACCTATGGTCGCATCAGCCACTGGCACGTCTGCTCTGCCACTGGTAGGAACCTGGGAAAGGAATCACCCAAGGGATCCCTTCCTGGCGAGAGGAGCCGAAGAAGACTTAGGTTTCTCCGGCTAAGAAGTGGGGACTGGCGTCATCGATGGTTGAGGGGGGGGGGGGGGGGAGAGGGAGGAGGGTGTTGCTCCTGAAGTAGGCTTTGCAGGAGCAACAGGGAGCGAAGTGTCCCCTACCATCAAGGGGGCATACAGTCTGACGGCTCTGAGAGCCAACTGTATGCGGTGGAACGGAAGATGGTAGAACTTTTGTCGTAGTGTAGGCGTACGTTGACGTCATATGCACAGGATGTAGCCTCTCATATTTTCTCTTAGCCTCATTGTAGGTCAGTCGGTCCAGGGTCTTATATTCCATTATTTTTCTTTCTTTGTAGAGAATCCTGCAGTCTGGCGAGCAAGGCAAATGGTGCTCTCCACACTTGAGACAGATGGGAAGCGCTGCACAGGGAGTACTGGGATGTGAAGGACGTCCACAGTTCCCACAGGTGACGCTGGAAGTACAGTGGGAAGACATATGGCCGAACTTCCAGCACTTAAAGCACTGCATCAGCGGAGGGATATATGGCTTTACGTCACAGCAGTGGACCATCACCTTTACCTTCTCGGGTAATGTGTCACACTCGTAGGCCAAGATGAGGGCATTGGTGGTATTCTGATTATTCCTCGGATCCCGGTGGACGCACCGGACGAAATGGACACCTCGCCACTCTACATTGGCGCGCAGCTCATCGTCAAACTGCAAAAGAAGGTCCCTGTGAAATATGAAACCCTGGACCGTATTTAAGCTCTTATGGGGCGTGATGGAAGCAGAAACATCCCACAGCTTGTCACAGGCGAGTAATGCCCATGACTAGGGATAGGATGCTGTTTTGATCAAGACCGACCCCGACCGCATTTTGGACAAGCCCTGCACCTCCCCAAACTTGTCCTCTAAATGCTCCACAAAAAACTGAGGTTTCATTGACAAGAAAGATTCCCCATCAACTCTCGAACATATGAGGTACCAGGGTGAATAAGCTTTGCTGCCAACTTCAGCCTGGCGTTCCTTCCATGGTGTGGCCCCTTGGATGGGGGGGGGGGGGAGAGGAACGATCTGAGGTCGTATTTCTTAGTACTGAAGTTAGACCTTGACCGCTTGGAGACTGGTGTTTGACTACCAGCAAGAGATGACGTACTATGCTTCATGGCATGTCATTTGCCCTGATACACTCACTCTGACCAGGGGCCCAACCCCCAGGCACCACCCAGCCGCAGCAAAGGCCACCTAGCAGGATGGCCATTACCGGGAGTCCAAATGCCCCAGGGTGACGGGCATCTACTCCTCGGCATATGTGGGGAGTTCACGGCGCAGGCATCAGCAGAGCGATCCCTGTGTGGTCAGGGAGCTACAACCAACAGGGTATATGGCGGCCCCACCACAACAGACAGGCTACTGTGTTGGATATCGGGAGCAAACGAGCGACAGAGCTGAGAGCGGTACTGCACAGAGGATGGAGGAAAACGCACCCAGGAGGGTGACCTCGCCCAACAGCTAGAGAATGAGCGGAAGTGCAGATACACGTCGACGAAGGATGCGAGAGGTCTCAGTGCATGATGGCCACTATGCACCATGTAAGGCGCCTTTCCCCAATTGGCTCGCTCCTCGGGAAAATTTTCAACAATGGAGGTCAAACCCTACAGGGGGCTATCACATAAAGATCGATACGTGTGAGACTCCTTTTAGTCGCCTCTTACTAGAAGCAGGAATACCTCGGGCCTAATCTAACACCCAGACCCGCAAGGGGCCTATCACTGGTATTCGTAACTATAAATAATATCAGTGAATTCCATATTAACAGAGTTTTCTTCATGTTACACGTACTTTTAACATTTAAAATCGCGCAAGCGAATTTTTATCAGTTGCAACATTATTAATGACTCTCAGTTATTGGGTGACTTTCACTTCACGCCAGTCGTAAACCAAATTTAACTGTTGCTCGTTTTTCCAGCCGGTAACCGTAATTATTCTTCAATGCATATTTATTTAAACATTTTGATTATTCAAAATTTTCACTATGCACAGTGAATCAATACCTTACTATCCAAATGAAACTGTATCGTTCCAGAGACCTTCTCACGTCTCAAACATCTAAGACGTACGTATGCAGACTGAAGCGACGCGTGAAAATTTTTGCCAAGGTTGGAGCTCGAACCCGTACGCTAACGCCACTGCGCTTAGCCGCCTCTACAGTATCACGGCCGGCGTTGACATGCTCGATGCCTTCTTCTGTCTCGACTGCTGCCAGGCTCGTGGAAACGATTTCCACTTGGAATCCGTCACTGACTCACATTGTGTGGGGAAGGGGTGGTTCATGGGCAGGCAATCAATGTAGCTTCGACGCTCTGTGGTGTCACTTCCGAAACATCGCTCATTAAGCGAGTCATTTTTTTGCAATTTGTTTTGCTCGTAATGCGCACTGCGCGTAATGAGAGGTGCTCGTTGAGCGAAGTTTCACTGTATTCCCTCCACATGCTCCATATGTTAACATACAATTTCTTTTATGAAAGCCATAACTGACATTACCTCTCTGTCGTTAAATTGGAAAGAGCAAATAAACTACTCAAAGAAAGGCACTACACTCATGACTATCTAAGTCCAGCATTTGAGTTTCTCCTGTTGTATACAATTTTCAAACAACTTACGGGAATTCAGCCAGGTAATATGTACAGCAACGGCCGATATTTCGGCGGGAGTACAATCCGCCATTTTCAATACACAAACTGCAGTTTGTGTCTTGAAAATGTCGGGATGTACTCCCGCCAAAATATCTGCCGTTGCTGTACATACTACCTGCCTGAATTCCTGGAAGTTGCTTGAAAAAAGGCCGTCATTTTCTGTAAATGAGGAAGCTCTTTCCCAGTACTCTTCTGATAATAGGGAGTGGTAACGTACAGACATCAATGTCACAGCGGTAACGTAAATCAGCATTCTTAATGCAGTTACGTGAAGCTAACAATCTCCACAGTCGTAAGCGGGTTGTCTTCTACTCAATCTGTTACCATTCCTCAGTTAGTCACATTAAGCTTAGACTGAGTGCGCATTGTCACTTTACAGCAAAAAGGGCTATCAGAACGGGAATTTCCCCGTCGAACTGGAATACACTACAGCGATGTCATTCAGTTCTTCAGCCACTAGTATTGTGGTGAAGAGTGAATGACCGCTAACTGCAAATACAGCTTAGAGATACTCCGAGGAGAAAGCAACACGGCTGTGTGTTCTGTTTTGGAAGCAACTGAAGGGACTGTGTTGGACGTAGATCCAGGCAGTACTCAAAAATCTAAACACAGTCAATTCGTTCTCAATTCGTTTCTTAAGACGCCCACACCCCAAACAGCTCCTCAAAGGTTTTCGGTAACGAACTGTTTGTTACATCCTATAAAAATTCAAATGGCTCCAAGCACTATGGGACTTAACATCTGAGGTCATCAGTCCCCTAGACTTAGAACTACTTAAACCTAACTAACCTAAGGACATCACAAACATCCATGCCCGAGGCAGGATTCGAACCAGCGAGGCTCCGGACTGAAGCGCCTAGAACAGCTCGGCCACAGCGCCGGCTGTTACGCCCTATACAGCGAGTGTCAGATGAGACTTGACATAACTTATTTCCTGAGTGATTCAGAATGTCAAAATGAAGCTTTAGGCAAATAATGGCACGTAGAGGGCACAATCTTGTTGGACGGTTAACTTTGTTAACTCCCAATCAACAGAAATAATTTATAGAATATTTTCAATAAAAGGGAATGGTACACTTTTTAGAACAACATTCGAAAGTTCCTAAAAACTCAAAGACAGTCATATGACACTTGTTAACATGGCGTTGAAACTTACTACAAAAATACCTGAGAAATGTGATAAAAATGAAAAGCAAGGGTAAATCGGTTCTTGCTATACGAACAATGCCATATGGCACTCTACGGTAGGCTGTAATATTATCTGCTATAAAAAGATTAAGGGTACTAAGACGAAAATGACCAAAACAAGCTTTTGGTCAGATGTTTGAGCGGAGTGGCAACAAAACCCTCGATAACATACAAATGTTATTGTAAGAATTTTTATAGCCAAACTAAGAGTGAGAAATGGACAAAGGCAGTATCAAACTAACCAGCCTGTTGTGTAGTTTTTCAAAAATATAATTAATTGCTTGAAAGTAAACAGGGTAATCATGAAAAATGTAATTAATTATTTGAGGGAAAATTTAAATATTTTGCGAACAACTGCTGCTAAGTACGTTAAGTGAACTGCCAAAAAGTTCAAATTTTGAAGACCTACCTACTTCACGCATAAAAGGTTGTCTTGTTGTGATATTTAACTATCAGACAGACTTTTTTCGAATCAAGAACTAAAATTACTTCGGACATTTCGAAACAGAAGGCACTAGGAAAGCACGTGAGGGGGCAAATAATCATATCTTCAGTGCCTACTGCACTGGTGTAACATTTAACTATTAAAATTGCTTCCTCCAAGTCAAATGCTAAGATTCAAGAACATTTCTAGAACAGAAGACGCTAGCTAAATAAATGAATTGTCAAAAAGATCTCGATTTCTGAATAAAACATGAAAACAAAAAATAAAGGAAAAAAGGTGAAATGTTTTGTGAAAAGATTTTTCGAAAATTGAGAAATATAATGCATTAGAGAAACACCCGACGCGCCCCTCGGAGGATGCTCTGAGTTATATATAGTCAATACTTTTACATCTACGAAAGTGTGAGGGATTTGATTTAAAGGGCATAGGGAAAATTATGAATCAAAAAGTAACTTTATTGTGTAATGAGGACAAAACAATAACCAAAAGTAAGTCTGTTGAAAAGTGGCAATGTTTGCAGAACTGTTAAATGAAAAAGCTGCTAGGTATCACTTAGTACCACGTCACTCCACCCTTTGCATTGCAGCATGCCTCCATCTCTCTTAGTGTGCTGTCCACCTCACAAAATGGTCGAGGTGTAGCTGCTCAAGTATGTCCCACTCTTCCACGATGCTCCTACTGAGTACATCCAGTATGGGTAGGAATCCTGCGGTGACGCACTGGTGTTTCAGCTCGATCCAAAGCATGCTCGGTCGGATTGATTCAGCAGATTACACAGGCCATTCCAATCGTTTGATTCCTAACTCCCAGAGGAAAATGTTGACGCGGTGTGATCGCATGTTATCATATTGAAACGTGAAACCATCACCATACGTTAGATGTAAGGTTGGACATTGTGCATGAGGATACTGTGTTGATACTGCACATACACCATGTGATCAAAAGCATCCGGACACCCGCAAAAACATACGTTTTTCATATTAGGTGCATTGTACTGTCACCTACTGCCAAGTATTCCATATCAGCGACCTCAGTAGTCATTACACATCGTGAAAGAGCAGAAAGGGACGCTCCGCAGAACTCACGTACTTCGAATGTGGTCAGGTGATTGGGTGGCACTTGTGTCAAACGTCTATACGCGAGATCTACGCAATCCTAAATATCCCCAGGTCCATTATTTTCAATGTGATAGTGAAGTGGAAACGTGAGAGAAAACTTACAGCACAAAAGACAACCTACGGTTGAAGAGGGTAGTAATAATAAATATCGTGTGACTAGAGCCTCTCGTCGGGTAGACCGTTCGCCTGGTGCAAGTCTTTCGATTTGACGCTACGTCGGCGACTTGCGCGTTGATGGGGATGAAATCATGATGAGCAGGAGAACACAACACCCAGTCCCTGAGCGGAGAAAATCTCCGATCCATCCAGGAATCGAACCCAGGCCCTTATGATTGACATTCTGTCGCGCTGACCACATTTAAAAAAAAAAAATACCTTTTGGCTACTGCTTTATCCCGTTTCTTGTGAAGTAAGGTACAGAGCCTGCATCACTAATCACTAGTAAAGAACCGATGGACTTTTTTTTTTAGTTTACATTGCAAGGAATAAAATAAAACAAAAAATGTTTTATGGAACCTGGTTTCACAAATTACCAACCTGCACTTCAGACTTTTTTTTTTTTTAGGGAAAAAGGCGTCTTTCAGTTACGACAAGAAAAATTAGAGTTTACATCCAAAGCAAGAACAGAACAACAGTACCTTCGAAAGTATGAAATGGAATTTGAAACTAATAGTATAATGATAGATAATAGAGAAGGAAAATGTAAGCAAATCTTGCACGCCATTGCATGTGCATGGCCCATCTGCGTACAGATTCCACGCTCCAAGTTGATAACATTTTGCAGCGTATGGAGCTTCATGACGGCGGTCATCCTCTGCCCGGTACTTCCCAACTGCGATGGGGGTTATCGAAGACGTTGTGCAAATAGTTCGCAAATAGCTGCCGGTATAGGTGGTGTACCACCATAGGGTGGTCGGGCTTTTCCTGGAGAAATTGCCAGTAATCAAGTACCGTCTTCTGATCATCTCGAAAGACGTCGTATATGGACATGCCTTTAAAGCATGTGAGAGTGTGAGTCCTCGCAGGCTGGAAATAAGTATCCTCCGGACAAAGGAGGGGCCGTGGCTCAATTGTGCGAGGCGCGATACGGAGTTAGTAGGAGAGGATCTTCTCCACTAGCAGCCATACCTCTAATGCCGATCCACATGTGAAACGGTGTTCGTCAGTATCTACGAGGTCGCAACGTGGGCTAAGGGGGGAATCCGTCATTCCAATAGCATGCAGCCTGTACAGCTTTCCCGTTCACAACCTGGTACCACGTGTCTCGTACCCGCGTGGGGAGGAACGGCTTCTGGACCGCTCTCCACACTGCAGGCCATAGGGTGGTCGGGCTTTTCCTCTCAATCACATTGCGAGGGATGGACTTTAGCAGCAAACCGTAAATGTCTCTCGCCTTGGGAGGGCGAGTGGTGGAAGGTCTTGGTGTATGTAACTATATTCAAGAATAGATGCCGAAAGGTGCGAGAGTGAGGGAGTGATGTGCGCAATGGTGACAGGTGGCAGAAGGGACGCCGGTAGGAATTCCTCTAACAGACGTCCCGTAAGGGAAGCAACTTGATGGGTCCACAATTTCATCATTGTGCACAAGTATAACGCTGTAGCTCTCGCTCGTACATTAGTAAGTCCCAGTCCGCCTTCAAGCGGAGGGAGGGTGAGTGTTTCGTAGCGGACTTCGAGTAGGAGTCGAGCGGTAAGGTAATATCCAAACGCTGCTTGCAGTCTGTGTGCCATCGCTGCCGATATCGGTAGAACCTGAGCCATATGGATCTTCCTAGTAGCCACGTGAAGGTTGAGGTATTCCACACGCTGTAGGAGGTCCATCCGTCGAAGTACGTTCCGGCGAACTTCTGTGCGTATCGCCTGTAATAATCGTTTATAGTTCGTGGCAACTGTGCGGCGCACATCCTGTGTAAATGTTGTGCCCAAGAACCAGATAATGTTGACTGGTGGGAGTGGGGCTAAAGCGTCCTCCGGTAGACCTCTCTCAATAGGCATCGCTGCCGACTTGGCCACATTCAGGAGCTGCCCGTTGCCAATCCATATCGATTGATCCATTGTATCACCGAGAGTACCTCATCACCAGACCGGACAAGTAATAGAAGGTTATCAGCATATATCCTGCAGTGAAAGGTGTGATCCCTCAATGACATGCCCGAGAGCCTGTTTTTCAACCCTCTGACAAGTGGTTCTAGTGCGATCGCGTAAAGGATCATGGAGAGTGGGCAACCTTGGCGAACTGACCGTCGGATCGGTAAAGGACCAGCAATCTGTCCACTCACCAGACAGGGGATGCAGCTCCATGGAAAAGGCGCTGAAAGGTATCGAGAAAGTCAGGCGGAAGCCCATGTGTGCGATAACTGACAGAAGGAACTTGTGATGAACTCTGTCGAAGGCATGGCGTGGTCGAAGTCAATAGAGATCAGAGCAGCTCGAAGGCGTCAGGATGTGGCGATGGCTATTAAATCCCTGCATTCGTTGGCTGCCGTTTGCATATTGGTCACTCTGCCCGGTGTCGTTTGCTCCATGGAGAGGAGTAGTGGCAGAACCTTCTGTATGAAGCCGGCGAGTAGTCGGGCGAAGATTTTATAGTCCGAGATTACCATTGTAATTGGCCTGTAGTCCTCGACAGTCCGACCTCTGGAAGGCTTGCGCATCGGTATGAGGAGACCTTCCATGAATCCAGGTGGCTTGTGGGATCCGGGGGTCATCAGTTCTTGGTACATGGTGATCCATTGGGGCATCATTAGATCGCGGGAAGTCCGATAAAACTCGAGCGGCAGTCCGTTTGGCCCGGGTGACTTATTGAGTGCTCCCTTGTTAAGCGCGTCCTCGATGTCGTCCCGTGTAAGTCCAGCTAAAAGCGACGCCGCTGCTGCATTGTCGAGGGTGTGCGACACGTGCTGCAGTATGTCGTGATCGTCCGCTTCCTCTGTATTCACTTCTTCGTAAAACCGGAGATAGTGATCAGCAAAGGCGTCTGCAACCGGTGCCTGAGTCATTACAATGGTACCATCTGGCAAAATAAGGTCCGTGAAAAGCTGCTGTCGGCGCCGGCGGCTGTCGAGCACGATGTGATGCACAGACGGGTTTTCTGCTCCCGCTCGGTCTTGAGGTCGGGACCGCACGACGAACCCTTCAAACGTCGCCTCGTAAGACACAATATTTTACCTTTAATGCGGCGGCTTTCCATTTGTCGGTCTAGTGACGGTGGTTGGGTGGCGAGTTGGCGGAGCGTTGTATAATAAAAGTCCAATGTGTGACGATGCCACGCTGCGATGTCTTTTGCATATTGTGTTAGCACACACCGAAACGATGGCTTTGCACATAGCATCCACCATGCTATAGTCGAAGGATATCGGGGAAGACGACGTTCACAATCCATCAATATAATGGCAATAATCTGACGGCATTCCGGGTCTTGAAGGTGTGCCAAATTCAGCTTCCAGGGTCCACGGCTGCGGCATATCTGCTGCTGCTGTAGAGTGACCGTGCATATGAACGCGTTATGATCGGAGAAGGCCAGCGGCCAACGTTCGGCGTCCAACACTCCCGGCACTAGAGCTCGTGAGACATAAATGCGCTCTAGGCGACTGGCTGAGCAACTAGTAAGTTATGTGGGTCCGGGCGGTCACCATGCACTTTCTCCCAAGTGTCGTTGAGAAGCAGATCTCGAACCATTAGCCAAAGTTCTTTACAAGTCGAGAAGTGTGGGACCTGGTCTTTGGGGTGGAGCACACAGTTAAAGTCACCGGTGAAGATTTATTGATCCAAGCGACTAAGAAAGAGGGGGGCGATATTCTCCGAGTAGAACTGCGATCGCTCGCGGCGTCGGTCAGTTCCTGATGGAGCGTAAATCGTAACGTCTTAATGACGCGCGTGCCCAGCGCAGTGATCGCCAGCGCCCTGCCTGACGGAAGGTAAGTCACTTCTTCGATGGCAATTCCGTCGCGCACTAGTATGGCCGTACCGCTGCCATTTCGGTCCGCCGGTGACATACAAGACGGGGAGGGCCGCTGTATACACTTCTTGCAACAGAGCACTACCAACATCCGAAGAACGAAGCATCTCACGCAGCAACTGGATCTTCACTGCCGTTCTTATCGTATTGAGGTTAATCGTGGCGATACGATACGCTTGTGGTCGAATCGCAGGTGCTAAATTATCCATTGAGATTCGAAATGTCTATGGAGCTTCCGATTGTATTGGCACCTCCGAACCCCCCCACCCCCCATAAAATCTCACCTGCAGTCGTATCTAGAGAGTCAGCGCCAATGGCGTGGGCCCTGTTGGCGTAACTTGCATGGTGCCGTCGTCGTCGTGGTAATCCACCCACGCCGGGGAACTCAGAACAAGACCGGCTTCCCTAGCCTTCTCGGGAAACGGCGTGGGTGCCTGCACTCCAGAATGTGGTGGGCAACATCTGTCCCGCATATCGGCATCCGATTGCGCCACTGTGGATATGTCTGATTTGTCCTCAGTTCCGTTCGGTGGTGCCACACTGCAGCAAACGGCGGCTACCTCTGTGGTAGCGTCGTCATTGAAGGTGGAGTCGTCGTCCTCTGGAGGCTGTGTCGCATCCCGTTCGGAAGTTGCTCTACGCCTCCGCTTCCTGGTGTGTTCTTCTGCGTCAGACGATGGCAACGACTCACGACGTTCCGGCAGAAAGGCCGCCGTAGGCACAGTAAGTGAGTCTACTGCCATGCTGTTGTCTTGTAGCGCGTCATCCGTCGACGGGGACAGTGCCATCCGTAACTTGTAGAACGGGTGTGTCGTCACCGCCCTGTATTGGAGGATGGAGCGGCGACTCAACAGTGGATATCGGTCGTCGTGAAGTGGTAGCGGTCGTCAGGGCTGCTACGTAAGTCACAGGAAGCAGCGTCGTCTACGATGGCGGGTCCGCGTCAGCCGGCGGCAGTCGAGTGATTCGACGTTGGATACATTCGGATCTGAGGTGTCCCTCCTTCCCACAACCAGAGCAGGTCTTCGGTTGCCCGTCGTAGATGACGATGGCACGGCAACCACCGATATTCAGATATGAAGGTACATGTCTTTTAAGTTCCATTCGGACCTGGTGGACTCCGTTCAGTACAGGATATGTCTGGAATTGCGATCATTTTTCCACAATATGATTATGCACCGTGCCGTAGGCGCGCATCGCTGCCACGACGTCCTCCGCCGGTAGTTCGAATGGAAGTTCGAAAAGTCTGATCGTGCGGAGTCCCATGCCAGAATAATCGACGTGCACGGACCCCACGTTGCCATCAGCATGGCAAAAACGGAGGCCCTGTTTCGTCTCCCGAAGGATCCGTTCACATGTTGCGTCGTTGATGATCTTCACATATACGATGCTACTCACAATGGACGAGTGAATGCCAAGAATGTCGGTCGCCGGGATTTTTGCCTCTTCTCGTAGGAATCGTTCGACTTCAAGTGTTTTGGGTCGTGCAAATTCGTTGCGCAACGTAAATTTGAGCGTCGATTTTCTGTATTGATGCGCCATGGTGATCTACAGGGAGTTACAAAAAGGTACGGCCAAACTTTCAGGAAAAATTCCTCACACACAAATAAAGAAAATATGTTATGTGGACATGTGTCCGGAATCGCTTAATTTCCATGTTAGCGACATTTTAGTTTCGTCAGTATGTTCTTCCACCTACGCTCAATGGAGCACGTTATCATGATTTCATACGGGATACTGTACCTGTTCTGCTAGAACATGTGCCTTTACAAGTACGACACAACATGTGGTTCATACACGATGGAGCTTCTGCACATTTCAAAAAATGATTCAAATGGCTCTGAGCACTATGGGACTTAACTTCGGAGGTCATCAGTCCCCTAGAACTTAGAACTACTTAAACCTAACTAACCTAAGGACATCACACACACCCATGCCCGAGGCAGGATTCGAACCTGCGACCGTAGCGGTCGCGCGGTTCCAGACTGTAGCGCCTAGAACCGCTCGGCCACCCCGGCCGGCTGCACATTTCAGTCGAAGTGTTCGTACGCTTCTCAACAACAGATTCGGTGACCGATGGATTGGTAGAGGCGGACCAATTCCATGGCCTCCACGCTCTCCTGACCTCAACCCTCTTGACTTTCATTTATGGGGGCATTTGAAAGCTCTTGTCTACGCAACCCCGGTACCAAATGTAGAGACTCGTCGTGCTCGTATTGTGGACGGCTGTGATACAATACGCCATTCTCCAGGGCTGCATCAGCGCATCAGGGATTCCATGCGACGGAGGGTGGATGCATGTATCCTCGCTAACGGAGGACATTTTGAACATTTCCTGTAACAAAGTGTTTGAAGTCACGCTGGTACGTTCTGTTTCTGTGTGTTTCCATTCCATGATTAATGTGATTTGAAGAGAAGTAATAAAATGAGCTCTAACATGGAAAGTAAACGTTTCCGGACACATGTCCACATAACATATTTTCTTTCTTTGTGTGTGAAGAATGTTTCCTGAAAATTTGGCCGTACCTTTTTGTAACACCCTGTATATGTTGAGTACGGCACGCGAGAAACGGCCAACTACGATGTGAACAACACAGCACGTCCTCATCGCAGCACAGCCAAAAGCTAACTGCCACTCAGCTACCTGGGGCGGACAGGGTATTAATGTATAATTGGCAGACATCTATCCAGACCGTCACACAGGAATTCCAAACTGCCTCAGGATCCTCTGCAAGTTCAAATGGTTCAAATGGCTCTGAGCACTATGGGACTTAACATCTTAGGTCATCAGTCCCCTAGAACTTAGAACTACTTAAACTTAACTAACCTAAAGACAGCACACAACACCCAGCCATCACGAGGCAGAGAAAATCCCTGACCCCGCCGGGAATCGAACCCGGGAACCCGGGCGTGGGACGCGAGAACGCTACCGCACGACCACGAGAAGCGGGCCTCTGCAAGTACTATGACAGTTACCCGGAGGTGAGAAAACTTGGATTTAATGCTCGAGCGGCTGCTCATAAGCCACACATCACGTCGGTAAATGCCAAACGACGCGCTTGGAGTAAGGGGCGTAAATATTGGACGATTGAACATTGGAAAAACGTTGTGTGGAGTGACGAATCACGGTACACAATGTGGCGGTCCAATGGCACGGTGTGGGTATGGCGAATGCCCGGTGAACGTCATCTGACAGGGTATGTCGTGACAACATTGAAATTCGGACGCCGTGGTGTTGTGGTGTGGTCGTATTTTTCATGGAGGAGGCTTGCACCTCTTGTTGTTTTGCGTGGCACTATCACAGCACTGGCCTACACTGATGATTTAAGCACCTTCTTGCTTCCTACTGTTGAAGACTTTCACATATGAACAACCTCTCCAGTAGTACTGAAGTCTTGGTTTAGCGCGCTTCTGCTGCTATCTTACTGGAGTTTCCGATCACACATTTTCCTAAAATTGCGTTCACACAGTATTTTTTGTGTACATATTTTAAGATGCCTTCGTAGAAATCTCCCCGAAGATAAAGCGGCAAGGGGACGATTATAAGAGAAAGAAAATAACCTTAGAAATGAAACGTAAAGTCTTTGAAAAAAGCCAACGTGGTGGGAGCGTTGCTGATTTAGCACGCACATACAATCGGTCTAGATCAACTATCTGAGCCATCTTCAAGAACAAGAAGAAGATTAAGGAGATTGAGGCTTCAAAGGGAGTGACAAGAGTACCTGAACGACGGTTTCGTATTATGGACGAAGTCGAAAGGTTGCTCCTTATATGGATAAATGAAAATCAACTGCAAGGCGACACTATTAACGTGAATATGATTTGTGAGACGGCGATAATGATTTTCGTCGACCTCGTTAAGAAGACACCAGTACCATCAGCGGCCGAAGAAGAATTCTTTAAAGGAAGCCATAGGTGGTTCCAGAAGTTTAAGAGAAGAATCAGCATCCACAGCGTTTTGAGGAACGGCGAAGCAGCCAGCACCGACACAAAGGCAGCAGGAAACTTCATCAGCAACTTCAAGATGCTCGCAGATTCTGAGGGTTATCTGCCACAACAGGTTTTTAATTGTGACGAGACGGGTCTGTTCTGGGAAAAAATGCCTAAGCGTACGTTTATAACAGCAGAGGACACTGCATTGCCCAGTCGCAAGCCAATGAAAGACCGTCTCACGCAGCTATTATGTGCTGGTGCAAGCTGCGATTTGAAAATAAAACCGCTGCTTGCTTACCATTCAGCAATTTCACGAGCCTTCAAGAAATGTAAAGTCCAGAAGAGCATGTTAAGTGTGATGCGGAGGTCCAAGAACAAGGCTTGGTGACACGTGATCATTTTTGTGACTGGATCAATGAAATGTTTGGTTCTTCGGTGAAACAATATTTGCTTGAGATGAATCTGCCACTTCATGTATTGCTCGTTCTGGACAACGCTCCTACAAGACCTACAGGTCTACAAGACCACCACCTTGAAGAATTTCAGTCCACCAAGATCAAATTTCTGGCTTCCAACGCCACTCCGTTACTACAGCCTGTATCGTGGGAATCGTTTGAATCGTACACTGAAAATCATCAGCCCAATAAAACAGATTATTTCTAACTTTAAAAAGCTCTGCACTAAAGCACTCTTCGAACACTGCTTTGAGTTGACTGAAGCTACCAATATCACTCTCAGAGAGTTTTGGAAATATCACATCAACAGTGTTGCTTGCGCCAAGACGATCGAAAAACTGTGGAAAGGGGCTACCACGAGAACTCTCACTTCTGCTTGGAAGAAGCTTTGGCCGGAGTGCGTTGTCGAATTTGATTCTGAGGCATTTGAGTCAGTACCTGTGGGGCCTGTAGTCAACGAGATTGTGTCTTTGGCCAAGAGCATGAGACTAGAAGTGGATAACAATGATATCGATGAGTTTGTGGAAGAACAAAGCCAAGAAATGACCACGAAAGAGCTTATGGAATTGTTGTGTGTTTCACAGCAGGAAGTTGTGGAGAGGAGTTCCTCAGAGTGAGAGGAGGAGGTGGTAACAGCAAAGCAGCTACCTTCTGGCACAACAACAGAAATGCTGAAACCGTGTGAATCGTTTGAATCGTACACTAAAAATCATCAGCCCAATGAAACAGTGGCGCTGCGCGCTACAAATTTAATTGACGATAATGTTGTGCCGCATTTTCGCCAAGTGTTGAAGCGTTGGCAGAAACAAATGACTATGAATAGCTTCCTAATAAATAAGAATTAGTTACGTATCGTGAATAGTAAAGTACATAATACTGAATAAATGGCACGAATAAGATAAAGCTTTTAGTTCTTGTTCTGCAAGGAATGCATTATCTTATTTTAAACTAATTTATATGGGATTAGTTGTTTCGCTTAACAAGTGTTTCGCACTAAGCGTAAGATTCTGGAACGAATTATCATCGCTATGTGAGGTTCCATTAGCAAACTTTTTCTAGTGCTTGATGTTGAAGTCGCAGCTTGACGTCAGAGCTGCATTCGAATCCCATTAAAAACGTATACCATTACATTTAGAAAAAACTACATGTATTAATAACGTGTTTGGTACAAGAGTTTGTTCAATGTTGTTATGTCTACAAATAACTAACTTTCCTATCTAGTCAGAGATCGTAGTTTTTCGCGGCAATATTCTCGAATAAATGCTATACGGTGTTCTAACCGCGTTAGATTTGTCAATCTCGAGCACTCGACGATTTCCTCCGTCATCATCGACAGTGGATTAAATGTTAGTAGGCCAACTAAGCTACCTAACGGTCTACTGAAATGTAACCTAATCACAATGACGACGGAGGATGTCGTTGAGGGTTTGAGCTTGACAAACCTGATGCGGTAAGAACTCCGTGAAGCACTTATTGCCAAATAGTCTGCTTTCTTTAAATAACTTCAGTACTTCGTCTTTAGCTAATAGCTAATTTCACCCCCATGGAGATTAGCAAGCTAAATCACACGAAAATTTATACATCGTCTGACGAAAACGTGAAGCACTCAGGAGTGGAGGAAACGAACTTGTACATGACAGGTTAAGACGATATTTATGGTATTTAAGTGACTATAAATTCGAGTCAAATATGCAAAGAATTTGGCACTATGAATGCACTTAGTTGTATGACGTTTCACCTCATTTGGTCTGGCTGCATGCACTGATTCGATTGTGGTAGGCGTCCGAAAATCGTTGTACCTTTTCCGGAGGTAAGATGGTCCACAACTTTTGTTTTTGTAACTGGATACTGGCACTGGGACAGAGGTGACGTCCAAGATGGACACATACATATCCTGTTGGGGATCTTGCTGTCACGGGAGTGCCTCAGCATCACGCAGACAGACATGCCACGTATGGACGAGAAATACCTTCCAGTAATTTTCGGGCTTGCAGCCGGATCCCATCAACATTGTGCCACGATGTCATATAAACTCTTTACATGAGAACATCAAGTTTACTATGGAGATTGAGAAAGATGCTACTTTACGCTTTCTAGACGTGTTAGTACGCCGTAAGAATGATGGGTCTTTGGGACATTCGGTGTACAGACAACCCACACATACAGATCTATACCTTCAGGCGTCCAGCTGCCATCACCCGACACAAACTGCCATTTTTCTTAGAACTTTATTTCATCGGGCGCATCTAATATCGGATGCTGATAGCCTTCACGAAGAATTAGTGCACCTGAGAAGGTTTTTAAAGAGAATGGCTATACTTCGCGTCAAGTGTGGAAGGCCATGCACAATTACAAATAACAAGAAGCAACGCTCTGAGGAAATGGAAATGGAAATGAGCGTTTGGCGTCAGTGGCCGGGAGGCCCCTCGCGGGGCAGGTCCGGCCGCCATATCGCAGGTCTTATTACATTCGGCGCCACATTGGGCGACCTGCACGCCGGATGGGGATGAAATGATGATGAACACTACACAACACCCAGTCCCTGAGCGGAGAAAATCTCCGACCCAGCCGGGAATCGAACCCGGGCCCAGAGGACGGCAATCCGTCACGCTGACCACTCAGCTACTGGGGCGGACAACGCTCTGAGGAGACTGATGACGACTATAAATCAACTACATTCCTTCCATACGCCGAGAACGTGTCTTCTAAAATAGGTAGATTGCTTAGGAAGAATAATATTAATGTCATCTTCCGTCCACCAGCAAAGAGCAAAGCTGTAGTCGGATTCGGGTGTTCATAAAATTCTCAGTGAGTATAGCTCTGCATATACAGGGTGGTCCACTGATCGTGACCGGGCCAAATATCTCACGAAATAAGCGTCAAACGAGAAAACTACAAAGAACGAAACTTGTCTAGCTTGAAGGGGGAAACCAGATGGCGCCATGGTTGGCCCGCTAGATGGCGCTGCTATAGATAAAACGGATATCAGCTGCGTTTTTAAAATAGGAACCCCCATTTTTTATTACATATTCGTGTAGTACGTAAAGAAATACGAATGTTTTAGTTGGACCACTTATTCCGCTTTGTGATAGATGGTGCTGTGATAGTCCCAAACGTATAAGTACGTGTTATCACGTAACATTCCGCCAGTGCGAACGGTATTTGCTTCGTGATACATAACCCGTGTTAAAATGGATCGTTTACCAATTGCGGAAAAGGTCGATATCGTGTTGATATCGTTTGTGATCAAAATGCCAAACGTGCTATGTATGCTGCTCGGTATCCTGGACGACATCATCCATGTTTCCGGACCGTTCGCCGGACAGTTACGTAATTTAAGGAAACAGGAAGTGTTCAGCCACATGTGAACCGTCAACCACGACCTGCAACAGATGATGATGGCCAAGTAGGTGTTTTAACTGCTGTCGCGGCGAATCCGCACATCAATAGCAGACCAATTGCGCGAGAATCGGGAATCTCGAAAACGTCGGTGTTGAGAATGCTACATCAACATCGATTGCACCCGTACCATATTTCTATGCAGCAGGAATTGCATGGCGACGACTTGAACGTCGTGTACAGTTCTGCCACTGGGCACAAGAGAAATTACGGAACGATGTCAGATTTTTTGCACGCGAACTATTTAGCGACGAAGCGCCATTCACCAACAGGGGTGACGTAAACCGGCACAATATGCACTACTGGGTAACGGAAAATCCACGATGGCTGTGACAAGTAGACCAACAGCGACCTTGGCGAGTTAATGTATGGTGCGGCATTATGGGAGGAAGGATAATAGGCCCCCATTTTATCGATGGGAGTCTAAATGGTGCAACGTATGCTGATTTCCTACGTAATGTTCTACCGATGTTACTACGAGATGTTTCACTGCATGACAGAATGGAGATGTACTTCCAACATGATGGATATCCGGCACATAGCTCGCGTGCGGTTGAAGCGGTACTGAACAGCATAATTCATGGCAGCTGGGTTTGCCGTCGAAGCACCGTACCATGGCCCGCACGATCACCATATCTGACGTCCCCGGATTTCTTTCTGTGGGGAAAGTTGAAGGATATTTGCTATCGTGATCCACCGACAACGCCTGACAACATGCGTCAGCGCATTGTCAATGCATGTGCGAATATTACGGAATGCGAACTACTCGTTGTTGAGAGGATGTCCTTACACGTATTGCCAATGCATTGACGTTGACGGACATCATTTTGAGCATTTATTGCATTAATGTGGTATTTACAAGTAATCACGCTGTAACAGCATGCGTTCTCAGAAATGATAAGTTCACAAAGGTACATGTATCACATTGGAACAACCGAAATAAAATGTTCAAACGTACCTGCGTTCTGTATTTTAATTTTAAAAATCTACCTGTTGCCAACTGTTCGTCTAAAATTGTGAGCCATATGTTTGTGACTATTACAGCGCCATCTACCACAAAGCGAAAAAAGTGGTCCAACTAAAACATTCATATTTCTTTACGTACTACACGAATATGTAATAAAAAACGGGGGTTCCTATTTTAAAAAACGCAGCTCAGCTGATATCCGTTTGACCTATGGCAGCGTCATCTAGCGGGCCAACCATAGCGCCATCTGGTTTCCCCTTCGAGCTATACAAGTTTCGTTCTTTGTAGTTTTCTCGTATGACGCTTATTTCGGGAGATATTTGGCCCGGTCACGATCAATGGACCACCCTGTATAAGTCAGACGACACGAACGGCTCAGGAACGCTGTGTAGAGCACGAAAGACACACCCGACTGCGGCAACCTCCAAAATCAACAGCGGCAGAACATCGCATTTCCTTAGGACGTTCGGTGGAATACAATAATACCAAAATTTTTGCACCGTTTTCCAGCTTCTGGGACTCTGTCATTAGAGAATACGTGGAAATACGTCTGGCTTATAATTTAATGAATCGTGATAATGGCTTTCAGCCGGACAAAAATTGGAATCCAATTACTAAAATTATGCGGTCACAACGGAATCGACATGCTCAGTCGATACTCAGCGATTCGTTTGTTCTTACTTCAGCACTGAGGCCAGCACACACAACTTGGCTAGTCACCTCCCAACGCATGCGCCGTAAACCGCCAGCACGATTCGCATGCCCGGAATTCGCTGTAAATTCAAGTCTCTTCAGTACATCGTCTACTCGCCTGAGGATGGCCGGACGACTCTGTGCCTAAATATCGTGGCAGAATATTGATGGGATCCGTCTGCAAATCCGAAAATTACTGCAAAAAGAAATACTCCAGGAAAGTTTCAGAAGTCAGATCGAGAAGGCCTTGTTGAAAAATATAACGTAGCTTGACTGGTAACACATAAGGACGCAGATGTCTGTGACGCAACGTTGTGACGTCGAAGTTCCCTCAGTCACTACCATCTTTGAATAGAAGTCATACCGATCGCTCCTCTCGCCATGACGCTACAATTAAGTTCTGTACCTCTCTAAAACATTGTAAGAACGAGACCTCTCCCTAGGTCGCCTTCATTCTCGCCTACGATGGACGTACGTGGTAGTGTGAACCGCGATTCATCGCTGAACACAATGCGATGTCATTCATCAGCATTGTGTGCTTCCTGGTCATGGCACCAATCCAAACACAGGCGTTTGTCTTATGGTGTCAACAGTAGCCAGCGCGTACGACGATAATTATCTAGTTCTGCTGCTCCTAGGCTCTCGCCAATGGTGCTCATTCACACGGAACGTTGAAGAGAGTCTGTCACTTGCTTCCGGATGGCAGGCCCAAATGCGAGAGGGTTACTGAGTGCTTGGTTCACAATACTGTGATCCTCCTTCGTGACGGCTAGACGTGGTTGACCAGAACCTTGACAACGATTATGCCAACCGTCACGTTCCTGTGCAGTCCAGCATCGGACCACTGTCGCATCTGAATGCCCCAAAAATCTAGATATTACACGATTCGACTCTTCGGCCCAATGAAGATCTACAAAGAGCTCTTATCCACATCCATCGCCTGCTGATAACACTGTTTCACACGAATATACGGCATCTGTGTACGCTTCACAATGAATACTGAACATGTGACGGCGTTCGTGCCCCGTACATACCATTACCAGGGCTGACGACAACGCTAAAAACGAACATCACTAAGTACTCTTGTGGCCGTTGTACGTGTTGAGGCGTAGCGCCTCTACATCATAGCTAATTAGTTCCAGCAGTGATCAGACGTGGAGCATGACTCACGCGCATGACAGGTGGCGTCAGCCTGCTCGCGTGTGTGTAGTTCCTATGCGGTCTGATATAGGTCACTCGCTGACGGGCACTGTTTGAGCTGCTATAAAAATACTGTCAACTTTATTTCCGGTTCTGTTTATTTAATTTTCTAATCATTTATTACCTACTACCATTATTGTCATGAGAATCAATGAAGGTGTGAATGTGCTATACTGTTGTATGTAAAGTTTTCATACTAGACAGTGAAGTAATTGGTCATGTGAAGAACTTTCGAGAATGACGTATCTGTTAGTCATTCGTACCGGGGAATTTATTATAAACTACACTGAAGCGCCAAAGAAACTGGTACACCTGTCTAATATCGTGTAGGGCCCAGCGAGCACGCAGAAGTGTCGCAACACGACGTGGCATGGATTCGACTAATGTCTGGAGTAGTGCTGGAGAGGATTGTCACCATGAATCCCGCAGGGCTGTCCATAAATCCGTAAGAGTACGAGGGGGTGGAGATCTCTTCTGAACAGCATGTTGCAACGCATCCCAGATATGCTCGTAATGTTAATGTCTGGGGAGTTTGGCGGTCTGGGCAAATTTTTAAACTCAAAAGAGTGTTCCTGGAGCCACTCTGTAGCAATTATGGACGTGTGGGGTGTCGCATTGTCCTGCTGAAATTGCCCACGTCCGTCGGAATGCACAATGGACATGAATGGATGCAGGTGATTAGACAGTGTGCTTACGTACGTGTCACCTGGCAGAGTCGTATCCAGACGTATCAGGGGTCACGTATCACTCCAATCGTACACGTCCCACACCTTTACAGAGCCGCCACCAGCTTGAACAGTCTCCTGCTAACATGGAGGGATCATGGATTCGTGAGGTTGTCTCCTTACCCCCATACGTCCATTCTCTCGATACAATCTGAAACGAGACTCGTCCGACCAGGCAACTTGTTTCCGGTCATCAACAGTCCAATGTCGGTGTTGACGGACCCAGGTGAGGCGTAAAGTTTTGTGCCGTGCAGTCATCAAGGGTACACGAGTAGGCCTTTGGCTCCAAAAGCCCATATCGATGATGTTTCGTTGAATGGTTCGCAATCTGACATTTGTTGATGGCCCAGCATTGAAATCTGCAGCAATTTGCAGAAGGGTTGCACTTATGTGACGTGGAATGATTCTCTTCAGTCGTCGTTGGTCCCGTTCTTGCAGGATCTTTTCCCGGCCGCAGCGATGTCGGATATTTTATGTTTTACGGATTCCTGATATTCACGCTACACTTGTAAAGTCCCCACTTCAGTGCTACCTCGGCGATTCTGTGTCCCATCGCTCGTGCGCCGAGTATAGCACCACGTTCAAACTCACTTAGGTCTTGACTACCTGCCATTGTGGCAGCAGTAACTGCTCTAACAACTGCGCCAGACACTTGTTGTCTTATATAAGCATTGTCGACAGCAGCCCCGTATTCTGCCTGTTTATATCTCTCTGCATTTGAATACGCATGCCTACACCAGTTTCTTTGGCGCTTCAGTGAATTTCGTCAGTTTATGGTAATACGGAAATGAGATTACGATTTCGGTAAAGTAGTTGTGTTAAGAGGGAATTAATTTTGTATTAGTAGGTTTTCAAAATTTATTTATGTCACTGTACTGTTCTGATTCAGTGACAAATTTTGATTAGTTCTTTATATATGCGCTGGACTGAGCGGGTTTGATGCTGCTTTCCAATTGGTTGTGATGTTTCTCTGCCAATCAGAAATTAGTGTATTTGCGCGTTTTTTGGGAGACTAGAAACTTCTTGGTGTAGAGAAAGCAGAGTCAGGGCATGGATATCATAGCGATCAGACCTATTGATACGCGCTCGGTTGAAAATTATTAATATTGTGATATTTCGGTACGAAAATGTTTGAGAAGTGCCACAAGATGTTGAAGAGAGTTCCAGTTAATGCACGGGGTGAAATTCAGAACTCTTCGTGATGTTTAAAATAAGTAAATTTCGCGTGGCGAGTTGCTTACTTACGAGCATGAACATTTGTGTTACGTGAGACTGTTTATAGCAACAATTGAGCGAGGTATTATAAAAGAAACAATCCGTTTCAAAGTTTCTGATTAACAGTTTTAATAATTACAATAAACTGGCTACAGTTATGAATGATGTTTGCGAATGGACTTTTCAGACTTCGCACAGTTTAGAGTAAGGCTCGGTAGTGACTGGTGTATGCAAGCTTACCGCAGTAGAGTGAAATATTACGCACATAAATACTTTTATTTAACTATTCCTTCCACTGACAAACCAATCTTAGTGTGACTTGTATTTACGACGTGTACAGCTGTTTTTTCTATAGCTCTTTGCGGCTGAGAACTGCATGTTAGTAACTTCAAGGAGGTGTGCGTGTTAGAAGAGGTTCACCACGAGGTAAGTGGAACTTGATACATTTTTCAGTTCTGCCGCAATATCACAGGGAATTAGAACTTCAATCATTTCCATAGCTGCCGATGGTGTTCATATGCACGAAGTTACAAAAGTCTGTCACACATTTTTCCGTTTGAGTGTGCTTCTGTAGTGTATATGCAAGGTGGTGAGACTCCGATGCGGGCGTATAAGCAGAGACATGGAGGGACTGAATTATTGTGGTGGCATTTGAGTCTTTCCGATGTGAGCGCGGTAGACGCGGAAATTTGTAGTACGGAGATGTTATCACGAAATGCCTCCAGACAGGACCAACGTACTGTTATTCTTGTCTTCCTGCTGAAGGATAAACACCGTTAGACATCTATTGGACATGGGGCAGCACGTCTGTCAAGAACCACCATTGTGGAATTGAGTGGTAAAGGGTGCTGCTGCTTCATGATAACGGACGTCCTCAGGTCGCAAGTTCGTAACCTAGAAGCTACGTTAACTCAAGTGAGAGACACCTGAACACCCACCGTGTGGTCCTCATCGCTCCCCATGTGATTATCACGCCTTTGGTTTCTTAGAAAAGACCTTGAAGGGTCGACGATTCCTGTCGGACGAGGATGTGCAGTAGGCAGAACACAGTGTTTTACCAAACCGGTATCTGCAATTTGGCGTGACGGACGAATGATTGCCTCAATGCTCACGGAGATTTTGCCTGGTTGGCAGGACTGTACAGCCTTCGAACAGAGACAGTTTCATCGTCCCTTATAGACTGACATCCGACCATGTCTTCTGGGTACTTCACTTTTTTTGAAGGCAATATATGATGTTTACGGCATAAGGATATAAACGACAGTGTGGGAGAAAGCAATAAGTGATTGTGTCCTTAATAAGTGTTTATCCCAAGCACAGTAAGTACAGGCACAACTGTCACAAATGTGTAGCTCATTTGTAAAATGAAGAAAAAGTGCAATAAATATGCTGATTTTGTCATTGCACTGTCATACGTAACACATTAAAACAGGTTGGCATAGATCTTCGAGAAGAAACACACGTGTTAGGGCTTCGACGATGCTATGTGTGTTTGTAGTTCTATACTTACATTGGACTACTGTAATGTGTTATGTATGCTAGTACGTTGATAAGGGAGTAAGGTACATAATGCATGGAGGCGATGAAGCTGTGTTGTCAGATTCAAAGAGAGAACTACAATTCCTGTTGGAAAGTGTCATACAAGAGAGAAAAAGAGTATGAAATGAGGATAAATAATCATCATCATCATTTTCTTGGGCCTTTGTCCCACTTAAGGCGGGGTCAGCCCTGTTACTATGGATTTGGCAATGTTAGTGTCAGAGGGTGGTCGGATGGCCTTCCTGTCGCCAACCCGTACCCCCCGTGACCAAAGTAGTGTAGCCCAGCTGTCTACGTCTAGTGCAACCTAGGAAATAGTGCGAACGATTTCAAACGTCTGCGAGTCGTGTAACTGAGGCAGGACATGGGTACCAGCCCGGCATTCACCTAGTGGGTTGTGTAAAACCGCCTAAAAACCTCATCCAGGCAAGCCGGCACACCGGCCCTCGTCGTTAATCCGCCGGGCGGATTCGGTACGGGGCCGGCGCGCCTGCCCGAGTCCAGGAAGCAGCACATTAGCGCTCTCGGCTAACCTGGCGGGTCGAAATGAGGATAAATTAAAGAACAATAAATGTTATGAAAATCAGAAAACAAACTTATGCAAAATTATCGTTGAATGGAAGCACTTCTTAACCAGTAAAATCTTTTAGATTAAACAGAAAATACAGGCAGTGCGAAGGAATTAAAATGGAGAGTATCTGCCCGTAAAACAGTTTCAAAAATGTCGTATGTCTGTTACAGCAAAAAGAAAGTTACTGAGAAATAAAGAAAGAAATCAGTAATTTGTTTTATCTGAAGTGTAATATTATATGATGGTCAAAAAGGGAAATGGAGGATACCTCGATGATTCCGAAATGTAATTATGGAGAAAAATGCTCAAAACGACGTGGACTGACAGAATGAGGAACTTCTAAGACCAAGAGAACAAAGAATGGTACTAGAAAGGAAAATTGTGCGACGCCGTTAATCAGCAGTCTACTATTCCCGGCCATGTCACTACTCGAAACGCAGTCGTTTTTGCTGTGGCATTACGCGTGGGAAGGTAATTCCAGAATTCAGCATCAGTTAGTCTCCGACCAATGGTGCAAGGTGAGAAAGAATGCAGGTAGGCCGGTACTTATCTCGAATGTCAGCAGCAGATGTGAAGGGTTAACGATGAGCCTGGTCCACATTACGGCAATCCTCCGCTGTGGCGGTTAGATGAGGTCGACCGGAAGTTTTAAGACGATTACGCCTGCCTTTACGTTCCCATGCAGTCCACCATCGGGCCACTGTCGTGTCTAAATGCCTCGATATTTGCATATAGCCAGACTGAAGCAGCTGGGCTAATGGAGACCTACAATGAGGCTCTTTTCAGTCTCTATCAGCTGCTGATAACGATGTCTGACACGGGTACGTGACATCTCCACCCCCTTCAAAGTGGCCACTCAAAATCTGACGCTATTCTCACTCCTTATGTACCCTACCAGATACCACCACTAAACGCGAACAACACTAATACACTGTGGTGATCGTTCTACTTATCACTGACAGGCCATAAGTGCAACTCTAATCATTCACGCCAAAGGTGTGTACATATACGAAGTGACATTGAAATCCGACCGTGGCTTCTTGGTCTTCCACAGTTTTTGTCAGGTAGTGTGTATTGCGAAGAAATTTCGTGCAATAAACATTTAAGAAAGATTACAGGGAAGAGAGGGAGCATAATTACAAGGCTTGGTATACTGTATGCCATTAAACAACGATAAAGTTAGCAGCTGGTTAGGGATGAGGCAAAAGACAGAGGAAACTGGAGAGCCTCCAGTTTACACGTGTCATAAGACAGATACAGCAAAGAAGAAATAATTGACGTCTCTTACCCGCCCAGATACGACACAGAAGTTGGTGTTTCCCCCATATAAGAAAGTAATATGTTAAACAGTGTTGCAATGCAGTCAGTGGCATCCGCTTTAGCTGTAGCTCGCGTTCATTTACGCGATGGAGACGAAGACAGGTTTGTGGGACTTTGTGGAGAGGAAAGGTCGGCTCATTTTTCAGCAGCGTCACAATAGAGCTGCCCGCACTCTACGCTTCCGCCAGCAGTCTCTGCGCTTTGCTGAAGTTTCAGAGCAGACCGGGAACGACAGCTCACAGCTACGTACCCGCCTCAACGTGCTGATTCGAGAAACGTAGGGATTTTAATGTTAGTGTTTTGTTAAGCAATAGGATAGATTTCATGTTTCCACAGGTATAACAGATCATTGTTTCCGCAGACAAATCCACGGTTCTTAGTGACAGATGCACCGCAGGTAAACAGTAAATCTTAACAATTGACTGAACGCAGAAAATACTCCGAAAACTACTTTAGTTAGGTATGATTCTCAATACGTACTCATAAACATTTATCAGACAGTATCAGCAGTACTATAAGATTGTTCTCACACTACGCTGTTATCTACATCTACATCTATACTCCGCGAGCCACCTTACGGTGTGTGGCGGAGGGTACTTATTGTACCACTATCTGATCCCCCCTTCCCTGTTCCATTCACGAATTGTGCGTGGGAAGAACGACTGCTTGTAAGTCTCCGTATTTGCTCTAATTTCTCGGATCTTTTCGTTGTGATCATTACGCGAGATATATGTGGGCGGTAGTAATATGTTGCCCATCTCTTCCCGGAATGTGCTCTCTCGTAATTTCGATAATAAAACTCTCCGTATTGCGTAACGCCTTTCTTGAAGTGTCCGCCACTGGAGCTTGTTCAGCATCTCCGTAACGCTCTCGCGCTGACTAAATGTCCCCATGACGAATCGCGCTGCTCTTCGCTGGATCATGTCTATCTCTTCTATTAATCCAACCTGGTAAGGGTCCCATACTGATGAGCAATACTCAAGAATCGGACGAACAAGCGTTTTGTAAGCTACTTCTTTCGTCGATGAGTCACATTTTCTTAGAATTCTTCCTATGAATCTCAACCTGGCGCCTGCTTTTCCCACTATTTGTTTTATGTGATCATTCCACTTCAGATCGCTCCGGATAGTAACTCCTAAGTATTTTACGGTCGTTACCGCTTCCAATGATTTACCACCTATGGCATAATCGTACTGGAATGGATTTCTGCCCCTATGTATGCGCATTATATTACATTTATCTACGTTTAGGGAAAGCTGCCAGCTGTCGCACCATGCATTAATCCTCTGCAGGTCCTCCTGGAGTACGTACGAGTCTTCTGATGTTGCTACTTTCTTGTAGACAACCGTGTCATCTGCAAATAGCCTCACGGAGCTACCGATGTTGTCAACTAAGTCATTTATGTATATTGTAAACAATAAAGGTCCTATCACGCTTCCCTGCGGTACTCCCGAAATTACCTCTACATCTGCAGATTTTGAACCGTTAAGAATGACATGTTGTGTTCTTTCTTCTAGGAAATCCTGAATCCAATCACAAACCTGGTCCGATATTCCGTAAGCTCGTATTTTTTTCACTAAACGTAAGTGCGGAACCGTATCAAATGCCTTCCTGAAGTCCAGGAATACGGCATCAATCTGCTCGCCAGTGTCTACGGCACTGTGAATTTCTTGGGCAAATAGGGCGAGCTGAGTTTCACACGATCTCTGTTTGCGGAATCCATGTTGGTTATGATGAAGGAGATTTGTATTATCTAAGAACGTCATAATACGAGAACACAAAACATGTTCCATTATTCTACAACAGATTGACGTAAGCGAAATAGGCCTATAATTATTCGCATCTGATTTATGACCCTTCTTGAAAATGGGAACGACCTACAGAAGTATCATCTTTGGACGACAGTAAGAGAATACAGAAAGATTTGAAAAAAAAAAAAATTACACTTGGTGTAATGAATGGGAGCTCACTCTAAGTGTGGTTAAATACAAGACAATGGCTATAAAAAGGCAAAGAATTTAGGAGTCAAAGTAAGAAGCAACTGAACTGGGACCATCACGTAATATCCGTAATAGTGAAGGTGAATGGAAGACCGATTTTTTGAAAAGGTTCATGGAAAGTGCAGTGTATCTGTAAGGGAAATCACAAACAAAATGCTAGTTCCGTCAATTCCAGAATACAATTCCAGTGTTTGGAGTCCTTATCAAGTAGGCATGATTACAGACATAGTACGAATTCAGACACGCGCTGCTAGGTTCGTAACAGGTCCGTATAGCCTATACTAGAGTGTAACAGAAATACTCAACGTACATAAATGAGGATCCTTGAAAAAAAGACGACGCATATCTCGTCAAACTCGGATACGTAATTTAGGAAATCTATATTGGAAGAAGAATATGCTATCTCTCGTTACCATTATCGTATATCCCTCGTATGGTTCATAATAATACGATAAGAGAGCTTAGGACGCGTACAGACGCATACAGGCGGTCATTTTTCCTTCTTTGCGTACTCAGATGGATTAAGACAGAAAAGTGATGCCGTTGGTAAGAAGTACCCTTGGCCATACACTGTACGGTGACTTGCGAGGTATGTATATTGGTCTAGATTTTCCTATTTCTATTCCAACCAAAACTCAAGAAAAGTGTGGTTACTTATGTAACATAAATACATTTTATTGATTTATCGTATTATGACAGATGGACAACTATTTACAACAAATATATACATTTTTGTTCAAATTCACCGAGTTTCAGATTCGTAATTGGTACATAGCTTTAAGTGCAGGTTGGAAGTCCAATCAGAAGCTTCTGCAGACAAACTGTGAAGGTCTTCCGTTGTTCCTTTGGACGCTCTGAGGAAACGTTCAAATGTTGTGAGATGTACTGATTGCTGCTCTTCAACGCAGTTACATTCAGAGGAGGTTTTCGTCCCCATTAGTGTAGCAGTGCTCCACATCTGCCCAGATTAATTCAGATCCGATTCAGTAAGCACCTGTGTCGTCGAGGTAGATAAAAACCTGCTGTTCGCTCCATGGAGATTTGATTAATTGGTGATGCTTCATGGAAGATTGGTGCTGCCATTGATAGTTCCAGGCTTCTTGCAAGTTGAAGTTACTGTCCTGAAAGCTGATTGCAGCACGCTACGATGGTTTTCTAGAGTTCAGCCGCTGTGGTTATGATAGTGCAATTCATAATTGGGTTGCTAATTCTAGGTTGTTTCTTTAATCTTTTCAAGGCCTTTCAAAATGTCTGTGGTCTTCTTATGGACGGTGGTGGAATATTACTAACAAGGGAACCTCCCCATCGCACCCCCCTCAGATTTGGTTATAAGTTGGCACAGTGAATAGGCCTTGAAAAACTGAACACAGATCAATCGAGAAAACAGGAAGAAGTTGTGTGGAACTATGAAAAAATAAGCAAAATGTACAAACTGAGTAGTCCATGTGCAAGGTATGCAACATCAAGGTTAGTGTGAGCTCAGGAGCGCCGTCGTCGCGTGGTTAGCGTGAGCAGCTGCGGAACGAGAGGTTCTTGGTTCAAGTCTTCCCTCGAGTGAAAAGTCTACTTTCTTTATTTTCGCAAAGTTATGATCTGTCCGTTCGTTCATTGACGTCTCTGTTCACTGTAATAAGTTTAGTGTCTGTGTTTTGCGACCGCACCGCAAAACCGTGCGATTAGCAGACAAAAGGACGTGCATCTCCAATGGGAACCGAAAACATTTGATCGCAAGGTCACAGTTCAACCGATTCCTCCACAGGAAAACACGTCAGATATATTCTATACGACACTGGTGACGGCATGTGCGTCACATGACAGGAATATGTTGTCGACCCAACTAACTTGTACACTTGGCGAAGGGGTAAAAAGATTCTTCTACCTTGCTCGATTTAGGTTTTCTTGTGGATGTGATAATCACTCCCAAAAAGTGATGAAAACGTAAGAGTTTGGCACATGAACTGCAACAAATGAATGCAACAGTTTCACAGTCGCACAGCTTTTTTTCCCTGTGCTCTGTCAAAATATATGTTTTTAACGTTTTCAAATTTTTCCGTGTGTAGACCGTCAAATCCTGCATATGTCCAAGCAAATCTGAACATGTCCTGGAATTTTGGAGACCGATGGTCAGGGCGTGGTACACGCCGCACTAACAGTGGGGTCTCTTCACGGCACTGCCAGTGCGTCGAGGCCCAAACCCCTCCCACCCCTTTTTTCATGTTCCCTGTTGGGTCATGGCACTAAGTGTGCAGAAATCTTAACACAAAACTCCCATTCTCCGATGTAAGAGAGACAAAGAAACCTCTTCTCTGAGTAGAAACTGGACACTGATCAAACTTAACCATTCTTTTTGAATCACACAAATACTTTGGAAGTCGAACACGAGTAATTCTGAACAAGATGTTTTGAAAAAACACTTCGTGTAACATAGAAGTTCAGGAAGCCAGGTAAGAGTAAATAATAATAAGAACACAAGTGACTTTTAATTTTCTTCTGTTCGTTCTCGTTCAAGGTGTTGTAGTGGTTCCACATATTTAACGGACGCCTATTCGTTCAAAAATGATCTTCAGCATGTTGCCGTAGTGCTTCTTGTGATTGCGATACGTGCTGATTTTTGCATATTCACACTTCATGTAAAGGCGGAATTCTATCTCGTTGTCCGACCCAAGTCTGTTGATGACATAAGTAACGTATTTTCCCAGCATCCAGCTAATGGCGTTGGTTTTTAATTTCGGAAAGTATGTCATGTCTGGTCTCAGGAGGAGCGATGGCGTTATATATTCCATCGAGGATCTGTTGAGAAAGGCGATTTGTTGCCTGATCCAATTCCAGTTATTCACATTGCCGCCACAGTTGAATCTTTGGATGAGTGTATCCACCAGATTGCATTTTCCAGAAAGGTGTGTCTGGTTTAAACCGATCCCATATAGTCTCTCGTTGGTGCTGATGACATTGTTAACTGTTTTGTACCATGCGGAAATAGCGTCTGTAGATAGCCCGGCATAGTTGGTGTTCCGCCATACAGCTTTCCAGTCACAATTAGGGAATTTCGTTTCAGTTTTGTTTCTGCCCTCATTTAACTTCCTTTCAAGTATGATGTCCACCGCTGTGATGCACGTGTTGGTTCTGATTTCGTCACTAAGATAACTTGCTTCGAAGAAAAAGTTCCTCACATACTGCAGACGGGCATTAATCCTACGCACATCAATCGGTGCTTGCAGACTATGGGGTGTCACAGCCTCAAAGTGCTTTGCGGTTATACATTGTGGAAGTTCTCTGAGTATATGGAAAGTCCGTTTGAGGAACAGAGCAGACGCTTTATTTCGAATATCCACCAAACCGAGGCCCCCGTTTCTGACATCCAGTATAACGGTAGTCGCACCAACCCTGAATATGTCTCCTCGCCATAAATAATTGGTAACAGTGGACATACCCCTTTCGCTACTAGCTTAGGGATTGGAAATACCTGCACAGTGAAATACGCTTTAGACAAAACGCAGGAGTTGATGAATCTGACTTTTTGCACCAGGTCCATAGTTCGATGGATGTTCTCCATTACAGCACCATGAACTTTCCTCCTAGTTTACGTCCAGTTAAAAGCAGCCATCCTCATCGGACATGCCATTAAGGTTATCCCCAAAGTTTTATGTTTGTTGTATTGTTTTGCCCATGCCAGTCGGAGGTGATCTAGGCCCTGTAGATTCAATATTTTACTTTTGTTTTCATTTGTTGTCGCTCCCGACGCTAGATAATACTTTTGGATTTCTCTTTCCAGTGTAACTGTCTTCTCCTTATTCCTTATTACAACACCCACGTCATCAGCATAAGCTCGTATGACAGTTTTCTCACCACTCAATGTTATGCCTGTTAATCTTGCGTGGACAGTGCGGAGAAAGGGCTCTAAAGATACGGAAAATAAAAACATAGATAAGGGACTGCCCTTTGTAACCCCTCGCCTTATATGTATAGGTTTAGATGTTGGGCCATTGATTGCTATTTTCGCATTTATACCTGTTGCAATATTTCTTAGCATGTTGACAATCTGAGGGTGGAAAGCCATTCTTGACAGCGTCGCAAGGAGGTATCTATGACTACGGGACCACAGCGCTCCTGAGCACAGATTATCCTAGATGTTGCATATCTTGCACATGGACTACTCAGTTTGTATATTTTGCTTATTTTTTCCATAGGTCCACACAACTTCTTACTGTTTTCTCGAGTGATCAGTGTTCAGTTTTTCAAGGCCTATCCACTGTGCCAACTTATAACTAAATCTGAGGTTCAAAAATGGTTCAAATGGCTCTGAGCACAATGGGACTTAACATCTGAGGTCATCAGTCCCCTCGAACTTAGAACTACTTAAACCTAACTAACCTAAGGACATCACACACATCCATGCCCGAGGCAGGATTCGAACCTGCGACCATAGGGATCGCGTGGTAACAGACTGACGCGGCTAGAACGGCTTTTTCTTCTTTTTTTTTGTTCGCTTTCGTTCGTTGCATCTGCTCGGGGAGGACGTCGTAAGACACCCGTTTTAGGTTCGTTGTTGATCGCTTAACTCAGTGTTTTTTATTACTGAGGGCAGCTAACCCTCTGACCGAACACGTTGAGCTACCGTGCCGGCTGAGAACCACTCGGTCACACCGGCCGGCCTATTATTTTTTAATTTTTGTTTTTCATTTGTCTACCAATGTTCATAGAAGAGTGCTACACGAATATTTTCTAATGTATACTGAAATAAAGTTGTCCTTATTTGTCTACTACTTGTTGGGTGAATGAATTAAAAGAGAAAAAGTTAATAAATGAATGGGAAAAATTTATTGAAATTGTTTTAGATAAAATTCCTATGGTGTATCTTAATTCATAATTAGTTGCAGGCACCTGTTTTCGGAAAAGTGATCTGTTATGGGTGATTTACCATGAAATTATTGCGAACTGGTGAAATCTTGAGCAATGTCAACCACCTTTCTTTGCCGAATCAGAGTCATGCGAAGAAACATCGCTGTGGCAAACCTGTTTTCTCGCGAAGCTCGTATTGTTCGAAATTTCTGTGTTTCGAATGTTTTCTACTACCGGTACCATCCAAGGGCATGCACCACACCGTCCTGAAGAATTAAGACCTGATATATGAATTAAATATAATAATATGAGAGTTAAGAGACTGTAGTTCCTGAAAATGCTATAACCGATATATTTATAACGCCCTTCTATCCAATAACATGATAGGAAACATTCGTGTAGTAACTTCTTACGGCCATGGGCAGAGAACCGAACAAAATTAAACAAAATAATATAAACAAAAACAACATTAGAGTGTAGAACAGGGGGAGCAAAGAAGTCACACCGCGGCACTAGCCTCTGTGCCACTAGCTGCACTGAGCGTATTTCGCGCTAAAAGGCGTCTTTCACGGTCGTTTTCTCAGATACGGTAGAGTATCTACAGATAAGCAGAGAAACGTGTTCGCTTATTTTGACTCCCATGGAGCGGAGTTTCTAGGAAATCGGGTTATGGCACTTGCCGTGCTTTCCTCGTGACTAGGAAAGAGCTAAACCTGTGATCTGAGGACTGTTGCAGTGACACCACAAATGGTTCCCGTTAACTTCTGGGGATTATTGTTACGAGTTTTGATTTTAGCTGCCACATTCCGGAGATGGATTTTGTATATCGGAGACCTGTGTAAGGTCACATCTAGGTAATCTGGAATGTTGTAATATATGATTATAGTACATGAGTACTCCAAGTATTTGGTTGTTCAACTGAAGTAGGAGCTCATAATTGCACGGAGTTACTTACATCACTATGAAAACTAACATGAAGTGACATTGAAAAGAACGAAAATCATATGAATTTGGTGAAGTTTATGTATAAATATCCTATGAAATACAAAAATCGGTAGGTTAATCCGGTATTGGCGCTTTTCTATAGTACTATTGCACTAAATTTGTGCACATTGCCAACTCCTTGGTTGAAGTTGAAGACTACAAGGCAAAACAGTAATTGCTGTGAGCTCTCTCGTACTTATAGCTAAATTTACGCATTGCTTCAGAATAGATAGCCTATGACTTGAGTGGGACGTACTTAATAACATTTTGGAACAGTGAGAGATTGTAAACATGAATTCTGGTGCTAGAACCGTGGGATGTTGAGCTCAGCAAAGTTTCCGCTGGACATTAGTACTTATGTACGCGTTACTTAAAGCGGGCAACTAAGCATACACTAAATCATGAGTAAATGACAGTCAGCAGCACAATGCCAAATAAATAAACTAAAGCAAATGGGAAAGGTTCTCTAGGTTTAGATGCGCCAGAAGGTGCACATCAGTATAGTACCTAGTGAAAAAAAATATACTGACTTTGAGGGCCAAAACGAAATTGACAATTCCTGATTTCTCTAGAGATATTCCAATCTATGCTGCGGTAGTGCACAATACCATGAAAGGAAAACAGTTGTTGTGGATGGAAAAACGAATGAACAGACGGGCGACGAGAGCAATCTGCATATTTCTTGGAAAGTAACTTTCTTTGGAGGACGAATATTCATTTCCAAATTACTTGTGGATGAAAGAGCATAATTGCAGATTCCTTCTGTATCATGTACGACACAAATAGGAAGCCGGACACTTAGTTTGTGGTCTACACTCTATTAAAGCAATGCGTATTTCATTTTGTGATGCGAGAGCTTCGCTCCTCCGTTAATATTTCTCACTATTGAAAAAAAAAAAAATTCTTAGCAGCCTAGACTATTCAGTTAACAGTCTCATGTGATATTTGCGGCAAAACTTCATTTTGCGCCTCCTTTTTCCTGGAAACTACTTCGTACTGTACTCGAGGCGGGCGCGGAAGCAGTAAGGCGCCACGTGCAGTGTGTCTTCCCATTCCGCTTCGTTTGAAAGCACACGTGTGAGAGCAGGTTCGATTCGTATCTACAAGATTCGCGTATCACGTGATGTAGATTTAGGCATGAATATATACGTACAAAAGAAGCTTCTAAACAAAACGGCAACTACGTGAAAAATGAGGTGCCGTGACATACACTGTCTTGGGAGAGAGCTCGCGGCATGGAGTCAGGGGTTTGGAGCCCTTGCATGCCTGCGTATTGAAACAAAGCTACTGGCATTTCGTAAGGGTTAGAGGAATTGTGGATAATTATATCTTCTCTTTCTTTCAGCAGTGCTCTTATAGCCATGCTAGTTAAGCACGTGGCGTTGCCGGATATGTATTTATTCCAGCGTTCTTTAAGTCCATCTTTTCCTCCCCCCTCTCTGTCTGTCTCCTCTACTTCCTTATGTCCCTCTCCTCGTCCCTCTTCTCTGTCCATCTGCTCCTCTGCCTTGTTTCTATCCACCTGCGACTTCCCCTTCTCTCTATCAATTTGCATGTTCCCCTTCTCTCTGTCCATGTGCTCCTCCTCCCTCTGTCTATCTACTTCTGTTCCCTGTGTCTATCTGCTCTGCAGCCCTCTTCTCATCTACAAGAGGTTGCTGGTTCTCACCGCGACAATATTTTTTGGCCGATAGTAGGTGATACGTGTTCCACGTTTGTTTGAAATCGATTCAGTAGTTTAGGAGATGTGAAACGTCCATCCATACATACATCTCCTTTTATAATATTGTATGGATTCATAGCAGAAATGTTTGTCTTGTTTTACTGCTAGAGACTTAATGTTTCTACCAGTAACATATAAGATTGCACAAATGAGTGAATTTGTCTGAGACAGCGATGTCGCTTTGTCGCTTTGTATATTCGACTATCTGTTAAAATAAACAAAAATTTAAAATGGTTAATTATTGCTAAACATTCTCTGAGCTGCGAATCTCAGTGACAGTACTGTAGGAGAAGTATTTCTAATGCCTGCAGTCGATGTTGTTCAATTTTCACTTTGGTTGGCACCACAGTGACACTGTATTTATGAAATGACAAAATTTTCGCCTGGCATCGGCCTCCAGCACGCGAATTAATTTGTTCTACTATATACACTCCTGGAAATTGAAATAAGAACACCGTGAATTCATTGTCCCAGGAAGGGGAAACTTTATTGACACATTCCTGGGGTCAGATACATCACATGATCACACTGACAGAACCACAGGCACATAGACACAGGCAACAGAGCATGCACAATGTCGGCACTAGTACAGTGTATATCCACCTTTCGCAGCAATGCAGGCTGCTATTCTCCCATGGAGACGATCGTAGAGATGCTGGATGTAGTCCTGTGGAACGGCTTGCCATGCCATTTCCACCTGGCGCCTCAGTTTGACCAGCGTTCGTGCTGGACGTGCAGACCGCGTGAGACGACGCTTCATCCAGTCCCAAACATGCTCAATGGGGGACAGATCCGGAGATCTTGCTGGCCAGGGTAGTTGACTTACACCTTCTAGAGCACGTTGGGTGGCACGGGATACATGCGGACGTGCATTGTCCTGTTGGAACAGCAAGTTCCCTTGCCGGTCTAGGAATGGTAGAACGATGGGTTCGATGACGGTTTGGATGTACCGTGCACTATTCAGTGTCCCCTCGACGATCACTAGTGGTGTACGGCCAGTGTAGGAGATCGCTCCCCACACCATGATGCCGGGTGTTGGCCCTGTGTGCCTCGGTCGTATGCAGTCCTGATTGTGGCGCTCACCTGCACGGCGCCAAACACGCATACGACCATCATTGGCACCAAGGCAGAAGCGACTCTCATCGCTGAAGACGACACGTCTCCATTCGTCCCTCCATTCACGCCTGTCGCGACACCACTGGAGGCGGGCTGCACGATGTTGGGGCGTGAGCGGAAGACGGCCTAACGGTGTGCGGGACCGTAGCCCAGCTTCATGGAGACGGTTGCGAATGGTCCTCGCCGATACCCCAGGAGCAACAGTGTCCCTAATTTGCTGGGAAGTGGCGGTGCGGTCCCCTACGGCACTGCGTAGGATCCTACGGTCTTGGCGTGCATCCGTGCGTCGCTGCGGTCCGGTCCCAGGTCGACGGGCACGTGCACCTTCCGCCGACCACTGGCGACAACATCGATGTACTGTGGAGACCTCACGCCCCACGTGTTGAGCAATTCGGCGGTACGTCCACCCGGCCTCCCGCATGCCCACTATACGCCCTCGCTCAAAGTCCGTCAACTGCACATACGGTTCACGTCCACGCTGTCGCGGCATGCTACCAGTGTTAAAGACTGCGATGGAGCTCCGTATGCCACGGCAAACTGGCTGACACTGACGGCGGCGGTGCACAAATGCTGCGCAGCTAGCGCCATTCGACGGCCAACGCCGCGGTTCCTGGTGTGTCCGCTGTGCCGTGCGTGTGATCATTGCTTGTACAGCCCTCTCGCAGTGTCCGGAGCAAGTATGGTGGGTCTGACACACCGGTGTCAATGTGTTCTTTTTTCCATTTCCAGGAGTGTATTTCGGCTCGAAACCATTTTAAGCGGTTTTGAAGCGCTGTAGGGTAAGTCACATGCTAAAACGGAAAAACCGATGTATCTTTGTTTATCTACTGGGTTTCGGTAGGTATCCGTACAGACATCTCAACATGGAAATGTTACACTGCAGTCGGTTTCGACAATTCATAGTATACAAATGCTTAAGTTCTACCCTGGTACCAAGTTACATAGAGTTACCGAAGGATAGATTCCTACATAAAACGAATTTTTCATCCACAGTATACCGAACAGAGTAAACAAGACGAAAATGTAACACAGGATGCACAAAGGTAGTATCCTATGAAAATCCTATTGCTAACCCACTAATAAATAATAAATGGTCATTGGTAGACTTTTGGTATATTCCCATTTCAATCCATGTTAATAGCTACGCATCAAAATTAAAAATAAAATATTCTTTTGTATCATCTGTGAGAATTGTTTCAAGAGCAGTGGATAGAGAGTAGAGTGTTTGTGCAGGTGTATAAAGTACCAGCTAAGCAGAACATGGGAACAGTATACAAGAACCAGATTTGGGTATTACATCTATACGTAAAGATAAGCCAGTATTCAGACACGTACAAATAGGAGGTCGATAATGACACACATTTATAGGCAGAGCGTTCCACATCCAGTTCAGTCACTTGAACTGTTCTTTGGTCTTCCCTGATTACCAGGAGCGGATTAGCGGCACAAGCAGCTAAATCGGGATGTTGGCACTGTTGATGAACACGTACAGAATGTTGTGCGTTGCTGTGTCGTTGGATGCTAACAAGGTTCGGATATTGCTTGGGACCTGATGACCAAGAACCAGAAGATAATTTAAAAGGACATTGCAGGAATAAGTGGTTTCAATCTTCTTTCTCTCCGCAAACACAGAGCGGTGTGGTGCTTAGGTTGAGATGATAGAGGTGGTTCTTGATCTTCCAATGGTTAAAATTCAGCCGTACTATATCCGTGATGACGCTCCTCGATGTTTGTATCTTAATATGCCCTCAATACTCTTGAAACCGTGGGATAAATTAGTGCGTAGTGGCTGCCATTGATTTTAGATGTCCTCGACTACTCCTCTTGCCAGTCCAATGACAACCGCTTTCTGAGCTTGCGGATAGTATCGGTAAGAGGTAGTTTATTATATATAACAGTTCCTTGTAGAGACGTTTGCCATGCTAGGACGTCTACTTGTTTATTTCCAGGTACCCTGGAGTGGTCTTTCATCCATTTCATCACGACGTTGCGACAGTTCCTCTGGACCCAAAACACAACGTCGATAATTACTGAAATTATAGAGCTGAAACAACTATTTGGATGGTTCTAATCAGTTGTAAAGTTGATATATTTTCAGAGATTATCTCTATTATTCCCGCTGTGGTTGTCTGCATTTTTTATTTTATTTTACACGTCTTGTTCCGTAGGACCAAATGGAGGGGCAAATCTCCAAGGTCATGGAACGTGTCAGTACATTAAATCAGAACATAAAAGTAATAACAGATAAAATAAAATGTTTATGAACCAAAAAAAGACAAGCCATAAGTTTAAGTAAACGCAATCAACAATATAACACAGGAATCAGCTTAATTTTTCATGGAACTCCTCGACAGAATGGAAGGAGTGATCCATGATGAAACTCTTCAGTTTCGGTTTGAAAGCGCGTGGATTAGTGCTAAGATCTTTGAATTGTTGTGGTAGCTCATTGTACGTCGATGCAGTAATATACTGCACAACTTTCTGCACAAGACTCAGGGAAGTGCGGTCGAAATACAGACTAGATTTCTGCCTAGTATTAACTGAGCGAAAGCTGCTAATTCCTGGGAATAATTTGATACTGTTAACAAGACGCGACTGTAAAGAATATATATAGCGAGAGGCCAAGGTCAGAATATCGGGACTAACGAACACAGGTCGATAAGAGGTTCGCGAACTTACACCACTTATTGCCCGAACCGCCTGCTTCTCAGGCAAGAATACCCTTTGAGAATGAGAGAAGTTACCCCAAAATACCCGACCGGATAGCCCCGGCACGAATCCGCCAGGCGGATTAATGACGACGTCCAGTGTGCCGGCCAGCGTGTGGATGGTTTTTAAGGCGGTTTTCGATCTGCCTCGGCGAATGTGGGCTGGTTCCCCTTCTTCCGCCTCAGTTACACTACGCGAACACCGCAATTACTCTACCACGCAAACACTGGGGTTACACTCATCTGGAATGAGACGTCCCCGAGGGGGGAGTGGGGGTGGGGGTGTCAAATGGGGGCCGAACCGCACAATAACTCTGGGTTCGGTGTGGGGCGGCGGTGGGGTGAGTGGACTGCTGTAGCCTGTTGTGGGGTTGTGTGCCACTGAGGGCTACTGCAGGGTCGAAGCCTCTCCGTCGTTTCTAGGTCCTCAGTTCAATACATACATACCTACATACATACCCCAAAATTTAATACCATACTTCATAAGCGAATGAAAATAAGCAAAGTAGACTATTTTCGTGTCGAACTATCACCTACTTCAGACACCGTTCGAGTAGTAAAAATTGTAAAATTAAGTCTCTGAACAAGGTCCTGAATGTGGGCTTTTCAAGACAGTGTACTATCTATCTGAACACCCAGAAATTTGAACTGCTCAGTTTCACCAATTATATGCCCATTCTGTGAAATTAAAACGTCGGATTTTATTTTATTTTTGAATTGTGTGCTAGAAACAGTGAAAACTAAGTTCGTTATGATTTAGCGTTAGTTTGTTTTCTACAAGCCATGAACTTATGTCATAAACTGCACTATTTGAAACCGTGGTAATGTTGCAGACAATATCCTTTACTACCAAGCTAGTGTCATCAGCAAACAGAAATATTTTAGAATCATGTGTAATACAGGAGGGTATATCATTTATATAAATACGGACCAGGAGTGGCCCCAGCACTGGTCTCTGAGGCACCTCCGATTTGACCATGTCTCACTCAGACCCCACATCATAGTTATTCTCAACATTGTGGATAATAACTTTTTGCTGTCTGTTTTTAAAGTGAGAAGTGAACCAACTGTGAGCTACTCTCCGTATTCCATAATGGTCCAACTTCTGGAGCAGCATTTTGTGATCAAGACAATCAAACGTCTTAGTTAAATAAAAAAGATGCCTAGCGTTCGAAACCTTTTGTTTAATCCATTCAGCACCTCACAGAGTTGTTAAACCACTTCTAAAACCGAACTGTAGATTTGATAGCAAATTATGTGAAATAAAATGATTAATTATCCTTACATACACAGCCTTTTCACTAACTTTAGCAAACACTGATAGTGTAGAAATAGGTCTAAAATTGTCTACGTTATCTTTGTGTCCATTTTTATAAAGTGGCTTTACTACTGAGTACTTTAATTGTTCAGGAAACTGGCGATTCTTAAGGCAAAAATTACAAATATGGCTAAGTACTTGGTTAACATGTGTAGCGCTGTAATTTAACATTCCGTTAGGCACTCCATCACATCCACGAGAGTCCTCAGTCTTCAGTGATGTAATTATTGACTCAATCTCCCCCATGTCAATATTACACAGGAGTATTTCAGACATCGGTCTCGGAAAGGCATTTTCCAAGGGAGTTATATGGTACGCTGTAGAAACTAAGTTTTTATTTAATTCACCAGCAACGCTCAGAAAGTGACTGTAAAATACAAGGAACTGACTAACCTTTTACTAACAGAACGACCAATCAGAAATGAAGAACGAATAAAAACATTGCCTTTGGCTGTGCTACAATTTCCCTTCACCCTGGTTGGAAAACCAGTCTGCATCAGATCATATGAATTTAGGAGATCTTCCAAAATTCTTTTTCTTGCACAGTCACATACAAAATCAATACTGAAATCACCACATATAACTAATATTTGATACTTCCTATAAAGTGAACCAAGAACCCTCTCTGCCGCGCGGGGTAGCCGTGCTGTCGGGGGCGCCTTTCCATGGTCCGCGCGGCTCCCCCGTCGGAGGTTCGAGTCCTCCCTCGTGCATGGCTGTGCGTGTTGTCCTTAGCGTTAAGTTACTTTAAGTTAGATTAAGTAGTGTGTAAGCCTAGGGACTGATGACCTCAGCAGTTTGGTCCCATAGAACTTACCGTGAATTTCTAATTTCCAAGAACCCTCTCTAGCTTGAGCAGAAATGCTCTGAAGTCTGAGTTAGGGGACCTATAAACAACAACAATTAGAAGTTAAGTTTCACTAAATTTGACTGTCCCCGCACTACATTCAAATACCTCTTCAGTGTAATGCCGTGACACGTCCACGGACTCAAATGGAATACTGTTCCAGCTAACCTGCATCCTCGTAAAGGAAGCCTCTGAATTGTCAAATTTGTTTAAGTGGTGCTCCGATATACCAGTAATTTCAGAGTCAACATCTATAAGCAGTTCACTAACTTTACCTCTAATCCCTCTTATGTTTTGATGAAATTTGCTAATTTCTTCACTATCTGGATACCTGACCTTTACTTAATGTGATTCCTTAGTTAGAGGGACTTCCTTTAAGCAGGGATACCTATCACCTGTCTTCAATCTACAAAAGGTGCAGCTCTAACACCAAATACTACAGGAATTTTTCCATGAGTGATCCCATCACCGCCCACAAGATTGTCACCCATAAGCTTTGTCAATCTCACTCTCCCATACCTACTTCCCATACCTGCGGGCCATGCCTAGTGAACTCGTTCTACTGATGGAGTCATCTTGCACCACTGCAATATGAGCCATGACATCCGCCATGAGTACCTCCTCCAAACCCGTCTTAACGTGCCCAACAGCAGTCTTAAGATGAGGCCGATCATGACCCTAAAACAGCTGCACGGAGTATAGATTAGTGCCAGCAGTTTGAGTAGCTGTCTTTACCATGTTACCGCCTACATAATATTCCCCGCCCCTATCAAGACTATTCCCATCTCCATCCACAATCTCTATTTGATCCTCTTTCGTAAAATTCCTACATAACTCCCCTATGTTGACAGTCACCTGAGCCAACCCTGCTAGGCTTCACAATGTTGGTGACCTGAACCAGCAGTTCTTCCAAAACGTCAGTTAGCTCGTCTGTCGTTACAGTGGAATGAGGATCCAGCTTGTATAGGCCTTGTCGTTTGATTTGTAGTACCCATCAGGCACTACCAGCGCCGTCACTAGACTTGGACGCATCTGTATGCACCACACACGCATTGTGATAATGAGACAGGAATCATGTTGTCGTTGCGTTAGTTGGGGCGTGGTTTTGTAACGTTAAGCGGGCCCTGACACGAATCTGCCTAACCAAGGTTTCGTATGACCTGTTGTACTGCGGTAGAAGAGAACATTTCCACATCTTGTGTCTAAATGCCTGCATCCCCATATATTCTGCAGCGATGGGTGGAAGTGATTCATCTATCTTCAACACACATAGTAGGATGTTAATTCCCAGATTTTTCCGTCATGGGGCTAATATTCGCCGAAACAGAGGTGCAGGAGAAATTTCTTGCAGAAGAATATTCATCGCAAATTTAAAGGTGGTTAATTCGCTTCAAGCAATAATGCGTTGGTAGGGGTTGACATGAGCGTCCCAGCAACTGCATGCAAGGCTCAGTAGTGCACAGTGTCCAGTCTATGGAGCGCACTGTCTGATGCCGATCTGTAACACATGTGTCCATAGTTAAAGTGTGTCGTTAGTAGGGAGATCAGAGTTACACCATACTGCAGTCGTAGCTCTCACGAAATTGCAGTCTTTTTCACATCTGGTAATGGTACGGATGGTATGAGGAGCACATCATAGTTTATCATTTATAATCATCCCAAGATTTGTGTTGTTCTTGCTACTGGAAAAGAAGGTTGTAGCAGTTGCATTGTTTGAGGAATTGGAATTCTATGGCGAGTAAGGATCGTAAGAGTAGACTTTTTATTGCAGATTTCGAAGCCACTTTCTGTACACCACTCATGCAGACGTATGAGAGCAGTGTGCATTTTCAGATGACAGGACGCAAGAGTACTGTCTTCGGAATAGAAGCATGCGTTGTCTGCGTATAGTAATATTTGGATGTTACAGGCAAAGGGGTCTGGAAGGTCTACAGTAAAGAAACTGACTAATAAGGGAGCCATGGCTGATCCTTGCGAGAGTTCTCTGCTCGTTTCTCAGGATCCCAGTGTGACTTCCTGTTGCAAAACGATTGTCTCAGAAAGTTAACAATGTTACGTATGAGTGATTTTTGAATCTTAAGTTTCTCCAGTTTTTATCAAAGACTGACAAGACGACGTTGTATACTTTAGCCTAGTCTATGAACGCTACCTTCATACAATCATTCCGACAGATTTTAGCTTTATATCAGTAACTAACCGTAGGAATTCCATTGTCCCTTTTCTTTTTCGAAACCCGACATGTTTTGCCGCTAATATTTTCTTTTCCCCAAACTACCATTCTAAGTGCCGCTTAATAATCCTTTCCAATACCTACGCCGATAACGGTAGTAAGGAGATAGGTCGATACGACTCGAGTTCATCTCATATTTTTCCCGAATTATAGATGGGGACGAAACGACATGTTTGGAGTCCAACCGCTATTTTTAATTTTGAGCAGTAGCAGTTTCCTTTTGTGTAAGATGTGACGTATCACTGAGTAGTCAGTATAATCTGGGCCAGGTGCAGTACCCTTCCCTTGGGAGAACGGAATCTGTGGAGTTTTTCCAGAGAAAAGGGTTGTGTAATGAAACTGTAATGCTCTTCATATTGTCACGTAGAAGAAGGTGTAATTAGATGAATGACGAACACTAACTTCGCTTAACGAAGGGTTATTCGGCACTTGCACATACAAAAGCGCGGAGCGAACTGCCTCCGTCCCGAACACATACGGTATACATAAAGGTGCTGGACATTCCAGTACAATGATTCTTGACATTTGTGGATACTTCTAGAATGCACTCGAACGGACCATAGAAATTAAAATTTCATAGGTCAGGTGGATTTTGAACTCACAACCCTCCCTGAAACAGTTCAGTAGCATAACCACTACACCACGGTGACTGTGCTACTCATCTTCTTCTGCGACATTGCTCCCTCCTTGAGAGAACAGCGTCTCGCTGTTACGTCCGCCTAGTCCGGGAACGAGTCATCGGTCCTGCATACTCCGACTCCCGATGACTGATGTTCATATGGCTCTGAGCACTATGGGACTTAACATCTGTGGTCATCAGTCCCCTAGAACTTAGAACTACTTAAACCTAACTAACCTAAGGACATCACACACATCCATGCCCGAGGCAGGATTCGAACCTGCGACCGTAGCGGTCACGCGGTTCCAAACTGAAGCGCCTAGAACCGCACGGCCACAATGGCCGGCTTGCCGAGCTTCCTCAGCTCTGGTTAACACCTGGCCGATGTAGTCGTCGTCCACGTTTAATACAAGGTATCCAAGTATTTTGGTTTCTTTTGCTCCAAAGAGACACTTTCTTATATTAAGTTCCAGTGCGCCTTGTTGGAGAAACTTAAGGACGGCCCTCAGTCTTTTTACGTGTTCATCAAATGTCTCGGAGAACACTATAATGTCATCTAAATAACAATGACACATTGTCGACTTCAGGTGACGTAGAAGATTATCCATCAGCCGTTCAAAAGTTGCTGGTGTATTACAGAAACGAAACGGCATTACCTTAAACTCATACAGGCCCTCAGCGGTGATGAATGCAGTTTTCTCACGATCAGCCTCATCTTCTTCGATTAGCCAGTATCCCGAGTACACGTCCATGATTGAGAAATCTAGTGTATCGTCAATTCGTGGAAGGGGGTAAACGTTCTTATTAAGTTTCCTGTAAGCAACACAAAAGCGCCAACTGCCATCCATTTTCCAGACGAGTACCACTGGTGACGACCATGGGCTCTGAGAAGGCTGAATGATGTCATTCTTCATCATTTTCTCTAATAATTCTCGAGAATTATTCGATGTTCCGTTGCTGACACACGGTATGCTCTCTGGCTTATTGGTTGATGGTCTTCAGTGCTAATCCAGTGCTTCACCGTCGATTTGTCTAATTTGCTCCTCACCTGTGGATTGAAGCATTCAGAGAACTCTTGAAGAGTGGCAAGTAACTTCTTCTGTTGTTCCTTAGTGAGATCTGGTGATAGTCGGGCTAGGAGATCTTGTCTCGTAGTGGCAGCGCTAATTTCGCCCACAGACTCGGCATGGGAGGTTTCAATGACGCTAAGCTGTTCTATTGTTACACACATGCGTCTTGGAAGAATCTGCGGTTCTCGGGGACAGTTAACTATCCACAATTCACCGAATCCGTTCTTAAATGAGACGACAGAGGCTGGGATGACCAAGCTATTCGTCAGTGGTATGCTTCTCTTACATTCCACTACAAGATCCATGGGTTGATGCATAGCATGACACATGACTGTTACCTTTCTAGCGCTGACTGCAGGAATGATCACTTCATCTGGCACACATATTCTCCACAAATTTGGATGCGCATCTTCCTGTCCACAGTATCTCATCTCGACTAGCATAATCTTCGAGCGACCACAATCCATAATTGCCTGAGAAGCTTTCAAAAAGTCCCATCCGAGAATGACATCATGACTACATTCTTGTAAGACGAGTAATTCTAAGGGCTGTGTATGGCCACTTATACCCACACGAATGACACATCTTCGTGTAGGTTTTACATATTTCCCATTAGCCACCTTCAGCAGAGATGTTTTTTTGTCGACGAATACGGTTTTCAGAAAACTGGCGACGGTACTTCTTCGAAATGACTGAAGATGATGCTCCAGAGTCCACAAGAGCTTGGGTTTGTTTGCCAGCCATGAAGATAACGACGTAGTTTTCTATCATTTTTGTAGTGATCTACGGAGGAGGATTTTTCTCTTCGGGGCCCTCACCTAGAAGGAAGGTCACACCCTTCAGTATTCCATGTTGCGGCGGCTAGGTGATAGGCTGGAGCTTCTAAACAGCGATGGAGACCTTGATCGACCTGTTGGGAGAGTCCTCTCCAGCGGCGATGGTGACCTGCGCCGTCCTGCACCCATATCTTCTCGTTCATCTTCGTCGTCCCGGAGTTGGCGTCGGCTAAGATCGGTCTGCTGTCTTATGACGCGGGCCTCATCAAATATGCGCCGCCTTTCTCGACAATAGCACACCACATGTCCGGGTCGCCCTCAGTGGATACATACTGGTAGGTTATCTTGGGTCCTCCAGACCTCAGTCTTCCTTGGTGCCAAAACAGATTCCTCATGCGGCATTGTAGAAACGTAACTTCTCCCGGGTCTTGCCTTTTTCACCGTTCTAAAGGGAAATGAGGGACTAGAGATTGGGTTCAATGTCTTTTCCTACTTCCTCCCTTATGACGTCTCGGTTTTTGCTCTCCGTGCAACTGCTTTCTGAACTTCCTCGCTCACTATCTGACGAAGAACACTTGTGAAATCAGTTCCTTTCTCCATCACATTTGGAAGCCGTTAAAACCTCTTGCGTGTAATTCTTTTTTGGTGCATTGTCTCTATATACTGGCACCATTTTATGATGCCGTCTGCTGTCGAAACCTCCTTTAGGAGTAGAGCATCATACACGTCCTCAGCAATATCCTTCATAAGATGTGCAACCTTATCTTTCTCCTTCATTCTAGGATCCACTACTTTACACAGCTCCAAGACGTCTTGAATGTAGGATGCTGTAGTTTCTCCTGGACGCTGTGCCCTGCACTTTATCTTCACCCTTACACTTCTGTCGTTGTGTTTCGCCGAAATACTTGCGCAGTTCCGCCTGGAATACTTCCCAGCTCGTGAACTTCTCCTCGCTGTTCACATACCATTGCTTGGCAGTGCCCTCCAAGTAGAAAAAAACGTTTGCCAAACACACGGTGTCATCCCATTCGCTGAATTTGGCTATATGCTCAGATACCTTCAGCAACTGGTTTGGATCTTGGCCATCGTCACCAGAGAACCCAGAGGGATGTCTCATGTAGTGGCACACAGTTGCTGTCATTGTAACGTCCTTTTCTTCTGTCTCCGATAGATTGCTATCTGTTGAACATGGCTCGAATGCGGTTTTCTCACCACGTAAACGGCAGCTCTGTCGTGGCCTGATGGGAGCCACTGTGTCGTAGATAATGGGCGCTATCACAAAGTCCAATACCCAGCGTCTCCACCAGAATACTGTCACGTAGAAGAAGGTGTAATTAGATGAATGACGAATACTAACTTCACTTAACGAAGGTTTATTCAGCTCTTGCACATACAAGAGCGCAGAGCGAACTGCCTCCGGCCAGAACACATGCGGTATGAAGGGTGTTACAAAAAGGTACGGCCACACTTTCAGGAAACATTCCTCACACACAAAGAAAGAAAAAATTTTATGTGGACATGTGTCCGGAAACGCTTACTTTCCATGTTAGAGCTCATTGTATTACTTCTCTTCAAATCACATTAATCATGGAATGGAAACACACAGCAACAGAACGTACCAGCGCGACTTCAAACACTTCGTTACAGGAAACGTTCAAAATGTCCTCCGTTAGCGAGGATACATGCATCCACCCTCCGTCGCATGGAATCCCTGATGCGCTGATGCAGCCCTGGAGAATGGCGTATTGTATCACAGCCGTCCACAATACGAGCACGAAGAGTCTCTACATTTGGTACCGGGGTTGCGTAGACAAGAGCTTTCAAATGCCCCCATAAATGAAAGTCAACAGGGTTGAGGTCAGGAGAGCGTGGAGGCATGGAATTGGTCTCAATCTACCAATCCATCGGTCACCGAATCTGTTGTTGAGAAGCCTACGAACACTTCGACTGATGTGCAGGAGCTCCATCGTGCATGAACCACATGTTGTGTCGTACTTGTAAAGGCACATGTTCTAGCAGCACAGGTAGAGTATCCCGTATGAAATCATGATAACGTGCTCCATTGAGCGTAGGTGGAAGAACATGGGGCCCAATCAAGACATCACCAAGAATGCCTGCCCAAACGTTCACAGAAAATCTGTGTTGATGACGTGATTGCACAATTGTGTGCGGATTCTCGTCAGCCCACACATGTTGATTGTGAAAATTTCAATTTGATCACGTTGGAATGAAGCCTCATCCGTAAAGAGAACATTTGCATTGAAATGAGGATTGACACGTTGTTGGATGAACCATTCGCAGAAGTGTACCTGTGGAGGCCAATCAGCTGCTGATAGTGCCTGCACACGCTGTACATGGTACGGAAACAACTGGTACTCCCGTAGCACTCTCCACACAGTGACGTGGTTAACGTTACCTTGTACAGCAGCAACTTCTCTGACGCTGACATTAGGGTTATCGTCAACTGCACGAAGAACTGCCTCGTCCACTGTAGGTGTCCTCGTCGTTCTAGGTCTTCCCCAATCGCGAGTCATAGGCTGTAATGTTCCGTGCTCCCTAAGACGCCGATCAATTGCATCAACGTCTTCCTGTCGGGACACCTGCGTTCTGGAAATCTGTCTCGATACAAACGTACAGCGCCACGGCTATTGCCCCGTGCTAATCCATACATCAAATGGGCATCTGCCAACTCCGCATTTGTAAACATTGCACTGACTGCAAAACTACGTTCGTGATGAACACTAACCTGTTGATGCTACGTACTGATGTGCTTGATGCTAGTACTGTAAAGCAATGAGTCGCATGTCAACACAAGCACCGAAGTCAACATTACCTTCCTTCAATTGGGCCAACTGGCGGTGAATCGAGGAATTACAGTACATACTGACGAAACTAAAATGAGCTCTAACATGGAAATTAAGCGTTTCCGGACACATGTCCACGTGACATCTTTTCTTTATTTGTGTGTGAGGAATGTTTCCTGAAAGTTTGGCCGTACCTTTTTGTAACACCCTATATACACAGGTGCAGACATTCCAGTACAATTATTAGTGACATTTATGGATACTTCTAGAATGTACTCGAACCGAATAGAGAAATTATGACTTTACAGTACAGGTGACTTTTGAACTCACGACCCTCCATGCAACAGTCTAGTGTCATAACCACTACACCACGGTGACTGTGTTACTAAGCTTCTTCTGCAACAATATTCCACCTCGTCTTGCTTGTCCATTATGCCAGGTGGGGCTGTCATCCACAACAACGATTCTAAAAATTCGTCTTGGGTGGAGGTGTGTGCATGTCCACTGTCAGACTGTTCTTTTATGTTCTTTATTACATTTCAGATCCTGGTTTATTCTGTTTACTTGGAGACATCAAGCAGAAATTTCGCCACGGTTTTCTTTTTTTGTGCTTGAAAATTTTGTTCGCTGCAGCTTTTGCTTTCTTTAGAGCAATAAAGTTTGTGTCAGAAGACAGAATTTTGTATGTCCTTAGTGCTTCCTTCCTTCCTTGAGGACTGTGTCACATTCTGAGTCTCACCAATTCGGTGATGCCTATGAGTAGTCTGCTTTTGTCCTTTTTGAGGCACGGAGAGTTCTTCTGCTCCACTGATGAGAGATATCAAGACCCCATAGTCTCGTTCTGGATCCACGGTTTCGATGAACAACTCCAGTTGTTCTTCCAGTAGTGTTTCGTATAGGTTCCAATTAGCTTTCTATGTGTTCCATTTCCGGCTGACTGCACGTCTAAAAGTCTCTGTACGTTTTGCATTTATTACGATTTGAATTGGTAGCTGATCCGAAACAGAAGTATCTGGCAAAACTTCCCATGCTGTTTCGGTAGACAGCTCAGGGGAAGGTATGCTCAAGTCTATTACCACCGGGACATCATCTGGTCGAACTATTCGTGCTGTTGAGCCATCATTTAGATTCGGGTAACGTGCAAAGGATCAACAGAAGAAGAGGCACATATTTGGATAGGTGTCCAACAGACTTGTGCATTATCACCAGTTAGTTTAATCAGTACATAGATGAAGCATTTTAAAAACTCAGAACAGTTCAGTAATACACAGCAGAAGAATAAATATCCTAAAATATGCTGATGATGCAGCTGGTTTAGATGAAACTGAAGTGGATCAGAAATCCACGTTAAGTAAAATGGGTAAGTTATGGGAAAAGAATGTAACATAAACGAGCCTAGAAGAAAGATAGGTTAATGGTTTGTGACAAACCACGACAAGCCGAATACCAATTATACGTACATGAAAGCGAGGTTACTCGTGTACATATTTAAGAAGCAAGGTCACTAGAGATAGAGGAAACAAAGAAGAACTAAGAAGCAGAGCTGTGCAATTAATAAGTGCCTTCAATAAAGAAGAGTTTGTTAAACCCCAAAAGTAATAGCATACAAATCAGGCAAGGGCTCCTGAGAGTAAATTTTTGGGGCATTATAGGTGCAGCGCATGGCTCGTGCTTGAAGCCAGACGATATAGACTTGCACGGCGTTAGACGCGTGCAGTAACTGCAGATCAACTGCAGTAATGAGGGCGGCACGATCGCCGGACACAGCAGACACTAGCCTGTCTCCGCGAGATGCGTGGCTCAGTCCAGCTTCCTGGTATTCACTGGCCAGGCGGCCTCTCTAGGACCGCCGCCTGCAGCTTTCCGCTAGTGCGAATGCTACTGGGAACTGGAGTGAAAACCCGGCCTCAACTACGACACGACTACGAGTATTCAACTTGCTGAAGCTCAGAGATCAAATTATAAAAGGAATCGGCTGTAACTCCTACAAGGTAACGGAAACCAAATGATCTTCTTACTGAGCACTAAGGAAAAGATGCAAGGACCATTATAAGCTCTGGTTGGAGAGAAGGGCCTGCGCCGACGTGCGTGACTGGGGAGTGCGAGGAGAGAGTTTGCAACGGGAGAGGATGGAAGTGGTTGAATGTGAATTTGTTGGGGCGCTTCGGGTATGCTGGGATACTGTGTCGGAAGGTGCTCCAAGAAGAGAATAAGGTGTGGGAATTGGATGACTTGGTACAGAGTGCGAGTTGAAGAAGTCAGTCGGATTTGAAAAATTTTGAAGTGTCTCATTCACCAGTCGACTTATTTAAGCAACTCGGCAAGTTTCCCGATGAGTTCTTTGAGTACAGTGCGAAACAATCTTACTTAGGTCGACTACGTAGTTTATTAGTCGTGTGGTAAGAGAACGATGACGTTCACCGGCAACTACTGGCATCCTACTGCCACTTACATTTCTTGGATTTGGATAACACACATTCCCTGCTTTTCCAGTCTTCTGGATTACCGCTGTAGTATATTCTTCTTGTTCTCCGCTGTCTATAAGTTGTTGCTAGTTTGTGGTTATACAGTTAGGAAAAGATCAGTTCCTGTTGATTGAAAGCGTTGATTTTTTTTTCAAAGTTCAGTTGTGTGTGCCGCCAGTTATTCCCGTGAGTATGATTCCTACTAAACAAGAGCCGGCCGTTGTAGCCGAGCGGTTCTAGGGGCTTCAGTCCGGAACCGCGCTGCTGCTACGGTCGCAGATTCGAATCCTGCCTCGGGCATGCATGTGTGTGATGTCCTTAGGTTAGTTAGGTTTAAGTAGTTCCAAGTCTAGAGGACTGATGACCTCAGATGTTAAGTCCCGTAGTGCTTAGAGCCATTTGAACCATTTACTAAACAAGATACTCATCTGCTGTGGCAGTCTGTAACCACTGATATGTGAGGATTGAGTCGTCTCCTTTTCTCAGCAATCGAATCATCGGATCTGCGTGCTGCTGACCGCACCAGTGGCGTGATATATCACCTACTGCATGAATTACCAAGTGATCGGAAGTCAGCAACTTCCCACTGTGACAATGAAAGGGAAATGGTGGCACTGCATAATTTGACATATTCTTGATGTGTCCGAAGTCAGTACTAACATAATATCAAGGAAGATAGAATAAGTCTGAACGAGGCTATCATCGAAGGAACTTTTGGGAGCATCAATGTGTTCGTCAACAACAAGAGCCAGCCAATCATACGTCCGACGAATTAAACGGCGAATTAAGCTGTAGATGTACCTGCAAAGAGAAAATGAAGACGGTGTGCAGTTAGTAGCACAGTGGCATACCCATGTCGTACAAGACATGTGGTATTGGATTCTGCATGAAAAATAATAATAAGTGTCTTTCAGAGCACCACAAAAAATGAACAATCCCTGGTTTCACTGCTAAACCACAAGCAATAAAATTACTATAAAACACTGTTTTCTAAAAATACTTCTACTTATGCTAATTTCAAAAATATTTCTACATCTACATGACTACTCGCAATACCCATTTAAAGGCTTAGAAGAGGGTTTATCGAAGCACATGCATACTATTTCTCTACCATTCCACTCTTGACTATCGCCCGGCAAAAGCGAACTCCTCAGTATTTCCGTGCGGCCTCTGATTTCCCTTGTTTAATTACGATGATCATTTCTCCTTGTGTAAGCAGACCTCAACCAAATATTCTCCCATTCGGAGGAGAAAGTTGGTCATTGAAATTTCGTGAAAAGATGTCACCGCAACGAAAAACACCTTTGTTTTAGTAATTGCCACACCATCTTGCGTAACATATCCGTGACACTGTCTCCCCTGTTTCGCTATAATACAAAACGAGCTGCCCTTCTTTGAACTTTTAGGATGTTCCCTGTCAATTCTGTATGTTAAGGATCCCATACCGCGTAGCAATGTTTCAGAAGAGGGCAGACTTTAGTAGATTTGTTCCATGTTCTAAGTGTTCTACCAATGAAATGGAATCCTCGGATCGTTTTCCCTGTAACATTTTCTCTGGGATCGTTCCAAATGGTTCAAATGGCTCTGAGCACTATGGGACCCAACTGCTGAGGTCATTAGTCCCCTAGAACTTAGAACTAGTTAAACCTAACTAACCTAAGGACATCACACACATCCATGCCCGAGGCAGGATTCGAACCTGCGACCGTAGCGGTCTTGCGGTTCCAGACTGCAGCGCCTTTAACCGCACGGCCACTTCGGCCGGCTGGGATCGTTCCAGTTCAATTTGTTAGTGATGGTAATGCCTGGGTATTCAGTTGAATTGGCAGGCTTTAGATTGATGTGATTTATTGTGTAATCGAAATCTAACGGATTCCGTTTGGTATTCATATGTATGACCACACTTTTTCATTGTTCAGTCTACTGTCTCTTTTCGCGGTATACAGATACCTTGTCAAAATCATTCTGCAGTTGCACCTATGTTAAGAAAATAATAATCCTAAAAAAGACTTTATTACTGCTAAACAAGAGTTAAGATGAAAGAGATAAGGCACCGAGTAAGTGCGGTCCCCGGAATTTACTATGCCTCTTCATAGTGTGGAAGCAACTCCACCGCTCAATCAAAGAGTAAGGTTTTCTGACTTACAAGGGGAGGCCGCCAATTGTGAAATTCAGATTCGATTCATACTGCGCATAATAAAAGCTCATGACCAGAGATGTAATGTGGCAAAGCACCAAGATGCACTTCTCAGCCATTGTCGAGAAAATCGACAGTTCAAAGAAACCGTTGCGATGAAATACTCTCTACGATTAATAATTTTGTACACCGTCGTGGCGCAGCGGTAAGCGCTCGGGTTCGTAATCCGAAGGTCGCCGGATCGAATCTCGCGCCATGTAACATTTTTTTTATTATTAGCTTTTTGTAATCCAAATATTGATGAATCGCTTATGCATGTTGGTGAAGGCGGATCGCTCTCCAATTGTACCGCCTCCATTTCTCCGTTTGTTTAACATGGTGTACCAAAGCTCTCACGTCCGCTCTGATTTTCGACGATGTTATAAGTTGCGCTAGGGACCGCATCTACCTTCTTTCGAAGTTCGCAGGCAACTACGCTGTTATGCGGCGGCTCGTTTCGGCCCATTCAACATCTGTCCATCACGTGTAACGAGCGAGTAACGGAGTTTATATTTCATACCTGCCACAGCAAATTTTTGTTCGTGGGGTTTCTATTCTAATTCGAACGTTTGACTTACGCTATACGTATTCGTTTCGGAATATCGTTTCTACGTCTTCCGTTAACTATACGTGCTTAACATTATGAAGACAATTAATAACATTTGTGAAATACAACTTTGTTTGCGGAAAACATAATGATCTTCGAAGTCGCCAGTTCTTCCACGACAAACGACTTTCAACAACTTACTATATGCATAATTGTAGCAACTGATTGCCGGGAATTATATATATATAGTGTGTGTGTGTGTGTATACACATATTTGAATTACAAAAAACAAATACTAAAAAAAAATTGCATGATGCGAGATTCGATCCGGCGACCTTCGGATTACGAACCCGGGCGCTTACCGCTGCGCCACGACGCTGTAGATAATTATTAATCGTTGAGAGTATTTCACCGCGTCGGTTTATTTTAACTGTCGATTTTCTCGACAATGGCTGAGAAGTGCATCTTGGTGCTTTGCTACATTACACCTCTGGCCATGAGCTTTTATTATGCGCAGTATGAATTGAATCTGAATTTCACAATTGGCGGCCTCCCCTTGTTAGTGCAGAACACTGCAGCTCATTGACCATCGTGATTTAGAAGAACCAGCTGTTGCTGAGCTCAGCGTCACGAGAGAACATACAACTAAAATCTCCTACTATGCATCAAACTAGTGAGATTAGTTATTAGAGATACCGTAGAGATCAGAATATGCAAGAACAGCCCTAACCAGAAAGCGACTATGCATAGATGTGGGATCTTCATTTTGAGCGGTTACAGATGAGTTGTTCGTATTCCGACGGACGTTACTACTGTCGCAGACCTTTAAAATCACGAGGTCGCGAGCCAAATTTGACGATTAGTTGTTCTTGATAAAGACGATGGGCGTTTTCGTCGGTGTCTAGAGTTTTTATGCTTATTTCACGCAGCAACAAAACCGAAAATGCTATATACAACAATGTCATCGCGAGAAATTTCGTTTCCACATCGTAGAGTCCATCCTGAACGACTTAGTACGACAGAAAATCAAAATATAGAAGGGGATTTGAAATCGGCTTCTCTTTAATGCAAGTCCACTGTAACCCATCCAACCCAGTCGCATTAAAATGTTGACAGGTGATTCGCCGCTGCGTTAGACGGAATTACCTATCTCAGATTGGCGGTAGAAGTTTCCGACCAGCAATCGGCCCCAGCCTGACGCCCACACGCCAAAGAATCTTATCAGGCAAACTTCAATACGATCAGTCTACAGGCGCCTACCTAATGAGACTGTTGGAGGAAGGAGATTCCATATTAATCTGATATTCGAGAGTAAAGCGATTGATCTTTCCTACTATTCATCATCTGAATTATTATCTTTGAAAAATGGATAACTTATCAAGATACGTTTGCAGGTGTACCTACCGTCAAAAGGAAGCAAGATTATTCTTTGACTTCCCGTCGACGACTAGTTAATTAGGGGCGGAGCACAAGCTCTGATGAGGCAAGGAGTACTGACGTCTTTTCAAACGAACCAAGCTGGCGGTTGCCTTTAACGATTTAGGGAAACCACCAGAGACCGAAGAGTGAATGATCGGACGGGGATTTAAACCACCATCATACTGAAAATTCGAGTCCACTGTGCTAACTACTGAACCATGTCGCTCGGTACTGCTGCCACAAGTAGGAATTTCGTGATAAGTGTCATCTCACAACTTAAGGAAGGTGCTGTTACCGAGAGAACAGCTGTACGTGTGTGATGTGGGAGGCATGCGAGAGGGTAACATAATCGCTCTGGTGAAAAGCAATTAATTTGTTACTCTTTCAGTTAACTGATTCATCTTATCTCTTGAAGTGTATACGAATTTTTTCTCTTTTCTCCATGACTTGCACATTGGTTTCCGTATTTTCCGCAGTGAGCCATAGAGAATGCAGCTTTTGAGTGCATAATAATAATAAAAATTACTGATGAAATTAAGTAACTTACGTATTACCGCAGTGTATGTTACCTGTGATTATATATGAAATATATTACTCAAATGGCGCAAGTCTGCTGGCGCACTTTCGTTCATTCGGTGGAATTTCCCAGACGTTTCCGGAACACTTTCATCTCTAGTTTTTAAGTTAGACTCTGAGTTTCGGTCTTGAGCTCTGGACGTGATCATGTGTTGTCAGCATACACACGAGATTTCAAATACTCCCACAGAAAGAAGCAATGTGGTACGAAATCATAAGACCTGGGGTAGCCCATTCATGTCACCGTTGCCAGATACTACCTGGCCAGGAAACCTATATCGCTACAAGTCCATTGTTACAATCGACGCCATCTTGCTGCACCATCTTATTGCAACCAAACCTTTTCAGCATTCACACTATCCAATTCAGACCACAAAAATTGGTAACATATTGCTGTAGCTTTCACCGTCCCCTGTTAATGTGGCTCCAGTGCCATCTTCGAAGATGTATGGCCCAAGTATCTCCTCAGCCCAAATGCCACACCACGGTCACTCATCGTGCTTATGATGACTAGAAGGTTTTCTGTTCCCCATATCCTGCAATGTTTCTTGTTCTCGAAGCGAGTAAACAGAAAGTGCGTCTCATCAGTGAAAATTACAGCGAGGTAACTAAACTCATGGGATACCTCCTTATGTCGTGTCGGGCCCCATTTTGCCTTGCATGGTGCAACTTCTCAATGTAGCATTGGATCAGCATGTCGTTGAGAAGTCCTCTGCAGAATATAGAGCTATGTTGCCTCTATACCCGTTCATAAATGTGGAAGTGCTACCGGTGCCGGATTTTGTACACGAACTGACATCATATTGTGTCCCATAAATGTTCAGTGTCTAACCAAATCATTCGCTCGAACTGGCAGGAATGTTCTTCAAAGAAAATGCGAACAATTGCGGCCCAGTGACATGGTGTAGTGTCATCCATTATAATTTCGTCTCTGTTTGGGAACATTAAGTTCACGAATGGCAGCGAATAGTCTCCACGTTTCCAAAAATAACCATTTCCGGTCACGATTGGTTCATTTAGACCAGAGGTCCCAGTCCATTCCATGAAAACACAGCTCACACCATTATGGAGCCACCACCGGCTTGCACAGTGCGCTATTGACAACCTGGGACCATGGCCTCATCGGGTTTTCCCCATACTCCAAAGTTACTATCAGCTCTTACCAAATTAAATTGAGGCTAATCTGAAGATGCTATCCTTTTCCAGTCGTCTAGGGCCCAACCGATATGGTCACCAGCCCACGAGAGGCGCTGTACGCGACGTCGTGCTTTCAGCAAAAGCACTCGCGTAGGTCGTCTGCTGCCATAGCCCTTTAACGCCAAATTTTGCCGCACTCTCCTAACGGATACGTATTTCCCACATTGATTTCTGCAGTTATTTCGTGGAGTATTACTTGTCTGTTAGCACTGACAACTCTACGCAAATACCGCTGCTCTCAGTCGTTAAGTAAAGGCCGTCGGCCACTTCGTTGTCCATGGTGAGAGGTAATGCCTGAAATTTGGTATTCTCGGTCCACTATTGCCACTGCGGATCTGGGAATACTAAATTCCCTAACGATTTTCGAAATAGTATATCCCATACGTCTAGCTCCAACTACCGCTGCGCTTTCAAAGTCGGTTAACTGCCGTCGTGTGGCCAGAACATACTTCGGAAACCTCTTCACATGGATCACCTGAGCACAAATGACAGCACCGTCAATGCACTGCATTTTACACAGTATGTTCGCGATTCTACCGCCCTCTGTATACGTGCATATCGCTATCTCATTACTTTTGTCACCTCAGTATATTTTTCAATGAAACTTTTGTCTTCTCTTGGTCTGATAATCATTCAGTGGGTAAATTCTCGGCACGTTTCGTCATTGTTTAAAGTCAGTGGTGTCAGTTGGGCTTCATAGGCACAAAGGTACATATCTTCTTATATCTATTTTCAGAATTGGTTGTATGCAGGTTATGGGAATGGACAATTGATGTGAAAGTATTACACGACAGTTTCATAACCACAACCGAACCGGTTGTCTCAAATTAAACAATCAGTCCCCTCAACAAGACGACTTATACAGTGTATTAAGTTGACCATGATGGGACAATCGGGACCAACCGACTGTCGTATCATCCTGTGGTAATGGCGTCATTGGATGCGATATGGAAGGCCGTTGTGTCATCACACCGCTCTTCCGGCCGTCGTCGAATTTCTTGACCTTGGAGGCGCAACTTCTCACTCAAGTAGAGCCTCAGTTGGTATAAAGAGCTCTGTCAATATCAGGAATCGAACTCGGGTCATCCACCTAAGAGCCAGCCATGCTGACCACAGAGACGGAGGCGGATTGCACTGCATTTATCACATCTGTAATAAGTTTGCACTACGACTACACGATGTTTCGTCGTAAAGCTCTCCATTACTAAGCACAAAGGAAACAGATGAAAATTATTCATCATTCAGTGCTGCCATCCTAAGAGAAGAGAAATGGCGGACATTTCAAAAGCGCTATTCTTAAGGGACACTTTCCTATGGTATCATGTTTAAAATATGATATTTGCTAAGTTTCAGCATGTTCAGAACGATATACAAACTTCTATTTATAATTTGTATCACTGGGAAGTACAAGAGTAACGTGTACTGTAATGTCAGAAGTAGGAGTTCTTCCAAACTGTTTTGCAAGATTAATAAAACGCGAGTGTGCTGACTGGTCGTGCGCCTCTCTGATGTAGGCTGATAATGAAGGTATGGCCTACATCTACCTACATCTACGTATATACTCCACTATCCACCAAGCGGTGTGTGGCGGAGGGCACAATTCGCTCCAAAGTCATATTTCCCCCCCTTAGTTCCACTCGCGGATCGCGGGAGGGAAAAACGACTGTCTGAACGCCTCAGTAAGAGCTCTAATTTCCCTTATCTTTGAATGGTGATCATTGCGCGATTTGAAAGTTGGTGGTAATAATATATGCTCTACATCCTCGGTGAAGATCGGATTTCGGAATTTAGTGAGCAGCCCCTTCCGTTTAGCGCGCCGTCTATCTGCAACTGTGTCCCACATCAAACTTTCTATGAGATTTGTAGCGCTCTCGGGATGGCTAAATGTACCCGTCACGAATCTTGCCGCTCTCCTTTGGACCTTCTCAATCTCTTGAATCAGACTCAACTTGTAACGGTTCCATAGAGACGAACAATACTGTAAGACTGGACGAACTATCGTATTGTAAGCTATTTCCTTTGATGAAGGACTGCATCGCTTCAGGATTCTACCAATAAAGCGCAATCTAGAGTTCGCCTTACCGGTTACTTGTGAAATCGGATCATTCGATTTGAGATCGTTTCGAATAGTCACACCCAGATACTTGACGGATGTTACCGCTTCCAAAGACTGGGCATTTATTTTGTACTCGTACATTAATGGGGATTTTCGCCTTTTTATACGTAGTAGGTTACACATACTAATATTGAGAGGTAACTGCCAGTCATTACACCACGCATTTATTTTCTGCAAATCATCTTTGATTTGTTCACAACTTTCGTATGATTCTACTTTCCTGTAGACTACAGCATCATCGGCAAATAGCCTAATGCCGCTGTCAATACCACCAACCAGATCGTTTATGTAAATCGTAAAAAGCAGCGGATCTATTACACTGCCCGGGGCACACCTGAAGTTACGCTTGTTTCTGTTGAAGTCACCCCGTTCAGGACGACATACTGCTCCCTGTCTGTTAGAAAACTTCCTATGCAACCGCTTATGTCATTGAATAGACCGTAAGGGCGCACTTTTAGGAGCAAGCGACAGTGCGGAACTGAGTCGAACGGGTTTAGAAATTCGAGAAATATGGCGTCAACCTGGGAGCCAGCACCTAGAGCCTGTTGTATATCATGCACAAAGATGGCCAGCTGTGTCTCGCACGACCGCTGTTTCCTAAAACATTGCTGGTTTCTGCAGATGAGCTTCTCAGAGTCTAATACCGTAATTTGGCGTATTCCGGTATATTCGCTATTTACACACTCCACGAGCTGCAATCAGCCATATGACGCTATCAGAAAACTTATAACAAGTTATCGTACCTAGCTGCGCCAAGCTAGAGAATGTTAAGAAAGCAGGAGGCTGTAGTGGAGCATTGTCGTCTCCAAATATCCTTAACCACCGTAAAAATCATCCGCATCGTTGTCAACCGTGTCTGAGTGAAGAGAACGACACGGAGAGTAGAACTGTATTGCAATCCCACTCATATACTTTTCTTTTGATACAGGCAAATTTATTTAATGTGGTTTGTGGTAATCGTGTATTTTCGTAGCGCATTTTTATACTGAATAACGTTGTATTCCGATAATTATTGAAATGCTGTATTGAAAAAAACTGATGCGTCATCCATATATTAATTGCATTCTTGGTAGATTTTGTATAGCCCATTTCATTGAAATATTTTGTTCGGAAGTAACATCACACATTCTGTCTAAGGACTATTATAATGTTTAAAGGCTGTTTCAACGAAGTTGAATTATTAGTTAATTCTTTCTGACACACCGAAGAAAAATAATTTGATTATTATTATGTTTTGTGGTGATTGTCTGCGTTGTTTGACATATTATAGTCCGACGTTGTCTCATCTTTTGTGTATTTTTGTACATAAGTATTGGTACAGTAAGTGTATTTAAATCAGTTTTAGTCATGTTAGGGAGGGTAAATCTGTGAAGATATGTAATAATGTGTTTTGACGAGATTTCATTGTCGTGTGTGCGTACTACATTCATAGTAATACATGTGCATCTTCAGATTACGCTTTTTACTCTGATAATAACCAGTTGGTTGAAGTGGTACAGTCTATCCATATGGACTGGTGACCACATTACTACATTATTTAACTCTTTTATAAACTGTTTTTGTGATTATTTGAAATTATTATCAGTTTCGTATTGATCTGCACTAGTAACTAACTTAAACAATTATTTTACGAAGCTTTATAAACTCTAGAGAGGGATAACTGTCATTTTGAATATGAGTTTTGTGTGCTCACCAATATGTTCCTATTTTCTTCAGGAACGATACCTTATTTTAGAATCCATAGGATAGACAGTCAAACGGTCAAATGATTTACCGGTCGGAATAAAAGGAAACGCTACAACTGGAAAATCTGTTTAAGCTACGACATGTCGTCGGAACTCTGAACGTGTACGAAACTTGTCGTGCTGTTCATCGAGCGGATACTTGTTCCTGATAATTGTGTTGGCCTGCACGAAGTAACGTCAGTTTTGTATCACCACAAGACAAGTACTGGAAAATATTTCTGGTTTTTGTTATCATGTGCCCGTATATGATGTTAAATTCTTCCGTTGTATATAAAATGGTTCAAATGGCTCTGAGCACTACGGGACGTAACATCTGTGGTCATCAGTCCCCTAGAACTTAGAACTACTTAAACCTAACTAACCTAAGGACATCACACACATCCATGCCCAAGGCAGGATTCGAACCTGCGACCGTAGCGGTCACGCGGTTCCAGACTGAAGCGCCTAGACCCGCACGGCCACACCGGCCGGCTCCGTTGTGTACAAAATTAGGCCTATTTTCTTCATGTTAAAGTGGTTTTCTAATAGCCCAGTAACCTTACTGACAGAAACCAGTAGGATACACTTATTTGTCTTATAGTTTAATTCTTTATTTCTTTGCGTGTTTTTGGTTACTTGCATAGTTAAATTCACAAATTTCGGGCATATTATGGTATTTGAGAGTTGGAGCATCGCGTTTTAGTACCCGTTTAGTGTAAATACGCCTGGTCGTCAGTCATCTGTTTGTTTTGAACGGCTTGTGAAATAAAAGAGAGGAAAAAATGTTGATAATGATGGATAGGGACTGCGCCTGTTATGTACGGATTCAGGGGGAATTGGCCACCGTTCGTAAACAGCTGGAAGCTGTGTTGGCCTTGGTCGACAGGCTCCAGGCTGTTGCACTGGGCCGCGGTGACACTGGGACACCCCGAGGCGAGCGCTTTGGCGCCTCTGGAACCTGTAGCATCGCCTCGTATCTCTGATGCCACTGCGCCTTCGGATTCGAACGGACCTGCTGGTCGACATTTATCTGACGGTGATTCTCGAACCTTGGCGTGGTCGCGAATCCCTGGGTGGAAGGCGAAAGTTGGTGCTGGCCGCGAGGCTGTAACCTTACGTCTCCGTAACAGCTTTGAGGTACTGCCCACTGCTGAAAGTGCTTCTGAGTCAGCAAGAGCGGCCTCGCCTGTTGCAACAGTGGCCGGTCTTCCTGAGAGGTCCGGACAAGAGTAGAGGGTGGGATTGCTTGTCACTGAGAGCTCCAATGTTAGGCGGGTGTTGGAGCCCCTTAGGGCTATGACAGATAAGGACGGGAAGAAAGCCAATGTGCACTCCGTGTGCATACCGCGGGGAGTCATCCAAGATGTGGAAAGGGTCCTTCCGGATGCCATGGAGGGTACAGGGTGCAACCAACTGCAGGTGGTGGCTCATGTCGGCACTAATGACGTGTGCCGCTATGGATCGGAAGAAATTCTCTCTGGTTTCCGGTGGCTATCTGAGATGGTGAAGACTGCCAGTCTTGCCAGCGAGATGAAGGAGAGCTCACCATCTGCAGCATCGTCGACGGGACCGATTGCGGACCTTTGGTACAGAGCCGAGTGGAGGGTGTGAATCAGAGGCTCAGACGGTTCTGCGACCGTGTAGGCTGCAGATTCCTCGACTTGCGCCATAAGGTGGTGGGTTTTCGGGTTCCGCTAAATAGGTCAGGTGTCCACTACACACAGGAGGCAGTTACACGGGTAGCGTGCCGTGGACTGGGTGGTTTTTTAGGTTAGACAGTCTCGGGAAATATCAAAAAGGGTTCCAGTCTCAAAGGATACAGGACTAAGAAACGACGAGAATCGACGAAGCGACAGTCGGTATTGTAGCTGTAAATTGGCATAGCAGTTTTGGAAAAGTACCAGAGCTGCAAGCGCTGATAGAAATCACTGAAGCTGAAATCGTTATAGGAACAGAAAACTGGCTAAAGCCGGAGATAAATTCTGGCGAAATTTTTACAGAGGTGCAAACCTTGTTTAGAAAGGATAATAGATTAAATAAAGTAGGTGGTAGTGTGTTTGTGTCTGTTGGTAGTAGTTTATCTGGTGGTGAAGTTGAAATAGATAGTTTCTGCGAATTACTAACGGTAGAGGTTATACTCAACAGCCGTACCAAAATAATAATTGGCTCCTTCTACCGATCCCCCGACTCAGATGACATAATAGCTAAACGGTTCAAAGAAAACTTGAATCTCATTACAAATAAGTACCCCACTCATTCAATTATAATTGGTGGAGACTTCAATCTACCCTCGATTTGTTAGCGAAAATACATGTTCAAAGCCGGTGGTAGACAGAAAACATCTTCCGAAATTGTATTAATGTTTTATCTGAGTATTACTTTGAACAATTAGTTCATGAGCCCACACGAATTGTACATGGTTGCGAAAACACACTTGACCTCTTAGCCACAAATAATCCTGATCTAATAGAGAGCATCATGACGGATACAGAGATTAGTGAACACCAGGGCATTGTAGCGAGGCTCAAAACCATATCAACCAAAACCACTAAAAATATACGCAAAATATATCTATTTAAAATAGCAGATAAAAATCCGCTTCATGCCTTCCTAAGAGAGAGTCTCCATTCCTTCCAAGCTAATTATGTATGTACAGACCAGATATAGCTCAAATTCAAAGATACAGTATCGACAGCAATAGATAGATTCATACTGCATACGTTTAAGAGACGGGACTGATCCCCCATGGTACACAAAACACGTCAGAACACTGTTGCACAAGCAACGAAAAAAGCATGCCAAATTCAGAACGCAAAATCCCCAAGACTGGCTAATTTTCACGGTAGCTCGAAATTTAGTGCGGACGTCAATGCGAGATGCTTTTAATAGTTTCCACAAGGAAACATTGTCTCAAAATATGGTAGAAAACCCAAAGAGATTCTGGTCGTATGTAAAGTACACCAGCGGCAAAAACAGTTAATCCGTCACTGCACGATAGCAATGGAAATGTTACCGATGATGGTGCCACTAAAGCGGAGTTACTAAATACGGTTTTCCGTAATTCCTTCACGAAAAAAGATGAAGTAAATATTCCAGAATTCTAATCCAGAACAGCTGTTAGCATGAGTGACACAAAAGTAGATACACTCCTGGAAATGGAAAAAAGAACACATTGACACCGGTGTGTCAGACCCACCATACTTGCTCCGGACACTGCGAGAGGGCTGTACAAGCAATGATCACACGCACGGCACAGCGGACACACCAGGAACCGCGGTGTTGGCCGTCGAATGGCGCTAGCTGCGCAGCATTTGTGCACCACCGCCGCCGTCAGTGTCAGCCAGTTTGCCGTGACATACGGAGCTCCATCGCAGTCTTTAACACTGGTAGCATGCCGCGACAGCGTAGACGTGAACCGTATGTGCAGTTGACGGACTTTGAGCGAGGGCGTATAGTAGGCATGCGGGAGGCCGGGTGGACGTACCGCCGAATTGCTCAACACGTGGGGCGTGAGGTCTCCACAGTACATCGATGTTGTCGCCAGTGGTCGGCGGAAGGTGCACGTGCCCGTCGACCTGGGACCGGACCGCAGCGACGCACGGATGCACGCCAAGACCGTAGGATCCTATGCAGTGCCGTAGGGGACCGCACCGCCACTTCCCAGCAAATTAGGGACACCGTTGCTCCTGGGGTATCGGCGAGGACCATTCGCAACCGTCTCCATGAAGCTGGGCTACGGTCCCGCACACCGTTAGGCCGTCTTCCGCTCACGCCACAACATCGTGCAGCCCGCCTCCAGTGGTGTCGCGACAGGCGTGATTGGAGGGACGAATGGAGTCGTGTCGTCTTCAGCGATGAAAGTCGCTTCTGCCTTGGTGCCAATGATGGTCGTATGCGTGTTTGGCGCCGTGCAGGTGAGCGCCACAATCAGGACTGCATACGACCGAGGCACACAGGGCCAACACCCGGCATTATGGTGTGGGGAGCGATCTCCTACACTGGCCGTACACCACTGGTGATCGTCGAGGGGGCACTGAATAGTGCACGGTACATCCAAACCGTCATCGAACCCATCGTTCTACCATTCCTAGACCGGCAAGGGAACTTGCTGTTCCAACAGGACAATGCACGTCCGCATGTATCCCGTGCCACCAAACGTGCTCTAGAAGGTGTAAGTCAACTACCCTGGCCAGCAAGATCTCCGGATCTGTCCCCCATTGAGCATGTTTGGGACTGGATGAAGCGTCGTCTCACGCGGTCTGCACGTCCAGCACGAACGCTGGTCCAACTGAGGCGCCAGGTGGAAATGGCATGGCAAGCCGTTCCACAGGACTACATCCAGCATCTCTACGATCGTCTCCATGGGAGATGGATATACACTGTACTAGTGCCGACATTGTGCATGGTCTGTTGCCTGTGTCTATGTGCCTGTGGTTCTGTGATCATGTGATGTATCTGACCCCAGGAGTGTGTCAATAAAGTTTCCCCTTCCTGGGACAATGAATTCACGGTGTTCTTATTTCAATTTCCAGGAGTGTATCTTAGGTTTTGAGAAGCCACTGAAATCACCTAAGAAAGGCAAGTCTTCCGGTCCAGATGGTATACCAGTCAGGCTCCTTTCAGAGTATGCAGACGCAATACCGTCTGTCTTAGCAATCATATACAACCGCTCACTTGACGAAAGGTCTGTTCCTAAAGACTGGAAAGTAGCACAGGTCACACCAATACCCAAGAAAGGAAACAGGAGTAACCCATTGAATTATAGACCTATATCACTGACCTCAATTTGCAGTAGGATTTTGGAGCATATACTGTACTCGAACATTATGAATCACCTCGAAGAAAATGACTTATTGATACATAACCAACACGGATTCAGAAAATATCGTTCTTGTGCAACAGAGCTAGCTCTCTATTCCCATGAAGTTATGAGTGCTGTCGACAAGGGATCTCAGATGGATTCCATATTCCTAGATTTCCAGAAGGCTTTTGATACCGTGTCTCACAAGCGACTATTAATCAAATTGCGTACATTTGGAGTATCGTCTCAGTTGTGTGACTGGATTCGGGATTTCCTCTCAGAGAGGTCACAGTTAGTAGTGATAGACGGTAAATCAACAAGTAGAACAGAAGTGATATCTGGCGTTCTGCAAGGTATTATCATAGGCCCTCTGCTGTTCCTGATTTACATAAATGATCTAGGCGATAATCTGGGCAGCCCCCTTAGATTATTTGCAGATGACGCTGTAATTTACCGTCTAGTAAAATCATCAGACGGTCAAATGCAATTACAAAATGATCTAGAGAGAATTTCTGTATGTTGGCAATTGGCACTAAACAAAGAAAATTGCGACGTCATCCACATGGGTAGTAAATGAAATCGGATAAATTTTGGGTATACGATAAATCACACAATTCTAAGGGCTGTCAATTCTACTAAATACCTAGGAATTACATTTACGAGCAACTTAAATTAGAAAGATCACACTGATAATATTGTGGGGAAGGCGAAACAAAGACTGCGCTTTGTTGACAGTACACTTAGAAGATGCGACAATCCCACTAAAGAGACAGCCTACATTACACTTGTCCGTCCTCTACTGGTATATTCCTGCGCGGAGTGGGATCCTTACCAGGTAGGATTGACGGAGGACACTGAAAAAATGCAAAGAAGGGCAGCTCGTATTGTATGATCGCCAAATAGGAGTGAGAGTGTCACTGATATCATACGCGAGTTGGCGTGGCAGTCACTGAAACAAAGGCAGCTTTCTTTGCGACGAGATCTATATACGAAATTTCAATTACCAGATTTCTCTTCCGAATGCAAAAATATTTTGTTGACAGCCACATACAGAGGGAGAAATGGTCAACATAATAAAATAAGATAAATCAGAGCTCGAACGGAAAGATTTAGTTGTTCCCTTTTCTCACGCGCCATTAGAGAGTGGAATGGTAGAGAAGTAGTATGAAAATGGTTCAATGAACTCTCTGCCAAGTACTTCAATGTGAATTGCAGAGTAACCGTGTAGATGTAGATGTAGATGTAACCTTTAGCAATTCGTAAATATAACTTTCTTTACAGCAGATTAACAGTGTTGCGTATTAGTGAAGCAAATACAAGCACTGAAATGGTAGAACTGAAGTCGTGAGAACAGGTCTGAGCTGTATCTAGATACCTCAGTCTGACTGTCTGCGGAAAACGAGGTTGGGATTCGAGTTCCGATCTGCTAGACAGATTTGTACTTCGAGGAAATTTCAGTACTGAAATGTAATTGTGAGCGTATGTGAACAAAACGGATATAAATCCACTTGACGCCATACCATTATGCACGTTGCTGAGTTTCGAAAATAGTCATGCACTATGTATTGAAGGCAAAGCAAAATATATTCTTAATCCTTTCTAAATTATTTAAACGGAAAGCTATTCTCGGAGCGCATACATCAAGCGCGTTATTTGCGTTTACAGTCATTTGAATAGCTACATTCATTAGTACTGTAAATCGACGCGGAAAATCATAACATCAAATACAGTTCGTGCGTGTAACAACGATCCGGCTGACTGGCTTGCATTTCAGATTTCATTTCATTTTAGCGTAACGAGTGAATTGCCTTGAAGAGTAGCTGTTATTGGTTTTGTGCACTAAAATAAACAAAAAATATTTCATCTTCATGTTTTCGCTGCACAATGAGTGCTCCATTAAATTTCGGTTGTGCAGCCGTATAAATTCCGCTTCTTCTTCTAAGATTTCGACTGTATATCGTTCAGCCATCTTCAGAGTGAGCCGAAAGACTGACGCTCCTTCTAGCTCTTGTGTGTGTGTGTGTGTGTGTGTGTGTGTGTGTGTGTGTGTGATTGTGTGTGTGTATGTCTGTGTGTATGTGGATGAAAAAGTAAATGGGTATTGCTCTCTTTATTTACTCGTGAGGAGGACTGTGGCGTGTGGATGCATGAGGCCTTGTGTGGTAGCGGTTTGTAGGTTACTGAGGAGCGTCCGTGGCACGGTGCCAACGTTGTGGGGCAACACAGCTGATAAGTTGGATGGTCGGGCGGAAGTCTTCGACGGTGTCAAAGAATTTTCGCGTTGTGTCCATAATGGTGTCCTGGATGGGGTCAATGTCAAGCTCTTGATGAGGGTCCCTCGCCTGGATCCACTGCGGACTTTGAGAATGAGCCGAAGACAGCGATTATAGTTGTTCAGTGTTTGTTTTCTTGTTGTGCACCAGGAGCAGCAGCCATGTAACATGTCGGGTAGGACCGTTGCTCGGTTAGCTTAAGTTTTGTGCGAACACACGTGTGAGAGCTGAGGAGGAGAGGGTACAAGTAGTGTATCAGGTGCAGCACTTTAGCGTTAGTTGCGTTGATATGCCCCTCGAAGAGTAATTTTTTATCAGTTGACTCCCAAGTACCGAGTATGTTTGGTCCAACGGACTAGAACGTTGTTTATATCCAGCCATTCATGACTATCACGTAATCGTTTGGCAAAGGGAATTGCCCTCGCCTTTTCTGTGTTAAAAGTTATGCGATGTGTCATTGCCCGTTGTTCTGTGATGTTCAGCTGCCGCTGTAGGCGCCGTTTTGCCGCATTGATGCGTCGAATGCTTTTGAATAACGCTGTGTCGTTCGCGAATTGCCCGAGGACATCCTGCGGAATCAGTGACATGTCATTCACGTACTTCATAAAAATCGTTGCAGAGAGCTTGGACTCCTGTGGTAAGCTTTTTGCATTTGCAGCGTGCTGGAGCATTGTCCACTTATCGTGACGTAGATACGTCGCCGCCGGCCGGGGTGGCCTAGAGGTTCTAGGCGCTACAGTCTGGAACCGCGCGACCGCTACGGTCGCTGGTTCGAATCCTGCCTCGGGCATGGATGTGTGTAATGTCCTTAGGTTAGTTAGGTTTAAGTAGTTCTAAGTTCTGGGAGACTGATGACCTCAGAAGTTAAGTCCCATAGTGCTCAGAGCCATTTGAACCATTTAGATACGTCGCCCTTGCAGGAAACTGTCAATCATCTTCAAACTGTATTCCGGTATTGATCCTAGAGCGTGAAGTCTGTAGATTAGTTTTTCGTTCCCGCAGAGTCGTAGGTTTTTCCAACGTCCAAGAAGGCAGCCGCAGTGCAGTTTGAGCGATTCATATTGTATGCTATAATCTCGTATAGTGCATCAGTTGAAATAACGCCGATATTGGTTCACAGGTGAATTGGTCTGCTCTAATTACGTCCCGCATGGCGATGGATTACCGAAGTAGTTTTAAGATTATCCTTTCGAGGATCTTTGACAGAGCAGGTAATATACTGATGGGCAAATGGTTTGTCGAAAGGCTCAAGTTATTTCCTGGCTTGGGAATCGGTACAAGGTGAGCTATTTTCCAAGCTGCCGGGAAGCAGCTTATTTGGAGACTACTATTAAAGAGCTTCCTGATGGTGTCCAATGGTTACCTCGGTAACTGTTTGAGTTCTTGGTTCGTCATCCCATCAGGTCCTGGGGCCGATTGCGATCCGAGGTTGTGAATAATAGCCCTGACTTCCGCTAGTGTTGTTAGAAGAGCGTCATCCCTTCGTGCAGCTTGTCGAATGATGTCCGTCTTTTCAGTAACTCTGTTAGTTTCTTCGTCATACTTCAAGATGTCTAGTGCGTTTTGTGCCACGTAAGTAGAGTCGATCAGTTTTGCCTGTCCTAGGTGATCGCAGATGCCACCTGTTACGGCTTAATGGGAAGGTTGGTTGGTCGTGGGCTGCGGAGCGTTCGTACTAATTTCTAGTCTGCCCTAGAGTAAAGTGTCGGCGTAGGCATTTTGTCTTCCCAGACATCTAATCTGTGTCCCAATGTGCGATAGTGTAGAGCTTTTGAGAGGCATTTTAGTTCTCGTCGGTTCTCCAGATTTTGGAAACGTCGCCACCGTCTGTGAATTCTGTTTGAAGAGCCTTCAAGTCATGGAGTAAAGGCGAGAGAGAATTCATCGTGAAGCGTGAATTTCGGTGGTTATGGATCCTCGACGAAAGTCCCACTTTATCTTCCCAACGAGCGTGGCAGTGGTCTCTAATACGTCCGATAGATACGTCTGAAGTAGGGCAGACATTGTTGCGGAGAAAAACATTGTAGTTTTTCGTCGTTCTTGTTGTTGGTCGTACATGATCCAATGCTTTTATTAGCTTGTATATCACTGTTTGGTGGTCAGAGCCAAATCGTTTATTGTCGTCAGCTGGTGGTCGAATCGAAGATATCTGAGCATAATAATGTCTACTTCGTCGGGCCGCTGCTGGGAATTAGAGATAATACTTGTAGGGTCGTCTGGACCGAATGTTATGGCACCCAGGCGTTCCTGCAGTGCATGTAGTCTGTTGTGTCTCGGTTTGTTTCTGTGGGAGTTCCATACGAAATGCTTCACGCTTGGATCTCCGCATAATACGATCTTGTCATGGAGAGCTAAAACGGTAAGTAGGTCCTCACCTTCGAGCGTTCGCTAGGGATTAAGATACGGTAGGCGACAACCAGTGTGATTTTGTCGTGATTAGCAGATACTGTCACCGTTGTCGCCTCCAGTGACAGTTCTTGATGTAGATTTGTTACCAATCGTGCACAGGCAGGGTGACGACCAAATGGTGTAAATTGCTCTGAAGATGACACCATCGCGGGTTGAAACCGGTTGGCGGTAAAATAAATAATACGATTGTAATTGCCATATTGAATAATTGCCTGATGTAGAACTATAGGTGTATGTTTGATCGAACGTTGGCGACAGATAGCTGTGTCACCCCCACAACCATTAGCACTGTCCGTCCGATATCCAGTCATGTTCTTCAATTTGCTGGATAAGCTGGAGGCGCGTTTCTGTCGGAAAACATACCGCCCTTGAATCTCCTGACAAAGCCCTGCTGTTCCTTCTTCCTATGTAGCACTCCACTGGCGTTGTGGATGCAAAATGTGAGGGTATCTCTCCATGATAGCCTATGGGCCACTTGCGAGGGCAAAACATTTCATGGCGCCGTTGAAGAAGGTGAGTAGCTTCGAAATAATGTCTGGTGCAGCTCTGAGGTGTTGAAACGTTTCTTGAATGATGGCGAGGAAGTTCTTCTGTCGTAATCCCGTGATACATGAGATTATCTCCTTGAAGTCTTAGAGGTCGGAGGTGGACTGAGTAGATGTTGGGACGCCGGTCGTTGTTGGATGCGCGTTGCAGCTCTTGGGCGTGCAGTGAATGTCGTCCTCATCAGCATTGTGGGGAATTCCCTGGCGTTGTTGAGTTGTGGTTGAGCAGCAGGTAGTGCCTGGTTGTTGAATTACGAGTTCTGTTGACTGTCCTAGTATCGAGTATATCCGTAGTACTTGTTGGAAAATGGGGCATCCTTTCCATGTGGTGGGATGTTCGCCTTAACAATGGTTAGCTCAGCCGGCAGCGTGACACAATAAAGTTGCTGCGGAATTAGTTTGGGGTTTTTTTCGTCACATGATTTGAGTTGATGCACTGATGCTGTTTGACATCCAATGACGTGGAGTTTATTTTCCAGTTCCCCAGCTGGTAAGTATGTGACTACGACTTAAAGCGTCTTCTCCGTAGATAGCTGGTGTGTGAAGAAGAAGCGAAGTCCTATTCGTTGATCACACAGTGTTTCAAAATGGTATCTTATAGTTTTGCCCTTACACACGGTCCCATCACAGTAATGTGACGTCAATACCCTGAACAACACCTTTCGTAGCGTGGCAAGCTGCGAGACGTGCAGGAAAAGAGTCATTTAGATTCTGGAAGGCATCGACCGGGACGTGGATGCTTACCGATCCCAATGCTGTGGCCAGCTGCGCTAAGTTTCCCTATTGAGGATTCGTGGAGCAAACAGCTGATCTATGTGGCCCCACAGACACTGTATTGGGTTTAAAACCGGGGAGTTTGGTGGTCAATGGAGTACAGGAAACTCATCCTGGTGCTCTTCGAACCGTGCACGTACACTGCGAGCGGTGTGGCATGTTATATTATCCTACTGGCAGATGCCATCGTGCTGAGGAAAAACAAACTGCATGTAATCGTGAACGTTGATCCCAGGGATGGGCACATACTTGTGTTGATCCATCGTGCATTTCAAAATGACGAAATCACACAGAAAATTACACGAAAACATTCCCCAGATCATATCGCATGTAGGGCGTCTGTTTTCAAACGTTTGATGCCGTGTGCGCCAACGGCCATCTGTCCGATGGAGCACACAACGTGATTCATCTCAAAAAGTCACCTGTTGCCACTCAGTGGACGTCCAATTGCGGTACTTGCTTTCAGATTTCAGTCTTCATCGCAGATGAAGTCCATCTCCTCAGCTTCAGCTAAGTGGTCGGCGTGACAGAATGTCACTCGAGGGGCCTGGGTTCGATTCCTCACTGCGTGTGACCGGCTGTTGTTTTGTGTCCATCATTTTATATGATCCTCATTAACACGCAAGTCGCCCCGTAGCGTCAACTAAAAAGACTAACCCCGGGCGACTCCTCTACCCGACGGGAGGCCCTAGCCATACGACATTTCATTTAATCACAGATGAGAGCAGTCAGCATGGGTGCATGAACAAAGCACCTGCTGCTGATATCCACAAGCAGCGACGTTTGCTGAACGCTGCTTGAGAAGAAGATCTTGCTAAGCCCTTGTTTGATTGGGCGGTCCCATTGCTCAACAGTTGGATATCTATACGGCCATACAGATCTTCGCAGTCGTCGTTCTCCGCTCTGATGTTTGACCTGTGGTGCACCACAGTTGCCCCGCAGCCAGTTTCGTACTGAGTACTTTAACCACGGTGGCATGCAAACTGTTTCGAAATTGCTTCCAGCCCTGACCGGAACGCCAATATTTATGCCCTTTTGGACGTCAGATGAATTGTTCCATTTTCCCATGACGACAACGACTGCACTGTTTTGTGTCCCACCGGCACGCTTTCTATACCCTCCACTGTTAATGCTGCAACCTGCCGTCTGTTTATCGCACTTTCACGTCGGACATAGACGGTGGTCACATAAATGTAACTGTATATGGTTTTAGGTGGGGCGGGCACTTGTTTCTTCAGCTCAGCGTTCAAGAATCGGTATTTTCCCGCATATTGCACAGTAATAGGTGGTATTTTAGCCGGTGGTGTTTTGAGGTCCTGCAAAGCGTTTGGCGCAGTGGCAAGATGTGGTTCTTCAGTTCAGCGTACTGGTGTGACATCCATTTATTCACTGTCGGAGTGGAGCGGGTGAACTGGTTCCAGGTCAGGGTTGGCAATTGTCTCTCGGTGGCATCGGTAAGTTCTTGAGAGTTCCTTCTTTTCCTTCCGGCCTGTTTGCGGCGGAAGAGTGGAAAGTCGTCTCCTTTTCCGTGTTCTGGCTGCCGGTAAAAGTCCGAATCGGATTCTGAGGTCGATTCTTGTGCGTTGTCCACTCATAATGTGCTCTCTGCGTCGACCTCGGCCCTGTCTCGTGCTCTTTGGTCAGCTCTTCATCTGTCTTCATTGGTGATCGGTTGGTCACGGTCCTTTTCTTTAGATGTGCTATAAACAGAGTGCAGGGTGTACGTTCCTGATGAAATTGAAAGGTGGCTACACTGAGCCACAGCGCCAGACATTGCGCCAAAGAGTATTATTCAGCCGCCTCCACTGGCAGTGCTTGGGGAGAACTCGTAGTAGGCAGTGCTTGTTGAGAACTCGTCGGAGTCAGTGCTTGCTGAGATGTGGTAGTGAAGAGTGCTTGTTGAGATGTCGTACTGAAGAGTGCTTGTTGAGAACTCGTGGGAGTCAGTGCTTGTTGAGATGTGCTAGTGAGTGCTTGCTGGGATGTGATACTGAAAAGTTCTTGTTGAGGTGTGGTAGTAGCGAGTCGGTGTGGAGATATATTGTAATGATTAGAGTGATTTTCGTCAATATATGAAGGTAAAAGAAAAAAAATTTTCCTTTTCTTTTTATTATCTCAATGTCTTAAATAATGCGTCATTACAGGTTCAGTCAACAAAGCATCTGGCGAGTGTTCTTGTATTAGAGTGTAATTCTGGGTTTGTTGCGCAATTATAGTATTTCTATTTTTTAATTACTTCAGTATAAATGATATTTAAAATTTCTTGTCTTATTGAAGAAGAACCGTGCCAGATGTGTACGTTGAATCACACTTCCACACACAGAACAGCTACACTTGTGCTTTGTTGGCTTCGTAGGTTTTATAGTTGCTGGGGACTTCATTAATTAATTGTATTAACGGAAATTTTCATTTCATTCTTTGTTGTTGTTCTATGCAGTCAGATTGCGTAATAATACTAGTCAGGGCCAACCGTTTACAAGACACAGCGTAATCGGACAGACAGCTACCAAAAAATAAAAATTATTTTCAAAATTAATAATAATTAAGCCCCCATGCAAAATGTCCTATCCGCGGAGTTGTTCCTCGTACCTGATCCGGACCTTTACCTCGGAGGAATCGCTCTTACAGGCCACAGTATGGCCTGCCTGGTGGCAGCTGTATGCACTTTCTGTACGCGTCCGTTTCCGATATACTACATGTCCCGGAGTGCCATCAGCTTTGCACCGAATTAAAACATCCAAAATGGAGGGCATTTGCTAGATTAACGCCCACAGTATTTTGGAGATATGTTGATGACCCGTTTGTAATGTGGCCCCATGGTGAAGACAAATTAGAAGAATTTAGAAAACCATCTGCATTCCAACCACGGACAATCCAGTTTACAATGGATATTGAAAAGGAAGGATCCCACCATTCTTCCCAGAAGTTGTGTGGTTTCACAACGTCGGTTCACAACAGTCATACGTCACTCACGACAAGAACAGTCTATGGGACGCGCTTAAAGAGAGTTTTGTGTTAAAGAGAGTTTTGAAGACAACGGGTACTCTCCAAAGCGGACATCACCGAAAGTACAAACTCAACGCGGAATCCGCAACTTTGATACATAATATATAACAACCGTTGTTGTCGCATAAATTCATGATGTGTTGATGTTTCCACTCCGCCCCCCCCCCTACATCTTAATTTGCATAATAATAATAATAATTTGAAATATACTCATGGACTTTTAAATTAACCAAATTTCTTTATGTTTTCAAATTTCTAACACTATAAAACTTAGTAAAAAGAAATGTGTGTTCAGTGTTATTCATCCTGCGTTCGTCCACCTGAAAACAGTTAAATCGACGATACTGGTCAGTAGTGACTTAAATGAACGCTTTTCCTTGGAGATACATAGCCTCGGCATAGATTACGTAAGCTTTCAATCAATTTTGTGACTTTCAGGCCTCAATTCCTCTTACTGCGACAACGAAATATAGATATAAATGGGGAAAACGGGCAAGTAGGGAAAATTTCAAATTTAATGGGCAGCTGACCTACACAGTGATCATTAATAAGAAGCCAATGAATGGGGTGCTAGAGCAGTGATTTATTAAACTTTTACCCCTCACAGTCAAACACGCTCAGCAAATCAGCGCACAAACCTGAAATGTCCATGTGATATTTGAAAAGGAATTTGAAACCTAGTCTCCATTGTATAAAATATTCTTTTAGAGGCAATGCACGCACTACGCCAAAATGAAATAAAATTACAAATGCAGGCCAGTCAGCCGGATTCGTACTGCACGCACCAACTATATTTGACATTATGATTTTCAGTATCGATTTACGGGACTAATGAATGTTGTTATTCAAATGACTGAAAACGCAATTAAGGCGCTTGATGTACGTATATCGAAAAATTTCCCTATCAATAATTTAGAAAGCTGTTAGAACGTAATACGCTTTGCCACCCGTGCATAATACTTGACTATTTTCGAAACACAAAACGAGGCCCCAGCAGCAAAGACAACAAGCTGTAGGAGCCATTTGAAGATGAATTTTAAATAAATCCGATATCGGTAATTGTTTTATTTAATTTGTGAAAGCATTCTTGTGGCGGTTGTTGTTTTAAATTACAAACCTTATAAGTGTACTACAGACACAGTTCTCAAAAGTCTACTTTCGAAAAGATAGCGGCCATAGAATTAGTTTCACTGACATGAAATGTTATCAGGGAAATAAAGTTCTGGCACAAATTGTTATTTAGTATGGTTATTTTCTTTTTGACAAGAAACGCCGCGCGGGATTAGCCGAGTGGTCTGAGGCGCTGCAGTCATGGACTGTGCGGCTGGTCCCCGTGGAGGTTCGAGTCCTCCCTCGGGCATGAGTATGTGTGTTTGTCTTTAGGATAATTTAGGTTAAGTAGTGTGTAAGATTAGGGACTGATGACCTTAGCAGTTAAGTCCTACAAGATTTCACACATATTTGAACATTTGTTTAAGGTTTGACCTGGTGATTACCGTAACCGAAACGACCATCTAAATAAAAACATATATTTGGCGATCAGGACGGTTATATTCACAAAATATTCACATTGTTGGGGCCCTCATACAGGAAATTTATTTCCTTTATCAGTATAGTCGTTTTCGTTTGCGGCTGCGAAAAATATTTTATTTTTATTCATTGCGAATTTTATTTCTGATATTACTCTTATTTTAGCAGCTGGAAGCATATCGCATATCAGTACGTACGGCGGTTCAAAAAATAAGCTTGAATTCTGTATAGAATTATAGAAACTCTGGATGAGCTGAAATTACTTTGAAGTTATCTCCATAGTGTTCATCTGCCACATTAGTTAACGAACCGAGCAGGTTTACACGAACGTGAGAAAATATACTGTTTTTGTCATTTTTATCTGGTTTTGTGCTCATTTGTGTATTCTATGCCCTACGCAGCTCTCGAACTCTCTTGGTGTTTGGACTAGTGGCTGTATAATGTCTGTGTGCATATTTTCGTTTCATATAGGGCTATGTCAGTACCGCTCACTACAGTTTCTACAGTAATGTGCTTCCCTTTGGGAACTATCGTATTTACTAATATATCCAATGCTCCCAGCTCGATATGTAATACTCGAAATTGAAAAAGCAATGAAAAAGAAATAATTTTTTGCAGTACAATGGGAAACTACCGTGTTCATAATATTTACATGACTCCTGTATCAAATTACATGCTCATTACATCGCAGGTTCAGGAGCTCTGATCAGATGGAAATTCATTATTTTCGTCCTCATCGTACACACATTTGGTTTTATCGAATCCACTTCAACCAAAATTTACTCCTCGTCAGTTGTGTACACATATTCACGTTACAAAATCCCAGTATAATGCCTAACGACGTGGACTGTTGGGTGTGTGATACTTCTTATCGCTAACTGAAAATAAGAAATCTCTAATTAAAAAAAAAAGAAACCGTTACAAATATTTTATTTAATATTAAGAAGTAATAACTTTGCAGAAAAATACCTGAGCGAAACAGCGAGTGTCCAGTACTTTAGGTGTTTCGGGGAAATACTTATGCAGTTACCTCTGTTTAGTTGGTTTTTACAATCTATGTTAATGAGTCTCACATTAGCTGTCAAGACCGCGGTTTAGTTCCAGAGAATTTCTCTGCGAATGCACACTACAAACTGGCGTAATGTTTTCGAATGTATCAGAAGAACGCTTTCATTAACACAATTGCTGAGCTCAACACAAAAAACGGAAATTAAATGAACTAATGCTAGGGTTTATATTGTTAACACTTTATAGCTCCATCTTAGTAGAGTAAAAGAATCTATTTCTGACAAAAATATTTGTATCTTTTAGAAACATAAAGGCGTCATGTAAATTGGGAATGTCTTACAAGGTTATGCCTTTTGCATGTACACACATTCAAAATTGGTGTACTTTTAATAGTTACGCTTAGCATCACACATTCAAAATTGGTGTACTTTTAATAGTTACGCTTAGCATCGACGTTTACATTTATCTCTTACTAAGAGTCAAAGTGCCCTCCACCGGATGTATGAGAAACATCCAATGGAGAAATAGTTTCGTCCCACAGTTTTACGACCTTGTCTGGATTTACTGTATTCACTGCAGTTGGTATGCAGCGTCGCAGTTTACGCAAAACTATTGCAAGGGGAGACACATACAAGGAATGTTTCATCAACTGACACAAAGAATATCACATAGAGTGAGATCAGGTGACAATGGAGGCCAATGGTGTACTAGAAGACCCGTACGGCCGATCCATCGTTGCGGCACTTTGTTGTTAAGAAATGCTCTTATATGCTGACTCCAGTGTGTTGGTGCGCTATCGCATTTACAAATGAAACTTTCGGCAAGTTCTCGCAGTTGCGGAAGTGCCAGATCTGCAATATCTCGAAGTATGCTATTCCTGTAACTGAGCAAGGAAAATCCCTACCAGAAATTACAATGACCGGCAACTTTCAAATGCGGCAATGTAAACATCTAGTTTCGATGTGTACGTTAAAATTTATCTCAATTTTCTATCTTCATTCGTGTAGGAGAGACAGGCTTGTGAAATCGAATGAATCTTGTTGATGTGCCCTGTATGGTACACAGCCTGACGAAACAATAGAAGTACCCAGACGGGGAGGAGGTAACTAAATGAAACTTCACGGATTGAAAGGGTACGTGTTATTATTACAGTGATCACAAAATCTAGACACGTTTACGGAGAATCTGGAAGTATAAGCACACTCATCAGTACGACGTTGCATCCTCTGTGACCTGGATACGTGTACTGACTGGTTTAGGAAGCGGGTGAAGATGCCATTGTATCCTCACTTGAGACAGGCTGGACAGATCTGTTGCAGCTGGTCCCAGGATACTAGCACTTTGACGGAGGTCCCGCCCGAGTTGTTCCCACGTACGTTCTAGCAGGGGAGATCTGGGGATCTTGCTGGCCACAGGAGTACTTCAACATCACTCAGTCAGTTCACAGAGACACGTGCCGTTTGTGGATAAGCATAGTTCTGTTGAAAAATGACACCACGATCGTGTCACGTGAGAGGTGAATCATGAAGACACAGAATGTCTGTGACGTACCGTTGTGATGACAGAGTTACCTTAACGATTACCAACCGCGACGTGAAGTCACACCCAACGGCTTCCGATGTGATTATGCTAGCAGTGACACCACAGTGTCTCTCCGAAACGTTGGAAGAACAGGATCTCTCCACAACTCGCCGCCCTACGCGCCAATGGTGATCATCTGGAGTACTGCAGAACCGAGATTCATCTCTCTGCCCTTCACAGTGATCGCTAAACATCTCACGCTATTCACGCCCCTTATATACACCACCAGGTCTATAACAACACTAAACACGATTAACATCAGCTTCTAATAACTAGAAGCGACTTATTTTTATTTGCTAAATGCATTTATTCTAAATTCGTAAATTTCTTGCGTTTTTCTGCATTTAGTAGCCACATTCCACGTTTAAATAAATGTGTAGTGTATATCTCCGCCGTTTGCCTCGTGACAGGCAATATTCTTCGTTTGAACAGCCATAGTTGTCGAGATAATTAGTTGGGCAGCAGCTCCCATTTCGCTGCGGGGGCCAGACGTGCTACGTCCAGCGCGTGCCTCTGTCCTGCTTACTGCTCGTATTGAGGATGACCTCACCTGTAGTCCAGTGGCAGGTCATTTCAAGGTGTGGCACACCGATCGAAAGGCCTCCCGTTTCCCCTGACAAGTGGGTTCTGGCACTATCTGTGGCTGAGAAAGATCCTCAGCCAGATGCACACGCTTGTTCTGATCCAGATGAGGCCTAATGGCCCGCAAGATCTGGGCATTTACAAGAGTGGAATTACTGGTAGATGGAAGCTTCTTCATTAGGCTTTTAATGGGGCCCTTTAGGGATATAGCTGCCAAGGAGGGGAAGAAATGGCTCTGAGCACTATGGGACCCAACATCTATGGTCATCAGTCCTCTAGAACTTAGAACTACTTAAACCTAACTAACCTAAGGACAGCACACAACACCCAGCCATCACGAGGCAGAGAAAATCCCTGACCCCGCCGGGAATCGAACCCGGGAACCCGGGCGTGGGAAGCGAGGACGCTACCGCACGACCACGAGATGCGGGCAAGGAGGGGAAGAAATCAGTGTGTGTTCTGTGTCCATACCGGGAGGAGTCATTCCACATGTCGAACTATTCCTTCCGGATGACATGAACAGAACAATTTTCAACCAACTGCAGGTCGATACTAACAACGTGTTTCTATGTGGACTCAGAGAGATTCTCTCTGGTTTCGTGCGTTTAGATGAAATAGTAAATACTGGCAGTCTTGCTTACCTGCTGGAGGGAGAGCTTACCATCTATAGCATCGTCGACAGGACCGATTATGGACTTTTGGTACAGAGGTGAGATAGGACCCGAATCGAAGACTCAGACAACTCTGCGACAGTATAGGTTGCTGATTTCTCTACTAGCAGCAGAGAATAGTGGGGTTCCGCTTAATACAGAAGGGGCCCACTATACACAGGAGGTGGTAACATGGGTAGTAGGGCTGTGTGGAGTGGACTGAGTGGTGTTTAAGGTTATAGTGTCTCGGCAAATTACAGAACGGTCTTCAGTCACAAACACAGGAAAAGGGTAGACACGGATAGTATTGTAGTGGTAAATTGTCGTACATATGTTGGGAAAGAACCTGACCTTCAAATGCTAATAGAAAACACAAACTCAAATCGTTATAGGTACCGAAACTGTTTAAAACCGGAGATAAGTTCAGGTGAGATTTTTACAAAGGACCTAACGGCGTTCAGAAAGGACGGATTAAATTGATTTGGTGGCGGCGTGTTTGTTGCTGTTAGAAGTAATTTATCTTGTAGTCTAGTGAGAGTGGCGTACGTAGTTCTTGTTAGGGTTGAGGTTTTACTTGAGCACAAGAATGAATTAATAATTGGTCCCTTTTATCGACACTACGACTCAAATGATTCAGTTGCTGCACAGTTCAAAGAAAACTTGAGTATCATCAAATACGTACCCCTGTCATTAAATTATAAGTGGTGGAGACTTCAATTTACCCGCTATATCTTGGCGAAAATACATGTTCAAAGATGGTGGTCGGTATGAAACATGGCCAGAAATTGTACTAAACGCTTTCTCCGAAAATTATGTTGAGGAATTACTTCAGGAGACCACTCAAAGTGTAAACCGTTGCGGAAACATACTTGACCCCTAGGCAACAAACAATACGAGCAAATAGGGAGCATCATATCGGATAATGGTATTAGTGACCACAAGGTCGTGGTAGCGAGACTAACTACCACAACATCCAAACTCACCAGAAGTGGACATATATATGCTTAAAAAGCAGATAAAAATTCGCTTGACTACCTCCTAAGAGATGCAAGTAACTAAGTGCAGACGAGGCATGGTTTAAATTCGGAGAAATAGTATTTGCGGCAATTAATTTCGAATAGATTTATAAAAGATGGTACTAATCCCACGTGATACACAAAATAGGTGAGAACACTGTTGCAGAAGCAATGAAAAAAGTATGCCAAATTTAAAAGAACACAGAATCTCCAAGATTGGCGATGTTTCCAATGGTTCAAATGGTTCTGAACACTATGGGACTTAACTTCTGAGGTTATCAGTCCCCTAGAGCTCAGAACTACTTAAACCTAACTAACCTAAGGACATCACACACATCCGTGCCCGAGGCAGGATTCGAACCTGCGACCGTAGCGGTCGCGCGGTTCCAGGCTGTAGAGTCTAGAACCGCTCGGCCACCCCGGCCGGTGGCGATATTTTACTGAAGCTCGAAACTTAGCGTGGACTATAAAGCAAGATGCTTTTCATAGTTGCCACGACTAAACTTTGTCCCGAAATCTGACGGAAAAACTAAAGCGTATGCAAAGTACGCCAGCGGTAAGAGACAGTCAGAACCTTCACTGCGGTTACCGACGACATTGTCACTAAAGCAGAGTTATTATACACAGTTTTCCGAAATTCCTTCACAAAAGAAGACGAAGTAAATGTTCCAGAACTCGAATCACGAACTGGAGACAACGTGAGTAAGTTAGAAGTAGATCTCCTCGGTGCAGCGAAGCAGCTTAAATAACGTAACAAAGGCAAGTCTTTAGGTCCAGAGCGTATACCATTTATGTTCTTTTCAGAGTAAGCTGATGGAATTGCTCCATACTTAGCAGTCATATACAGCTCTCGACGAGAGTTCGGTACCAAAAGACTGCAAAGCTGCACAGGTCACACCAGTACTCAAGAAAGGGAATAGGAGTGATCCAATGAATTACAGACCCACATCACGGACACTGCTTTAGAGCAGGACTCTGGAAAATATACAGTGTTCGAATATTGAGAATTACCTCAAAGAAAAGCATCTACTGATACACAATCTGCACGGATTCAGAAAACATCAAACTTGTGAAACACAACCAGCTCTTCATTCCCATAATGTAATGGGTGCTGTCGACAGGGAATTTCAAATTGATTTCCTATTTCTAGATTTCCAGATGGATTTTGACACCGTTACTCACAAGAGAATTCTAATCAAATTGCGGGCCTGTGGAGTATCGCTACAGTTACACAAGTGGATTCGTGGTTTCCTGGCAGAAATGTGCCGGCCGTGATGGACGAGCGGTTCTAGGCGCTTCAGTCTGGAACCGCGCGACCCCTACGGTCACAGGTTCGAATCCTGCCTCGGGCATGGATGTGTGTGATGTCCTTAGGTTAGTTAGATTGAAGTAGTTCTAAGTTTTAGGGGACTGATTACCTCAGATGTTAAGTCCCATAGTGCTCAGAGCCACTTTCTTGGCAGAAATGTCACAGCACGTAGCAACAGATGGAAAATCATCGAATAAGCCAGACATGATATCCGGCATTCCCCAGGAAAGTGTTTTATGGGCCCTATGCTTTTCCCAATCTATATCAATGAATTAAAAGACAATCGGAGCAGCCCTATTAGGTTCTTTACAAATGATGCTGTCGTTTACCGTCTAGTAAACCAATTCCAAAATTTCTTAAAAAAATGGTTCAAATGGCTCTGAGCACTATGGGACTCAACATCTTAGGTCATAAGTCGCCTAGAACGTAGAACTACTTAAACCTAACTAACCTAAGGACATCACACACACCCATGCCCGAGGCAGGATTCGAACCTGCGACCGTAGCAGTCCCGCGGTTCCGGACTGCAGCGCCAGAACCGCTAGACCACCGCGGCCGGCCTAGATGATGTGTCAATACTTAAAACAAAGGCTTTTTTGTTGCGGCGAGATCTTTCCACGGTATTTCAATCACCAATCTCTTCTTCTGAATGAGAAAATATTTTACTATCGCCAACCTACGCAGGGAGAAATTATCATCGTAATAAAGTAAGAGAAATCAAAGCTAGTACGGAAAGAGTTAAGTGTTCATTTTATCCACGCCCTTTTACAGAGTGGAAACATAGAGAAATATTCCAAAGGTGGTTCAAACAACCCTCTGCCAGGCACGTAAGTATGAACTGCGTGGCAGTCTTGTAAATTTAGACACTAGTAAAGTTTGGTAGCCGTTCTTCCTGTTACGTAGAAGTACAACTCTCGTGATCTACATACCTGCCTATGGTGTGGATGTGGTTACATGGACATTCGGACAAGCCTTCCAGTTACTTAACTTCCCTTTTGAGCCAATGTAAGCACATATCACTAGGAAAAGGCTTTGTACATCTACATGTGTAATCCGCAAGCCACGTTGCGATTTGCGCACAGTGTAGTTGTAATATAACTGTCATTGTTCCTATTGCGGCTTCCTGTTTCGAACGGAGAGTGTGAAGAACGACTGTAGGTAGGGCTCCGTATGAAACACCCATCGTGGTCGTTTCGCGGAACGTATCGTACGGACGAGGAAATGAACTATCTAACTCTAATTGAAACGTACGCTCTCACAAATATAACAGAGCCTACGACGTAGGTTTTCCAGACCGACGAACAGTACTCAAGAACCAGTCTAATGATTATTTTGTAGGACACGTCTTTGTTGTACGTGCTGCATTTCCTTAGGCTTCCTGAAATGAATTTTAGCCTGGCAACTACTTTTCCAAGAAGAAAATTTATGTCGCCCTTTACATTAACGACCAAATGTAAAAGTATCTGGACTTGGACAATTTTTTTAAACCGGAGTCGGTGGCCAATTAGGAAATTGCTCTGGGAGACAGTACTGACACTGCATTTAGTAAAACGTGCTCACTTGTAACAAATTCAGAGATATTATAGACATATGTGTATATATGTACGTACGTATGTTCCACATGTCCTCCTAAATTACTGGATCGATTTAAACCAAATTTATTTGCTATCTTGTTACTTACTATATGGAAAGAAACACTGTGGAGGTAAGAACCATTTACGTTCTATTTGGCTGGGAATAATGGGCAGAGAAGAGTGGGGGGAGGAGGAGATAAAGAGACAGAGACTGCGAAGGAGATGATGAACACAGATGTGGCAGGCGGATATCAACAGAGGGGGGGGGGAGGTAAGGTGAGAGGAGGAGGAGGACAGAGAAAGGGGAGAGCAGGAGGTGGACAGAGAGAGGACGGGGGGGGGGGGGGGTATGGACACAGAAGGGGAGGAGGAGATATACAAAGGCAGAGATGGACTGATAGGAGACTGCAACAACCACATAGCCGGACAACACGAGGTGCTCAGCTAGTACCAGAGAGAAAGCATTTGTATCACGATCAACGGCACAGACTGCGAAGCGCAGTGTCGGTGTGCTGTGTGAAGTTTGTAACATGAAATAAATTTGTGAGGAACTGTAATTGTAAAATGGCTGTTCTGAACATAAAGTGGGTGCGCCCCCTTCAGGAGTTTCAAGCACTCAGCATCCGTCTGCATTGAAAGTTGAGGTGACAATGCATTCTATGGTAGGGACACCTGTATTGGACTCATCTCATAGCGAAAATTTGGCATAGCTAACTTTACTATCACTCATTAAAAATAGCTACACAAGATGTGTGTAGGCGGTGTAGAGGGCTGCACAAATTTCAACTCCTACGGAGTTGGATTGCGCCTGACTGAGGAGAGATGAGACGTGAAAGGAGATGACGCTGAAACAATCGTTAGTCTTGGCTACAGTCACAGATTCGGCCCAATTATCCTATCGCCGGAAACGTCGTTTTATTAAAAAGAAATTAAACAAATGAATAAACCATGAGGTGAGGAAATGCGGTCTCTTCCATTTCAAGCAAATCTGAGCGCGTCACGAAATAATACGAAGTGTGCTTGCCTCCTTCGGGTATCTCGACGAGTGAGGACACATTTCCCTTTTATGGCGGAAATAATATAAACAATTCCCACCCGGATGGGGCTAGGTAGGGGAGGGACTGGCAGTTGTAATATCTCTTGGAGGGACTGTGATCCCACACTTGTGCATTTCTTCGGTGTTCCCAAGACTAAAAGACTGCTCGGATATCGATTGACACGAGAGGAAACTCGCTCAGGCCAGGCTGATACAACTGTGTCACCAAAAACATCGACGTGACTAACAGAGGCTTCACAGCTGCCTTCAGGGGCGCCATTCCAATGGCCAGATCTTCCAGTTCCTGGGATATAAATTTATATTGTGAGATCAACAGGGAGAGCACCAGCGTTTTTGCAGTTTGTCTACTTGCATCAGCTAGCGCTTCTGGCTTCTCTTTCGGTTACTGGCACGGTAACACTGGCGCCTGTTGCCGCCAGCCACTAATTGGCAAACTGAAGGACTAGTCTGTGAAACTCTCAGCGGTAGTGTGGCCAATGGAAATCGAAACCTCAAAAATCAGTAGAATGAGAACAATAATGCGCCAAAAACTCAAGCAGGAAAAACATGCATTCTGGTGTCAATTCAGAAGCGTACAATAGTGAATTAATATGACAAAACGAGAGTTCAAAACTCAGTCCATGTATTCAATGTATCCAGATTTAGGAATTTTAGTTTTCCTGAAAGCTTTCCATATTCACTTTGAACTGTTTTAATTTTTTAAGAAAAGGTAACATCAGAACTTCGCGCCAACAATCGTAGGAATCAAGTTACGAATTATCATCAACACATAGGGTACTATGGCAAAATAGAGACATATGTGGAAAACACTGCACCAGCAAAATTAAAGTTAGTCTTTGCCCTTCTGTTGGCATCGAGATTATTAGAGATGGAGTGTAAGCTCCAACAGGACATGAATTCGACTAGTGATTGAGGGGCGGGCACTTAAAGATACAGGCAGACGAGTAAATGAAATTACTTAAAGAGCACACTGAGGGTGACTGACATGGTGGTAAAAATCAAGAACATTTATGCAGTTGTATGAAATATTGCTTTCTTACGTCGAACTGACGGGGCATTACGGCGTCACAATTTAAATAATCGACAAACAGCTCTTGATAATAGATCGATATAGGTCGCACACTGATTAAAAGATTTCACGTATAGTAGAGACATTCTAGGTCCAAGTCGTCATTCCTGTTTTCCAACTCTCTCTGGATCTCTCAAATTGTTTCATGCTGGCACCATGGATAATCTCTCAACAAAATTGATTTGTCACTCTTCTTCCTTTTACAAGTGCAAAGGTAAAACATTGAGGGAAAACAAAATATCATTAAACACGATGGTTGTTTAACTGTCTGGATAAAATATTTCCCCAAATTGCTACATTTACTGCCGAATGTTCTGACATCGTTTCTAATAGCCGGCCGGTGTGGCCGAGTGGTTCTAGGCGCTACAGTCTGGAACCGCGCGATCGCTACGGTCGCGGGTTCGAATTCTGCCTCGGGCATGGATGTATGTGATGTCCTTAGGTTAGTTAGGTTTAAGTAGTTCTAAGTTCTAGGGGACTGATGACCTCAGAAGTTAAGTCCCATAGTGCTCAGAGCGATGTGAACCATTTTTTTTTTCTAATAATTTTGATACTTGCTGTCAACTGAATAGTCGCACCAAACAAAAATAAAAAAAAAATATCTGTGGCTGATGCTAGATATATACATTTGCATTGCTTTTCTGTTATCCTATATACCTGAAGTAAGGAATATACAAAAAAAATTGTAAACCGTAAGTAATCTGTGAGGCCGACAGGGAAGTTTCCGATTGGCTTGTGAGCTTCACAAGTCGTTTTCATATCAACCAGAATGGGTACCACTTTTGCTTATCCACGCACATAAGATTTTATTTGGACATTCTAGGAACTGAATTTAATGAGAAAAGAACTCCTGTAACCTGTTTATCAGTGTGTCTGCAAGATTCTGAGAACTAGACGACGTCAGTTTTATAAAACCTTTGATTTAATGAAAACTATTATTATTTAGTTTCCAAGCACGTGTAGTAGTAAATTATTAGCCACTGCGAAAGAGACACATTTTATGTGTCGTTTAGGATCAAAGAAAGTTTTTAGGGCCGCTATTCAGACAGAAAGTATTCATCTGCGTCTTTGTTGCATTATCATTACTGTGATACTTATTGTTTTAATTATGGATTAGATGTAATCATACAACTTTTGCCTTACATCATCACGGATGTGTGTCATAAATCTAAAGTAACTAAATATAGCCGCGCTGGGTAGTCGCCTAGTCTCAGGCGTCTTGTCACGGTCCGCGCGGACGTTCCAGTCGTCCCTCGGGCATGGGTGTGTGAGCGTAAGTTAGTTAAATTAAATAGTGTGTAAACTTAGCGACCGATGACCTCAGCAGTTTGGTACCATAAGACCTTACCACAAATTTTCCAAACTAAATATAAGCTGTCTTCAGTCACAAAGTAGGTTTGACAGTTACAGTGCTTGGTTAGGTATGGCTCTATTGAAGGTGGTACGCACTTGACTTTGAACTATCCTATTTATTAAGTTCTACTGGAAAATACAGTTCAACGTAGACTACAAACCAAAGTGTAGTTTGAGAGGTGAAATAAGTGGTAAGTGCTGGACAAAACCTAAGACGGACTGAGGAGTTACGCACAGACCTTTAGATTTGTACTCTGGCAGTCACCTATTGAAGATTTCTTAAATAAAATTCCTTTATTGTGTTGTAATAAATTTACTATAATGATTTACTGAATTTTTTTTAGGTTGTGAAGCCATGTAGTCATCTAGATGTAGATGCAAGGGATTAATTAATTTAAAAGTGGCAACTTAAGGTTGCACTTTATATTCACAAGAACATAATTTTTTAACAACATATTGATTTTAGCTTCTACTTGCAGTACATTTTGTTTTTGATGCGACAAGAGATTTTTTGATTTCCTTTCGGATGTAAATTAGAGAAATGAAGCAGCAGAACTGCAATATCTGTTCCAGAATACAGGTTTTTCCAAAAATATGCCATATATTTTTGAATTTTCCTTCAACCTGTTACTGTGCCACACCCCTCAAATGAAGGGAAAAGGAATTCTCATGGGCATTCCTCATGGGGTGCCGACCTACAAACTAATCAAGTGAATACAATGCTGACACCTTCCCTCCCCCTTCCTGCTTTGCTCTATAATTTTTTTCCAATTGTAATTCGTGTTTTCGCAGACGATCGTTTAAGTCCCAATTTTCAAAATCAAGTGGCTCTAAGCTCTATGGGGCTTGACATCTGAGGTCATCAGTCCCCTAACTTAGAACTACTCAAACTTAACTAACCCAAGGACATCACACACATCCATGACCGAGGCAGGATTCGAACCTGCGACCGTAGCGGTCGCGCAGTGGCAGACTGAGGCGCCTCGAACCGCTCGGCCACAGCTGCCGCCCAGAGTTTAATAGTAACACTACTGGAGTGTTAAACAGACAGCCTTGTGACAGTGAATTATTAAGGAGGATGGTAATTACAACAGTATCATTCTTGTGGAAGTAGGATATTATTCTGATAAAGCAGAATGGAATCTTCAAGTCTGCAATTAGCCGAAATATTGCATCAAATAGATAATACTGAAACCGAATTGTCTGGCCAGACAGAAATGAATGAAAGACAAGTAACCTAATTATCTAATAAAATAAATAGTAATGCTGAAAAACTGAAAATAGAAATAAAAAGAATGTGAGACGATCTCACTGAGGAACTTGATCCCCAACGGTACACGAAGTTGGTCATGAGACTGTCGCAGAAGCGACGGAAAAGCATGCCAGATAAAATATACCGCAAAATCTTCAAGATTTGTGACGGTTTACATAATTATGTTTGAAACTTAGTGCAGACTTCAACGCGAGATGATTTTAATAGTTTCCACAGCGAAACTCTGTTTCCAAATGTGACAGAAAATCCAAACAGATGTGGATGGTTGTAAAGTATACCTGCGGCAAGACATATTAATACCTTCACTGTGCGACAGCAATTATGAAGTTACCAATGACAGAACGATTGAAGAAGAGTTAGTAAACACCGTTTCCGAAATTCTTCTACCAAAGACGATACTCTAAATACTTCATAAATCGAATCAAGAACAGTTAACGACATCAGAAACTTAGAAGTAGAGACCATCGGCATAACTAAGCTGCTAAAACCACTCAATAACGAAAAGTCTTGTGGTAAAGATTGTGCACCAGTTACGTTCCTTTCAGGGTACTATGGTGAAACAACTTAATTTTTAACAATCATATGCAACTGTTTGCTTCTCTTGACAAAAGACCCATACCTAAAGCCTGGAAAGCTGTATATGTCACATCAGTACGTAACACAGGACACATCCCCTGAATATCATTAGTATAGATTTATAGGATTTTGGACCCATAGACTCATAAACAGCATCGATACAGAAAATATCATTCTGGTGAAACACAACTGCCTCTTTATTCACACGGAGTGAACAGTGGTATCAACTGGTGATCTCAATTTGACGCCATATTTCTATAATTCCTGAGGGTATTTGACACAGCTTGACAGAGGTTAACTATTGAGTAAAAATGGTTCACATGGCTCTGAGCACTATGGGACTCAACATCTTAGGTCAGAAGTCCCCTAGAACTTAGAACTACTTAAACCTAACTAACCTAAGGACATCACACACACCCATGCCCGAGGCAGGATTCGAACCTGCGACCGTAGCAGTCCCGCGGTTCCGGACTACAGCGTCAGAACCGCTAGACCACCGCGGGCGGCACTATTGAGTATCGTTTTATATATGCGACCGGATTTGCGATTTCCTGTCAGAAGGGTCGGAGTTCGTAGTAACTAATGGGAAGTCATCTAATGAAACGGTTTCCCAAGAGAACTTTACAGACACACTGCTGTTTTTAACGTACCGATATGTGGAGGGAGTCCAATGAGAAACCTATGTCATTGTGTTTGTCTGTAATACGTACAACGTTAAGTGAACTACGTTTAGAATTTTCAGTATCTACATCTAATATATACACCTAAGTACAGGTGTACAGTGACACTGCTATAATAACCTATAACTTTCTTCAACTAGTATACCCATCTGTTTAGAGATTTATAGTGGCAACTGGATAAAATAATCGGTCACTCTTCATACATGGCTTATGTCTGTTTACCTAGTACCTGTTTGGCGATCAGTAAATGCCTTATACACTAAAGAGGCAAAGAAACTGGACGAGAGTAGGGATCCGGCGAGCACGCACACGTGCAGCTGCACGACGTGGCAGGGACTCGACTAATGTCTGAAGTAGTGCTGGATAGAACTAACACCATACATCCTGCAGGGCTGTCCATAAATCCGTACGAGGGGCTGGAGATCTCATGTGAACATCACGTTGCAAGGCATCCAAGATATGCTCAATAATGTTCCTGTCTGGGAAGTTTGGTGGTCAGCGGAAGTGTTCAAACTCAGAAGAGTGTTCCTGGAGCCACTCTGTAGCAATTCTGGACGTGTGTGGTGTCGCATTGCCCTGCTAGAATTGTCCAAATCCGTCGGAATGGAAAATGGATGCGAATGGGTGCAAGTGATTAGACAGGGTGCTTACTTACGTGTCACCTGGCAGAGTCGTATCTAGACGTATCAGGGGATCCATATCAATCCAAGTGCACACGCCTCCCACCAATACAGAGCCTCCACCAACTTTAACAGTCCCCTGGTGACATGCAGGGTCCATGGATTCACGAGGTTGTACACGTCCATCCGCTCGATACAATTTGAAACGAGACTCGTCCGACCTGGTAACATGTTTCCCGTCATCAGCAATCCAATGTCGGTGTTGACGGGCCCAGGGGAGGCGTAAAGCTTTGTGTCGTGCAGTTATCAAGGGTACACGAGTGCTCCTTCGGCTCCGAAAGCCCATATCGATGATGTTTCATTGAATGGTTAGTCACACTTGTTGATGGCCCAGCATTGAAATCTCCAGTAATTTGCTGAAGTGTTCCACGTCTGTTACGTCGAACGATTCTCTTCAGTCTTCGTTGGTCCCGTTCTTGCAAGATCTTCTTCCGGCCGCAACGATGTCGGAGATTCGATGTTTTACCTTATTCTTGATATTCATGGTACGCTCGTGAAATGGTCGTCTGGAAAAGTCCCCACTTCATCGCTACCTCTGTGATGCTGTGTCCCATCGCTCGTGCGCCGACTATAACAGCACTTTCAAACTCACTGAAATCTTGATAATCTGCCACTGTAGCAACAGTAACCGATCTACCAACTGCGCCAGACACTTTCTAACATTCTGCGTGGTGTCTGTTTGTTCTATATCGTGTCTCCGTACCACTTTCGCGCAACGACGCTCTGAGCGTGTTTTTTAGGGAATTGACTAATTTGAACCTGGAACCTGTTGCTGGTAAGGAGACGCCAGACCACACATGACATGTAGCATTCAGAAGAATTCAGTGAGACTAGCGATGATATAACCAAATACTTAATGATTTCAGCATCAGCTCCACTGCACTCCCTGTAAAAGAATCTTAATACTAACTAAATTTAGGGGAAGGGGTTCAAGGCTTTCCTATTTTTAGTTAGCTGGTAAAATAACGTCGAAAAAGCAGTTAAGTTTACCATTGGAAATTTTATTCTACTCACAAAACATCGTTTATAAATTGCACTATTGATAAAAGGAAATGTTTTAATACAGGATGGTAAAAACCAACTGCGTTCAACAAAAATGTGAAGGAATATTCCCTGAATAGGTTTCCAAGTTCTACAATGGATCGAAGGATGACCTATGCCATATCACATCTATAATCTAGGTTTAAATTAAGTTTCACAAAAGAGCAAGCTATCAAAATGGTCGACAGTGACCCTCAATTATCTTTAATTTTACTTATCTAACTTGTCGTAAATTACAGTGGCTGATGTGGCTTCTCAATAACTATATAACAGAAAAATCATCGCGTTTAAGATTTTTACTTCAAGTGGCAAATGTAAACACCATGAGCTTTAATTGACGATCGACACTAGTATTACGCAAAAAGGGGATGTAACAGATGTGACTTCTGCAGTTCTGAGTGAAGCCTTATGCGCTCAAAAATGCGGCATCACGTGCGTTCATTACCTTGTCGGTGTTCGCCAGGGGGTGGCGGACAGCACAGCTCTGCTCACCTCACCGTCTCGGAAGCAACTCTCTCCTAACTTCTCCTTACTCGAATTTACCGAAGTTGGTTTAAAAAAAAAACTATCTGGTTGTGTTTTCATCTGACCAATCAGGGTCTCAATGTTAACCTTAAGCTCTGCCTACAAAAATTCTGTCTATCCAATTAGAAACGTTATACTTTTCGTGGTGGGGCAACGTTTTTTAAAGTTTGCAACGTAACAGAGATGCGCAAAAGTCTCACGCTAAAACTTACAGCTGTTGTGGTCCTTTTAGCGTTATCGTAAGATCTATACTGTTCTTCTGGAGGGCTCTATCTTTTAACATGAGCTGGGGGGTGGTCCTGACGAAACAGAGACGCGAAAAAGTCTCACGCTAAAACTTGCGGGTGGTGTGGTCCTAGCGGTTAGCTGGCGACGTGGGTGTCCGTCCGTCCTTTATCGTAGGGCCTTCCAGCTTAACACGGTTCTGCTCTCGGCTTCTGTTCTCGTTTCTCCCCTCGGAACTGCGTCTGTCTCACGGTGCGAAGATATGACATGCATTTAGGCATTCTTGTGTTAGTCTGTGGTATTCCATTTGCTCACTCGTTACTCGTATTACTTTCGTTAATTTAATGTCACGATTTATTCGGAGCTAGGGGACATACTACTGGATTTGCTTATCATGTCAGGGTTTTCATGGAAGGTGTTGGATTTGCTTGACACCTTACAATTTGTGGTCTTATATAGGCGTTTCGGACCGCAGCACCGTATTCTGCCTGTTTACATATCTCTGTATTTGAATACGCATGCCTATATCAGTTTCTTTGGAGCTACAATGTATTAAGTGCGTCTTCGACACTTACTCTCTGGTCGATCATTGCACTCGTCTGCCCTGTGGAATCTGTCTAGAGCTGTACGATTTATTGTCCACAGTTGGTCTTTTGTTAAAGTATTCAGTGTGTAATGCTGTGGCGGTTGTGTGCTATTGTGTTTTGAGTGTTCCGTGAGTCTTCAGTGCGCTCTATTTTGTGTAAGAGACAGTGAAATGGAAACAAAACACACGCAAAAAATAAGTAAACTATTCATTATTTCAAAATTTAGCTTATAATACATTTATCCCACTGTGTGACAAGACTGTCAATGCCTTCATACAAAAATGTTGCCGCCCGGAGTGGTCAAGCGGTTCTAGGCGCTACAGTCTGGAACTGCGCGACCGCTACGGTCGCAGGCTCGAATCCTGCCTCGGGCATGGATGTGTGTGATGTCCTTAGGTTAGTTAGGTTTAAGTAGTTCTAAGTTCTAGGGGACTGATGACCACAGCAGTTAAGTCCAATATTGCTCAGAGCCATTTGAACCATTTGAACAAAAATGTTTGCTGTGGCCAACGGAATTTTAATTGTATCCAGGCGTTCACCACTTCTTCCGAAACAAATCGACAGCCACGAACGTCTTTCTTCAGGTTTTAAAATATGGACATGTTTAGAAACCACAAAAAATTTTCTGTTATGATGTTATGACACTGACCATTAGCCGGCCGAAGTGGCCGTGCGGTTCTAGGCGCTACAGTCTGCTGGAACAGCGTGACCGCTACGGTCTCAGGTTCGAATCCTGCCTCGGACGTGGATCTGTGTGACATCCTTCGGTTAGTTAGGTTTAAGTAGTTCTACGTTCTAGGGGACTGATGACCTCAGTAGTTAAGTCCCATAGTGCTCAGAGCCATTTGAACCATTTGAACCACTGACCGTTCTGTTCCACAGTGGGATGAATGTATTAATAGTCATGGCGATTACTTTTGATATAATGAGTAGTTTACTTACTTTTTTCCCCTTATGTATAAAAGACTTAAGAGACAACTGATGTAGGCATCTTTGCTTCTGCCCCAATAATGCTGCCGTTTAACAGCTTCAGATGACCCTTAAAGAAGTAAAAAATCTTTTAGACAAGGTGATTTGCGATGTGAAAATAGCATTCCGGAGGGAACTTGTACATTCCACTAACCTAGTATTGACCTGATGCTGCAGTGGTTTGTTTATAAAGGGGAATATCAGACTCTGTTACGTAACAGTTATAATTTGTTGCCTACACCATCGTGCCAATATTGTTTAGTAATATTATACTGAATTTTAGAGTAAAGATATATAACAAGTTTATTCGTCAAATCACAAGCCGAGGAATGACTGAAGTTGTTGGTAAACATTTTATCCATTTTGTAAGGTGCCGTGATATGCAGTTAGTAGAAACTTTTACATCTTTCTTGGCTAGAGAGCATGATTTTAAGCTAAGGCTTATAACTATGGAATAAATTGTGTGTGGTTAACCCCGTGACGGACTGTATAAATGCATTATGTGCTGGTGAACAGTATTTTTAAAATATGCTCCGCTTTATTCTGTGACAACCACCTCCACGTGGTGTAAATTGTAAATTATGTAATAGCTTACAAAAGGGCTTGTATGTGTGTGTGTGTGTGTTTGTGTGTGTGTGTGTGTGTGTGTGTGTGTGTGTGTGTGTGTGAGTGAGTGTGTGTGTTTGCTTTCAGTTCTAATTAATTGCCTGTAAACTAAATGACAATTTGTATATAGACACCAAAAACAGATATGGAAGTGCTATATTAAAGAAAGGAAACATATTTTTTGCAGTCCAGAACAATGTCACAATACCTTACGGTATAGATATTAACGAATTCGGATTGCCTGCTACAAACAGTGTTACTGCACAAGTCTTTCGAAAATGAACTAACGTGTCAAACAGGCTTACACAATTATATACAAAATATTTCGACTATGAAACGTATGTGTATTACTACTAGTGTAACTTAATTGTCCTATAGAAGAAGAAAAATATGCATGGCTCAAATTGCTGACGTTAACAGCTGGCTGGCGTTACCTTGCTTTTTACTTTCATTATACTATACAGTTGGCAGAGTGTGACGTAATTCTCGCTTGGAAGTGACGTTTTGCGTTAGAAAGACATCGAGGTTGCTACTTTAATAAATATATGCCACTATACAGGATGGGCTATAAGTCAGTGGTCACTAGCTGTACTTAGACGTTGTTTTGCCTAGTGTAGCGGTAGTCAGTTGTGAACTTGACTAGTGTGTAGTAGCCGGATGTCAGTTGGAAACGTGGCCATAATTACAGTGATGTTTATGGTCTATTTATGGAATGCTTTCCAGACATCCAGTCAGCATCGAGATAACGTTTTCACAAATTAAATTTAAGACTTTGAAAGACTGTGTCGGTTGTGGAGCTTCCGTGTTCATATAGGCCGATATCTGTTACTACAGAAGAAAAGCTTAATGTTATCGCACAATGTTTTGTGCAGTCACCGACCAAATCTCGAAGAAAGACGTCCAAGGAGTGTCGAATAGCAATACCAAGCCTGGGAACGATTCAGAAGAAAGCTAAATTGAAACTATGTAGGTCTACATTACTTCAGAGCCTAAAAAAGGTGGTCCAGATGGTTGTATGGAATTTTGTGAGTTTTACACAATCCTACAAGAAGCTGATACTGTGTTTTATAAAAGCATTATTTGGAGCGAGGAAGGTGAATTTGAAGGACAGAGTACTATCGTCAATTCATCATAGTAACTAAATGTGATATCCCTTGACACGAGTAGTCGTTTTTGTTTAGACGTTGGCGCCAATACAGCCTGAGTTCTGAGTGTTGCCTCCTGTGAATGTCCTGGAGAACGTCATGATGTAGTAATATAAAGGATGTAACAATGATACTAGAGGTCTCTAATAATGAAGCCAAATTCATAGGGAATGTTGTAGACAAAGATGCAAGGTAAATAATCCACACCGCTCAAAACTGAAACAGTAAAAGTGTCGTTTAAACATTACAAAACATCGATAAATGGCTCCACAAACTAAATTCATAAAAACATTTTAAACTATATTTAGGGGGCAGTACGTGGCGCCTTTACACTTCGGTTCTGTTTTATTTTCTTTCTAAGAGGCAAAGGCTATAAGATACTATTTTTGTCCTTTAACAGACAAGAAGTTTTCATTGTTGAAACAGTTTTCAATAAAAGCTTTTATCTAACTTCGTTCTTATTTATGCGTAGTGCAGTCTTTTCTTTGTCTAGCTGTTGTAAAATATCAACATTTTTCTTGCTTTCGAATATTTGGTCTCCGTTGTTGGAGAACACTCATAGGAAAAATATGAAATCCTCATGAATCCTTCGAAATCTGTCATGAATACGAAGAAAGCACTATAATAAAGATTAAGACGACACAGAATTTATTATTATTACTTGGTGACTATGGCGAGACTTCTGATATCAACAGATAACTCTATCATGCTATGTTTGGAAGTATGCTCAGAGTTCACAGCGTACTTTTCATTCAGAACTCTGAACTCCACACAATCAAATGATCATTAACGTCACTGACCCATTAGTGACATGGCTGGTGGCTAAATTACACGGCGCGATCACCACAACTAGTTGATTTTCACCTGAACGCACTGACCAAAAGTGGTCGGCTTGCGCCAGAACGTTGCCCCCAACGCACTTTTCAGTTTCACCGAATTCAATCTGATACGCTCCATCGTATCGTTCCCAGAAAGGTCATGAAGTCGAGCTTAGTCCCGCACACGGTCTCAGCATGAATCCAAGCTCCCTTTTATCGCGCGAGATAATTACTCAAGTACAGCTCAGAAAATTAAGTGGGAAACGTTTACTGATGGACACAGATGTTCTCCACACTGTTGTCCTTACAAAATGAGGTGACAAAAGTCCTGAGACACCTCCTGACCTTCTTTTGCAAGGTGGGACGTGGATTCAACAATTCGTTGTTAAGTCCCCTGCAGATATACTGAGCCATGCTGCCTCTATAATCGCGAAAGTATTGCCGGTGCAGGATTTGGTGCACTAATTAACTTCTCTACTACGTCCTATAAATGTTCGATTGGTGGCCAAATCATTCGCTTGAACCGCCAAGAATGTTCTTCAAACCAATCGCGAACAATTGTGGCCCGGTGACATGGCGTATTGTCATTCACTGAAATTCCATCGTTGTTTGGGGAGATGAGGTCCATTAATGGCTGAAAATGGTCTCAAAATAGCCGAACATAACAGTTTATAGTGAATGATCGGTTCATTTAGACCACAAGAGCCATCCATTTCAACTCACACCCTCATGGAGCCACCACCAGCTTCAGAACTCGGGTCCGTGGCTTCGTAGGGTCTGTACCACTCTCAAACACTGCCATCAGCTCTTACCAACTGAAATCAGGACTCAGCTGACCAGGCCACGGTTTTACAGCCATCTAGGGTCCAATCGATGTGGTCACGAGCCCAGGAGAGGCGCTGCAGACGATGTCGAGCTCTCGTCAGTCATCTGCTGCCATGGCCCTTCAACGCCTAATTCGCCGCACTACCCTAACCGATACGTCCCACATTGTTTTCTGACTTTATTTTACGCGTTTCTTGTCTGTTGACACTGATAACTCTACGCAAACACTACTGCTCTCGGTCGTTAAGTGAATGCCGTCGGCTAGTGCGTTGTCCGTGGTGAGAGGTAATGCCAGAAAGGTGATATTCTCGGTATACTCTTGGCACAGTGAATCTCGCAATACTGAAATTCCCTAACGATTTATGAAATGTGTGCCAAGCGCCTAGCTCCAATTACAATTCCTCGTTCGAACTCCCGTCGTGGAGCCATAATCACGTCGGAAACCTTGTCATAGGATTCACCTGAGTACAAATCAGCCCCGCCAATGCACTGTCCTTTTATATGTTGTACACGCGACGCTACCGCCATTTGTATATGTGCATTTCGCTATCCCATGGCTTTTGTCTGATCGATGTAAAATCAGTCAATATATTATATCCAGTCGGTTCCCGGCAACTTAAGCTTTTAGTTGCTACACAGCCGAAAATAAAAACGCTATAAAATCTGTAGTTAAAAAGTAACGAAAAACACTACGTATTAAGTTCCCATAGAAACAAATGTAATTTATTGGCTTCAAATTGACATTGCCAAGTCAATCTGCTTTGTTAAACACCACCTACAGTTAGCTGATGGCTCCAGACGATAGAGGCTCTTTCATAGCGAGCCCGTGCACACTCATTGAACTTCAACAGTCGCTTAAGAAGCTGGAAAATGACTGAGCAGAACTGCACACTCGATTACGGGAACGCACTTTCGAATTATTGTAGGCTTTCTGCCTTTCCTTTGAGAGATACGAGACCAGTCACACACAGAAAGGGCGCCATACGGCAAGGTCAGCCTCCACGTAAGCGCAAGACAGTTACGGTGAGACGCCAAAGAGGGCGCAAGCAACACGGACTAGTAATGCTTCCACCTTCCGTCACCCAATTAGTTCTTAGGTGTACACTCATCAGTCAGAAATGGATATAAGCAGACGTCCGTCTCCACCCAGTCAGTTGGTTCGACAGGATCAGTACCGTGTCTCAAAAAAGCGTCAGGATTAATCTACAGTCGTCACTCAGAAGATGCCAACTGGGTATTCTGTAAGCAATATTAATTGTCGTTCAGTGGTTTCAGGACTATACCAGTGTTCAAAGATTGATCAGTACAGGTGAATATTTAACTACATCGCCACGCATCATCTTCGTATTAAAATTAAGTGCTGTAGAGTTTATATCAACAAATTATTGAAAATTATTGGTAATGATTGTTGCCATATATTTGTATCTGTTGTCTATACCTATTTATTGTTTAGCCTGTGACGAGGCCAAATGGTTGATGCATACAAGCAAGCCACAGCATAACAGCAACTAATTTTGGTAGTAAGGGGTTCTCCTCGTGCTACCTATTTATGTTCGACACCAGGTGTGTTTGGTGATTTCAGTTTTTTCTGTCTTGGAAAAAGTAACTTTTTTGATGACGAAAGGTCGTTAACTTCCACCTCCTACACCCGGGAGAGCTGCCGTATGACTCAGCGATTACGTCATACCCAAGCATCCTCACTATATCGTTTTAAAGTTCAGATCTCTCAGCCAGTCATCATCAGGAACAGAATGCAGACATTTGCATTGATTATTTGCTGCCACCACTAACAGCAGGTTCCTGGAAAGTGCTGTTTCCTGCCAGGACATTTCGCGAGTCTACTTCCAACAAGTGCTGGAAAGCACCGGCCTACACGCCAAAGTCGGCCTAGTAGGCCACAACCATGAGAAAATAACCTCATCTGCTCCAGCCTGGACAAAGTCCACGACCACCTGACGCCAAGACCACCACGTAGGCCTAATTTATTTCCTTTGCCTTCTTACTTGTAAAAAGACAGACGACGTTCACACTTCAGTGTTTCTAATTTAAAGACTGTCTGTCCTTTTATGAGTACGAACAGAAATAAAATAAAATTTGAAGTCAACGTCCCTAACACTACCTCCACATGCAGTCTGGAACTTACATCTCTGTATTAGTTGTTAGATAAGCCCCGATTGGACACAGTATTGCACTACTGACACTGTATCTTATTTTGCAATTTATAATCAGTTTCGTGTGTAAACTTAATAAAAATATGTAACATCAGAATTTTTATCTTTTGCAGTTGATGTTCTGTAAGAAGCTGCTGCTCTTTGTTCCTTTAGTGACAATAGCCGAAACGCCGTAACAAAGAAATTTATTAAGCAACCTAGATGGATTTATTGACAATAAAATCTGTTTGGTTTTCCTGCCAAGTGGGGTGGCTTTTATCATCAGCACCAGTTTGTAGTCAACGTCAAATTAATTTGATTTTTATTTCTATGGTGAAATTGGTATGAAGTGTTGGTTCAAATGGACTTAAAATCTGGGGTCATCAGTCCCCTAGAGTTAGAACTACTTAAACTTAACTAACCTAAGGACATCACACACACCCATGCCCGAGGCATGATTCGAACCTGCGATCGTAGCAGCCGCGTGGTTCCGGACTAAAGCGCCTAGAACCGCTCGACTACAGAGTATGGCTGATGTGTTGGAGAATGTCCAATGTTCCACGGGGCACAGTATAGACATAGTTGTTAAAGATCCTTTATCAAAGCCCTTGGTCAAGTCTTTGACAGCGTACTAAGGAAGCTTTTATAAAAGACATCTATTATCAAAGATCGTTGACAAAAGTTAAAGCTTGGGTCCTTCTTTGATCAAAGTTCGCCATTTTTACTTGTCGCTTCGTTCACTTTAGTAAATTTAACCTTTAAAACGACGTTGAAGTATATTTGGTGCGTGGCTGCCACCACAGCGATCAGAAAATGGTTCAAATGGCTCTGAGCACTATGGGACTCAACTGCTGAGGTCATTAGTCCCCTAGAACTTAGAACTAGTTAAACCTAACTAACCTAAGGACATCACACACATCCATGCCCGAGGCAGGATTCGAACCTGCGACCGTAGCGGTCTTGCGGTTCCAGACTGCAGCGCCTTTAACCGCACGGCACCACAGTGATCGCTGCAAAGTATGAATAAATACGAAATTCTTCATAGCGCAAAGCACACTGACAACAAAAACCACAATAGACAGTTAGAATGTTGCAAAGCAATGGTTGCAGCAGTTAGCTGCGCTCCAAGTGGCTGCACTGTGAACGACGTAAGGAAGGAATTAAGGACCAAGCGGTCTATAGAGGTTTGGAAAGTCATGTATGCCAATGACGTCTTAGGCTCCACAAGTAAAATAAATGGATTTATTTGTACTCTGAGTAACGTTACTTAACCTTCACGAATTCCTCCTTACGTGATTTATGTTTTGGTTGATATGTTTCTGGAACAATACGTGAAATGGTAAAATGTCGGATTCGAGTACTATATGGGAAACAGGAATACCCTTTGTCTCTTGTTAAACATCTTAACCTAACGATAAACCGATCTACAGCAGAAATGCATTCCGTTATTCAAAAAGGGAAACGAGGTTACAGTTACATGTTTCTTCAAGTGTAACACAACGCCTTTCAAGAATCTATTGTCATTATAAAACGAAAATAGTTACAGAGGTATTTTACGTGATATTTCGGATAATCGGACAAAATAAATGTCCGACTGCAGCAAACCATAAAAAGACACCTGCAGGGCATGAGAGGCAAAACAACACACATATGGACATCACATAAAATATCTATGTAAGTATGTGGTCTTGATAATGAGAATAAATTCTGGAAACACGTCTTGTTAATCGTGAAACGGTATATAACTATTGCAGTGGCTCATCATTTAAATCATGAACGACTTAGCTGTGTGCCTTCCAAAAATATCGATTACGGTGAATGAAATTATTGGGTATCTCGTTTTCATATATGAGGGGCTACTTTCATAAGGATAAATTGAAATGTTTATTCGCTCATTCTAGAGTGATTTTCGTGGTTCATATCCTCGTTATATAGCTCATGGAGCTAATTCTGGTGAACACTTTGAACTTCTCGCTGTCCACGGTTTCACATACAATTGTTTCCATTGTTCTTTCTTTACAAGCAATGCGCTCGGCACCAATTTTAAGTTAAATGCTGCTGTACGGACGATTAACTCTTCGGCGTCCATTCCCAAACAACTATGATGAAAAGTTTTATGGTAGTGTAATAGCTCCAGTGCAGCAGTTTGGTCAAAGTAGTTTGAAATCTTACTCAGTGCAATACGGGCCTGTTGGTCAAAGCTCTTGTCCTGTGCTCGTAGCGATGTTTTCACTGCATGAACTACATCCCCATCATCTCCAAAGTGTGTCCCACATACAAATCCTTAAGTGAGCGAAACAGATGGAATTCCGAGGGCACCAGATCTGGGCTATTGGCTGGAAGAGTTAACGATGTACAACCCAATTTGACGTTGTTCCCCTGTTTTGAGACTTGTGTGTTATCGAGAATCACACCATCGCAATCGCAAAGGGCTGCCATCATGAGTTTGGCGGCAGAGGGAGCTCTCTTGGATTTCTTCTTTTTTGGTAACTGCGGGTGGTGCGGCTGCAGTTACGGCCTTTTTGATTCAGTCCCAAAGTGACGCACTTAGGTTTCGTCACCTGTAACGATCTCACCTCGAAATGCTCCAACAGTTCCGATGAAATTGCCTTTCTTTGAATTTTGTGGTCTGCTGTGAGCGTTCGTGGAATCCATGTTGAGCACACCTTTGAATATCCATGTGCCTCAATCACCGCACGTGCACATCTACATCTACATCTACATCTACATCATACTCAGCAAGCCACCTAATGGTGTGTGGCGAAGGGCACTTTCGGTACCACCATGTGATCCCTCCAACCCTGTTCCACTCGCGAATACTGTGTGGGAAGAATGATTGTCGGTAAGCCACTGTATTTGCTCTAATTTTTCGAATTTTGTCCTCGTGGTCAATACGCGAGATGTATGTGGGGAGAAGTAATATGTTGTTTGACTCCTCCTGAAAAGTGCTGTCCCGAAATTTCAATAGTAAATCTCTCCGTGATGCACAACGCCTCTCTTGTAACGTCTGCCAGTGGAGTTTGTTTACCATCTCCGTAACGCTCTCTCTCCAGCTAAACGATCCCGTGGCGAAACGCACCGCTCTTCGTTGGATCATCTGCATCTCCTCTATCAGCCCTACCTGATAGGGAACCCAGATAGATGAACAGTACTCAAGAATCGGGCGAATAATAGCCTTAAAGCCACTTCTTTCGTGGATGAGTTATATTTCCTTAAGATTCTTCCGATGAATCTGAGTCTTCTGTCTGCTTTCCCACTGTCTGTTTTATATGGTCATTCCACTTAAGGTCGCTCTGGATAGTTACGCCTAGATATTTTACAGCAGACGCTCTCTCCAGCTGTTTGTCATCATTAGTGTAGCTGTACAGTAGTGGATTTCTTTTCCTATTTATGCGCAATATGTTACATTTACTTACGTTCAGGGTCAACTGCCAGAGTCTGCGCCATTCATAAATTCTCTGCAGGTCGTTCTGCACATTCTTACTATCTTCTGACGTTGCTACTTTGGTATAAACAACTGCATCATCTGAACTTCCAATTCCTAGCGACAGCTGTAGAGCCAATCGTGGAGCTGTGATGCGCTGGCCTGCAGCCACAAGAGTGACAATGTAGTGATCGGTGGCTCTGAGAGGACGTTCCGAAAGCAGCCAGCTATAGTCACTCGACAAAAGTTATGAGACAGCGCAATGCACACATACGCGTACGCTATAAAAGGGCAGTGCATGGCAGTGCTGTCGTTTGAACGTAGGTGAATGATGTCAAAATGTTTTCCACGTGATTATGTCCGCACGACTGGCATTGACAGACTTTGGACGCAGATTGCTAGTTGGAGCCAGACGCATGGGACATTCCATTTTGGAAATTATTAGGGAACTCAATATTATGAGATCCACAGTGTGAACAGTGCGCCGAGAACACCAAATGTCAGGTATCACTTCTCACCACCGTTAACGCAGTGGCCGACGGCCTTCACTTAACGACCGAGAGCAACGGCGTTTGTGTACAGTTGTCAGTGCAAACAGACGAGCAACACTGGTGAATTAAGTGCAGAAATCAATGCGAGACGTACGACGAACGTATCCGTTCGGACATTGCTGCGAAATTTGGCGTTAATGGGCTATAGCAGCAGACGAGCGACGCAGGTCTCTTTGCTAAGACTATTAGATCGTCTGCAGCGCCTCTCTTGGGCTCGTGTCCATATTGGTTGGACCCTGCACGACTAGTAAATCGTCTTCTAGTCAGATGAGTCCCGATTTCAGCTGGTAAGAGGGTGGGAGTATGGTACAGACCTCACGAAGTCATGGACTCAAGTTGTCAACAAGGCATTCTACAAGCTAGTCGTAGCCCCATAATGGTGTGGGCTATCCTCTGCTCCAACTGAACTGATTGTTAACTGGAAATCATTTTCGTCGATTACTTGGAGACCATTTTCTGCCATTCATGGACGTCATGTTCTCAAACAACGACGGAATGTTTATGAATGGCAATACACCGTGTCACTGGGTCACAATTGTTCGCGATTGGTTTGAAGAACATTCTGGACAGTTAGAGTGAAGTCTTTGGGTACCCAGATCGACCGACGTCAATCCTACCGTACATTTATAGGACACAATCGAGAGGTTTGTCCGTGCACAAAATCTTGGACCGGTAACGCTTTCACAATTATGAACGGCTGTAGGGGCACCGTGGGTCAATATGTCTGCAGGGGGCTTCCAACAACTATTTGAGTCTATGCCACGTCGAGGTTCTGCATAACACCGGGCAAAAGGAGGTCCAACACGACATTAGGAGATATTCTATGACATTCCTCACCTCAGTGTATGATGCTTAGTTTCTACAATTTCTGACGGTGTCTCTCTCATTACCCATGGACCAAGGCTACTCGTATCAACTGCATCATAGCCATACACTGCACACAAACGTTTATTGTAGTTCTTTACTGATTCTTCTTCCCATGAACAATTCAAGTACAGCATGCTGCTTGTAACTAGTGTCTTGCGTAAACGCCGTTTTGGTGGTTCACTACGGCTCTGACGTCTGTCAGAATCTTTAGAAGCTACGCACATGAACTAAAGAAAGTTTAAATTTTATTCTCCTAAGAGGACTTTTCCAACGTATGTTAAGTGCTGTAAAATATTTGCGTCTTGTTTTACTGTAGGTCTCTCGTAATCGTTTCTCTTTTATGATGTTTATCCCGTCATACGGGGTCATCATTCGGAAAATATATTTTATTTCAGCTACGTGGCCGGATTCCTTAACTGTCGTCATAGTCTTCAGTTAACCTGGGTGAGGGAAGTCGTGTGCGTCATCTGTCTTTGGATCGTGGCAGCTTACTCTTGGGTTGATTTGGGGGGAAGAGACCAAACAGCGAGGTCATCGGTCTCATCGGATTAGGGAAGGAAATTGGACCTGCCCTGTCAAAGGAACCATCCCGGCATTTGCCCAAAGCGATTTAGGGAAATCACGGAAAACATAAATCAGGATGGTCGGACGCGGGATTCAACCGTCGTCCTCCCGAATGCGAGCCCAGTGTGCTAACCACTGCGCCACCTCGCTCGGTGCTTACTCTTGTGAGTTACCATATTTGTTACCAGTTTGTGCGTCTATCTTCTGAGACAGAGATTTGGAACCTGGCCGGTATATGCTTAAACAAGTGTGGAACAAATGTTAGAAATCACTCTGGCTTGAGATTGGCCTTCTCTGCAGGGGGGAGCCAAGCATTCGTCGTATCGAGGCAGACAGACATGCTCTCGTATTCCACAAGATCTTGGAGTCGTTTTGCAGAAGGCGTGGCTACGCCGAGTTTTAGAGTACTCACCTGTTCTATGGAAAATCGCGGTCGATACACAAATCGTTCACCTACAAAGGATACAAAATCGATTTCTAAAACTCTCAGTACTCGTTGCTCGAGTTACCCCGAGGGCGGAACATAATTAGGTAGCCAGAATACCTTAACCCTTGTAGAGATTAAGGTGATTTCTACGAGAATTGTAGAACGTCACAAGACCGACGTATCCGCAACCTGGACACCAAGGTGCAGCGCCAAAACGCCAACAAGTCGCCAAGCAACATGAACTGTATTATTTCTCCATGCTCTGTCGTCAAATATGTGGTACCTAGGAATCCTGCGTGCTCGGTTCGCTATAAAAAAAAAACATTCAAACAAATTGCGACTCGAGGCAGCCGCACGAAGCACACAGCCATGCCGTACCGCCGCAGAAGATACACGAGGAGGAGCAGACTTCCAGTGTACAAGACAGTGGACACTTTCAGCTTTGTTCCTAATAGTGTTGCTCAAGAAGAACTGCTCACTGGTCCAATCACATTTGTTGGATGCAAGATTAACTTCTCATGTACTACTACTGAACTCGTTCCTGGTAATTCATGGTTAACACTTGCTGTAGTACGAGGTAGTGATAAAGCATTACAAGGATTGGAGTCGTACTATGAATCCATTTTCATTCTGAGCGGAGTGTCCGCTGATATGAAACTTCCTGGCAGATTAAAACTGTGTGGCGGACCGAGACTCGAAATCGGGACCTTTGCCCTTCGCGGGCAAGTTCTCTACCAGCAGAGCTACCTAAGCGCTACTCACAACCCGTCCTCGCAGCTTCAATTCTGCCAGGTTCGCGGAAGAGTTTCTGTGAAGTTTGGAAGGTAGGAGACTAGGTACTGGCAGAATTGAAGCTGTGAGGATGGGTCGTGAGTCGTGCTTGGGTAGCTCAGATGGTAGAGCACTTGCCGCGGAAGGCAAAGGTCCCGAGTTCGAATCCCACAGTTTTAATCTGCCACGAAGTTTCAAGCAAATCGTATTGATGGGTTTTATTACAAAAAGAAAAGATTACAATACTCAACTCTGTCAATTACAGAGAAGTGTTGCAAGCAAATGGCGACATGCAAAATAAGCAATCTTCTTCAGTATAGAGAATCCAAAGTCTGAGTAAATCGGAGAAAGACGAAGGTAATGAGAAGTAGTAGAAATGAGAACAGCGAGAAATTAAACATCAGGATTGATGGTCACGAAGTCAATGAAGTTAAGAAATTCTGCTACCTAGGCAGTAAAATAACCAATGACGGACGGAGCAAGGAGGACATCAAAAGCAGACTCGCTATGGCAAAAAAGGCATTTCTGGCCAAGAGAAGTCTACTAATATCAAATACCGGCCCTAATTTGAGGAAGAAATTTCTGAGGATGTACGTCTGGAGTACAGCATTGTATGGTAGTGAAACATGGACTGTGGGAAAACCGGAACAGAAGAGAATCGAAGCATTTGAGATGTGGTGCTATAGACGATTGTTGAAAATTAGGTGGACTGATAACGTAAGGAATGAGGAGGTTCTACACAGAATCGGAGAGGAAAGGAACATGTGGAAAACACTGATAAGGAGAAGGGACAGGATGATAGGACATCTGCTAAGACATGAGGGAATGACTTCCATGGTACTAGAGGGAGCTGTAGAGGGCAAAAACTGTAGAGGAAGACAGAGATTGGAATACGTCAAGCAAATAATTGAGGACGTAGGTTGCAAGTGCTACTCTGAGATGAAGAGGTTAGCACAGAAAAGGAATTTGTGGCGGGCCGCATCAAACCAGTCAGTAGACTGATGACCAAAAAAAAAAAAAAAAGTCTGCGCTACATAGCGTATACAAGCGAAACGACTTGTGTCGATGCTGCTATAGAACTCGCTAATCTTGAAGCTGCAATTCAAATCGCGTGTCACCAATCGGTTGGATGTCTTATGTCATCTTCACATAGGGTCCGCTGCTGTCGCGTTGTCATCTGTCAGAGTGCGATTGGTTGACGTCTTCTCACTGTAGATTAGCGAGTTCTATAACAGCATCGTGTCGGCGCTTGACTTCCGCTGTAACAAACTGGAGGAATAACATGTAACTTACGACATAGTAATGTACCTTATTCGTTTCAAATCGACGCCAGATATGACAGACGAGAAGAAAAGGTGCCAGGTTTCGACCAAGAGAAGCCTGAAGGAACGGACTGCAGGGCTAAGCCTTTATAGAAGACGGAAGACAGGAGAAGGAGATTCCAGCTTAAAAGATATATATATATATATATATGCGTGTGGGTGTATGTGTCTTAAAGGCTTCTAGGCAACATGCCTTCAAAGGTTTTTGTTTTTATTAAAAACTGAGAAATGCGTTAGCTTCTCTCGCACTGACCTGACCAAACATCCGCAATATGATAGAAGACCTATATCTTATTAGAGAGTCAAATCTGAAGTAAAGTTTGCCTCTGCAACCTCACAGACAAAGATAAAAGTTTTCTACACGTTGGAATCCAGGGAGAGACTGAAGAACTTAGAACCAGAACGTTGTTCACATCGGCAAACGTAACCACAGTGGCAGACCAGTCGTTAAACCGCTGGGATCACTATGTATAGGAGGCGGTGCAACGACCAGTAATTTGCATGTTGATGAGCTGTAAGTCACTGCATCTATAAACGTCACGGCTGTTCCCAACCTTACCGACTTGCGTTCGAAGACCGACTCACGATCAGGGGTAACGCCCTCAGTTCGTGTTTGAACATATCACGGTGCGAAACACACTCCTGTTACGCTGATTTTATAAACCGAGCAATAAGTTTAAGAGTTTATTAATGACTGCAGCAAATTCCATAAAGGAATTTACGATCACATTGTACTTCATTGTGTGTTTGCTTTGTAGATGATCTAGACAGGAAAAGAAAAATTCACTTCAAACAAGTGTTTAGCTGTAAAAGGAAGTGGATATCTGCTTTTCATGTCAGTAATGTTACCAAGGGGATTATCATCAAAACTTAACTCCGCCCGAACAAGCCTTGCAAAGTCCAAGAGCACCGACCGACCGACATGTCATCCTCAGCCGACAGGCGTCACTGGATGCGGGCACGTGATCAGCACACCGATTTCCCGACCGTTGTCAGTTTTCGTGACCGGAGCCGGTACTTCTTAATGAAGTAGCTGCTTAATTGGCCTCACAAGGGCTGAGTGCACCCCGCTTGCTAACAGCCATCGGCAGACCAGGACGGTCACCGATCCAAGCGCAAGCCAAGGCCAACAGCGCTTAACTTCTACATTTGCATCTACATCCATACTCCGCAAGCCACCTGACGGTGTGTGGCGGAGGGTACCATGAGTACCTCTATCGGTTCTCCCTTCTATTCCAGTCTCGTATTGTTCGTGGAAAGAAGGATTGTCGGTATGCTTCTGTGTGGGCTCTAATCTCTCTGATTTAATCCTCATCGTCTCTTCGCGAGATATAGGTAGGAGGGAGCAATATACTGCTTGACTCCTCGGTGAAGGTATGTTCTCGAAACTTTAACAAAAGCCCGTACCGAGCTACTGAGCGTCTCTCCTGCAGAGTCTTCCACTGGAGTTTGTCTATCATCTCCGCAACGCTTTCGCGATTACTAAATGATCCTGTAACGAAGCGCGCTGCTCTCCGTTGGATCTTCTCTCTCTCTTCTATCAACCCTATCTGGTACGCATCCCACATTGCTGAGCAGTATTCAATCAGTGGGCGAACAAGCGTACTGTAACCTACTTCCTTTGTTTTCGGATTGTATTTCCTTAGGATTCTTCCAATGAATCTCAGTCTGGCATCTGCTTTACCGACGATCATTCCATTTTAAATCACTCCTAATGCGTACTCCCAGATAATTTATGGAATTAACTGCTTCCAGTTGCTGACCTGCTATTTTGTAGCTAAATGATAAGGGATCTATCTTTCTATGTATTCGTAGCACATTACACTTGTCTACATTGAGATTCAATTGCCATTCCCTGCACCATGCGTCAATTCGCTGCAGATCCTCCTGCATTTTAGTACAATTTTCCATTGTTACAACCTCTCGATAAACCACAGCATCATCTGCAAAAAGCCTCAGTGAACTTCCGATGTCATCCACAAGGTCATTTATGTATATTGTGAATAGCAACGGTCCTATGAGATTTCCCTGCGGCACACCTGAAATCACTCTTGCTTCGGAAGACTTCTCTCCATTGAGAAAGACATGCTGCGTTCTGTTAACTAGGAACTCTTCAATCCAATCACACAATTGGTCTGATAGTCCATATGCTCTGACTTTGTTCATTAAACGACTGTGGGGAACTGTATCGAACGCCTTGCGGAAGTCAAGAAACACGGCATCTACCTGTGAAGCCCTCTGAGTCTCGTGGACGAATAGCGCGAGCTGGGTTTCACACGACCGTCTTTTTCGAAACCCATGCTGATTCCTACAGAGTAGATTTCTAGTCTCCAGAAAAGTCATTATACTCGAACATAAGATTGTACTAAGATTGTGCCACGATGGAGGAGATGTCAGTGAAGTCTCTTTTGTAAACAGTTAATTTCAGTTATTATGTATACCCTTTTTTACGGACTTTACAAATATCTAGTAGAAAAAGATGAATACTGCGCCTTCCGCCAAGCTGATCCGCACATCGTTCTCTGTGCCAAAATGTTGTCTTCGTAGCCAGCGGCGCATGTGAGCAGAGATGAAACTCAGAGGGAACCAAGCCCGAATTTTATGGTGGGTGATCAAACACATCCCACCTAAAACGCTGCAGGAGCGTCTTCATTGATCCTGCTGTGTGCGGCCGAGAATTATCAGGAAGAAGGAAATGCATGCCAGTTACTTTATGTGGCGGCGTGAAATCATGTGAAATCTCTCTTATACTTGGTGAGAGATATCTTTGCGTGCTCATCGTTAGCTCAGAAATGAAAAGGGAGACGTTACGCGATAGAAGGGTATACTAAAAACACTGATTAATACATCTGCGCAAAGCTTAATCGGGTTTTCAATGTGATTTCCATTTCGCTACCTGTCGGACCTTAATAAATGAATAGCACTCGTACATATCATTGCTAATTTGAAATATCACCGTTAGTCAAGCTCAGATACTTGACTTACTAGTGCACTATTGAAAATATTATTCACTTGCTACTTTACATTCGTTAAGCTTTACAACGTTCATTAATTCGTACGGCATTTAGTCTAACCTACATAAAAGGCTTAAAATTTGAAATTTCAATGATATCTTTGTTGCATTAATGAGTAAATGGAAGTGATGTAAAAGAGCCATCATCATAAATGTCCCAAATAGCCCATTTAATAGAACGTTTCCTTCTTCATTAACACGGTTTCCTGAAATTAATCATATTGTTTCGAATTCAGGTAAGAACGTGTGGAACATAAAATTCGGGTATATGAATTCGTCGTCTCGTTAATAAAGTATCTGCAATGCAGGACTTCGTTCTAACTACAGAAATGTTGGGGGATTAATTCCGCTGACAATTTAGCAAGTCAGTTGTATGCAGTGTGTCCGCCGAAATCGGTCGACTTCTGGCAGTGCGTCTGGCTAACAGCGCTGCTAGCAGTGTGACAGCCGGCAGCAGCTCCTACCGCTTCATTTTAAATCCTAGTATACTGATTATACACCTACAATTACAGTTGTCAACAGTGGAAATTGAGAGTTTAATCGGTCTAGGCAGGCAATACGGTGAATCATGATTTTTTTTTTGTGTTAATGGCTTCATCCATCACTATTTGGTAGAACAGTTTCATATTGAATAATATTATTTTCTGTCCATCTCAGGTGTTAGGCTCTCGCATGTTGCGTTCTCTTGTTACATGCCTGTAATTGCACGTTGTTAATTGCTTTTCAGGTCTCTCCACCACTTTCTAGGTGTAGGTAGTGATGTTTTCCGATTTTATCGATTGATCATTCTTTTCTTGGGTTTTCTATTTGCTTTATTTCTTGTAACATGGTCTATTAATTTATTTCTAAACCCTCAGTTATTGTATGGTTGCAGTGTTGTTTATTTTGCAGACTGTAGCCACACGCTGGTCTGAACAGCTTGTATTCTACCTCCACTGCCATCCCTAGAAACCTATTGTCCGTAATAATACATTACACGAGTCGATAGTTGTCTGTTTGCTGGCTGTTTATGATCAGACTCCTGTCAATCCGGCACAGATTACTTGTAATGTTATTCCGCTACATTAAAAGACCCGGGGGACCTGCATATACCTGTATTATCTTGTGAACAGCGCACTCCCACACTGTACTTTATGAAGGACGAATTCCTCTAAAAGCTGGGTGTAAGTTCAAACCACAACGGCTGAAGACAAACTGCCGCATTGCCAAACCCTATTGTGAGAACAGCAGAGGCAGACATCAATAGGTAAAGTGATTATTCCAATGTGATTTCACTCGATAGCCAGCATTACGAGCACCTGAGCTAATTTCAAAAAACTTTGTATTCCTTTAATAATTTTCACATTACTCTGAGCTGTTAAATATCTGTCCGCCCCGGTAGCTGAGTGGTCAGGCCGACTGAATGTCAATCGTAAGATCCCGGGTTCGATTCCCGCCTGCGCCGGAGATTTTTTTCGCTCAGGGACTGGGTGTTGTGTTGTCCTAATCATCGTCATTTCATCCCCACCGACGCGCAAGTCGCCGAAGTGACGTCAAATCGAAAGACTTGCACCTGGCGGACGGTCTACCCAACGGGAGGTCCGAGTCACACGACATTTACATTAAATATCTGTTTATTATTCACGCTAAACGATTAATGATTAATTGCGACGTTTGTTTTCTGTCAAACATTGTGATCAGTTTCAATTATTATTTAATTCACTGCGTAGGCTATAGGCATTTGTTGTCTATTGGTGCTCTCTATCAGATAAATATAGCTATAATGGATTGTCAGTAATTATGCGTAATTTAACCAGAGTAACGTTGGGATAATAATATTGCCTCATATCAGCCACCGCGTTTCAGCATCTCCGTTTCCAGGTGCTCAAAAAGTTTTATGCCGTTCAGTGCTCTCATATGGCCACCGCAAACATGATATGTAGCTGTCAGAAAACGCTATAGCAAGCTGACGGATCGCGAGATTCAGGGAACAACGCGCTGAGTGATTGGGGAAATTGCAGGTTACCGGAAATACTTATCAGTTTGTGGAAATCTTTTCATATTTGCAAAACTGCTACAGCCTACATACATTTGAACTTGTTTACTACAGTCATACCCTAGAAACCTTATTCAGGCTACAAGTAAATCACTGACTACTTTACTGTCAAGAGTGCTTCAGGAAGTGTTATGGGACACCTCTTGATCTCTGGTGTAGTCGCTGACTGAATGTAGAAGATACAGGATTATCTGCACAAGGTTTCTACTTTCTCTAATGAATGAAGCTTGATATACGTGTAGAAAAACATAAGATAATGCAGATAAGTAGGAAAACCAATCCTGTAATACTGGAATACAATATTACAGCTAAGACAGAGGTTCAGCGACAATCATTGTTCCCACGCGCCATTCGCGAACGGAACAGGAAAGGAATGATAAGGCAGTAGTACCAGAAATAATCTCCGTCAAATATCATAAGATGGCTGGTGGAGTACTGTTGTACACGTAGATGTAAATGTCTTGCTTGATACAATCACATATATTAAATACCTATGAGTAATGTTGCAAAGCGGTATGAAATGGAACGAACCCGAAAGGACTATTGTACGTATGGTGAATGGTCAAATTCGGTTTACTGGGAGAATTCTAGGAAAGTGCAACTCATCTGCAAAGGAGACTGCGTTTAGAACACTAGTGCCACTCGTTCTTGATTACGGCTCGAGTGTTTGGGACCCCCACCAGGTCGGATTTAAAAACGACATTGAAGAATTTCAGCGGCGTGCAGCTAGGTCAACACGCGATAATTACGGAGATGCTCCCTGGACCCAAATGCGAATGCCTGGAGAGAACGCGGCGGTCTTCTCACGAAACAATAATGAGAAAGTTTAGAAAACCACCATTTGCAGCATAGTGCAGAACGATTCTACCACGTAACGACTGCGAAGACAAGATAAATGAGATTAGGGCTCCTACGCGGGTAGATAGACAGTCATTCTACTTTTGCTCCATTTCTGTTGGCAAGCGGGATGAACTCAGCCCTTGTGAGGCAAAATTGAGGAGCAACTTGATTGAGATGTAGCGGCTCCGATCTCGTAAACTGTCATACGGTCGGGAGAGCGGTGTGCTGACCACATGCCCCTCCATACACGCATTCAGTGACGCCTGTGGGATGAGGATGACACGGTGGCAGATCGGTTCCGTTGGGCCTTGATGGCCTGTTCGGGTGGAGTTTACTTTAGTTCTATTTGTGAGGAAAATAGGGAAAGAAATGATTTCACCACCCCCTCCCCACTACGAAATTCACTATTCCCTGATGCCTCTTAGAAGTGTTCTGTCGAAACAATTCGGTTCAACACCTCTTCATCGGTTACTCCATCTACCAGTTTAACCCTCAACATTCGTTTGCAACACACTATTTTAAAAGCTTTGTTTTCTTCTTGTCTGTGCTGTTTATAGTCCACATATCACTATCATGTAAAGCTCCACTTCAAAAACATTCTGAAAAAACTTCCTGAGACTGAAATTTTTGTTGTACATTAAACAATCTCTCTTCTTGGAAAGCGTTATTGCTAAAGTCTATATTTTGTATCATCTCTAGTTCCGCCATTGTTAGTTATTTCCCAAATAGCAAACCTTATCTACTACCTTTTAGTGTGTCATACCGTAACCAGATTCCCTCAGCATCACCATGAGCCTAGTTTTACTGTTCTTTATGTTCATCTTTTAACTGTCTTCTAGACACTATCTGTCCTGTTCAACTGATATTCCGAGTCCTTCTCTGTCTATGCCCAAAATTATGTCATTAGTAAACGTTACAGGTTTCATTCCTTATTCCTGAACATTAACTGCCTTTCCAAAGTTCTCCACAGCTCCCTTTACTGCTTACTCAACGTGCAGACTGAATAACACGAAGTGTAGGCTACATTCGCGGTCTCAACTACTCCCTCTCTCTTACCTCCTTCGACACTTAGCATTGCAGTCCGGTTCCTGAACGGTTCAGTATAACTTTTCGTTAAAACCGAGCACTGGGAGTCGCAGATGTGAATGTACTGTCGCCGTCGCTACGGGAACGGCTCAACATAGGGTCTTTGTGTCGCTCTTCCATTGCATTTGGTGAACTCATACGCGGGCTCGATATCGGCCGTTCTTATTGCGTGTATCACTGTTGACGGGCAGCTAAAACAACGGGGAGAAGAAACCCTAGACAGAACCGAACAGTACTGAATGTAAGCTTGAGAGCCAAGAGTAAACAGGACATTAGTGTTGTCCAATGGCAATACCGTGAGTGAATGGAAAAACTTAGTTTCCAAACAAAATACACAGCGCATTCCGTTTGCATTTGCAATATTGTGCAGATACAAAGATATACTGGGATAATAAATCAAACGTAATGCAATTATCCTGTAACTACAGGTCCCTGATGCCAAAACAATTAGGAAATATTCCTGACCAAACTCTGAAATTTTCTTGGAGGTCTTCAGGTTCACTCTTTAAAAACTTTTGTAATACAACAGCACCTACGTGAGAATAGTAAAAGAGACTGCATGGCTTCACCTACATCACTCAGCGAACTTCCTAAGCGATTTCCATATTTTCCGTAGCCTGAAGGAACCTGGGAGGGGGGTGTGGCGGGGAAGAGAAGACATTTTCCAACCATGAGCCACGAGGTGGTTTACACAGCGTTCTTGAATGGCTCCGGACCCAAGCAGCGGATTTACGCCGTCGAGGAACTGAAGTATTGATACACGGTGGGGCAAACAAAAGTGGCCCGGACGACTTGAAACGATTGGACGTGAATGTACGCACATAACTACACTCTGTGACGCGCACGTCACGTATACGCCCGCCAAGTGATCCACACTGGTTCAGCGAGTATTGCGAACTGTGTCAGTGTGAATGGGGACGATGGTACTCACAGTGGAGCAGCGGGTGTTCGTTGTGGAAAGTTACGTGACAACAAAGTCGTGGAAGCGGTGTGGTCAGTTGTTTGCGGAGAAGTTTAAAGCTGTCAAAGTGCAAGCAAACAGTGCCACGCGAAGCTTAGTCCGAAAATGGAGTCAGGCAGCATGTGTTTTGAACAAGTCAAAAAACATTTCGAAACGTGCCCGCCCACCAGAAAATGTGGCTGCAGTTCACCAAAAATGCTTCAGATTCCTGCCAAATCAGCCCGACAGCTGTGTCAAGAGACCAGCATATCACGTCGATCATACGGAAGAATACTCCACACGGACCTGCACATGCACCCCTACCGAGTGTCTGTTGTTCGTGCATTAAAATCAGCAAATGCTTCTGAGCGCCTCCAGTTTTGTGAGTGGCTGTTCACTGAGATAACAGTGAATAGCTTAGACATGGTTCTGTTCTTTATGTCTGATGAAGCCTGGTTTCACCTGAATGATTATGTCAGCTCACAGAATCAGAGGTTCTGGACAGCGGAGAATCCGCATAACTTCCACGATATAGCATTGCATGATCAGAAGGTTGGGGTTTGTTGTGCAGTGTCTGCACGCCGCGTTATTGGCCCCATCTTCTTTCATAAGACGCTGTCTTCGGCGCGTTACATTGCTAACAATTTGAAGCCATTTGTGGCAGCATTAACGGTGGAGGAAAAGACCTACATTTACTTCCAACAGGATGGATCAACTGCCCATACAGCTGGCCGAAGGTTGGAGCACATTTACAGTCTTCACGCTTGACAGAGTTGTTAGCAGGGCTCAGTGTGGTCGCTGCCCTAGCTGACCACCCAGGCCCCCTGGTCTGTCAGTGTGTGTGGGGTCGCTTTGTGTGGGCAGTTCTCAAGTCTAAGATGTATCGCAACAACCCTCACAGTCTACAAGAACTGGAGCAAAAAATTTCGGATGAGACTGCAGCAGTTCTACAAGTTCAACTTCGATCCGCCTTCAGCAGCTTCCTGATGAGGGCTCAAGAGGCGAATGGTGGTCGCTCTCAACATCTGGCATAGTCAGGTTAGTACTACATTTCCTTTTCTCTGCTGTGTTTCTTTGTACACTGGAACTCTGTTCTCCACCTTGTAGGAGTGTAGGTGGCGGCGACAGTTGTGTAGAGAGACTTTGTGACTATTCTGAAAAATAAGGTCATTTATGTGTGTCACTTTGGAGTGCTGCGCAACATTCAATGGAACGTTTTTAGCCTAGCACAATAGTGTGTAATTTACTTTTTGAAGTCACTTCGTAGAAGTCTGAATATCTTGGGCAGGCGAAGTTTCTGACTGGAGTCGAGCATAAAAGATGTGCCACCTAGTGCTCTGTAAAATAGAGCAATATGTCTCGGAAAAGTATTCTGTATAGAAAATCGTATATAGAAAGTCAGCTATTGATAGAACTGTGGATTTACACTTACTTTTTTTCCATTTCTGTAAAAAAGGTGACCAATCGCTGGTTTTTCCGTGTGTAACAAAAATGCCTCGTGGTGTACTGTATTTAACGTACTCACGAATCAAAAACCCTCAGCGGAACAGGGACAGTAGAATACAGTGTAAGAACTGTGACTGAATATAGAATGAATTTATATGTAGTTCTGGAATGTTTGCCGCAATAGTTTTCAGACTGGTAGGTCGTGGGTGTGAAGTAAAACTGGTTGCTGATATGATGTGAAGTGCGAAGACAATGCTGGACGAGAAGAACAATTTAACATTTAACGTAGTTTAGGCTGGACTTGGCAGAGGAATTTTTGACTTTTTAAGCCGAATAGTATAACGCACTTGAAATGCAAAGATTCTGCACTCATTGTAGATAATAACCTCTGCATTTTGAACAGTTCATATGGTTTCTGAAATTATGTCTAGAGCGGCATAAAGACGCTAGAAGTGCTATCACTTTTAGGAGCTTTTTCCACTGAGATTCTCTAAGATACTTGTAGAGGTAAGTACACAAATTATTAGTCGACACCGTGGGCAGACAGGCAGACGGAGCAGTAACGAAATTTTGCAGAGATCATGACAACATATTGCGTGGTAGCTGTTCATTCGTTATCTTTGTACAGCAGTACGCAGACACTAGTCTCATCATGACGAACGGTGAATTAAGTTCTCACCAACAGTTAAAAGACAACTTAATTTGTCTTTAACGGGTGGTTTGATTGTTCCCAGGTATTCAGCCGGTTGATGACGTTCAAATTGTGCAATATGTGGGAAAGTTGACTTGTTGGCAGATTTAAGCGGTCATGATGACAATGTTTCTTTTTTTCATTTTCAATCTTCAGTGCCAGTTGTTGATGGTTTTATTTATTGAGACATTCTTTCTTATCCTGACTTATATCTAGCTTACTTCCAACTAAAATTAAATAAAACTTTTTTCTATTTTTATCATAATAGTTTTTACTAAATTTTCCGTATCTTTAACTCATATCAATGCATCTGACATGTTGTATGTATACTCCTTTAGTTTATTTTTTATTTTATTTTTTGTGTTTAGCTTGGTGATGTTGCATATTTGTTGTATTTTTGTTTGATTTAACCTCACAAGGAAACATCACGAATCTGACTTCATATTTCAAGGAGAAAAAAGCACACTTGTAAGATATCACCACCAGAAATCGATCGCACGCGAGAAATTGGGCCATAATTCAGTACGTAACTATACCTTTTAAATATACAGCTTTCAGATTTCGTGCGCACCGTTTGTTTGTCACTCGCTCCCTCCAACTGCAGCTGCTCAATGTTCGAGCGCGAAGTTCATATGGCTCTGAGCACTATGGGACTTAACCTCTTAGGTCCTCAGTCCCCTAGAACTTAAAACTACTCAAACCTAACTAACCTAAGAACGCCACACACATCTATGCCCGAGGCAGGATTCGAACCTGCGAGCGTTGCGCTCGCGCGGTTCCAGACTGAAGCGCCTAGAACCGCTGGGCCACACAGGCCGGCAAGAGCGCCAAGTTCTGTACAGCGGAGTGAGTAAGAGGTTTGTGAAAAATTGCTGTAACATTGATAACACGCTCTACGTAAAAGTGTACGGTTTCTAATCTGTAGCTTGTGCCAGAGGTCTATTTGCTTTCAACATTTTTCTGCTGGAATTTAGAAATGCAGTGTAAATGAATGAAACGAATCAATGTATAATCAAAGAAGTAGCCGAGCGCTATTTCGCTATTACCACCACTGTTGATCGTTATGTTCTTGAAATTTGACTGCTGACAGTGATAAAGTGAAGTATGTTTTTAAGAGGTGCGCTATTCATCAACGTGATTGGCATGAATCTCTAACAAGATTTCGTAACAGGCTGGGCAGATGTTTCTACCCTGCCGTCTCTCCGTCTTGCGTCGCCATCAACACTACAAAAAAGAGGACCACAACTTTGATGTAATCCACTTCGCTCTAGGGCATTATTAGTCGTCTGCAGTGAGGCAGAGCGAGTAACAAACGGTACACCCGAAATTTAAAAGCTGTACATTCATAAGGTCATAACTGAGTACTATCAGAAATACGGCCCAGATTTCCGCGTGGGATCCATTTCTCGGGCCGAAATCTTGCGAGTGTTCTTTCTTCACTTTAAAATATAAGGTGGTGACGTTTCCTTGTAATTTATATTCATATTACTTTTATGTATGCATTTATCTGGTATTCATTTTGGTGGTTTATTCTTCTATATTTACATCTCTTCCTATATATATTTTTTCGTAAGGATATGGTGGTGGTTTTCCTGAACTGTTCTGGACTGTACGGTATTGTATTGCCTGTGTTGTTCAGAACTTCGATGCATGCAAGCCCGGAGGAACAGGCACTGCAGTGACTACAACCGTTACGAAATACGTGGAATATGTTCGCATTTGAATATATGGACAATCATCAGCTGTATAATGGAATGACGACAATGAAAACTCATCAGGTGAATTCGCTATTGCGAATATGGATTACAATCAGCTGTAGAATGAAATGACGACAGTGAAAATTTGTGCCGGACCGGGACTCGAACCCGCTAGCGGTCGTCTTACCATTAGGCTGTCCGAGCACGATTCACTGCCAGATACATTGCACACTACATTGTATCATACTTTTTAACAACAGAGACACTGCAATATCGTATTTATCCCCCAACACCGGCCAAGCGACTTTCAATTAAAACGTCACCCCTATACGAGAGTATACATAGTGGGTGGAGCGCAGATTGTAGACAAATGGTTAATGACATACGGAAGTATGGGCATGGCCTTGCAGCGTGCTCTGATAGCTGAACGGTAAGGCGACAGATTGTGATAAGCCGGAAATCCGGGTGCGAGGCCGTGTCTGGCATAAATTTTCACTGTCGTCATTCGGTTATACAGCTGGTGGTTGTACATATTCGCAACTACGAATACATTTTATATATTCTGGATTGTCGTCTTTAAAAGTTAAAGGCAGTGTGTGTGGAGACGTGGGAGTCACGTTTGGCATCCTTAGCATTTTATCTTTATGTACATGACCACCTATTATTTATGAATGGCCAGTTGCTGTGTTTTGTCCTATGATCCGCATTGGGTAATTACATCTGAATTTCGTCTTTGCCATGTATCTCACTACTACTCAGACTGAAGCGCCTAGAACCGCTCGGCCACAACGGCCGGCGGGGTGAGATCGGGGCTGTATGAAGGATGTGTAAGGGCTTCCCAACGAAACATCTGTACCGTAGTCGAAACAACCTTGGCTACATGTGGTTATAAGATGAACATCAACAGAAGCAAAACAAGATTAATGGAACGTAGACGAATTAAATCAGGTGACGCTGATGGAATTAACGTTTGGAAACCACACACTGTGAGCGTTAGATAAATTTTGGTGTTTGGCAGTATGGTAACTGATGATAGCCGAAGAAGAGAGGGTACGACATGTAGACTGGACATAGTGAGGAAGCGTTTCTGAAAAAGAAAAATTGGGCAACGTCAAATATATAGTTTTGTGTTTGGAAGTCTTTTCCCAAGGTATTTGTATGAAGTTTAGCCTTGTAAGGAAGTGAAACGTGGACGACAAACACTTCAGACAAGAAGAGAATAGAAGCTTCTGAAATGCGGTACTGCAGAAGAACGTTGAACATTTGAATATTTGGGGGGGGGGGGGGGGGGGGTTGGGTTGTTTGGGGGAAGAGACCAAACAGCGAGGTCATCGGTCTCATCGGATTAGGGAAGGACGGGGAAGGAAGTCGGCCGTGCCCTTTCAAAGGAACCATCCCGGCATTTGCCTGAGAACATTTGATGGGCGGATTATGTAATTAATGAGGTTTGGACAGAATTGGGGAGAAAATAACGTCGTGGCACAACTTCTCTAAAAGATAGAATCAGAGACTGGGACACGTTCTGAGACGTCAAGGGATCACCAATTCAGTAATGATGTGAAATGTTGGAGGTAAAAATTTTAGAGGCTACGAAGAGATAAATATCGGTAACAGATTCAAAAAGATGCAGTTTCCAGTAGTTATTCGAAGATAAAGAAGCTCTTACAGTATAGTGTAACATGGAGAGCTGCATGAAACCAGTCTTCGAACTGAAGACAGCAAAAACAACAAGCGAAGTACAGTGTAACCTGTGGAAAACTTACATAGACACAGGAGATGAGTGAAGTGCTAATATTCGAAGGAGGGTTTTACAATTATGCCTGGGGTGAGGCTTACCTCTGCAATACGACACCGACACGTAGTCTGCTGATCATGCGTAACATCAAACCGCATCTGACCAAACGCATGGAAAGGCCGTACGCTTTGATGGAATCAGCTGAAGCTAAAATAGAGTCATATTTTCATCATTTCCACTATATTCTCCACAGGATTATTACCCAGTATGGCGAGGTCACTAACTAATACAGCTAGTCTCCAGAAGAGGTGTTCAGAGTTCAAGAACGATCGAGATGATATCCAACAGGGAGATTAATTAGGGCGATGCTCAATCACTGACGTACTGCAAGACTCACCAGCGGCGCTGCATGATTAGCGAAATGCTCTGGCAAGTGCTGTGATCGACGCCAAGGCCCATTTACTCTCATCCAGGTACCTCGCGTGATGAATTTCACTGGGAGTCGTTTGCCCGTTCCCTCAACAGCCCACACCTGCCAGTTTCGGACTCTGAACACTTTCCGCAGATAAGGGAACACGTGACTAATAAAGACTTAGGTATGATATTATTATTATTATTATTATTACGAATTTAGAGCACTCATTGATATGGCTATAATCGTTTTTGCTTAATATGGATGCATGGTTTTCTAACAGGAACATAGTCCTTCCGTGTAAGCAGCCTTGTTGAGACAATGACCTAAAGATACACATTGCACTGTATCGAATAGAGTAGAAGGTCGCCCTCGGGGCAGATCTGGGGCGAGAGATGACCCTCCTGAGCCATCCCGATCCAACGCGGCCTACACTTTTGATTTCAGAAACCGGCGCCGTTACACAGTGGTCTCTTTCAACTTTGGAAAGCTAACATTTAAGTAAGACTGATGTCACGTACGATGGTGAAAAATTTCCTAAAATGTGGTAGTGTATAGGTGCCGAATGAGTGGTCAGGACAGGCGAGGTATGGGCATCTGTTTAGGGGATGCTCAACGAGAAGATTGCGTTTTCCATAGACCATATGTGATATTTTCCGTTTCTTGAGTTACAATTAGGCACGCCCAGGGTTGTCTGCAGAAATGCCATCCAGTGTTGGAGGGACGGATAGGCGATCATCTTAAAAATGAAAGTTTGTCTGTTTATGACTGCGATGTCGGCAGCTATCCGATCGGCCGGGCTTTTAAATACGTGCAGTGCCAGTTACGCCGCCGCTATTCCCACAGCCTCCACCGCAATACGAACCATTACGCCGCTGCCAGTGAGGTGCAAGCATCCCCCTCTCCGGAGCTGTAGCAGCGAGTCCACTCAATTTCAAACATCGATGCACTTTTTGAGTGTTTGCCAGTTTAATAACGTTTACAGAGTTTCATAGTGGCCAGGGCTCGTGATCTACTGCATAGTTATTGTATTGAAGACTAGTTTATATATCTGCCGTATCTGTATATGTTTTAACATTCAAAGCTACTGTTAGCAACTGACGCTGCAACCTGAGCAACAAAGTTATTTACTACTATTACTATTTGATATTAGATTTAGAATAAATTAGTATCTGAATTCTCTGTTCATAAACAGCATCTGTTCTTCGCTTCTATATCAACTAAAAACCACACAGCGTGCAAGGAAGTTATAAGAATGACTTACAGTGGGTAGAGAAAAATATGGAAACGCCACAAACACAACAAAATTGGATAAATAGCAGCCCTGTATGGCTTTCAAGGGAAGCTTATACTAAACAGAGGCAGGTCTAAGCAACGATAGTGGAAGTTGATAGCGATCATGCACTCTTTACTCCAATGTTAACCACAAAGACTAATAATATTGAGATCTGGTGATTGTGGTGGTCGATGCGAGCTGTGTGAACAGGGACCCTATCATACTGAAACACAGTATTATCACTGGGAAATAAACATTGTACCATGGGATAGACCTGATCGACCGAAATCCTCGGAAGCTATGCGACCTTGCAGAGGCCCATGGAATACCACGGTATGGCTGTTCAAATCATCACCGAACCTCCGCCATATTTCGCTCATGGAACGTAAACTCGGCCAGAAATTGCAAACGGTGAAAAATAATACTCGTACGACCAAATAATGTTCTTCCATTGCGCCACAGTCCTGATTTTATGGCTTCGGCGTCACGTTCTCTGTTACCCGCATTTGCGTTATCTATGAGTGGTTTTCGAGTTCCAGCTCGCCCTGTAATTTCGCGCTTGTGGAGCTCCTTTCGGTGCATTTGTTGCTGACAGAAGTCAGTAGTATGGCATTCAATTCTTCAGTGAATTTTGCAGCAATCCTGTTTTTATTTTTCGTCACAGTCCTTTTCAGTGACCATCCGTCACGAACCTCAAACCGCATGCTCGTCCGCGTTATGACTTAGCGTATGATGTTTTACCGCTTTCCCTATATTCGGTATAAATCTTCCATACGGCACCTCTTGATACACCAAACACTTCAGCTACCTCGGTTACTGAAGCTATCATACGAATAGCAACAATTAGCCCATTTTCGAATTCACTTAGCTACGACATAATGCACTCACACCTACACAGAACACTGTTCTGACAATCTCAACGTATTGAGGACATTGCGCCGGCCGGAGTGGCCATGCGGTTCTAGGCGCTACAGTCTGGAGCTGGGCGACCGCTACGGTCGCAGGTTCGAATCCTGCCTCGGGCATGGATGTGTGTGATGTCCTTAGGTTAGTTAGGTTTAAGTAGTTCTAAGTTCTAGGCGACTGATGATCTCAGAAGTTAAGTCGCATAGTGCTCAGAGCTATTTGAACCATTTGAGGACATTGCACAAGTGCCGTTCGTGATCAGTTACAACGGCGCAATCTGCTGGCTTGGCTAGAATCTCCATTTAGGTTCAAGCCCGCGTTTCTCCCGGTTCTTCTATATTTTGTCGAACATCTGTTGGCCCGTACAGCAGTCACGAAGTAAACGCGTCATAGCTAGCTGAGGGCCGGTACAAGAGTGGGCTCACGAGTGGAGCTGGTGGTCAGCTGGCGGCATGTTATTTTTCCACACGTTCCGTACCTGTGGTAATACAAAGAAAGCTTTTTCGCCGCGCTGTCCAGCGCTGTCAGAGCAAAACGTTTAGAGACTGTATTAATAAAAAGTACAGAAAAGTTAAGATAGTGGTTTTAATTCTTCAGGTGTTCTATTTCTTCTCCCCGCACATAAGTGCAACGAACAGAACGTTTGTACAACCATGAGGAGCTGTCAGAAAAGTCCTTGTTTGGAACATTGTTAAAATCGTTCGTCACATTAGCTTGAATGTTGGTTATGTTGTCAGAGAATTGACGCTTCTTGTGAATAACGACACATATATCGTGTTGCGGTAGGTTTTCATCGATAATGTGATGTTTCCAGAAAAGAACCGTCCGCGATTTTGCATTTGAGTCAAGTCGCAGCATACGTCCACTCGTCGCTGATTCTTTTCGGAGACAATGTGCGCGGGACGAGCTTTGAACACACTTTTCTCTTCTTCAAAGCATTTTGGAGAATGTCTCGAACACTTGATTTAGGGAAGTTGTTCCACTGCGATTTTTCACACAACAACGTTTACACATTATGATCGCACGTCCGCTACTCAAGACAGCCAGCTCAAAACTGACTGGTCGAATGCACATCTGTTGTTTACAGTTGTTAGTTCAAGCTTCCAGTGTAGTTACAGCACAGACGTCACTTGGACGCCACGAATAAAATTGCAGGTGTACACAGAGAACTGTCACTTACTGTACCAGTACTAGTAGTAGCATTATGTTTCGTGCATGTCAGGTGCTTTGCAGTCTCTCTCTCAAATCACTTTAAAGAAAGTATTTGGTAAAAAAGAGGTTCGTTTGTCACTATAAGCCTCACATGCCAGCTTCATGATGAAGTGCCTATCTTGTCGTTAACGGTCGTAGTTATTATGATATTTAGAAATTACGAACATGACTGCACGAAATTCGAGTAGTTTGCAAATGAAATACATGAGTCGCTATGAGTTTAGGATTGGTGCATGTCAGGCCATACATTGCTGTGTATTAAAAATGTAGCTAACATGTTGAACTTTTCCTTAGATTTGGGAGAATTTATATATCTATTACCATTCTTAAGGAAATGGTTCTTATGTACAGCTCACACTTCCTCCCACACGTACTACTATAGCAGTATATTGAATTAATTTTAAAATACATGATATTTCATGAACTGTTCAAGACTGCTAAACGAATTTTTGGTGAATAATACCACGCAAAGAGAAGAGTATTCTTCCATCTGGGTAATAACCGAAATTTTCGTATATACACTCCTGGAAATTGAAATAAGAACACCGTGAATTCATTGTCCCAGGAAGGGGAAACTTTATTGACACATTCCTGGGGTCAGATACATCACATGATCACACTGACAGAACCACAGGCACATAGACACAGGCAACAGAGCATGCACAATGTCGGCACTAGTACAGTGTATATCCACCTTTCGCAGCAATGCAGGCTGCTATTCTCCCATGGAGACGATCGTAGAGATGCTGGATGTAGTCCTGTGGAACGGCTTGCCATGCCATTTCCACCTGGCGCCTCAGTTGGACCAGCGTTCGTGCTGGACGTGCAGACCGCGTGAGACGACGCTTCATCCAGTCCCAAACATGCTCAATGGGGGACAGATCCGGAGATCTTGCTGGCCAGGGTAGTTGACTTACACCTTCTAGAGCACGTTGGGTGGCACGGGATACATGCGGACGTGCATTGTCCTGTTGGAACAGCAAGTTCCCTTGCCGGTCCAGGAATGGTAGAACGTTGGGTTCGATGACGGTTTGGATGTACCGTGCACTATTCAGTGTCCCCTCGACGATCACCAGTGGTGTACGGCCAGTGTAGGAGATCGCTCCCCCACCATGATGCCGGGTGTTGGCCCTATGTGCCTCGGTCGTATGCAGTCCTGATTGTGGCGCTCACCTGCACGGCGCCAAACACGCATACGACCATCATTGGCACCAAGGCAGAAGCGACTCTCATCGCTGAGGACGACACGTCTCCATTCGTCCCTCCATTCACGCCTGTCGCGACACCACTGGAGGCGGGCTGCACGATGTTGGGGCGTGAGCGGAAGACGGCCTAACGGTGTGCGGGACCGTAGCCCAGCTTCATGGAGACGGTTGCGAATGGTCCTCGCCGATACCCCAGGATCAACAGTGTCCCTAATTTGCTGGGAAGTGGCGGTGCGGTCCCCTACGGCACTGCGTAGGATCCTACGGTCTTGGCGTGCATCCGTGCGTCGCTGCGGTCCGGTCCCAGGTCGACGGGCACGTGCACCTTCCGCCGACCACTGGCGACAACATCGATGTACTGTGGAGACCTCACGCCCCACGTGTTGAGCAATTCGGCGGTACGTCCACCCGGCCTCCCGCATGCCCACTATACGCCCTCGCTCAAAGTCCGTCAACTGCACATACGGTTCACGTCCACGCTGTCGCGGCATGCTCCCAGTGTTAAAGACTGCGATGGAGCTCCGTATGCCACGGCAAACTGGCTGACACTGACGGCGGCGGTGCACAAATGCTGCGCAGCTAGCGCCATTCGACGGCCAACACCGCGGTTCCTGGTGTGTCCGCTGTGCCGTGCGTGTGATCAATGCTTGTACAGCCCTCTCGCAGTGTCCGGAGCAAGTATGGTGGGTCTGACACACCGGTGTCAATGTATTCTTTTTTCCATTTCCAGGAGTGTACACTGAAAAAAGAAGCTACCGATTTTTCTGTGGAATAATGTAATTTTTAAGGTGCTTTAATATCTTATGAAAGCGGAAGTTTTTCCCTGAAGTATTAACACATGACCTTTCATCCTATCATTTCTCCGAGTTAGTGTTTTTCATTTAGGTCCTTTTCCAGCTGATTCTGCTCGAAAACTCCCCATTTCTTACCTCAACCACTCAGTTTTCATCACTCTTCTGTAATGGCACATCTCAAACCCATTTAGTCTCATGTTTTCATTACGTTTTAGTAAAACAATAATAATAATGGCACAAAACACTAAATAAAATAAGTATCAGCAGCGAGAATATGGTCGACCTCGGTAGCCGAGCGGTTCTAGGCGCTTCAGTCCGGAACCGCGGGACTGCTACGGTCGCAGTTTCGAATCCTGCCTCGGGCATGGATGTGTGTGATGTCCTTAGGTTTAAGTAGTTCTAAGCTCTAGGGGACTGATGACCTCAGATGTTAAGTCCCATGCTGCTCAGAGCCATTTCAACCATTTTCTTTGAGAGAAGATGCTAAAACTAATTCTCCAGTGCCAAGTAAATGTATGTTAATGTATAAACTCATGTAGTTCTGTATACGAATACGAAAGTGGTATAAATAAAAAACAGTGTCATTGTTAAAGAAAGACAGCAATAAACAGTAGAAATTGTAAGATTACGATTCAGATAAACATAGCTAGTTCATTTATGTTTAAATTTAGATATAGCACATTGGTGTAAGGGTGGTGTAGACCGGCTTAGTGCTGTCATGGACTAGTTGAATCACGTGACAGTCCATGTTGTGAGGAAAGACAATAAAACAGATGCAAAGATACAACCAGTTTCTCATCATGTTAAGCAACTATACGCTGAAGTCGATGAAATTATGCAGTGGTTGCCCTGTGCTCCGTTTTCAACGTCCTGCTGTCCGTATCTCTTAAATGAGCCTTTCATGTGTACATGCATTTCGCATTGTGAGCACGACAGTAAAATTAGAGAAATTCTAACTGAAACATAAAAGTAGGGGAAGGTGGGGCAAGTTGACGAGGAGTCTAAGATGACGAATTTTTAATAACTCCGATAACCCTACAGATAGTGCTTCAAGTGGTTCAAATGGCTCTAAGCACAATGAGAGTTAACAGCTGAGGTCATCAGTCCCCTAGACTTAGAACTACTTTCACCTAACTAACCTAAGCAAATCGCACACATCCATGCACGAGGCAGGATTCGAACCTGCGACCACATCATCTGCGCGGTTCCGGACTGAAGCGCCTAGCACCGCTCAGCCACAGCGACCGGCTACAGATAGTGCTATGTGCACTATGGTGTTGTTTCCTTAGCGCGCTCGGCAGGCACGTCTGTTATACTAGACGCGTTTGATTATTTTCTTTTGATAAAAACAGAGGCTTGGAAATGGACACTGTCTTTGTAACAGTTGTTCCTACTGTTTAAATAAGTTTCATGTATGTAATACTTTTATATTAATGAATATTAGTTGAGTCCTCTCAAGGCTTGTAGATTTACTGATGCTTTAATAACGGTTTAATGAAATTATTCTGTAAGACTTGGTGCATGTTTAATTCTGCATCCAAAATGTCGACTGCGGCTAAGATAGCGAATTATGTAGAGGCTAAGATGGCGAATTCGTCATTTTATTCGCCTCTCTTTGTTGCCGTGCTTCTAATTCCTTTGTTGTTGTGTAGTCGTATCATTTTGATTAAAAGCTACATAATAAAGCTCGAAAGATGTGAAAATGTGTACAAGGAAGACACATCGACAGAAATGAAGCAAAGAGTAAATGAAAGAGGCAAAGCAGCATGTAGGAGATGGAAATCCTGTTACTGTCACCGTTAGGAAAAAAAAATAAAAATAAAATAAAAATAAAAAAAATAAAAACTGATGAAGTAGGCTTAGCTTTAATTAATATATTTGAAAATCTCGTTTTAAATTAACATTCCATCTATTTATTTACATTATAAGCGAAATTAAAATAAAATGTTTTTAATCTAATTTTCCAAAATCTCATTATGGACCTAGTAATTCACACAACTTATTCAATTTCAGAATTTTCCACAAAATTCGGGCAGGTTTAAAAATACATTTAATGGTAGCTAATTACAAGAACTGGAGCAATATGTCATCGATTTAGAGAGAAGAGCTTTTGGACTGACAAGATCTGGCTTCGCTCGAATTGCCGACGATTATGCAGAATTTAGCAACACAGGGCACAGATTCAGAAAAAGCTACGAAGATGCTACAGAAATATTTTATTCAAAATTTCATAAAATGGTTCAAGCTTTCTTTTCGTAAACCACAACTTACGTTGACAGCTAAATCGGCTGCATTTAATAAAGTGAATCCAGGGGTATTCTTTAATGTATACAGAGAAATAAGAAGAAAATACATATTTGACCCTCAACAGATTTTTGATGTTGATGAGGCAGAATGTTCAACTTTTTCCACACAGGTATCACCTGTACTGATTGCTGTTGGTAAAAGAAGGGTAATAAAGGTTTCCTCTGCTGAGAGGGAACATATGTCTGTGTTGCTTGCCGTGTTACTACCACAAGTTAATTCATACCACCACTTTTTATTTATCCGAGTGTTGGAATGTAGCCAGCACACCTTGATGGTGCACCAACTGGATCTTTTGGAGTTGTCCACGAATCTACCTGGATGGATGCTGAGAGCTTTATAAAATGGTTGGAACATTTCATTAAACAATTAACACCTTCGGGAAGAAATCCAATCTTTCTGTCGGATAATCGTACTTCACATCTGATTTTGGAAGCCGTTATTCACTGCAGTGATGATTTCGTAACTCTTCTAGGTTCCCGGCCAACACAAGCCACAGCTAGAAACCATCGAATGTGTCATTTTATGGATCTCTGAAGACTGCCTATAGTAAACCCTGCACCGACCACCCATGCCAAATGATTGCAGTACAAGTCATTGAAGGATTGTTCACCATTGTCTTTACCAAAGCCTCATCTTTAACTACTGTGATCAAAGGCTTTATAGACACAGGAATTGGGCCATTAAATACAAAGTTATTTAGTGATGAAGATTTCGCGCCATCAATAACGACCGATAATGCTATCAACGAAATTCGGCTCGAAAGATCTGCTCTCCCTGGGAGGCCAGCAAACACAACTGCAAAATTTGATGCTCTATCAGGTATTCATCTAACACTACACCTACCTCTATTTTACCTCCGTTACCCCAGGCAGAACCTCTATTATCACCGCCGGCCGGGATGGCCGAGCGGTTATAGGCGCTACAGTCTGGAACCCCGCGACCGCCGCGGTCGCAGGTTCGAACCCTGCCTCTGGCATGGATGTGTGTGATGTCCTTAAGTTAGTTAGGTTTAAGTAGTTCTAAGTTCTAGGGGACTGATGACCTCAGAAGTTAAGTCCCATAGTGCTTAGAGCAATTTTTTTTCTACCAGGACCTTCATCTAACTCTAAATCCTCTCCTATTTTATCTCCATTACCTCATGCATTATCAGTGCCATCAACGATGCCCACATCTACCTCTGTTACCGCAAGCTGCACCTAAGGGAGGTCCAAGAGAACGAACAAATAAATTGCTATCTATACACATAACCAACACACCATTGAAAATAGCTGTGGGAGGAAATAGACAAAGAAAAGAGGACAATGAGAAGAAGAAATAAGAAAGAAAAACAAAGAGAGGTAAATATAAATTAAAAGAGAATGTGAATGCAAAGGCAAAAAGGATCAGAGCAATGGTCCTAAACGTAAACTCGCTTTGGACAGAGGTTTTGAAATGAAACAAAAAAATTATCCTAGAATAGACTTCTGCGACTCATCTTCATCCATCGAAATTGAGTACGCAGACAGCGATTCCGATTATGATGATGAATGAGACTGCTTCTCTTGTGGTGAGGTTGGAAAGACAGAAATGTGGTGTCAATGTTCCCGATGCCCAGAGTTGGCTCATGCTTAGTGAACGGGCTTAAATTACAGGGAAGCAAAGGAAGAATGTTATATTTGTTAGCCGCGTGGGGCAGCCGCGCGGTCTTGGGCGCCTTGAAAAGGTTCTCGAGGTTCTCGTGGCTCCCCCCCCCCCCCCTGTCGGAGGTTCAAGTCCTCCCTCGGGCATGGGTGTGTGTATTGTCCTTAGCGTAAGTTAGTTTAAGTTAGATTATGTAGTGTGTGAGCGTAGAGACCGATGACGTCAGCAGTTTGGTCCCATCGGAGGTTACAACAATTTTCCAATTATATTTTTTACTTTTGTAATAAATAGATAACCATCAATAAAATATTTTAGTTTTCTAAGTAAAATGTACATTTCGTTGTTTTATCTATGCCAGTAAGTCATCTCACCCTGTAAGGTAAGTTGACGAATGGTACTGTCATTAGCAAAAATTGGTCTATCAAAAAATTTTCAATTTTAGAAAATGTTTAAGGGATTGAATGTAAAGGGATACTTGAATTAATAATTTTCCCATAAATAGATTACTTGACTTCAAATTAAAGGCCATAGAAATCATAAAAACCTTAATGTCGTCAACCTACCCGAGTTTCCCCTAATTTCAGTCGTTCCTCTCAAGCACTTCTCGTGGATAGAATAAGACTGGAAACAGGCGACATTTTTTGGCGAATTGCTAACCACTGTACGCCGTCCGGCAGCTTATTGCGTTGATCTACGTACATGCGAGAAGCCACATTCTCAAGTAGCTAGATAGACAGATTACGTACCTAAATACGTTGGAGAACTGGCGTTTCCCGTATTCGTCACAATATGACAGAGCACCATAACATGCACTCCTGCATATGAGTGCATTTCTTCACAGTGAGCTGCCTCAACAAAGGATCTCGTCTTGCACCATTGGCATCCAAGGTCACCTGATCCCATTGTATTTTATTTTTCAGTTTGTGAAATATTCTATGTATTGCCTCCCCTTCCGACACTTCGGATAAAGCAACAGCTGTGACTGCAGTAACTCCACATGTGATGGCCGAAGTACGGGGTGACTGCTATCTAGATATTTTTCATACTTCCGGTGGAGTCACAGAGAACATTTGCGAAAGGGTAATGGAAACTTTGAACCTAAATGTATTGTAAAACGTACCCCAGGGTACTATGTGCCTGTATGTAAGAGATATATCCTTATAAAATCGGATAGTTCTTTTGAAAATACACTCCTGGAAATGGAAAAAAGAACACATTGACACCGGTGTGTCAGACCCACCATACTTGCTCCGGACACTGCGAGAGGGCTGTACAAGCAATGATCACACGCACGGCACAGCGGACACACCAGGAACCGCGGTGTTGGCCGTCGAATGGCGCTAGCTGCGCAGCATTTGTGCACCGCCGCCGTCAGTGTCAGCCAGTTTGCCGTGGCATACGGAGCTCCATCGCAGTCTTTAACACTGGTAGCATGCCGCGACAGCGCGGACGTGAACCGTATGTGCAGTTGACGGACTTTGAGCGAGGGCGTATAGTGGGCATGCGTGACGCCGGGTAGACGTACCGCCGAATTGCTCAACACGTGGGGCGTGAGGTCTCCACAGTACATCGATGTTGTCGCCAGTGGTCGGCGGAAGGTGCACGTGCCCGTCGACCTGGGACCGGACCGCAACGACGCACGGATGCACGCCAAGACCGTAGGATCCTACGCAGTGCCGTAGGGGACCGCACCGCCACTTCCCAGCAAATTAGGGACACTGTTGTTCCTGGGGTATCGGCGAGGACCATTCGCAACCGTCTCCATGAAGCTGGGCTAGGGTCCCGCACACCGTTAGGCCGTCTTCCGCTCACGCCCCAACATCGTGCAGCCCGCCTCCAGTGGTGTCGCGACAGGCGTGAATGGAGGGACGAATGGAGACGTGTCGTCTTTAGCGATGAGAGTCGCTTCTGCCTTGGTGCCAATGGTGGTCGTATGCGTGTTTGGCGACGTGCAGGTGAGCGCCACAATCAGGACTGCATACGACCGAGGCACACAGGGCCAACACCCGGCATCATGGTGTGGGGAGCGATCTCCTACACTGGCCGTACACCACTGGTGATCGTCGAGGGGACGCTGAATAGTGCACGGTACATCCAAACCGTCATCGAACCCATCGTTCTACCATTCCTAGACCGGCAAGGGAACGTGCTGTTCCAACAGGACAATGCACGTCCGCATGTATCCCGTGCCACCCAACGTGCTCTAGAAGGTGTAAGTCAACTACCCTGGCCAGCAAGATCTCCGGATCTGTCCCCCATTGAGCATGTTTGGGACTGGATGAAGCGTCTTCTCACGCGGTTTTGCACGTCCAGCACGAACGCTGGTCCAACTGAGGCGCCAGGTGGAAATGGCATGGCAAGTCGTTCCACAGGACTACATCCAGCATCTCTACGATCGTCTCCATGGGAGAATAGCAGCCTGCATTGCTGCGAAAGGTGGATATACACTGTACTAGTGCTGACATTGTGCATGCTCTGTTGCCTGTGTCTATGTGCCTGTGGTTCTGTCAGTGTGATCATGTGATGTATCTGACCCCAGGAATGTGTCAATAAAGTTTCCCCTTCCTGGGACAACGAATTCACGGTGTTCTTATTTCAATTTCCAGGAGTGTATAAGGGACGATCAAACAGTCTCCGTTTTAGGCCTTCGCTGCAACGCAGCGCGTCTCTGATGCGAACACCGATATGCAGGCAGGGGAATAGTGTGCCATTCGTGTCTTACGACGTGCGTGCGGTAAAGGCGGAAGCGTGAACTATGTCGATATTATTACCAATTGCTTCCAAACAGGACCAATTTGCTGTTATTCTTTTCTTGGCTACCGAAGGACAAACACCAGTAGTCATCCATCAGAGAATGAACAAAGTGTATGGGGCAGCATATCTTTCGGAAACCACCATTGTGGAATGGTGCGCCAAGGGGTGCTGTTAATTCATGAAAACGCAAGTCTCCATATCGCAGATGTCGTGACGCAGAAGTTGGCCAACTCAAATGGGAGGCACTTGAGTACCCACCCTACAGTCCTGATCTCTCCTTAGGCGATTATAGTGCCATCGGTCCCCTCAAAACGGCCTCGAGAGATCGACGATTGCTGCCGAACGAGGATGAGCATCAGGCAGCTACGGCCTTGTTCACATTTTATGAAACTGGTATCTTTAACCTGATGCGTGGGTGGGATGATTGCCTCATTGCTGACGGTGATTTTGGCCTGATTAGCACAGCGATTCTGGACTGTATGGCTTTCGAACGGAAACCTCTTGATCGTCCCTTATAAGAACTTTCTAGTTGTGTGTGAAGATAAATAGTACCTCCAGTTTATAATTTCATTCATAAAGAAGATACAGCCTTTTGAAATCGAGTAAATCTTTTTGACAGCTCATACGCATTATTAAACATATGAATTGAACGAACAGTCGATGGTTGCGCACTTCGACAAGAGAATTGGACGCAGAAATAACATCGCTGCCATAAATAGTAGGTACTTGTAAACATGGGCACCATAGCTGTCACTCTGACGTTCTTTGCATTGGCCCAGTACGGCAGCACTGGGAGAATGCACTGTGGTAGTGCGTTAACAAGGGCTCTAGTGATGGTCCATGTTTATTCTACTGCTACATCTCTTCGATACACTGCTATTTTCACAAGGAGTAGGTTGTATTACAGATTTTTTTAGTTACAAGAAGCTTTAAATGTATACGTCTAGATTACAATAGAAAAGACTTGTGAGTCATGTCATTATTTTTTGAGTAAATTCTGCGACTTGTGGAAACTAGCAGAAAGAGATTTGCTTACTACTGTCTAAACATTGTGAACACCCACTTCTACCTTCACATCTGTGTCCTGTTGCAAAACGAAAGCTCTCACCACACGCACTGTGTAGTGTGTGCGAAACAAATCAGCTATCACTAGGATAATATCCCACACCACCAAGTCAAATTCAACAAAACTGAGTTCTCCACGGAAGATGGCATTCCGGTCAACGGACAACCACGCCAACGATGGCGTCATGGCATCTTTCAAACGGGGTAGTGTTTGCCGGGTAGTCCCACATCCACAATAACTGTGTACACAGTGACAAACGGTGCAGTATAACACAGACATGACGCCTATCGGAATCTCTGTGGTGGACAAGCACGGGAAGAATGGAAGTAGGTTCAAATGGCTCTGAGCACTATGGGACTTAACATCTGTGGTCATCAGTCCCCTAGAACTTAGAACTACTTAAACCTAACTAACTTAAGGACATCACACACATCCATGCCCGAGGCAGGATTCGAATGGAAGTAGGACAGACGCAAACTCACGTGACCCGCTGGCTTAATGTTAATCATTCTGTTGTATCTCGGACGTGGCAACAGTTTATAGAGGTCGAAACTGTATCTCAAAGACCACGACAGGACCCTCCACGTGCGACATCAAAGAGAGAGTTCCGATTTTGGCTGTAAGGGCACGACGGTACCGCCTTAGTACTGCACGACAACTGGCATCTGACCACGCAGCATCCACTAGACGTGTTGTACTGAGACAAACGGTGCACAGAAGGCTTCGGCAGAGTGGCCTTTATTGTCGGAGGCCTGCTGAATGTGTACCTCTGATGCGTCTTCGCAGAAGGGGACGTCTAGAGCGGAGTCGTCAACTTGCCACCTGGAGGGTGGAACAGCGGGCCGATGTTCTTTTCACAGGTGAATCCCGATTAGATCTGGAGAGTGATTCTCGACGCATTCGCATCTGAAGTGAACGTGGAACACGATTTCGGGATCCAAACATTGTGGTGACATACCGATAGCGAGGAGGACCTCTAACGATGTGGGCAGGGACTATGCATACCAGTCGAACACCTCTCCATGAAATTTTGTGGGTGAATCAACAAGGTTTAACTGATGTCAAGTATGGTGACGAGATCTTGGGACCTCATTTGCGGTTGTTGCGTGGAGCTATAGGCCCAGAATTGTTTCAGATGCACAATAATGCTCGTCTTCATAGAGCACAGGTGGCTGATGTTTCCACGGAAACGGAAGATATTGCACGAACGGCGTGGCCTGCTCGCTCTCCCGATTTGAATCCCGTAGAGCATGTCTGGGATGCACTACGGAGACGCGTTACATCACATCAGCATCCACCCGTCACTCTCCAGAGCGCGCGAGCAGCTCTGCAGGAAGAACGGATATTATTGCCTCAAAATAAGACCGGTGACATCATTTACGGCATGCTCCATCGTTGTCAGGCCTATACTGCTACCAGAGGTGGTCACACCCAACACAGGGCACATTAACCAGTTGTCAGAATGTGTGGGCAAATCCCATAAATTGGAAAAAACGAATAACATGGTTGTCTACCGCTATGCATGTGGCAGTTGTTTAGGTCCTGTATTCCTCACATTGTTTCTACTTTACTATTACCTGTTAGTACTGTTTTGTGGCAAATAAACGTAACCTTGCAAAATTTTCGTTTGTTGCTTCAATTTCAGACACCAGTGTCCTTATCCTACATTATTCCTTTCTTACCCGAATACCATATATTATATTAGATCACGAGAGGCCACATATTGTTCACGGCAAGAAAAACAGAATAGGAGCAAAATACACGAAATACATCATCTCACCAGATGTTGTAAACTACCCCTTAATAAATGAGTGGCAAATATATGCTTCGTACATCGGCCACGAGTCCGGCCGCTGTGACCGCACGGTTCTAGGCGCTTCAGTCCTGAGCCGTGCTGCTGCTACGGTCCCAGGTTCGAATCCTGCCTCGGGCATGGATGTATGTGATGTCCTTAGGTTAGTTAGGTTTGAGTAGTTCTAAGTCTAGGAGACTGATAACCTCAGATGTTAAGTCCCACAGTGCTTGGAGCCATTTGAACCAGTTTTCGGCCACGAGTCCTCGTGAAAAAAATATTTTATGTGAGCAGTATCGTCTCCCGACCAGCTCGCACAACAAATTTCGCGACAGCCTATGAGCGGCCGGACCTACTCCCTATTTATTCTTGTTTTCAGTACAGTTTATGAACTAATTCGCTCCTGGAGAAGCAATTAATATTCCCATATGTTTTGGATGGAGGCACGCTATTTTCTACTAGCCTTGAACTTAAGTCACAATTTTGTTAATGCTGAACAAGTTACGTGAAGGGCTGTGATTCATCGTCTACGTTCTGACGACAACCAGTGTTTCTGGTTGCATGTAACCTCATACCCAAGCGCGAGGAACGTTCGACTTGGCGTCAGCAAGTATGTAGCCATCTGATGTGTTTTCTAGCAGGCCGCGTTGCTTACAAAGAACGACTCTGGCAACCAAATCTTTGGCTCACGTGTTTGTGCTTGTCCGATGCTTTCAATTCATAAACCAGCATTCACATGTACAAATAATTGTTTGTTGACACTTTCCATTAGCAATTAAGAAGTTTATGGTACGTTTCTAACCATGAGAATTACGTTCTTCCAATTATAAAGACGCTTTCTTCCATATATTCATTATGCTTCCCACGGACTACATCCTACATTAAATGCATACCTGAAAGATGCTGTAACGAGAAATGCTCCACACTAACCAATCACTCATTAGATGTGGACAGTAGTACTCTCCACGGTGGACACATCATGGAGTATTATGTGGGGCTTCATGTAATCCAAGGGAAAAAATCCTATAGGAGTTCCCCTCCAACAGGATGTTTCTCGTTATAACCATAAGCAGTCTACAAAAATATATCTCGTACTGACTGTTCATTCAAGACATGGTGCTGCCTGAAATATTCATTTCCGACGTTGTATTCATCTCGTTCTTTACTGTTCAGAACTACTTTCATTTTACTATTTCACTGCTTGTGAGGCTTTTACATATCTTTAAAACGACTGTAAAATATTGAACGTATAATCAGTGTAATTTGCGAAAATTTTGTTGGTATTTTTCTCCTTTTGTAGGTTCTTCGTGTTGGCGGCGTCATATTATACGGTTCTAAGATTTGTATCGCATCACTATTCAGCGGGCCGCGATTCACATATGTTACATGAACGTCATCAGCGTCGATGACAAAGCAGAGGGCTATCGGTTGTGACGTACCATTTCTGGTGTATGCGGATGAACGGTAGTTTTGGTCACGTCTCGGGGAAGTGACGGGAATCAACTAGAGCTGTCGTCTCTCAAAACAAATCCCCTCAGCACCTTTTGTCGGGCGTAGCCTACTGATCCAAGAGTGGTACGTAGGCTGCATGAGGAGGAGGGTATTCGACTTCTACTGCGAGATGATGCTGCAGAGCAGCTGCTCATAGGACGGATGGCAGGCTGAAATCATTATCGGTATCAGATAGATTAGGAGTTGTTCTTAAAATGATACTCTGAGAATCAATATTAAGTCACAAGGAATTAGCACCCATTGTTGCCAAACTAGCCATTATGAAGTTATTTTTAGCAAAAGAAACATAATGCCTACTATATAACTCAATGAAATCAAATTAACGCAAATCTACCACCAACCAAAGGAAATAAACAGAACCCCATCTATTTATTTGTATTTTACATACTTTCGGTGTCTGTCCAGTCCTCTGTCGTGCATCCTAACCTAACTGATTACACTGTACCTAATTACCTCGGTATTTTCCAGCTGTTACATGTTCCGGCAGTACTTGAGCTTTCCTGCGTCCATGCGAGTTATCGATGCTATAGTCGTAAACTGTTCGTACTACCTGCAACATTACTGTGACAACATATAAATATGCAAAGATAAAATTTAAAAGCTAATTCACACAATAATTTGATGTCCCTCAATTGTATCGAAGAAATGACACTACTGATTCATGATTACTTTCGTCTGTACCATGACAAGAGGTCGCACAAGGAAGTTACGGAGATCTGTTTTCGGAACTCTATGTGTAATGGGGTATGTTGAGTACTATAGTAATGAATTTTTAGGAAAGTTATTCAAACCTGCTGAAGGAACATGCAATTTAACGTCAATTGTAGGTGAACAAAGTGCTCCGGAGGCCGCACCAGTCAACAGTCACGTGTTTAAGTACCGTTTCCCAGTTTGAAGCAAATATTGTCTGCATTATCATGCCCATTGATGAGATGAACCATGCCTTAAGGTAGGTTAAACTGATTCGATTGCAGTCTTCCCCAGATATCTGGGGCCGGCCGCGGTGGTCTAGCGGTTCTGGCGCTGCAGTCCGGAACCGCGGGACTGCTACGGTCGCAGGCTCGAATCCTGCCTCGGGCATGGGTGTGTTTGATGTCCTTAGGTTAGTTAGGTTTAAGTAGTTCTAAGTTCTAGGGGACTTATGACCTAAGATGTTGAGTCCCATAGTGCTCAGAGCCATTTTTGAACCAGATATCTGGGAATATGCCATATACTGCTGTTGCTTCAATAACTTTGTCTCAAACCGCGATTCGTTTATTTACGGGGCTACAAATTACCAGAGCAAAACGATGTGACCGAATTATGTTCTGATCAATATTGTGTTCTCATATTCGTATCAAAAGCTTCTTGAGCCACTACCAATCACATCATAAAAAGAAATATGAGGGGTTATACGTACTTAGTAGGCCTACTCTATGTACCACCTCGTGAAAATTCAAAATACTTGAAGATAAGGTTTTCTTACACTACGGATCCAATCAACGTCCGCAGTGCTACAGCTTGTAAGTGGTGCTGAAACAGTGGTATTAACTTTAGTAGACAATATTCCCTGGAAAAAATTGGACAGAAATTAGGTATGTTGTCCAGTAAATTAGAAGGGTAGCAGCCAAAAGTGTCATTCAGCGCCTCAGACGCCTTCAGAGATGGTTTGTATGAAATGAAAGAACACACCTGCGCGCCCTTCTCTCTCTCTGTCTGTCTCTCTCTCTCTCTCTCTCTCTCTCTCTCTCTCTGTGTGTGTGTGTGTGTGTGTGTGTGTGTGTGTGTGTGTGTGTGTGTGTCATTGCACTTTTGGAATGCTGAATATCTCGACAAATTTATGAACATGAGGTCGTGACTGAACAGTGGCTTATACGCGACATAGGGCGTATAATGTTTTCCATCTTGCACGTAGTTAACACTGCTGACTATTAAAATCGCAAAATCCATGAAGACGAACTGCAAAAAACATCAAACTGACATGAAGTATACTGCATACCTGGAGAAGCAAATGATTATCATTTCAGCGTAATGTACCGACTGTAAGTGTTGGCAGCTGTGGCGGACGGCCGCACCGAAGTGTTCTGCCGTAAACAAGAGTAGTGGCGGATTTTACAAGTCCTTTTCGGCACTGGAGTGCGCTTTGTAGTTTACAGGTAGTGTATGTTTAATACTGCAGTTGTAAATATCGTGCTATTTGGAGTTTTCATTCGATTTGTCACTCACGTGGATTAAAACCTATGTTCAGTAAATATCAGTGCTGTATTTGAAAGCGAGTGTTAACCTACGCCCGCCGTCTAACCGTTACGTGATGTTTTGGGTTCATTACAGGGCTTTGCATAATTTCCTGATAGCGTCAGTTTAACACTGTTGTTAGAAAATATCGTGCCTTTTTGTTTTCATTCACTTTGTATCTTATACGTCTTACGTTCAACGAACATCTGCCGTGTTATTCTACGTCTGCAGAACGCCTGGATGTTAGCTGCACAACTCACCAAAAGAGAAGTTTTTACTAATTAATTCTTTATTACAATTTAAGTGTGCTGTAGTGATTTTTAATTTACTGTAGTAGTGACAAATGTGGTTGTTGTCGCAGGTTAACTGTTATGGGAGAAGAATGACAGGATTGTGGGTTGGTGTTTCGTCGGGGAGAACGCCGTGGGGAAGCTAAAAAAGTGTCAGATGAGGCTCTTTCATTGTGTTGTAGATTATGCAGTCGAGACAAGAAAATCGTGGAATAGGGAAGGAAGATTCGTGTTCAACAGACAGAATTAGAAATGCCGTATTTTGAATTAGATAGGATAAAGGAGGAAAAAGACTTGTGAGCTGGGACAAGGTGACAAGTAATATGCAAAAGGAGAAAACCTCAGAAATTATATTTCAATTTCCGGTTATCAATCAGTTTGATTTGTTACCTGAAGTAGGAGAAAAGCCTCAACCAGTTTATGAGATTAGTAGGGTGTGGCAGACAAGTAGGAACGACTTTAAAGCTAGGCAAGTAGAAAAGTCATGTAAATCTTGCTGTTAGGAATCAGTCATGGGAGCGGCGTAGACCATCTGGTAAAGGAAACGCCAGGTGTAAAATGCCAGGTCGCAAGCATCATGAAACCTAGCACCAAGCTTAGCCAGTTGACAGGGAATGTAGGGGTCTCGTGCAGAAATTTTGATGGAGAAGGTAAGGTATTTGTCGTAGGAGGAGCAGGTAACAGCCTGTCTAGCAACTTACAAAGGGAACTCCCGATCGCACCCCCTCAGATTTAATGGTAAGATGACCCAGTCGATAGTCCCTCAAAAACTGAACACAGATCAAGCACGAAAACAGGAAGAAGGTTTACTGAACTGTGATAAAAAGAAGCAAATTAGGAACAGTGAACGATCCAAGGTGAAGATCTGTAACATCCGGCGATGTGGAATAGCCAACGGGTCGCGGTTAAATGTTCATGGTATTGGCTGCAAGCCGGCCAGTGTGGCCGTGCGGTTCTAAGCGCTGCAGTCTGGAACCGTGTGACCGCTACGGTTGCAGGTTCGAATCCTGCCTCGGGCGTGGATGTGTGTGATGTCCTTAGGTTAGTTAGGTTTAAGTAGTTCTAAGTTCTAGGGGACTGATGACCTCAGATGTTAAGTCCCATAGTGCTCAGAGCCATTTGAGCCATTATTGGCTGCAAAGTGGGCGATCCGTGTTAAAATCTCCCTCATGCCACATTTTTCCCCAAAATTATGAACTGTCCGTCCGGTCATTGACATTCCTGTTCATTCTCTTGGCAGTTTTCATACTACACGTTGGTTACAGAATATGAGTCATGTGGTAAGAAAATATTACCGTCACAAGTAAATGTGATGAATAGTGAGAGCAGGCGGGATACCATACAGAACTCTCGCAGAAGTGAGAACAACAAATGAACGTGTGAGGACTATGTTACAACAAAGGAAATCAGGAGTCAAAACATCCAAAACGTAACTCGAGACTCGTAACATGTGGTACTTGTATGGAACAAATACGAGGTACGCACTTCTGGAGGCCCATCACCTTGTAATCACAGGATCCCACTGAAAACACACAAAACATACAAACCTGCTAGTAGTTCAGACCCCACTGTAAGCTTAGGCACGATGCGAGAGAACCGCGCTGTCGTATGAGCACGCTATGTCTAAACAAAAATCGAAACAAAACGAAACGACCTCACGACGGACGTCAGTTGACTGCAGTGCACTGCAGAGATGGGACTCATGCTGACGAAGCTGCCTGGCGATATCCAGTTGGCAATATGAACCCAACAAATATAGCTCACGACGTGCATAGCAAGATCTATGAACTTTAAGGAATCTACAAGTTCCTTAAGAGATCGGATGATTGTGCAATACTATTATTTCCTACATTTGTTGATAAATTCTAAGAACGATGATGAGATACATTGCTGATTTCTGCAGGGCTGTATGTACCAGATGATGAGGATGTTGATGATCCGTGCAAAGATAACGAAGACGAGATACTGCGAAGTCATTCTGACGGCATTTCGTTTGGTTACATGAAGGAAATGCTGCGATGTAGGGTGTTGTCCAAACCAATTAAAAGACGCAAGCATGGATTGTGGACTGGTGTTACAAATAAATTAAGGAAGCTTAAAGGGATGGAGAGAAAAAGCACAATTTAATACTGTAAAGAAGTTGTGGAACGAGTTGGAACCCGAAGACAAATGTCCAGTGAATTAGTAGACCATGTATGCCAACAATTTATTCAAACCAGAAATGAATCAAGTGCAGTGCACGATACAGACTTACAAATTTAGGGGATTGCATTATGCTAAACGAAACGGTCTGACTTTAAGGCTTCACCTTATTGGCTATCCACTTTCTAAAGGAAATAGATCAAGGGATCACCAATTTAGTATTGGAGGTCAGCCTGGAGGGTAAAAATCACAGAGGGAGACCAAGAGATGAATACACTGAACAGATTCAGAAGGATGTAGGTTGCAGTAGGTACTGGGAGACGAAGAAGCTTGCACAGGATAGAGTGGCATGGAGAGCTGCATCCTGTCAATCTCTGGACTGAAGACCACAACAACAACAAAGGAAATAGAAAATTACGAGCCCAAAGATTACAAAATATGTAAGGAAAAACTATGCCAATTAACTGGAAGAACTTGAAGACTGTTCTTAGACGTTTGTTAAAGCTACTAACGTCAAATTCCAACAGTATGAAGACGCATATATCGTCAACACAGATCAGTCAGGTTTTAACTATGAAATGAAATGGAACAGCAAATTATCGTTAGTCGAAGAAGACAAAACTAAGTGTAGTGTGGACCAACTGCACGCCACTTCCCACAGTTGCACCATACAGTGTGCTCTTAACAAAGCGGGATTTCTTCTATCAATGATTTACTTATGTTTGCAAGAAAAATGGTGTCTTTGGACCGCAAGTTCAGCAACAGATGAACAGAGTACTTGGCCAACCCCCAGCGGCATTTTGAATTGTAGTGCGTCAGGCAAAGCGGAGAAAAGACTAGCGAAAGATTTTAATGAACGAGTGATTCTTCCACACTCGATCAAAGAGTTTGCTTTACTTATTGACAGCTATACAGGACAGAAAGATCAGGCACTGTAATGTTTTGGTGTGGGAGTAGACATGATTACCATTCCTCCAGGATGCACACCTGTTGTGCAACTGTTGGATGGATTTGGCTTTAGAGGAGTGAAATGTTTTGTGAAAAGACTCGACGATTTTGCAAAGCCGTACAGATACATAGAGCATTACTGTCAACGTGATGATGTTTCTACCATCAAAGTCCAAGCTCTCAAACATAATCAACTTCGCTCTTCGAAATTCCAGGACACGTTCAGATTTGGTTGGGCATATGATACATTTGCTGATATACATGTGGAAAGATTCAAAAACCTTAAAAACATTTGTTTTGATAGAGCACAGGGAAAACTGAGTCATTATGAATCTGTTGCGTTCATTCGATGCAACGTATGTGACAGACTGTTATGTTTTCATCATTTCTTTGGGAGTGATCACATTCGCATTCATTCACACCTAAATCAGGCAAGCAGGCATATATCACTCACTCACCAGGTGTACAGGTTAGGAGCGTCGATAAGAGATTCCTATCATATGACACACATACTGTCACTAATGTCGTATGTGACACTCTAGAAGTGATTTCCGTTGGAGGATTCAGTTGACTTGTCACCTTGTCATCAAACATTTCGGTTGACATTCGGGAGCCACGTCACACCACGACACACACACAAATTTGAGTACAGCGGACAGACACGTCAATGACTTAAAGGAAAAGAAAAAAAGGGGGAAAGTACGAATGAAATTTGAACACGGATCTGCGGCTTTCCAGTTCAACACCGTGACCACATAACCACGACATCGTGGCTCTTCTATTTCGCTCGCTGTTGCACATCTCGAGCTTGGACCTTCAGTGTTTCTATTTCGCTTCTCTGTTCACAGTTCAGTTTATCTTTTTCCTGTTTTCATGCTTAATCTGTGTTCTGTTTATGACGGTCTTTACATTTCTGAGAGGCTGCGATGGAGAGTTTCGCTTGTTAGAATATAGCATTAAAGGTGACCTGGGGTAAATAGGTGAAGCAACAGCAACACTCATTTGAGGTTTGTAGAAAGTTTGGCAGCAACATGACCAACCCTGGGTTAAAATGGCTGTTAGCCATGTGAACAAAGATCTGAGCGAATTGCTTTTGACTGAAACAAAGACCCATATCTCTGCCGTACCTCTTGCTGCGATTGAGAGATGGAAATACACTAATACGCCAATCTTGGACTGCTCATGAACAGAAGGGGGAAAGAAAAAATTAGCAGAGCATCTTGCTTAGTGTGTTGGGGGGGCCAAACTCACACAAGACAAAATCTCTGTCTTACTGCAGTCAAAGGGACTCATTTTTTACGTTAGAGTTAGGTTACAGACAGATAGTACTGAAAGATATTAGAGCGGAACAGGACCATTACATACAGTAGTGTCCTGAAAAATAAAATTATTTTGTTTCATCAGAACATTTGAGCTTATTGTGCGCCTAGAGGATGTGGAAAATTCTGGATTGAGAAGTTCTGTGCCTCTTTGAACACTACGTAACCACAGGGATAGAGAAGTTAAATGTCAGGGACTATAGACTAGCATCATAATACTCACCTGTCGTGACACAAACTAGTGTTACCCTTTGGGGGGGGTTCTAGTTTTGACCGTGTATGTGTCTAATGGATGTGGGTATCGGACAGTAAATTTGAATATATTGTATTTTAACAGAAAACTAAACAGGCTTTAACATTGAGGTTTCATAAAAGTAGAAACGTTCATACTAATGAGACAATAAACAGTCGCCAGCCCAATTAGGCACATGAATTGGAAATATTATCTTTAAGAAAACTGAATATTTGTTGTTGAAGTGACTTTCATTAAGATACCCGTTGAATAGCACAGTGGGGAGACTCGAATACAAGGAAATCTAAGTTGTGGGTAGCAGTAGTTACCATTAATGCACAAACCAGTAATCATAGAAAGCAAAATTGTACCGAACTCATAATAATCACAGTTACAATCACGATCATTACGTGACTCAGTATTGAGATGTTACTGCAGGAAACACCGAAGTCAAGTTGGACACGGAGGGGCTACTGACGTAACTGATATGTAAACACCATAAATAAAAATTAAATAATAACACAATTACACTGTTTATACTCCCATTTAGAGAAATGTATCAGAATCCTTTGGTAGCAATAATATTCCAATTATCTTTCTAATGTGAGAAAATTATGGTGGGGACCCGTAAACTTATACTGTCTCACTAATCAAAATCTATGATTATTTCAGTAGCAAAATTCAATTCTACTACATTTAATTCTTAGTCTCACTTCGAATAGTTTATGTTTTTAATTTTTAAAGCAAATTATTCAGCTCTGAGCTCAATGGTAGTAATCAGAGCTAAATTGTGATTCAAATAACTTTAATTTATGTGCCTTTTTCATCACCTGTGGAGCAGGTATTTTAGACAGCCTGGCACTGATTTTTTGCACATTTAATACACAAGGGTACATCACTAGTACGTTTGAAAGAGGATACTCGGTCTTCTGAACACGTAGGAGGTGATCCTGCATAGGTACATGATTAGGATAAAAGTTATGGTTCTAAACACAGGTTTATGGAACTTGGAGTATTATTGAAAACACACAAATTAACTGGTACATCCTCTTATACATATCCGTATGCCTAAAGTTGTCTTTAGCTCGAGTCTTACATTCACTTCGTTTTGTCCAACATGGTTTGGGCCCGTAATATTTGTCCGCGCAAAACTGGCCCGTAAAACAAGCGGGCCTTAGTTTCCTTCAATATTTCGGTTTTGAAAGTTTCTCGGTTCAAACAGCCTACCGCGAAATGACATGTTACCCCGACCTCTGCCTCTATCTCTTTGCACCATAGTTACACGTTTACGTTCATCCTAAGTTTGTTCATTATGCTCGTGACTTTCCCCCGTCCGGTTGTTACTGTTTTGATGATAATCACCATTTCCACTTCAGTGATCTTCATCTTCTACTCTTTCCAAAAACGACGAGAACCTTCCCACATAATGTTTTGAATCCTCTGGGAGCTTTTTCCATAGTTCCAACACTATTTTGGATTCCGTACGTCTGTTTCTCAAATGTGTCAATTTTCAGTAACACATCTCGCAAAGCTCTTTCATTGCGATTCTGCCTCGGTTGTCATACGACCTTGCCACGATACATTCTCGCCATAGGTAGTCCTATTTTTGTTCTGGCCAGTATTCCTCATCAAATATTTGTTTCGATTCTTCAAAGGACATTTGTTCTGTATTCAGATTTAGTCCCCATCTTTTCACATCGCCAGCTAAGACGCTAATGACTACATTGATATTTTCCAGATCCATTACATAATCAGAAAAATTCATTACACAATTTTTCAAAAAATCTAAGGGGTGCCATCCATAATGTCTTTTTGCTCGATCGAATCGTCCTTCGGCTTCCAGCAGTTTGCTACAAATTATTCTATCAGTGGCATAATTCGATTTTCCTCTTATTTTACGTTCAAGATCGCTCTCTTTACCTTAAATCTGTGAACCGTTCTGTTCACACTTTTTTTCACTAGTTGTTACCTGCTTACTCAGTTCTTTTTCTGAATCATTTACCGTTTGTCTCAATTGAGAAATTTCAGTGAACATTTGTTTGTAAATTCGGTTTTGAGGCTGAAAACTTTCTCATCAACTTTTGTTATCACCAAAGGTTCTACAGTATCTCGAATTTTCATTATTTCTGTAGCAAACCTATCGTTGATATCATTAATCTGGCCTTGCACAGTGGCAACATTGTCACAGATTGTATTTATCTCGATTTGTAAGTCCTTGATTGCACTACTCACAACACCTACTTTTGAATCTACTTCTTCGATCTGTTTGCTGATTTTAACAGCTTGCATTTCAATTTGTGCTTTCTCAAGTGTTTTAATCTGGTTGTTAATATTGCTACTCTGTGTTGCAACTTGTGTTTTAATTTGGTTGTTAATGTTGACACTGTGTGCTGCGATTTGAGCAGACAACATTTTTAACAAATCGTTCATGCTCAGTGGTTTTTCGCTTTCATTGTTCTCTAAGGTGTCCTCATATTCAGATTCTATTTCTCGTGTTCTGTAGTCTGTCGCCTGGTGTATCCGTGATTATGAAGCGTTTGTTCTTTGTTACTTATTTGTGACACTAAATTTAAAGTTTGTAATGTATGTATGAAAAAAAACTAAATAGTGTTTAAAACAATGAAATTTTGTAATATATGCATGTTTATAAAGAAAACATTGTATATTGGAAGCTGGTTCATGCTTAGGACACTTGTATTGTATAACGTAAAATATGTAGGGAAGTTCCTCTGTGGCTTGGCGTGTTGTAAAAGGTGCTTTTCGCGGTCGATCTGCGCGGCTCCTTGGTGTGAACAGTACGCAGTCAGTGCTTAGCCATTACAGGGTACACACCGAGGGTGCCAAGGGAGGCAACTGGAAGCCGTCTGCAAGAAATTTAGCCTCGGATGTAGATTTGACTGTTGCGTGGTACTCTCGGCAGTAAGGAATGGCTCTAAATCAGTCGCCAAAGAGAAATTGTAAAGAGCATTGAAACATCAATAGCTGTGAGTACAGTTAGCCGCCACATCACTTGCCACCACTACTTCGCCACTGCTCCACTAACTTCAGCTATACAGATAAGTATCAGAGCATGTACCAGTTAATTTGTGTTAGTCTTTTCAACAATAATCCAAGTGCTATAAACCTGTGTTTAGAACCATAACCTTTATCCTAATCATGAACTTATGCATGATCACCTCCTGAGTATCCTGTTTCAAACGAACTAATGATGTACCCTTGTGTATTAAATGTGCAAAAGTTCAGTGCCAGACTGTGTAAATGTTACTGTATAAAATACCTGCTTCACAGGTGATGAAAAAGGCACTTAAGTTAAACTTATTTGAAACATAATTTAGCCTTGAGTATTACCATAAACGACTTTTTTAAAGTTAATCGAGCTCAGTGTTCAATAATTTGCTTTAAAAATTAAAAACATAAACTATTCCAAGTGAGGCTAACAATTAAATTTAGTAGAACTGAATTTTGCTACTGAAATAATCATAGAGTTTGATTAGTCAGGCAGTATCTGTTTATGGGACCCCATCATAATTTTCTCTTATTAGAAAGAAAAAAAATTGGTTCAAATGGCTCTGAGCACTATGGGACTTAACATCTGTGGTCATCAGTCCCCTAGAACTTAGAACTACTTAAACCTAACTAACCTAAGGACATCACACACATCCATGCCCGAGGCAGGATTCGAACCTGCGACCGTAGCAGTCGTGCAGTTCTGGACTGAGCGCCTAGAACCGCGAGACCACCGCGGCCGGCTATTAGAAAGATAATTGGAATGTTATTGCTACTAAATAAATGTGATAAAAATTTTATAAATGGGAGTATAATTAGTGTAATTGTGGTATTATTTAAATTTTATTTGTGGTATACATATGACAGTTACGTCAGAAGTCCCTCCATGTCCAACTTGAGTTCGGTGTTTCCTGCAGTAACATCTCAATACTGAGTCACGTAATGATCGTGATTGTAAGTGTGATAATTATGAGTTATACTGTCATATATACACTCCTGGAAATTGAAATAAGAACACCGTGAATTCATTGTCCCAGGAAGGGGAAACTTTATTGACACATTCCTGGGGTCAGATACATCACATTATCACACTGACAGAACCACAGGCACATAGACACAGGCAACAGAGCATGCACAATGTCGGCACTAGTACCGTGTATATCCACCTTTCGCAGCAATGCAGGCTGCTATTCTCCCATGGAGACGATCGTAGGGATGCTGGATGTAGTCCTGTGGAACGGCTTGCCATGCCATTTCCATCTGGCGCCTCAGTTGGACCAGCGTTCGTGCTGGACGTGCAGACCGCGTGAGACGACGCTTCATCCAGTCCCAAACATGCTCAATGGGGGACAGATCCGGAGATCTTGCTGGCCAGGGTAGTTGACTTACACCTTCTAGAGCACGTTGGGTGGCACGGGATACATGCGGACGTGCATTGTCCTGTTGGAACAGCAAGTTCCCTTGCCGGTCTAGGAATGGTAGAACGATGGGTTCGATGACGGTTTGGATGTACCGTGCACTATTCAGTGTCCCCTCGACGATCAGCAGTGGTGTACGGCCAGTGTAGGAGATCGCTCCCCACACCATGATGCCGGGTGTTGGCCCTGTGTGCCTCGGTCGTATGCAGTCCTGATTGTGGCGCTCACCTGCACGGCACCAAACACGCATACGACCATCATTGGCACCAAGGCAGAAGCGACTCTCATCGCTGAAGACGACACGTCTCCATTCGTCCCTCCATTCACGCCTGTCGCGACACCACTGGAGGCGGGCTGCACGATGTTGGGGCGTGAGCGGAAGACGGCCTAACGGTGTGCGGGACCGTAGCCCAGCTTCATGGAGACGGTTGCGAATGGTCCTCGCCGATACCCCAGGAGCAACAGTGTCCCTAATTTGCTGGGAAGTGGCGGTGCGGTCCCCTACGGCACTGCGTAGGATCCTACGGTCTTGGCGTGCATCCGTGCGTCGCTGCGGTCCGGTCCCAGGTCGACGGGCACGTGCACCTTCCGCCGACCACTGGCGACAACATCGATGTACTGTGGAGACCTCACGCCCCACGTGTTGAGCAATTCGGCGGTACGTCCACCCGGCCTCCCGCATGCCCACTATACGCCCTCGCTCAAAGTCCGTCAACTGCACATACGGTTCACGTCCACGCTGTCGCGGCATGGTACCAGTGTTAAAGACTGCGATGGAGCTCCGTATGCCACGGCAAACTGGCTGACACTGACGGCGGCGGTGCACAAATGCTGCGCAGCTAGCGCCATTCGACGGCCAACACCGCGGTTCCTGGTGTGTCCGCTGTGCCGTGCGTGTGATCATTGCTTGTACAGCCCTCCCGCAGTGTCCGGAGCAAGTATGGTGGGTCTGACACACCGGTGTGTTCTTTTTTCCATTTCCAGGAGTGTATTATGAGTTCTGTATAATTTTGCTTTCTATGATTACTGATTTGTGCATTAATGGTAACTACTGATACCCATAACTAAGATTTCCCTGTACTTCTGTGTATTCAGTGTGATATTCAACGGGAATCTTTATGAAACTCACTTCAACAACTAATATTCAATTCTCTTAAAAATAATATTTCAAATACATATGCCAAATTCGGTTCAAAAATGGTTCAAATGGCTCTGAGCACTATGGGACTTAACATCTGTGGTCATCAGTCCCCTAGATCTTAGAACTACTTAAACCTAACTAACCTAAGGACATCACACACATCCATGCCCGAGGCAGGATTCGAACCTGCGACCGTAGCAGTCACGCGGTTCCGGACTGAGCGCCTAGAACCGCTAGACCACCGCGGCCGGCCAAATTGGGCTGGCGACCGTTTATTGTTTCATTCTTATGAACTTTTCTACTATAATGAATCATCAAAGTTAAAGCCTGTTTAGTTTTCTGTTAAAATACAATATATTCAAAGTTACTGTCCAGTACCCTCATCCGTTAGATACACACACGGTGAAAACTCAAAACCCTCCCAGAGGGCAATACTAGTTTGTGTCACGACAGGTGAGTGTTGTGCATGGCTTTTCCTGTGACAGGACTTGAGTTGGGTTGTTAAAGAAAAGTGAGGTATAACGAGAAAAGTGTTATACCTGTCCATATTTGTGGTCACATGGTCAATTACTGATGGAGTCATTGTAGTAACCCTAGTTGCACTATTGACCAATAGTAACACGTCAAAACTTTGAAGCATATTTATGAAGGTGCTGCTGGATTCATTTATGATATTAGTGTTGATGTTGATGTTCCCACACTGAATTGTGTTGATCACTGTACTTGAGACTTTATCTAGAACTTCTGTTAATTTATTGAAAAAAAGAGTCCACACTACCACTGGGAGATCTATAAACACACAAAATGATTAATATCTTGGTGATATCAAGCCCTGTTAATTCAATAGCTGATATTTCAAAGTGTTTGTCTTCACTTAATGTACTGAGGTCATGTCTTGATTTGAAAAGTGTCCCATTTCTGATATAAATGCATGATCCTCCACCCCTTGAAGCATTTCTGCAATAATAATTTGCCCTTTCATACAGTGATAACACTACATGTTGGATTTCTGTGTCTCTACACCAGTGCTCAATAAGACAAACTATTGTGCAGTTCAAAGATTGGAGCTCAACTTCTAATAGCTGTATTTTATTTTTTATTGACTGCATGTTTTGATGTAGGATTGTTAAGTCTGTGAAATACCCCATGTCACTCTTTCCAATGGTTTGTTTTTCTTTGTGACATCTGGTATGTGTGATATTTGAAGTGTTAATATCTGTCTTGTGAGTGATTGTTTCAGTATTTTTTAAACTGCTAGAGATATTCTTTAGGTAGGGGAACTGGTTGTCTGGATTTATCCTAAAAACGACCTACTTTTCCTACCCATGACAACAGGTATTTGACTATGTGTGGCCCGAGATCCACCCCCTATACTTTCATTAATCAGCTGTACCAATCTTTCCTTCCCAGTCCTGTTTAGGTGTAGGCCATGCCTTGTGAAACCCCATCTGTTGACTGTCCCAACGGGCACCAGAGAAACATGAGCAAAGTAGGCTGTCCTCAGAGCCTAAGAGCCTCACAGCTCCATCAAGGTGTGGTCCATCGTGACGCCAGAACAGCTCATCAAAGTGTACGTTGGTGCCATGAGTCAGGGAAGCTATCTTGTCCAGGTCACCACCTATGTCATATGCCCCATCCCTGTCCAAACTGTTTCCCAGCCCACCCACTGTCACTACATGATCCTCTTTTGTAAAGTCCTTACATAAAGACCCTAATTCCTCCATCACATGACTTAGCCATGCATTTGGCTTGAAGATACTGGTGACCTGGTGCGCTGCCCCAAAACGTACCTGTAACTGCAGGTCTACGCCTCACCCATGGCTACTACCTAGTAGCAGCACTTTCTTCTTCCTAACACTTTGTACATTCCTAGGCTTCTTGGCCTCGGTTGAAGTGTGCTGCATATTTCCTGCTCCTCGTTTTACCTGAAGCTCTGCTCCACTTAACTCTGGCAGTGATATATACCTGTTTGTGGTGTTGATGATAATACTGTCAGATGGCGTTCTCTTTCTTCCTATCCTCCTACCAGCTGCCAGTTCCCAACCACCCTTGTCTCCTTGTCTGTTATGCTTTCTAATGAATGGTAAAACGTTGCAGTTACGCATTTGAAAAGGGCGAGGCGTCAGTGACTGTACTTAGCATAGATAGTAATGTGAGATCATCAGTAAACTGTAATCTGAATGTTTCTCTTATAATCTAGGCAGCAACTTATCCAGCTGAACACGTCGTTCTTCAAATTTTCACTTAGTCTGGTTAGTGGTGTGCAGTATATGTCGTTGTGGACTGCATCGCAATCGTGGAGATAACTGGAGTGAGTGACTGCACAAAGTTACACTACTGGCCAAGAAGAAATGCAGATGATAAACGGGAATTCATGGGCAAATATATTATACTAGAACTGACATGTGATTACATTTTCACGCAATTTGGGTACATAGATCCTGAGCAATCAGTACCCAGAACAACCACCTCTGGCCGTAATAACGGCCTTGATACGCCTGGGCATTGAGTCAAACAGAGCTTGGATGGCGTGTACAGGTACAGCTGCCCATGCAGCTTCAACACGATACCACTGTTCATCAAGAGTAGTGACTGGCTTATTGCGACGACCCAGTTGCTCGGTCACCATTGACCAGAAGTTTTCAATTGGTGAGAGATCTGGAGAATGTGCTGGCCAGGGCAGCAGTCGAACATTTTCTGTATCCAGAAAGGACCGTACAGGACCTGCAACATGCGGTCGTGCATTATCCTGCTCGAATGTAGGGTTTCGCAGGGATCGAATGAAGGGTACAGCCACGGGTCGTAACACATCTGAAATGTAACGTCCACTCTTCAAAGTGCCATCAGTGCGAACAAGAGGTGCCCGAGACGTGTAACCAATGGCCCCCCATACCATCACACCGGGTGATACGCCAGTATGGCGATGACGAATACACGCTTCCAATGTGCGTTCACCGCGATGTCGTCAAACACGGATGCGACCATCATGATGGTGTAAACAGAACCTGGATTCATCCGAAAAAATGACGTTTTGCCATTCGTGCACCCAGGTTCGTCGTCGAGTACACCACCGAAGGCGCTCCTGTCTGTTATGCAGCGTCAAGGGTAACAGCAACCATGGTCTCCGAGCTGATAGTCCATGCAGCTGCAAACGTTGCCGAACTGTTCGTGCAGATGGTTGTTGTCTTGAAAACGTCCCCATCTGTTGACTCAGGGATCGAGACGTGGCTGCACGATCCGTTACAGCCATGCGGATAAGATGCCTGTCATCTCGACTGCTAGAGATACGAGGCCGATGGGATCCAGCACGGCGTTCCGTATTACCCTCCTGAACCCACCGATACCATATTCTGCTAACAGTCATTGTATCTCGACCAACGCGAGCAGCAATGTCGCGATACGATAAACCGCAATCGCGATAGGCTACAATCCGACCTTTATCAAAGTCGGAAACGTGATGGTACGTATTTCTCCTCCTTACACGAGGCATCACAACAACCTTTCACCAGGCAACGCCGGTCAACTGCTGTTGGTGTATGAGAAATCGCTGGGAATCCTTCCTCATCTCAACACGTTGTAGGTGTCGCCACCGGCGCCAACCTTGTGTGAATGCTCTGAAAAGCTAATCGCCAGCCGGTGTGGCTAGCGGTTCTAGACGCTTCAGTCTCGAAACTGCGCGAGCGCTACGGTCGCAGGTTCGAATCTTGCCTCGGGCATGGATGTGTGTGATGTCCTCAGGTTAGTTAGGTTTAAGTAGTTCTAAGTTCTAGGGGACTGCTGACCTCAGATGTTGAGTCCCATAGTGCTCAAAGCCATATTTTTGAAAAGCTAATCATTTGCATATCACAGCATCTTCTTTATGTTGGTTAAATTTCGCGTATGTAGCACGTCATATTCGTGGTATAGCAATTTTAATGGCCAGTAGTGTAGTTTGCTTTTGAATAAACATTATTCTAACCAAATCGCAACTGTGTGATCTACGTCATTTATGGGTCGTTAATCTAGTTCCCGATATTATTATTACTGTTATTATATGTTATGTTAACTTTGTATTTCGCAAACTTGCCATCAGCCAGAGTATTTAACCAAAGGGTGACAAGTGTCTAATTTAGGGCGTGTAATGCGACACCTGCGGTTCAACCCCTAGACAAGTTTGAATCAAGACATTTCGACGAAGACGAACGGCATGTGAACCCGAACGTCTTTGGGATGTTAGCTCGCAGAGTGCATAAAATCATTTGTGATACATGTCCCATTTATTATAGAGAACAAACTGGAAGGTCTTTTAGTGTTAGGTAAAAGGGACATCTGTTGGGAAAAACAGGCATTAACGTACACAGTTCCATTTTTGGTGATAACCTGCTAATTTCCGGACACAAACCTAAATGAGTTGAAGAAATTTCCAGTTTACATAGATAAAAGAAATTTCACGTGCTCGATGTACTAGAAGAGCTTGAGGTTTTTAATCATATTTGTAAGAACGATGGCCTCACCCTCAATGAACTGTTACAAGTATGTAACAAAAATGTTTTCGATGGTTTCAGTCCACCGCATTTTGATTCTTGTATTTTTTACTATATTTTCCCTGCTTGTGGTTGAGAAACATCATTTTATTCTACTCTCATAAATACGTGCTGCTGAAATTACCTTCATGACAATATTTTCTGGATTTTACAGCTGCTTGTAAAATTTTTTCGAGTTCGTTCTGTCTTTTACGTAATAGGAATTTCTGTAAGGCCTAACAGATGGCGCTGTTATAGTTAACCTACTGGGCTACTGTGTATTTTCAAAAAGACATTAAGCTCTCTTTCTTTACAGTTTATTTTTAAAACTGTCGTTTTTTCAGTTGTTTCTGTTGTAATTTTTCAAGTGGGCACACCTCACTGTCCGCGCCTGACAGGTGGCACGACATGTATTGCTTTCGTGGCAGCAATGAAAGCCACTGGGCCGATCGCTCTGATGTTCCCAGCTGGACACACGTGGCAAAGGCTAGGACGCTGAATTTCACTTTTGACTTGAGCATAGCTGCTCGAAATTTTGACTAATGCTTTTTTGCAATGGAATTTTATGTAAGTAACCTTTGTATATCGTGAAAATAGTCATCTTGGTTAATGTGCTTTTTGTCATACCTAATTTTCTATGTGTTATTTTAGAGGATTTATAAAAATTTCATTTTGATGTAGGCACACCTTGTAGGTGTCGAAACCTAGGTCAAAGTACTTTCCAGTTATAAGCAACCAGCTTGGTGTACAATTTTATGTTGTAAATACTTCTGTTTCATTACATTTATTTACTACTATTTTTACAATGGTTAATAGTACATCTCTGCATGTTACATTAGCATCTTTACTTATTTACATCTTTACAACATACACTTTCCGGCCTACTTAGCTCCGGTTACTAATTAACAACGTTACCATCCCTATGAACGGGAACTTGGGCCGGCTACTAATAGCTTAACCACTGCCTTAATTAAGTTTCATATATATTTATTTAACCCGTCATCTTTTCTAACAACTACAGTAGCACCACATCTACTACTACTGTTCTACATTCTACTTGAGTGCTAACTAATTACATTTCAGAAATGGCAAGATGGAGGGGAGGCGCCACCTTCTCGACGAGGGTTCGAGATCGGGGCGGCGGTCCAGTCCTGTGAAGGCCGAATCCGTCCGACGACTCCCCTTCGATGCCTTCCTCTAAATGCTCCCTATCTCGTCTATGACGTGAGGGGAGCATCCATCTCGCACGCCTGCCTCTCTTCCATCCTCTTTACTGTTCATCTAGTGAGCTGTTACATTCTATTTTGATTTTGCATCATCTACTTGTTGTTAGAGATTTTATTAGCCAATATATCCACTCTGCAATAGGCCTATGTTTCCTGCTTAGAGATCAATTCTTTCAAGTTGTGAGAATTTAAGCTTTCTCTTACTGTTCTGATAATATCTGTGAGAACAGGACATTCAAACAGTATATACTCTGGGTTATCTGGATCGGCCCCACAATCACGGCGTTCTGATTCCAATTTCCCTAGCATGTGAAGATACACAGGACACGGGCCATCTCCCGTAAGAAGGGGCACCATCCCTCTACTTGGCAGCAGATATCAGATATTCCTTTCTTAATCTTTCCCTTATGTCTAAAAAAATCTTATATACTCTCCTAGCAGTTTCAGAATGATCTCACTGTTCTTGCCAAACATTTAACACTTCATTTGTGATTTAATTCTTATTCTCCAAGTGTTTCCCCACTATTTCCCATATTCTCTCTAGGTTTCTTTTTAGCCAGAACACTGCAGGTCTTCAGATTATTATCAAATATAACGGGCGGAGGCCAATTATGACCACCAACCCATCTGTGGGAGATGTTCCAAATGCCTTTATTAACCTCATTAGTATGTTTCTTTGGATGGCCTCACAAGCCGCAATCTATGGCCCAATAGGCTAGAGCCGTATCCCACAATAGAGGCCAGCAGACTATAGTGATGAAGCCTGACAGCATAGGAAGGAAGGTAGGACTTCCGCTGCCCAGTACTAATCAGGTTCAATGTGTGAGTCCAAAGCTCCATCCCTGATCCTGGTTCACCTCCAGGTGCCAGACTGCAGCGCCTTTAACCGCACGGCCACTTCGGCCACTACTGCAGTGGATGACCGCTACCTACACATTATGGCTCAGAGGAACCCTGACAGCAACGCCACCATGTTGAATAATGCTTGTCGTGCAGCCACAGGGCGTCGTGTTACGACTCAAACTGTCACAATAGGCTGCATGATGTGCAGCTTCACTCCCGACGTCCACGGCGAGGTCCATCTTTGCAACCACGGCACCATGCAGCGCCGTACAGATGGGCCCAACAACATGGCGAATGGACCGCACAGAATTGGAATCGTGTTCTCTTCACAGATGAGTGTCGCATATGCCTTCAACCACACAATCGTCGGAGACGTGTTTGGAGGTAACACTGTCAGGCTCAAGGCTTTAACCGCACACTGTCCAGCGAGTGCAGTGATGTGGAGGTTCCCTGCTGTTTTGGGGTGGCGTTATGTGGGGCCGACGTACGCCGCTGGTGGTCACGGAAGGCGCCGTAACGTCCATACGATATGTGAATATCATCCTCCGACCGATAGTGCAACAACTTCGGCAGTATATTGGCGAGGCATTCGTCTTCATGGACGACAATTCACGCCCCCATCGTGCACATCTTGCGAATGACTTCCTTCAGGATAACGAAATCGCTCGACTAGAATACCCAGCATGTTCTCCAGACATTAACCCTATCGTACAAGCTTGGTATCGATTGAAAATGGCCGTTTATGGACGACTTGACCCACCAACCACTCTGAGGGATCTACACCGAATCGCCGATGAGGAGTGGGTCAATCTGGGCTAACAGTGCCTTGATGAACTTGTGGATAGTATGCCTTGACGGATACAGGCATGGGTCAATGCAAGAGGACGTGCTACTGGGTATTAGAGGTTCTGGTGTGTACAGCAGTCTGGACCACCACTTATGAAGGTCTCGCTGTATGGCGGTAAAACATGAAATGTGTGGTTTTCATGAGCAATAAGAAGGGCGGAAATGATGTTTATGTTGATCTCTGTTCCAATTTTCTCTACAGGTTCCGGAACTTTCGGAGCCGAAGTGATGCATAACTTTTTTTGATGTCTGTATAGTACCTAGACAAATGTATTCCCCTATATTTCACAATTCTTCATTAATTATTTTTTGGTGCTGTGGTTTCTTCCGTCAATGTATGTATCGTGTGTATTGTGTGGTGTACCAACTCTACCACAACACAGTCCTTCATTTCAATCTGCTTTTTTCTGCAGTTTGACACTTCTGTGTCATTTACAATACTAGTGCGAGATGTGTGGGGAAGGGCGCCGCGCACTATTCAGTCCTATCTTGAACACCTCTTGTGTGGATGGATAGGATCAGGTGCCCAAAATCTAACGCGCTAGACTGTCCGTTTCGTTGAGGAGGGGCGGAGAGCAGCCGTAGTGTTGATACCAGAGAGGCGAACTCCCCTCGCATGAGGAGCAGCTCAGTCTGGAAACCATGAGTAACGGTTACCACACCAGGTAACGATGTATGACGCCCATGGAAATGCCCCTCAGTCGGAGAGGGTCGCATAATGGCGGAAGATCTGAGATGAAGAGGATCAAAATTTCTTAAACTCGTGGCCTCAAGGCCATAGCAGTCCCACTGGGGAGGACAGATCGTTTCAGTGTATAAAGAGATAACCCCAACATTTTCCGTCCCCTGCCCAACACCAGGAGGAAAGCAAATTCAGTAGAAATGGAAAGGAATACTAGCCTCCGTAAATAATTGCATAATTTGTACCCGAACTAATGATGAATTCTTCTTTAGCACAAAACTCTTGTTTTCTGTTGAACTTAGTGAGACAAAATTCAGAGAAGTAAGCTTAGTTAATAAAATGAGAAGATATTCCATCTTTATTAAAACGGCGACCATTGTTTAGTCACACGTATTCGTCTCCACTGAGAAGCTTGGTGACGTTTCCATCATCACGGCCCCTCACAAGGCCCTCAACATGGTGCACGTTGTAACAGTAGAGAGATGAAGAACTGAACGGAAACCTGTAAGGGTGAGGAGTTTATGTCACAGGCCGAAAGATAGGTGGTAATGCTTTTATCTCGACCGTCAAAGGAGATACATTACCTGGAGAATTGAAAGCAATGGTTTACTGCTGCGACGTATAGCTAGCGTATCTCTTCTACATGTGTGACCTCATCTGTGGAGACTGCGGATCGCTGCTGAACTAGAACATTCAGTACTACTAACGGCTAGCATGTGGACAGCAACAGTCTCCTCGGTCTTGGAATGGCCCCATTTACAAAAAAGGAAAGAACAACATCCCAGGACAAAACTTCTGTCCGCAATCAGTATTTTGAAGCAGAGAAAAAAGTATGAACATTTACATGCAGTTAAAATGACAGTAAATTTTGCAAAAAAATGGTTCAAATGGCTCTGAGCACAATGGGACTTTACTTTTGAGGTCACCAGTCCCCTAGAACTTAGAACTACTTAAACCTAACTAACCTAAGGACATCACACACACCCATGCCCGAGGCAGGATTCGAACCTGCGACCGTAGCGGTCGCGCGGTTCCAGACTGTAGCGCCTAGAACCGCTCGGCCACCCCGGCCGGCGGAAATTTTGCAAATACGATTAAGTCTTTGATTGTAGGCAGTTTGCGAACCTCCTCATCTCCCCGAATGTTTGACACTGACGGCAGTCTGAATATATCAGTTCGTCTTGGGGACCCGAACCCCATCTTCTCTGTTCCCACTGCGACTCCACCAGGGACCTCAGTTCCGTACCGCCCAGCAGCAAAAGAGTCCTACTCAACAACAACAAGAAGCACTGCAAAATGTATAAAAAAGCCTCTGACACACGAATAAAAGTAGTAACTGCAGAAAATAACGGCAGTTCACAGCTGCCTCAGACCCCGTAGACAATGTTACAGATCGTAAAGTCATGCAGAATCACTCGCCGAAAAACAAAGAAAAATAATCGAAGTCCCTTGAGATATTAGCGGGAAACACATACTCACAAAATTATTCCAGATCCAATGAAATGTCAAGTCCTTACCCTCACTTGGCTGGTTGGTCGCACAGCCGACCACTCACGAAAATCACAAACAAAAGACCACCGTCAAAAGGTCCGCCTGCTTAGCTGGGTGGTAACGCGCTCGTCTCTCATGCAAGGGGGCCCGGGTTCGATTCCCGGCTAGGTTGGAGATTTCCTCCGCTCGGGGACTGGGTGTTGTGTTGTCCTCATCAACAACTCATTCTCATCAGCGGCGCGCAAGTCACCCAATGTGGTGTCGAATGAAATAAGACTTGCACCCTGCGGCCCAACTTCGGCACGGGGCCTCCTGGCCAGCGATGCCATACACTCATTTCCATTTACCGTCAGAAGACCTCGTGGACCATACCACTCGACCTCAAGCACTCTATAACGGCACACACTACTGAATAGAGACATGATGTATTAGATTACAAAGAATATTACGGCAGTTAGTTTGCAACGTATCATTACGATATCAACACAGTATTAAACTAAATGTTAACGAAGCTCATGTAACATGCTTAGATCCAGTTTTTCATTGTCACAAAAATAACGTAAACTTATAAGTACATACGAAACAATAAATTGTGTTACTCACAGACTGGGAATACGGAGCATACCGTGCCTCTCGAATCACCAAACAGAGAGCAGGCGTATCGATTATTGTTGTATGTCTCGAATTTAAAGCGTTTAAGGTCTCCTAAGTTCGAAGCTGGGGACATAAGATTCATGCGTGTCTGAGGCGAAAACTTCCAATAACTTCAAAGAAGTTATCCGGAGTGGAACTTCCATGGATTACTAAGTGTACATCTACATCTACAGCTACACAGATATTCCGCAAGGCACCGTACGGTGCGTGGCGGAAGGTACCCTACACCAATACTGGTCATTTCCTTTCCTGTTATACTCGAAAATAGAACGAGGGAGAAACGACTGTCTATAAGCCTCCCTCTGAGCAATAATTTTTCGTATCTTATCTTCGTGGTCGTTGGCGCAGTGTGTGTTGGCGGCAGTAGAACCGTTCGGCAGTCAGCTTCAAACTCCAGCTCTCTAAACTTTCTCAGTAGTTTTTCTCGAAAAGAAAGTCACCTTCCCTCCCGGGATTCCCATTTGAGTTGCCAAAACATCTCCGTAACACTTACGTGTTGTTCGAACCTACCAGTAACAAATCTATCAGCCCGCCTCTCAATTGCTTCGATGTCTTTCTTCAGTCCGACCTGGGACGGGTCCCAAACACTCCAGTAGTACTCAAGAATTGGTCGCACCAGCGTCCTATATGCGATCTCCTTTACAAGTGAACCACTCATTCCTAAAATTCTCCCAATAAACCGAGGGCCGATTGTTCGCCATTCCTACCACAATATTCATATGCTCGTTCCATTTCATATCGCTTTGCAACGTATTTAAACGACTTGACTGTATCAAGTAGGACACTAGTAATACTGTATCTGAACATTACAGATTTGTTATTCCTACTCATCCTCTTTAACTTACATTTTCCTACACTGAGGGCTAGAAATTCTGTATCTTCCTACAGTCACTCAGTTCGACACCTTACCGTTCACCACAGCTTCATCTGCAAACAACTGCAGACTGCTACACACTCTGTCCGCCTAATCGTTTATGTATATGGAGAACAATAGCGCTCCTATCACACATCCCTAGGGTACTCCTGACGATACCCTTGTCTTTGATGAACTCCCGCCGTCGAGGAAGACGAGTTAAGACATTTTCGAACCACTCACATATCTATAAACTTATACCATGTTCTTGTATCTTCATTAACAGCCTGCTATGTGGCACCGTGTGAAACTCCATCCGGAAATCTATAAAAAGTGCATCTGTATGTTGCCGTTCATCCACAGATCGCAGTATCGAGTGTTCGTACTCATGATAATATATGTTAGTTTGACACAGGTGGACTAGGGAAACTTTTGGTAGTTTACTGGAACTACTTGATATTTAACGTCGTTCTGGTCAGCAGATTCAAAAGGCATCAGTTTTATCGTTGTGATTATTCAACCACTAACCGTAATTAATTAAATATTATTTATTGAAAATGGAAACCAAAGTGAGTGGAGAATATTATTTCAAACTTTAACTCCGCACATTTCAATCCTGCATACATTTTTGTATAAAAACTATTTAACAGTAGCACGAATTTTAGCAGGGTAAAGCGACAGATACCTTAGTTAGTCCCTAGATGACAAATGCAACCAAAAAATATAAATCTGACGCGACGCATCTGAGAAATCCACTCTGACGTAGGTGCTGAAAATAAAATTTAACAGTACCGTCGAAGCTTCTCACTACAAATCAAACCGTCAGCCAATAATTGGGAATTTTTTATATTCATGCACTTCTGGATTTCTCACATCAAGTACACTATCAAGTCATTAACCACAGTCTATTGGGGAACCAGCCTTAATGCTTTATTGACCATATATCGGGCATTAATTAGGACCACGATACAGTATTGTTGTACTATATATTGAAATGCAAGTGTAAGGTATACCAATAAACTGGATACATTATATTATATCTGTATCGGAAATTGTCTTGGGCCTTTGTGTTCAACTCCTACAAAGGCGCTGTTAGTAGTGACAACTGGAGGTGCCTCTTCGTTTCAGGCGGAAATTATTTGCCAGCAAACACACAGTGGGAAGGATAGCGCTAGTGGCACAGATCAATCATTAAGAAATGTGAAATGCTGCAAACTTTCCTGACACTTTTTCAGGATTTTTCAGACGTTGTAAAACCGATCCAAAGCTATTATAATATGAAAGAAATGTAACGACCTTAACGCCTCTGCACTCTATCTTGCCAGGGTTGTGCTCAAACGCTGGCAGAAAAGCCAGCTTGATAGCCAGCAATTATCTCCGAGAAGAATGGAGTGAAGCTTTCCATACATAAACTGATGGCTCCAGTATCATATCGTAATGTAGCGCGGGGTGTATTTCGTTGTGTCTGAGAAAGGGTCACTACGAACAGCGTAAGCGTCTAGCAGTAATTACTTGTGGGGTGACGGAACCAGTGACAATCATGTAAGATTCAAAACGAAGAACAAACTTAAAATATTTCTTATTAATAAGCATCATCACTGCTACAAGGAGAAGCAACTGGGGGAATAAACAGCAGTAAACTTGTTAACGATCTAGCCACTGATGTAAAAGAATTTCCTTGATTAAATAAGTATTTTAATATCCTTTGAATAAAAGTTCGCAAATGATTTTTACAATGATTTACATCTGTCTACATCTACACCCATACTCCGCAAGCCACCTGACAGTGTTTGGCGGAGGGTACTTTCAGTACCTCTATCGGTTCTCCCTTCTATTTCAGTCTCGTATTGTTCGTGGAAAGAAAGATTGTCGGTATGCTTCTGTGTGGGCTCTAATCTCTCTGATTTTATCCTCATGGTCTCTTCGCGAGATATACATAGGAGGGAGCAATATACTGCTTGACTCCTCGGTGAAGGTATGTTCTCGAAACTTCAACAAAAGCCCGTACCGAGCTACTGAGCGTCTCTCCTGCAAAGTCTTCCCCTGGAGTTTATCTATCATCTCCGTAACGCTTTCGCGATTACTAAATGATCCTGTAACGAAGCGCGCTGCTGTCCGTTGGATCTTATCTATCTCTTCTATCAACCCTATCTGGTACGGATCCCACACTGGTGAGCAGTATTCAAGCAGTGGGCGAACAGGCGATCTGTAACCTACTTCCTTTGTTTTCGGATTGCATTTCCTTAGGATTCTTCCAATGAATCTCAGTCTGGCATCTGCTTTACCGACGATCAACTTTATATGGTTATTCAATTTTAAATCACTCCTAATGCGTACTCCCAGATAATTTATGGAATTAACTGCTTCCAGTTGCTGACGTGCTATATTGTAGCTAAATGATAAAGGATCTTTCTTTCTATGTATTCGCAGCACGTTACACTTGTCTACATTGAGATTCAATTGCCATTCCCTGCACCCTGCGTCAATTCATTGCAGATCCTCCTGCATTTCAGTTCAATTTTCCATTGTTATAACCTCTCAATATCATCCGCAAAAAGCCTCAGTGAACTTACGATGTTATCCACAAGGTCATTAATGTATACTGTGAGAAGCAAAGGTCCTGCGGCACTCCCCTGCGGGACACCTGAAATCACTCTTACTTCGGAAGACTTCTCTCCATTGAGAATGACATGCTGCGTTCTGTTATCTAGGAACTCTTCAGTCCAATCACACAATTCGTCTGATAGTCCATATACTCTTACTCTGTTCATTAAACGACTGCGGGGAACTGTATCAAACGCCTTGCGGAAGTCAAGAAACACGGCATCTACCTGTGCACCCGTGTCTATGGCCCTCTGAGTCTCGTGGACGAATAGCGCGAGCTGGGTTTCACACGACCGTCTTTTTCGAAACCCATGCTGATTCCTACAGAGTAGATTTCTAGTCTCCAGAAGGTCTAATATATTATCGCCACGAGTCGGTTCTCTGTTTAACTGCTCAAGGTAGTTTTCAGATAAAGCACTTAAAAATATATCAATGGATTCTTTGTCCCGGCCACCAGTTATAAGCGTTTGGGTCTCCCAGTTTATATCAGGCAAATTAAAATCTGCACCCAGAACTCTAACATGGCCCGGAAATCTCCTTATGGTGCACATGTCCACTGCAGTGGAAAACCATTAATATCGCTTCTTTGGCGTTTTCAAACTGCCCTGAGGCTGCAATGCGCTTCGCCGGCCGGAGTGACCGAGCGGTTCTAGGCGTTACAGTCTGGAACCGCGCGAATGCTACGGTCGGAGGTTCGAATCCTGTCTCGGGCATGGGTGTGTGTGATGTCCTCAGAAGTTAAGTCCCATAGTGCTCAGAGCCATTTGAACCATTTTTTGCAAATGCGCTTAGTCCACTCCAGTGGACACTCCCTGCTCGTGCTGTTTCTTGCGTGGATTTGCAGCCTCGGAACTTATTTAAAACAACAAAGAAACGACCATTAACAGCTATCCACTGCACTGGGTCTGTGCACCACAGTGCGAAAGAGCAGAGCGTTTGGCCAAGAAAGGTGTTATATCTGGAGCTTGCCTTCATATGGAGCTACCATTTACCACATTTGACATCAGGTAAAAATGTAACGCAGGTCTCATTAGGGAAAAATCAAAGATAAAAGAAGGAAACTATTATGGAAGTGCCCCTGCTGTCATTCAGATGTGATACGCGGCAGCTTCCGTACTAATTTGTAGCGCTTATAACTAAGAAATCTGGACATTTGTCATTGCAATAATTATGCCGTTCGAGATAGTATTTTTTTTCAATTTTCGCGTCTGCCAAGCTCCAGCAACATAGACAACAATTTCTTCAGAGATATTGCGAAAGCTTAGGGTATATGCATTACTGGTCTTCTTAATAAAGAATGATAAACCAATTTTTACATGTATGATAAGAATTATTCTAGTCAGTAATCTTAAAATCTGATCACAGGGCTACAGAGAAGATGCAATCACGACTTTTAGTGGTTAATTATAAAATTGTTTTTATCTAAAAGAGTAGTGACTTTAAAACCTCTCAGTAAAGATTTTCTATGTAGTTGTATTTAGACATTAACGCACTCTTCCTTTTTTTGCTAATAATGAGGAAATATTCTTTTGTGACTTTAAAGCAATATGTTGATAGCTATGATAAAACAATGAATTTTTTTAAATTTTCGATGTTAAAGGGGAGTACTTACGCTAATAGTCGAATAAAAAGCCATGCGTGGAGTCATAGGACTGCATTTCAGTGTTTGCGTTGCTCACATTTCACGTTATAAAATATGTTGTTCTCATGCCAGCACAATTTCAGAACGCTATTAACGTAATGTCTGATGTAGGGGACAGAAGTAAGTCTGACAACAGCAGCTGCTCAGTAAGTGGACTAAGTGCGGAGAGAAACACAACCAAGAAGAGATGAACAGTCAACATCAGCAGGAAGAAAGCTGTTACACTGAGCACTAACCCTTCACGAGAAAAGTAAAATGGCCTACATCCCAAAAATGTTTGTTTCCGGATATATGTTTGTGGGATTATTTTCTAGTTTTGGTCAGTACTGTCTCTCATAAGATCATAAGGCATGTCTTCTATACACCCTCAGTAGGAGGCTAGTACTGCCCTATGCGTCGTTCTGTGTGAGTACTGTATATTCAATTTGCTCGTCTGCTCATGGGCTATGATTCTGAGTAGGCCAAGTGTGTTGATACTAAGGCGAGAATGATTTGTCAGCTCTCTACCGTGTATCTGCCATTTCCGATTCTTTATAACTTAATTAAAAGACTTTGATGTAAGCATAAAGGTTTCTGAGTTGATATAATTCAGGAATCATTAAGGGAACTGCAATGTTTACTGGCAGAAACTGCGTATAACGCTGAAACCATATGCATCTCATCCTTCAAGAGATCATAGCCTTTGCCGGTGAATGAAAACTCCCTTTCAATTCAAATCTTTCTCAGTTTTTGAGTAATTCGAGACACTTCATCCGAAACCGATGAGGATGCATAATACTCGAGGAACTTGCTACCGTTCGCGTCGGGGCCTTTTCCTTTATAATGCTTTCTGAATATTGTGTGAGTAGACGAGTTACTTGCGTAGTGAAGAGTCCGAATCATCAGCTACGTACTTATAACAAACTTATAATAGTTACGGGAACGCCAATTTCTTGGGAATTCTTAGATGATCGCAAACAAATCTCTATGTAACTGGATTAATAATACTGATATTTCAGAAAGACGTTTATTCCTTCCGACATACTATAATGTCAGACTGGGACAACCAACTGTGTATTGACGCTTCTGTTTTCATTGGCATGGATTTCAGTTTTTCGGACGTACAGTAGCTTTACATCTGCAACAGACGTACCAGAATGTCGTCTGTGAACATAAAAGAATACTGTGAATACAGAATCAAGGGTTGATACTACATTATGTTGGCCTCAACCGCTTACTAATACAGCCAGCTGACTGAAAATTACACTCCTGGAAATGGAAAAAAGAACACATTGACACCGGTGTGTCAGACCCACCATACTTGCTCCGGACACTGCGAGAGGGCTGTACAAGCAATGATCACACGCACGGCACAGCGGACACACCAGGAACCGCGGTGTTGGCCGTCGAATGGCGCTAGCTGCGCAGCATTTGTGCACCGCCGCCGTCAGTGTCAGCCAGTTTGCCGTGGCATACGGAGCTCCATCGCAGTCTTTAACACTGCTAGCATGCCGCGACAGCGTGGACGTGAACCGTATGTGCAGTTGACGGACTTTGAGCGAGGGCGTATAGTGGGCATGCGGGAGGCCGGGTGGACGTACCGCCGAATTGCTCAACACGTGGGGCGTGAGGTCTCCACAGTACATCGATGTTGTCACCAGTGGTCGGCGGAAGGTGCACGTGCCCGTCGACCTGGGACCGGACCGCAGCGACGCACGGATGCACGCCAAGACCGTAGGATCCTACGCAGTGCCGTAGGGGACCGCACCGCCACTTCCCAGCAAATTAGGGACACTGTTGCTCCTGGGGTATCGGCGAGGACCATTCGCAACCGTCTCCATGAAGCTGGGCTACGGTCCCACACACCGTTAGGCCGTCTTCCGCTCACGCCCCAACATCGTGCAGCCCGCCTCCAGTGGTGTCGCGACAGGCGTGAATGGAGGGACGAATGGAGACGTGTCGTCTTCAGCGATGAGAGTCGCTTCTGCCTTGGTGCCAATGATGGTCGTATGCGTGTTTGGCGCCGTGCAGGTGAGCGCCACAATCAGGACTGCATACGACCGAGGCACACAGGGCCAACACCCGGCATCATGGTGTGGGGAGCGATCTCCTACACTGGCCGTACACCACTGGTGATCGTCGAGGGGACACTGAATAGTACACGGTACATCCAAACCGTCATCGAACCCATCGTTCTACCATTCCTAGACCGGCAAGGGAACTTGCTGTTCCAACAGGACAATGCACGTCCGCATGTATCCCGTGCCACCCAACTTGCTCTAGAAGGTGTAAGTCAACTACCATGGCCAGCTAGATCTCCGGATCTGTCCCCCATTGAGCATGTTTGGGACTGGATGAAGCGTCGTCTCACGCGGTCTGCACGTCCAGCGCGAACGCTGGTCCAACTGAGGCGCCAGGTGGAAATGGCATGGCAAGCCGTTCCACAGGACTACATCCAGCATCTCTACGATCGTCTCCATGGGAGAATAGCAGCCTGCATTGCTGCGAAAGGTGGATATACACTGTACTAGTGCCGACATTGTGCATGCTCTGTTGCCTGTGTCTATGTGCCTGTGGTTCTGTCAGTGTGATAATGTGATGTATCTGACCCAAGGAATGTGTCAATAAAGTTTCCCCTTCCTGGGACAATGAATTCACGGTGTTCTTATTTCAATTTCCAGGAGTGTATTTTTAACTATCGTAAATAAAAAGATGAAACAAACACATAGCAAGCACGGAATGAGGTGCCGTACAAAAGAAACATAACTCGGTTTTTCAGTGTATCTTCATAACTGATAAAAATTCTTGGTAGATAAAAAGTAAGTGCCTAGGTTGAATTCTAACTCTAATCTCGGCCATTCTTAGACGACTCTCATACAAACTGAGTCACACGAACAAGGCTAAACCAGCTAATACGTTTCTTTTATTGTTCCATTTCAGAGAAGTTCTCACTGGTCCAGCGTTCCTGTAAAGATGAGAGGGAACCGCTTGAAAGTTTTACTGGCATGTATCCTGTGAAACTTTGAAAAAATATAAGATTTTTGTAAAGTTTATTAGTTATGCAAAGAGCCAAACTATTGCGTCTTCCATCTTCGCTCCTTGAGTTTTGAGTAATTCAGCTTATTATTTCGTAGTTAACTTCTAGTTTAGACTTGGCGACCGTTTCCGAGTTGTCCATTAGTCGCGTGCATTAGTATATTTGTAACAAGCTATTCACTATTATTATACATGACAAAAACTCCTTAAAGCGACGAGTCCATTACATATTGTATATGATAACACTGCATGCATGTTTCTTCTACCAAATGACAATGTACTTCTTTGGCCTTCCGCGAGAATATCAAGTCGATTTCTGCAGACGTATCCGAAGCGCCCGGCGCTACACCCTAATGCGGCCCGTAGGAAATGGAAGTACAGTGTCTCATACATAACACAGGATGCGGCGGTTAATAAATCATTCAGCAGCCGTCTGACCCAGCGTAGAGCAGCTGTGCCGCGTTCCAAGTTCAAGCATGCATGTACTACTGTTACTTACAGCGGTCGCAATCATGGTTTACTATGTTTATGCTCTACGGGTTCAACCTGTCATGTTGAGATGTATCTTCCACCTCCAAATGAGAGGATGAAACCGACGCCAAGATTTGTAGAAAAGACGCTTTACGGGATCTTCAACATACTAGGTTCGTGTTTACAGATTCTTCCGTCACTTCTTGGTAGAACAACTTCATAATTCTAAATGAAAAGGACTACACTGCTTACGTTCTACCGTATTACTTATCTTTTTAACCGGTTTTCGGTTTACCAGACCGTAAATAGACTTTAAATGTTCAAGTCTGATGGTATCTTGTAAGCCATAAACAGGTTAACAGTAGTTACACAACTTTGGCTTCTCACTTATAATTAATTTGAATTTATCGGCATGGTCCCCATATTATATTGTATACAGATACTTGATAAATATGTTGCTTTGCGTGATGACTGCTAGATATAGTTCTGATGACAGTTTTCGATTAGCAATCTTTAGATCTCAAAGTGGCAGTAAAGAAAGGAAGGAAGATTACGGTTTAACGTTCCGTCCACATCGCGGTCATTAGAGACGGAGAACAAGCTCGGACTGTTTGAGGAAGGGGAAGGAAATCGATCGTACCCTTACGAAGGAAGCATCCCGACACTTGCTTGGAGCGATTTAGGGAAATCACGGAAAAGCTGAGTCTGGATGGCCGGAGTTGAATCGTCGTACTAGTCTAGCGTGCTAACCACTGCTGCACCTCGCTCAGTGACAGTAGGGAGACAATCATAAACGCACTGTCTGATCCGGACACCTCATGTAATGGGGAACTGACCACCAGATGTAACAACGAGCGTGAGGCTGTTATAAAGGCGTAGGGTGGACACACATCATATTAATGTAGACTAACAGGTGTCCGCATACTTTTGATTACCTAGTGTACACACAAAGCAAAAGAATTAAGAGTAACTATACCATCAAACTTCGTTGCAACTTGTAACACGTCTCAAGCAGTATCGTTCATGCACATACCTACAGTAGCTGTGCGTGTCTGTTCACTATCTTTAGCCCACCGATACACTCAGCAAAGGCAACCACAGTTATATAATGGACTTCATTGAAAAAATAAGTTACGTGTAATGGCAGAAAAGCAAAATGTTAGAATGCTAAATTCACTGAGGCTCGGATAATTGCCAGTAAACGTTGCGTACTTGTACTAAAGCTTAAAAGTGTTGGTTACTGTCGCCTGTATTACGCCAAAATTTATTTTACTTGTGGGCTGCAAATTTAACTACTCAGCAGTCTATAACTGAACTGCGTAACTAAATGGGTGCAGGTATTGATCTAGTCATAGATCTCATTATTATTTGTTTATCTCAGTACCCGTCCAGAAGTATACCGAAGAGGCCATTATACAATGCTTCATCAACAAAGCGTGTTGCAATAATATTCAGTCGATTTCACGAGATCGTACATAAATGAAGACAGAAACTCGTATTGGGTTTTCACTTACGCATTGAAATTAAAAATTTGGTATGTGAGGCACTTTTAAGTTGTTAAATCATGTGATTATCGGTACAGTTCTGCGTAGTGCCGCTAGTTCGGTCATTCAGTACCAATGTTCAAATAGAGATGGTGATAACACAGTAGCAAAAGGCGTTTTGTGTCCTCAGTTTGAACAGATGCAACTCATTTACAACTGTCGCGTGATTTTCGTCGAGAGTACGCCAATGTTTCTCCAACTCTACGGGTCGTACTGATCTCACATTCCACCACTTTCCTACAAGATCACCTGATAACACGGTTTGTGATCACTTATGGTTACATCAATTTGCCTCCCCTAGCAACTTCGGTGGACTGTCACGCCGCATTGCTGTGATCCATACAAGCTCTCAAACTTATGGGACGAGCTTGGCAATAATCAATATGTTTTCGTGTGTTCAGTGGAACACACTTGTATCATTTGTGAAAGTTAAATAAAAATTTGATCTTAAACATAACTGTAACAATTGCCAAATGTTGTAGGTACATGCATGTAATAGATATACGGCTGCAAGATCGGATGATTCTTCCGAAAATAAACATTTGATAGCCCTATGCGATGTTAAAATTTACCTCTAAGTTCTGTTTTCATTAATGCAGAAGATATAGTCTTGTGACATCAGATGAATGTTTTTGAAACACGCTGAACGTTTTACGTTTTCTTAAAAATATCTACAAACTAAAGATTCGTTACTACATTCATTTATTGTGAGAATAATTAACACACTGCCTACTCTACCGGAAGAAGCTGAGTTGGAATTCCTGTCTGGTTATTTTGATTTACGCTGTATGCAGTTTCCGTAAGTCACTTCCGACAAATACCAGAATTCTGCCTTCAAGCGCAGGGTCAGTTATCTAATCCACTCTTTGTTATTTTTTTAGAAGGAATCATATTCGCTATTGACTGCGAAAGTAGTTTATTTTCAATATTCAAATGTTAGTCTTGGGGTCATTAGCAAGTGATACGGCGTGCATTACCAGACTGCGCCGTAACTAATACATGTAGCTGTTTTATATATGAACTACATTTGTATTATTTATTATTGCAGGGGATGACTGCGAAGACCTGGAAGTTCCACAGAGCAAGAGCAAATAAGATTTACGTGCTGTATAACCTTTACACAATTTGTGGCTCTGAGGTGACTGTATAAATAAAGTGAGTCGCAAAAGACATCTTAGCGAAATGCGTTTTACAGCAAACGGTTAAACGCTGAGAGGCAAGAAATTTTGTCGTTTGCTATTAACAGTTTTATCAGCCGGGATATTAACGCAAGTATGCTGTTTCCATAAACGCATAGTGCATTTTTTAACATAGTACATAAATTCTTTAAAATAAGAGAACAGTGATGTGATGCTTTTTAATGTTAGCGCTAAAATAAATCTCAAACATTTCCGAGAAATGTGTTGAAACTGATAATCAAATAGGGCAGAATCCGCTCCTGTGGTGTAAACAACGCCAAACCGTAGACAACGGCCCTCAGGTTGATGCTGTGTTCCTTTGTCTTTCAGACAAATGGCAGTAAGGCGCTGCTAAAGGAACAAAATCGACAGATGTAAAGGTAATAGCCGGCCGGAGTGGCCGGGCGGTTCTAGGCGCTACAGTCTGGCACCGCGCTACCGCTACGATCGCAGGTTCGAATCCTGCCTCGGGCATGGATGTGTGTGATGTCCTTAGGTTAGTTAGGTTTAAGTAGTTCTACGTTCTAGGGGTCTGATGACCTCAGAAGTTAAGTCCCATTGTGCTCAGAGCCATTTGAACCATTTGATCTTAACGAAACTGCATCAAATGGAAGTCTGTCTTCGTTTTTAAACAAGCACTTTTCATGGAAATAGCTTTCTTACGACATGTAGTTTTACAGTTTTACATTTCAGCGTCCAACCCGGTTTTTGGCTACTTACTTGTCAACTCTGAAATAGATAAGCCGTCTAACCTTGCTGCACAAAAAATCAAAAGCGTCATGTTTGCGGAGAAAATAAACACCCGTATTCGATCCCGCGTTAGCGAAGAGATTATAAACCTCACTTGACCTGGATACTTTATAAAGGATTTGGAGAGGTTCCGTGAAACACCTTTTGTCGGACAACTGTGGTTACAAGTACCAAATGGTTCAAATGGCTCTGAGCACTATGGGACTCAACTGCTGAGGTCATTAGTCCCCTAGAACTTAGAACTAGTTAAACCTAACTAACCTAAGGACATCACAAACATCCATGCAGGCAGGATTCGAACCTGCGACCGTAGCGGTCTTGCGGTTCCAGACTGCAGCGCCTTTAACCGCACGGCCACTTCGGCCGGCTACAAGTACCACTCGAAATTCTATCTACTTGTAAGGACAAAAGTCAACGAACAAAACAGTTGACTCACAATGTTTTGTTGACTACTCACCGCCGAAAAAATGAATATTCATAGTCAGGAACCAAAATTTAATTCTTCATTTTAGCATGAATTCGAACTATTTCCTGTCGGTTACAATACACGTCTGCAATCGCCATTCGAGTGGTGGATGAGGAGACTAGATGATGTCAGTCAATGGTATAGCACTAGGCGTTGGAGCTGTACGTGGCATATTATCGTGTGGCGTGGTTGGTTAGGGCTTCATGGCTCACTGTATCGTTGTGTGCTCCCCTCAGAAAGAAGTCGAGGGAAGGCAAACCAGGAAACTGTCAGACCACTTTAATGCCGCCTTCCGTCCCAAGAAGCAGTCAGAATTTTCCATTTGAGAAATTCAGTACTACATGGCAAGAGAGAGCAAGGACAGCCATCATGTTGGAAGCACGTACACTGTCGCTTGTCCATTGGCAACCCTTCAGGAATAGCGGGTAGTAAGTTTGATGGAAAGTTAGCGCACATGTTTCCACGAGGGTTATTTACAATGTCCTACACGCTGCGTATGCGCGCCTTTTACGGTGACGTGGTCGTGCTGAAATTCGCGTCAGTTGTGAGCGAGACGTTAGGCGTGGCGGTCGTGCGAGTACACGTGTCTGCTGATTCGCGTGGCTATGTCGTGAGTAATTCAGTTTTAAAACGGAAGCTGAAACCGAGGCAGGTCTGATTACACGTAGGGGCCAGCTTTCCTATATCAAAATCGAGAATCCCTGCTTGGAAAGCACCCAACGGAAATTTACAACCCTTGGAGAGAGGTGTGTGAGAATAATGTAATGAATTGGAGCACAATATCATGGTGGTCTGTTTGTTCCCGTAAAGGTCGGGTAGCCACAGAAGACAAGCAGAGAATTAGAAAACCATCAACTGCAGCAAACTAAACCTCTCATGTTATTGTTAATGACATTTTGAGAGAGGATCGACGAAAAACATCTGAGGAAATTGCATATGAGGCCAGAATATCTATCACTTCTGTTTACAGAGTCATAACTGAAAAGTTAAAGATGAGAAGCTTGCTGTCAGATGGGTTTCGCATGATCTGAGTCAAGAGCAGAAAGTAGGTCGTAAGGGATCGCACAAGAATTGCCTCAACGTTATCAAACAGAAAGAGGACAGTTTCTGAAAAAGACTGTTGCTCTTGATGAAATATGCATACGAGATTTCGAACCATAACTGAAGTCTCAGTCGTCCAATGGAAAAGTTCAAATTCTCCACGTCCGAAAACAATTCCGCTACGAGTAATTAAAGGGTGAAGCTGATGATTACCTTTGCGTTTGACATGGATGGAGTCATAACTGCGAATAGAATACCCCGGGGGACATCTGCAACAGGTGTGTACTACGAGCTGTTTCTGCAAAATGTTTTGTGCCCAAAATTTGTCAAAGAAGGCAGGATAAGCTTACAGCTGGTGTCAGTATTTTGCACGATAATTAAAGACCGCATGTTGCTCCACCAGTGAGAGAAACGCTCAAAAAATGTGGGTGGAAAATACTCCCCCACTGATCATACAGTCCTGATATGAGCCCTCCAGTCTTTGATTCGTTCCCCAAATTGAAGGAATAACTCCGCGAAAAACGTTTTGATATAGCTGCTGAAGCTTTCAGTGAGATGTAATGAATAATCAGAGGGCTCAACAGTGCAGGAGCCCTATCCGGAATACGGAAGCTGCCAAAACGTTGGGAAATTGTCATAAGCAAGAATGGAAACTATAATGAAGGACTATAAAGGTACTTTATGAAATGAATTATTTTCTTCAATTCTGTCTTACAGTGTGCAGAACTTTTGAAACGACCGTCCTATGTAACATGACTGGGATAAAGTAAGGTCCCGTAATGAAATTTCCTACGGTTCAGTAAAATACATTTACGCCTCACAGCCGTTGCTACTGCACCTGGTGAGGCCAGCGGGTATTCTCTGCTTCCCAATAGTGCATATCGCGTCAATTTACGTTACCGTAGTCAATAAAAGCTGCTTCACCTTTAAAAAGCACAAGCTTCAAGAATGTGGTCTCGCCTCCCAGTCGTTGCAGAGCAAGCCGACAAAACTCTACGCGACGTTAGAAATCACAAACATCGGACGCCGCATGTGATGACAGACGGAAGGGGTGGAATTTATATCGATGGAAGTTGGGAATGGCACTCTTCTGGGTTTCCCTACATTCATCAAAGATATGTATTGTGCTATAATGCGTAGTGAAGAGAGTCCTACCCGGTACAGATTCGTCGTGTGCTCTGTATCAGCTATGTATATACTACACCTCTGTTTAAAGTTCCATCTGCGCCTTGTGCTAGGGTCCTGCTAATGCATGAACATGTCTGGCACGTCCGAAACCGGCACTGAGAACAGATATGCCTATACCCTGGAGCTGTTGTGACAACATTTCTTTGACATTCTTCAAATGCATATGGCATATTTAATTTCTCCTCACTGTTGTACGTTTCCGCACGCAAGAAACGATTAAGACGAAGTGAGTTTTCTGGTATTAGCAGCAAAGTATTTTGTCTTGCACATGAGCACAGCAAAATCTGGGCTCAGTGTCAACATGAGGTGATCCACTTCATGCATAAATGATCAAATAGCTATGGCGTAGTGTTAACAATTCTGCAACCGTTTCAATGTCCGTTGCATAAATGCGAGGTTGCTTAAGAGGGCAGTCCTCTTGAATATTTCAGAAAATCAATATTTTTGCTTAAAATGTTCACTCGGATGTCTATTGTAGTGTACACACCACGTTGTCCAAAAATTCCGTTGGCAAGTTACTCGGCAACTTGTGATAAAATGTCTCCAAAAATCATTCACAGCGGTAAGAAAGTAACCGACCTTGCAGCCAGTGCGACATCCTGTAATTTCAATGACGGCCTAACAGGCGTTATGGAATAATTTGCCCTAATTTCAGATCGGACCAGCCTGCTACAACTTCTGCACAAATGCAAATGAAAAGTGTATCGAGCGAGCAGAGCAGAAGCTGCCAGAGAGGACCCCAGAACCACCGTGGCTACCAACAAAGAGGAAGAGGATCTGGAAGGATGGCTGTAAGGTCACGCGGCTGCTGACTGAAGGTAAGTTTAGCTTTATTACAAAAAATGTAATCCAAAATTTAAACGCGTTTTTCTCGAAGCCGTGTTTTTCAAATTGAAGGTAAATATAGCGTGAGAACGGTACGTGGGATTTTGATCGGAATTTGATGGCGGCATTCTAAAGTGAATTGTATATCAGCGTATGTACCTGTTTTGCTCCATCTTAAAAAGCCTATATTCGGTGCGTGCTTTTGCCTCAATGCTTTAGGCAAAAAGATGACATTTGTTTGAGAATATCTCCAATTTGTTAAAACTTAATATTTTTCAATTATCCTCTGTATTCTGATAGAAAATATGTTGAAAATGATGGACACAAAATTATTTTGTTACAGGTCCGAAAGGAGAGCTTCTGGAATTCCCGATGATCAATGTAGAGGATGCAAGGGGTACTTCTACCTGGTGGGGTGGTAACAGGGAGCGTGTAATGTGTACACATTTTTTTTTTTGTTTTGAGAAAAAGCTCAAGGAATAAAACTATATTATCATATTTAGCATTAATTTTTATTTTACTTGAAAAATTATGAAAATCGCCTATTTTTCATGCATTCATAAAGGGCTAACGCCTTAAGTACTACAGTTTACAGTTTTAAGACTAATGCGTTCTTGTCTTTCGGCGGTACTCTGTGGGTACGTTATTGTGCCGTTAATGTTCATGATACATTTAAACGATATGGGGGATAGCGTCAGAAGCCTTTTTTAGAAATGTATTGGCTTTCTAGCTTTCGGAACGTGCCCACACGTCCATCTCAACACTGGAAATGATATACTAGAATTGTCTTGTGACACTTCAGAATATACGTTAATTTAAGTCGTAAGCGTAACGTATTGAGCGAAAACCACATAGTCTGCGATAAGGCGTTGTACACAATGATAAGAGTAAAATATATAGAAGTAATCATACTTAGTGATCTAAAATGGAAAGGCCACATAAAACTAAAAGAAAGACGTCCGACTGAGATTCATTCGAAGAATAGAATCCGAAGGACATGGCTGTAGCTCATCCATTTCATAAGAAGCACGCGAAGCACTCATTCAAACGAGTATGGAGTAGTTTCGTCGCTGGTTTGTTTAGTAAAGGCGGGAGTGTTAGAGAAAACCACCTCGAAACTGAGAGACCTTAGGAGCTCATGCGAAGGCTTACCAACCGTCGTCCTTCCCACGCACTCTTCGTGAAAGGGAGAGAGAGAGAGAGTGCTATCATAGCACTTCCCGGACACGCCGTAAGGGGGCTTACGGAGTACTTAGGTATATGGAGGTGCATAAGAAATGTACCTTTAGTTCTACTGAATATTCACGCCATTAAAGTTTTGCTTCTTTACTGGATGCATTTTGTGTTCCAGATCGAAAATAATCTCGGTTACGGATCTTATTTTTGGAGGAGTACAATCTTTTTCCTAAGCTAAAATGAGCCACTATTTGTACTCATAGTGTTAGAGTCAAGACGCAAAGCGTGTCCACTTCCGCCCATAATCGTAAAAAGATTATTTCAGTAACGACTAAAGCATGCAAGTAAAAAATAATGATGTAGGATACCAGGATAGATATAGGTGAACAAATAGATCATGTACTCGTACAATTTTATGGATGGCTGTAAACTATGTCTCTACTATATTTTCAAAATTATGTTACCACTGAAATGGGATGTATATTGTCTGCCAAAAAAGCAACTAACCAGTTCGATATGCAAATTAAGCATAACATAGTTTCTATGCGTTACACAAGATGGCGAGCAAGTTGAGACCACTACGTAAATTACAAATTATTGCACTTTTCGTTTACATTCACTTAAATACACATTTTATGACCATGCACATACCTACCATGTGGATAGTAAAAATAATTTTAAATCACCCAGTATTACCATCACAGTGGGATGGTAACAACAGAACCGAAAAACTTAGGTGTAAGTAGGTCCTTCACCTCTCTACATTTCGTGAGATGTTAAGGAAGTTGTACATTAGCTGGGAAAATGAAGAGATAGTAAGTGTTAACAGAACATTTTGAAACACACTCAATTTGCAGATGACGTTGTACTGTTTGTGTTTAGTGTAGCTAAACCTCCACAAAGAGATGTATGAGCGTAAGAGAACACTTTTGAAAGCAGACCTGAAAAATCAGTTAAAATTAAGATAAATAAATGTGTATCCAACACATCGAAGAGAAAATAATACGAATTAATAATGAAGTCACATAACCGTTATATCTGTGTCTACATATACATCAACATGGATACTCTGCAAATCACATTTAAGTGCCTGGTAGAGGGTTCTTAGAACCACCTTCACAATTCTCTCTTAATCCAATCTCGCATAGCGCGCGGCAAGAATGAACACCTACATCTTTCCGCACGAGCTCTGATTTCCCTTATTTTATCTTGGTGATCGTTCCTCCCTATGTAAGTCGGTACCAAAAAAATATTTTAGCATTCGGAGAAGAAAGTTGCTGATTGGAATTTCGTGAGAAGGTACCGTCAACGAAAAACGCCTTTCTTTTAATGATTTCCAGCCCAAATCCTGTATCATATCTCTGACACTCTCTCCCATATTTCGCGATAATATAAAACGTGCTGCCTTTCTATGAACTTTTTCGATGTACTCAGTCAATCCTATCTGATAAGGATCCCACACGGCACAACAATATTCTAAAAGTAAACGGGCATGCGTAGTGTAGGCAGTCTCCTTAGTAGGTCTGTTACAGTTTCCAAGTGTCTGCCAATAAAACGCAGTCGTTAGTTAGCCTTCCCTACAACATTTTCTGTGTGTTACTTCTAATTTAAGTTGTTCGTAATTGTAGTACCTAGGTATTTAGTTGAAATTACGGCTTTTAGATTAGACTGATTTATCGTATAACCGAAGTTTAACGCGTTCCTTTTAGCACTCATGTGGATGACTTCACACTTTTCGTTATTTAAGGTCAACTGCCACTTTTCGCACCATTCCGATATTTCTTTTAAATCGTTTTGCTGTGTTTTGATCATCTGATGACTTTATTAGTCGATAAACGACAGCGTCATCTGCAAACAACCGAAGACGGCTGCTCAGATTGTCTCCCAAATTGTTTATATAGATAAGGAACAGCAAAGGGCCTATAACACTACCTTAGGGAACGCCAGAAATCACTTCTGTTTTACTCGATGACTTTCCGTCGATTACAACGAACTGCGACCTCTCTAACAGGAAATCACAGATCCAGTCACATAACTGATGCGATATTCCATAAGCACGCAATATCACTACGAGCCGCTTGTGTGGTACAGTGTCAAAAGCCTTCTGGAAATCCAGAAATACGGAATCGATCTGAAATCCCTTGTCAATAGCACTCAGCACTTCATGTGAATAAAGAGCTAGTTGTGTTACACAGGAACGATGTTTTGTAAACCCATGCTGGCTGTGTGTCAATAGACCGTTTTCTTCGAGGTAATTCATTATGTTCGAATACAATATATGTTCTAAAATCCTGCTGCATATCGACGTTAACGATATGGGCCTGTAATTTAGCGGACTACTCCTACAACCTTTCTTGAATATTGGTGTGACCTGTGCAACTTTCCAGTCTTTGGGTACGGATCTTTCGTCGAGCGAACGGTTGTATATGATTGTTAAGTATGGAGCTATAGCATAAGCATACTCGGAAAGGAACCTAATTGGTATACAGTCTGGACCGTAAGACTTGCTTTTATTAAGTGATTTAAGTTGCTTCACTACTCCGAGGATATTGACTTTTATGTTACTAATGTTGGCAGCTGTTCTCGATACGAATTCTGGAATATTTACTTCGTCTTCTATTTTGAAGGCATTTCGGAAGGCTGTGTTTAGTAACTCTGCTTTGACAGCACTGTCTTCGATGGTATCTCCATTGCTGTCGTGCAGAGAAGGCATTGCTTTTTTCTTGCCGCTAATATACGTCACATACGACCAGAATCGCTTTGGATTTTCTGCCTGGTTTCGAGATAAAGTTTCGTTGTGGAAACTGTCATAAGCATCTCGCATTGAAGTCTGCGATAAATTTCGAGCTTCTGTAAAATACCGCCCATTTTGGGGATTTTGCGTCTGTTTAAATTTGGCACGTATGTTTCGTTGTTTCTGCAACAGTGTTATAACCCGTTTTGTGTACCAAGGAGGATCAGCTCCGTCGTTTGTTAATTTATTTGGTATAAATCTCTCAATTGCTGCCGGTACTATTTCTTTGAATTCAAGCCACATCTGATCAACACTTATATTATTAATTTGGAATGAGTGGAGATTGTCTCTTAGGAAGACGTCAAGTGAATTTTTATCTGCTTTTTTGAATAGGTATATTTTTCGCTTATTTTTCGAAGATTTGGGGATTACAATATTCAATCTTGCTACGACAGCCCTGTGTTCACTAATCCCTGAATCGGTTTTGACGCTCGTTATTAACACAGAATTATTTGTCGCTAAGAGGTCGAGTGTGTTTTCACAACCATTTACTATTCGCGTGGGCTCATGAACTAATTGCTCGAGATAATTTTCAGAGAATGCGTATAGCACAATTTCGGATGATATTTTATGCATACCTCCGGAATTAAACATGTATTTTGGCCAACATATCGAGAGTAAATTAAAGTCACCACCAACTATTATCGTACGATTCGGGTACGTGTTTGAAATCAAACTCAAGTTTTCTTTGAACCTTTCAGCAACTGTATCATCTGAACTGGGAGGTCGGTAAAAGGATCGAATTATTATTTTATTCCGGTTGCCAACAATGACCTCTGCCCTTACTAACTCACAGGAAGTATCTACTTCAACTTCACGACAAGTTAAACTACTTCTGACAGCAACAAACACGCCTCCGCCAACGGAACGCCGTTTAGGTTCTTCGCAAAAATTTCGGCTGAGCTTATATCCGGCTTTAGCCAGCTTTCAGTGCCTATAAAGATTTGAGCATCAGTGCTTTCTATTAGCGCTTGGAGCTCTGGTACTTTCCCAACGCAGCTACGACAATTTACAACTGTTATACCAATGGTTCCTGTATCTACGTTTTTCCTGTGTTCATCCTGCACCCTTTGTGACTGAAGCCCTACTTGTATTTTCCCGTGACCCTCTAACCCAAAAAACCGCCCAGTCCACGCCACACAGCCCCTGCTACCCGTATAGCTGCCTTCTGCGTATAGAGGACACCTGACCTACTCAGCAGAACCCGAAACCCAACCACCCTTTGGCACCAGTCGAGGAATCTGCAGCCTACACGGTCGCAGAACCGTCTGAGCCTCTGATTCAGACCCTCCACTCGGGTCTGTACCATAGGTCCGCAATCGGTTCTGTCGACTTTGCTGCAAATGGTCAGCTCTGTTCATCTTGCAAGCAAGACTCGCAGCCTTTACCACCTCCGTTAGCCGCCCGAAACCAGAGAGAATCTCGTCTGATCCAAAGTGACACACATAATTGGTACCGACGTGAACAACCACCTGCAGTTGGCTGCATCCTGTGCTCTTCATGGCATCCGGGAGGACCCTTTCTACATCTGGAATAACTCCACCCGGTACGCACACGGAGTGCACATTGGATTGCTTACCCTTCTTGTCAGCCAAGTCCCTAAGGGGCCCCATAACGCGCCTAACGTTGGAGCTCCCAACTACCAATAATTGCACCCTCTGCGATTGCCCGGACCTTGCAGCCTGAGTGTTTACGATTGTTGGTGACAATAATTGCTTACGCAGAGACGGAAATAAACAGAAAGAATTGGTAGCCCGTAGTAATTTCGGTAAAAATAGAATTTTAAAAACTAAGCTTCAAATGCGTACGGCAACGAAAAAAGGTTGGAAGAAAAGTGTTTAATCTCCAGTCGACTACGAGGTCATTACAGGCGGAGCACAATCATCTCGGCTTTCGCCTTAACAAGCGTAAGGAACGGTACGGAACCCAAATCTGAATGTCTGCACAGAGAGTTGAACTGCCATGCAGTTGATGCGAAGTCCGACGTCTTACGGCTGCGCCACGCATCTCAATCTTTTCAGTGACGACTACCCAGTGCGAGGGTGAGATGAGAAGTAACGCCTCGGAATTTTTTGTGGAAATAAATAAATCAAACAAACGTTATTAATATTCTACATCTTTATTCTTCATGTATACATATTTGCAGCCCTCTGCCGCTAGAGTGCTCCGAATTATAGCGTGAAACATGGCGGTGTGTCACGTAGCTATGTCAGCGTGCTCTAATCTAATTTCGAATTCGAAGAGTTACACTCCCCTTCAACATGACAATGCCAGTGCTTCCACATCCACAACAATCTGATGCCTTGGATTCACTCTCATCCATCATCCTCCAATAAGGACCGAATTGGCTGTATGCGATTTTCATCTGTTTCCAAAACTTGAAGAACACCTCCGAGAACTTCACTTTGATAGTGATGAAGCGATGCAAGGAGAGGTGAGACTCTGACCTCGTCAACAAAGACAAACATTCTACAGTGACTGTATTAACAAATTGGTCTCTAGTTGCGAGAAATATGTTCGACGCCAGAATGACTATTTTTAGAAACAAATTTGTAGACATGAAGAATAAAGGTGAGGAATGTTAATAACGCTTGTTTAATTCAAAGACTTTAAGAGTTTTCACATAAAAAGTTAGGAGGCGTTACTTTTTAGCGCGGCCTCGTATATTGCAGTGTTTTGTTGATTTCAGGACATTTAATTTCGTTGTTCTGTTAATATATTTGCAACAAATTTCTGATAGGATAACCAATTTTTCTCCCGAAGAGCAACACATTCTGATGATTGTGCGCTATCTTTGAGGAGTCTGTGACATTAACTTTCAATTAGATCACGTAATTCAACTAAATACCTAGGTATTACAATTATGAACAACTTAAATTGGAAAGAACACATAGAAAATGTTGTGGGGAAGGCGAACCGAAGGCTGCGTTTAATTGGCACGACACTTAGAAAATGTAACAGGCCTACTAAGGAGACTGCCTACACTACGCTTATTCGTCCTCTTTTAGAATACTGCTGCACGGTGTGGGATCCGTACAGGTAGGACTGACGGAGTAGATCGAAAAAGTTCAAAGAAAGGCAGCACGTTTTGTATTATCGCGAAATATGGGAGAGAGTGTCACAGAAATGGTACAAGATTTGGGCCGGAAATCATTAAAAGAAAGGCTTTTTTCGTTGCGACGGAATCTTCTCACGAAATTGCAATCACTAACTTTCTCCTCCGAGTGCGAAAATATTTTGTTGACAGCGACCTACATAGGGCGGAACGAACAGTACCATAAAATAAGGGAAATCCGAGCTCGTACGGAAAGATATAGGTGTTCAATCTTCCCGCGCGCTATACGAGATTGGAATAATAGAGAATTGTGAAGGTGGTTCGATGAACCCTCCGCCAGGCACTTAAATGTGATTTGCGGAGTATCCATGTACATGTAGATGTAGATGTAGAACCGCATGTTGGCCGCGATGTGCTGAGCTGCTTTGGTACAGAATGTGTGACTGTTGCCTTGCGGAGCACATTCTGTCACTACTGAAAACATTTGATCCCGGGTTGCTGACAGACTGGCACGCCACCACTCGCCAGCCACTACCACTGATGAGCTTTAGCATACAACTCAAGTAGTACGGAGTGACACAGAAGTACCTTTCATCCAAGCTCATTTCGACTCAGTACTCTGACAGTGTAGAGCCACTGCTGCTGCGAGAGATAGCAGGTCTGTGTACTAAATTTTGCACCACGTATACTCCCGAATCACTTACAAATTTAGTCATGCGCTGACCCCACTAAAATGTATCCTCACAATAGGTAAAATTTCGTAATTGGTATCCCTCTTACTGTTGCAATTCTAATGGTTAGCAGCGTATATAAATTAATACTAGATGAGAACTGTCATTGCCCGGGTATATATTTCTCCCAGTTCTATTAGTCCATCTCCCCCTTCCCTCTCTCTCTCTCTCTCTCTCTCTCTCTCTCTCTCTCTCTCTCTGTACATCTTCTCGGCCTTCCTCTATGTTTATCTCCACCTGCTCCTCTCTCTGTTCATATGCTCCAGCCTCCTCTGTCGATCTGCTCCTTTCTTCTGCGGGCTTTCAAATAAAATTATGAAAGAATGTGAGGGTGGCCCTCAACTACGTCGTACCCTCAGTGCCTACAGTTGAAATACTAAAACTTTTGGCTGGTTTTGTTGTCTAGTGGCTGGGATACGTAGTTGCTGCATTACAAGCCGAAGTCTACAATATACAATTATGAATATACACATCAATCGAATGGTCGAAGGTTCCTATCACTCGGCAATCGCGAATGTAACGTAGAAAATTTAAATAAAAGATTGCAATAAATAAAATCTGCAGGTACTATTTTAACGACTTTAAATGATGAGTACGATAGTAGGAGTACTTATGAGAATGTGGTATAATTCTGCAAAACACTTATTGGTGTCGACGGTCCAGCAATTAAATAAAATATAAGTTAAATAACAGGGAAACAACAGATTCCTACTGCACGTAATTAGCTACGAACAACATAGCCCGCGATATATTCACTATAGAAACCTCGTAAGTTCGCAAGTTCGCACTCCGTAGTATTTCCATCTGTTGTGACCACGCACAAACTGCTCCACACTCCAAGCCTCTCTCGCGACCGTGCGCCCCTCGCGCCGTTCTGTTCCGCACTCTCCATGTCCTGCCCCGTACTCTTCTCCCACTTCCATCCAGTCTCCCCATTCAAGAGCGCTGTGATTGGCTACAGCGCTCCCACCATATCTTCAAACCAACGCACGTTCACAAACATAATGAAACACATCCGAAAAACTGGATTTACATTTAAATAACTTGAAATTAAATAAATATTCCTATGGCTGGACCATAAACACGCTCTAACATAGATTATTAAATAAATAAACAAAATAAATATCAAAGGAAGAGCAAGCAAAAGTAGGTCAGTAGCCTACTGTCTCTGTGCTTTCTAAAACACCGTAAATATTTGACCAATTTCTTCATAAACAGTATGTATCGGATATAAACAAAGACATAGATGAATAAATATATTTATGAGCATGCTTCTACCGTTTTTTCGTGTAACTGTGTAGTACTTATGCCCTAACGCGATCGACAGTAATTGGCCACTTTGACCTCCAATAACTCATGTACTATTCAAGTTACATACCTGTAATTTATACGAATTTAAGTTTACACTAGTAGCTTTCTAAAGACACGTCGATCGGCGCAATCGAATGAACAGTTTAGATTTTCGTAATTGGTTGCTGGGTGTCACTTGTATAATTTACAGTTAGACACTAAACTTCAAACTAATAGAGATATTGAAAATCTGATTACACCATCAGAGTCGTCGTGCAAATAATGGTAATGTACGTGTTTCTTTTTGAGGTATCATGATTCATCTGCCCACTATTAGTTTTTATACGAACTGTGAAATGTCTGCCATTAAGGTCCGCCATCTTTGGCACTCCCGGCGTGTCTCCTTCATCGACAAAGCGTCACCGAGGCATTCCCAGCCACACGGCTGGGACTCCCCCTAACGTCCGGCACCACGTGGCTGGCGGCCCGCCGAGAGGACTCCTCGCGGCCAACGCCGAACTTCAGGGCGCCACAACTCGCCGTTACCTCACACTTCTCTGTCAGTCACGCTGAGTAGACGACCGGTCTGCGGCGCCTTGCCACGGTTCGCGCGGCTGCCCCCGTCGGAGGTTCGAGTGCTCCCTTGGGCACGGGTGTATGTGTTGTCCTTAGCGTAGTTAGTTTAAATTAAATTACGTAGTGTGTAAACCTAGGGACCGATGACCTCAGGAGTTTGGTCCAGTAGAACTTGCCACAAATTTACAAATTTTCCTTCTCTGTCGATCTCTTCCTCTGTGTTCTGAGTCCATCTCCTCCTGCGTCTCTGTCTTCTCCTCACTCCCTTTATCTCCTCCTGCCCTCAATCCATCTGTCTGTCTCCCATCTCCTCGTTCCCTTCTCTCTGCACACATTATCCATCCATTTCTCTCTGTCTGTCTGTCTCTCTCTCTCTCTCTCCCTCAATAATATCTCTATTTTGTCCACTTTCTTCCCTCCACCCCATCACTCTGTCCATATCTTCCAATTCACCTTCTCTGTCCATTTCCCCCTCCCTCTCACCCTGCTCACCTCTTCCTCTCTCTTATCTGTGTCCATGTCATCCTTACTCCTCTCTGTCTATCCGTGTCTTCCTCCAGTATTATACAGGGTTATTACAAATGATTGAAGCGATTTCACAGCTCTACAATAACTTTATTATTTGAGATTTTCACAATGCTTTGCACACACATACAAAAACTCAAAAAGTTTTTTTAGGCATTCACAAATGTTCGATATGTGCCCCTTTAGTGATTCGCAGACATCAAGCCGATAATCAAGTTCCTCCCACACTCGGCGCAGCATGTCCCCATCAATGAGTTCGAAAGCATCGTTGATGCGAGCTCGCAGTTCTGGCACGTTTCTTGGTAGAGGAGGTTTAAACACTGAATCTTTCACATAACCCCACAGAAAGAAATCGCATGGGGTTAAGTCGGGAGAGCGTGGGGGCCATGACATGAATTGCTGATCATGATCTCCACCACGACCGATCCATCGGTTTTCCAATATCCTGTTTAAGAAATGCCGAACATCATGATGGAAGTGCGGTGGAGCACCATCCTGTTGAAAGATGAAGTCGGCGCTGTCGGTCTCCAGTTGTGGCATGAGCCAATTTTCCAGCATGTCCAGATACACGTGTCCTGTAACGTTTTTTTCGCAGAAGAAAAAGGCGCCGTAAACTTTAAACCGTGAGATTGCACAAAACACGTTAACTTTTGGTGAATTGCGAATTTGCTGCACGAATGCGTGAGGATTCTCTACCACCCAGATTCGCACATTGTGTCTGTTCACTTCACCATTAAGAAAAAAATGTTGCTTCATCACTGAAAACAAGTTTCGCACTGAATGCATCCTCTTCCATGAGCTGTTGCAACCGCGCCGAAAATTCAAAGCGTTTGACTTTGTCATCGGGTGTCAGGGCTTGTAGCAATTGTAACCGTAAGGCTTCTGCTTTAGCCTTTTGCGTAAGATTTTCCAAACCGTCGGCTGTGGTACGTTTAGCTCCCTGCTTGCTTTATTCATCGACTTCCGCGGGCTACGCGTGAAACTTGCCCGCACGCGTTCAACCATTTCTTCGCTCACTGCAGGCCGACCCGTTGATTTCCCCTTACAGAGGCATCCAGAAGCTTTAAACTGCGCATACCATCGCCGAATGGAGTTAGCAGTTGGTGGATCTTTGTTGAACTTCGTCATGAAGTGTCGTTGCACTGTTATGACTGACTGATGTGAGTGCATTTCAAGCACGACATACGCTTTCTCGGCTCCTGTCGCCATTTTGTCTCACTGCGCTCTTGAGCGCTCTGGCGGCAGAAACCTGAAGTGCGGCTTCAGCCGAACAAAACTTTATGAGTTTTTCTACGTATCTGTAGTGTGTCGTGACCATATGTCAATGAATGGAGCTACAGTGAATTTATGAAATCGCTTCAATCATTTGTAATAGCCCTGTATAACCACGTCATCAACCACACCCACAATTGACGATTACTGGTTCTTACCACCACAGTATTTCTGCTCAGATGGTAGGTAACATTTATACTAAATATCATTGAAATCCATCCGCGGGTTTTTCAGGTGTTCTTTACCCACAGCTTTGCCTGCATACGCATATGTCATAAATACTTCACATATATTTAACATATTTCACACATAAATCACTTGTATCTGTACTGAATTTTTCCTGCAGTTTCGTTTCCACGCAGCTCGATGTTTATTACGCCATATCTCCTGAATTATATATAGATATACTTTTTCACGCACAATAAGTGGTAAATTTTAATACCGCCTGCAAACTGTGTCGTCAAGACAGTCAAGAAGTAATACATTAAAGTGTCATGCGCCAGTTTTACTGAATGAACAACGAAAATTTAGTAACCGATAAACTTATTCTCTTTCAGTATTTTGTGGGGGTTGTTAGTAGTGGTGGTGGTTAGTGTTTAACGTCCCGTCGACAACGAGGTCATTACAGACGGAGCGCAAGCTCGGGTTAGGGAAGGAAATCGGCCGTGCCCTTTCAAAGGAACCATCCCGGCATTTGCCTGAAACGATTTAGGGAAATCACGGAAAACCTAAATCAGGATGGCTGGAAACGGGATTGAACCGTCGTCCTCCCGAATGCGAGTCCAGTGTGCTAACCACTGCGCCACCTCGCTCGGTGGGGTTGTTAGCAAGGAAAACCTTCGTAATTCTTTCACATTGTATGTAAAGTTTGTTGTAAGACACTAAGTGCTCTCATTCTAAGATAGTTTATGAATAAAGTCTACGAATTTGGGCGTCGCGAGCTACACTACCTTTTCACCCCTACCCGCACCCCTTTGATAGGGACGTGGTTATTACCGCCACTGCGATTGTCTCCAGATAGTAAGTGTATCAAGTTTTGTTGAAATCGGCCCAGTGTTTTAGGAGGAGATATGGACATAGATACATACATAAAATGAGGGAGGAAAAATCACAATACCAAAAAAGAGTTAATCAAGGCTACTGAAATTTCGGGAATACATTTGTTCAGGTAACGTATTTAAGCGATTAACAATGCAAGATCACAGGTTACTGTAAACGCAAGATAAGCCACTGAAAATGTAAAATGCCGGTACATTAATAACCGGTGTTATCGCCAGAATGATGAATGCAAGATTGCAAACGCGCATAAATTGTGTTGCACAGGTGCCTCATACCAGTTTGTGGGATTGAGCTCCATCCCTGTTGCACTTTGTCGGTCAATACAGGGGTGGCTAATGCTGTTTGTGGATGACGTTAAAGTTGTCGTCCGATGATATACGACATTTGTTCGATTGGAGATAGATCTGGTGATCGAGCAGGGCATGGCAACATGTCGACACACTGTAGAGCACGTTAGGTTACAACAGTGGCATATGGACGAGCGTTATCCTGCTTGAAAATATCCCCTGAAATGCTGTTCATGAATAGCAGCACAACTGGTTCAAATGGTTCAAATAGCTCTGAGCACTATGGGACTCAACATCTATGGTCATCAGTCCCCTAGAACTTAGAACTACTTAAGCCTAACTAACCTAAGGACAGCACACAACACCCAGCCATCACGAGGCAGAGAAAATCCCTGACCCCGCCTGGAATCGAACCCGGGAACCCGGGCGCGGGAAGCGAGATGCGGGCAGCACAACTGGTCGAATCAACAGAGTGACGTACAAATTTGCAGTCAGGATGCGCGGAATGAGCACCGGACTGCTGCTGCTGTCATACGAAATTACTCCCCAGACCATAGCTCCAGGTGTTGGTCCAGTGCGTCCAGCACGCAGACAGGTTGGTTGCAGGCCCTCAGCTGGCCAAAACAAGGCCATCACAAAACACAACATACCTCCACCCTTCCCTCCAATGAGCTCTCGCTCGACACCACTCAAGTCTCAAATGGCGGTGGTCTTGCGTAAGTGGGATGCACGCTACAAGGCGTCTTGCTCGAAGCTGAACTTGAAGTAACCGATTTGTGACAGTTCGTTCCTTCATGTGGTGCCAGCTAGTGCTCAAATTGCTGCTGCAGATGCAGTACGATGCGCCGAACACGATGGTCTTCCCTGTCAGTAGTGCCAAATTCTCGTAACCACCACTGCCGGCGACCACGTACAGTTGCTACGTTCCTGCCAAATCTCTGCAGTTTCGCAGAAGGAATGCCCAGCTTCGTGTGGCTCTGTTACACGACCTCGTTCCAAATCACTGAGATTCTGATAATAGTGTCTTTGTCGCCTTATACGCATTCTTAGCTAACATCAACTGACCACGTCCAATTTCACGTGTATTTTAAGCAATCCTCATATGCATTTTCATAGTGGCACTACTAGCGCTATTTTTAGGTTACTGGCGCAGAATCTTAACAGACACCATCTTTCAGATGAAGATGCACGGCCACCAACTTTCGTTTATGTCGCACATCTCCCTCTTGGTGTTGCGATTTTTTCTCCTGTCAGAGTATATACGTACATCCATTTTTATATTATGTGTGGATTCGTTGACCAGAACGTCATCAAGTGTGACTTTGAGGTGCAGGACGTGTCCTGCTTTACACCGTGGTATTCACAAAAGCCGATCCGTTGGGATGCGGGAGATACGACAGTCTTTCAGCCGCAAGTTCAATAGAGTGTGACGCACTCATATTGGATACTGGCTCTATACGTAAAGCGAACACCGTGACGTTCCACAGTATAGCTACTTAGCGGGGAAAGAGTGGAATACGAGCTGCGATGATCGTGTTTCGTTGAGCGTAGGGCTGCCGCCGAGGGAGAAGTTTTGACGGCATCGGCTCGTGTGCGCGCCAGACGGGGGTAGTGGCACGGAGCGACCGACCTGCTCCCCACACGGCAGCCGCATAAGCTGTGTTTCGCCTTCCTCGATCGATAATGCAAATGGGAAGCTGCATGCACCGCACTGTTTCATGCTCTGCTCTGCTCAGCACTGCCTCGTCTTGCAGCAAACTGAGGCACTCCAGCAGTAAAAGGCGACGGGCTCCACCAGACCCGAGTTCCTCGAGGAATTTCAAATTCTGCACTCGCGTCTCTTGTGACGTTCTCCCGTAACAAGACACGAAGATTTCTCGTTGGCCGTAGAAGAAAACAGCTCAAAAGTCACTTCGTCATTTGCGTTTATTACTTCATATCTCAAGAGTTTTAACGGCATTTTTTACACGATTTTATTGTCATGCGACCTTCACTTTTTTACTGTCTAGTGTGAGTAGATAATTTAGCAAAGCAATGAAGATATCAGAAGTGACTCATGGATCATCAGAAATCTGGAAAAGAGAAAACCGTGTGCATTTGAAATGTGGTGGTATTAAAAAGTTTAGAAGATAGTTGGACATATAATCTACGAAATTAAGAAGTACTAAAACGAAAAACAGAGTAAGGTTACGCAGTGGTTAGCACAATGGAAGTGCAAGCGGGAGGACGACGGCTCAAATCCGCGTCCGGTCATCCAGATTCAGGTTCTACGTGATTTCCCTTAATCGTTCCAAGGAAATGCATGTATGGTTCCTTTGAAAGGGCACGGCCAATTTTCTTCCCTATCCTTGGAAAATTCCAAGCTCGTGTTCCGTCTCCACTGATCTCGATCTCGACGGGCCGTTAAACCTGTCTTCTTAATCTCCCTTCCTTCCTTCCGAAACTAAATTATCAGCACAAAATAGGGAAAGATGACTAAAAGAAACCGCCATTAGTTTGAAATACCAGAAATATGAACAACTGTATACCTCACTTTTTTCAATTAACAGAACTCTACATACAAGTAACTCGAGCTAAATGTCGCTGTTGGGATCTAATGGTAAGGTGCGTCACTGGAAAGTCAGGGGAAGCGGGATCGGATGCCGGTCGAATGACGGACATTTTTCAGTCTGCCTTTAACGCAGCCTCCAAATCTCATCGATGCGAGGAGTCGCTAGGCACGAGACGTGGATCGGATTCCACGTTAAACTGTAGGTCCCTTTCACCAGTGGGATTTGGGGGTAGGTTATAGGCACGCAAGTCGCTGAAAGAGCGTCCAATTGAAGAAGTTGCTCCAGGCCGTTGAACATACGAAATTTTTATTGTCTTTCAAGATTAATCCTACTCTTAAATAAGGGGGTCATTTTAGTCTGTAATGGTCACATCTATCTTTGATGTTATTTGTGCCTCGTGAGACTTGGCTGTGGTAAAACTGGCAAGCATGTTCTTGGTTTTTAAGCAGCGCCAGCTGACATAAGACTCTCGTAATTTCGACAGCTGTCAGCGTAGTCACTCTCGGAAGTTAAAACATGTGCCTGCTGGGCTGGCTGTGTTGTCTCTCTCATATACAAGAGAGCCTGCCGAGCGGTTCTAGGCGGTCCAGTCTGGAACCGCGCGACCGCTACGCTGTCAGGTTCGAATACTGCCTCGGGCATGCATGTGTGTGATGTCCTTAGGTTAGTTAGGTTTAAGTAGTTTTAAGTTCTAGGGGACTGATGACCCCAGATGTTACGTCCCATAGTGCTCAGAGCCATTTTGAATAATATACGAGAAGCAGCAGCCTCCGGAATGTTCCAGAAGTTTCTCAGATTTACTTATGCGTAGGAAGACGAATTAAGAAACCCAACACAGCGGCTTCGGGCCGTTGTGTGTACGTCTGGAGAAACCTAAAGTAGCATGAATGCACAAAAATATTTATAGGAATGGAATGCAACAAGCTGAGATTCATTGTATTATTCCTAAAGAAGTATAAGGGGCAATCAAATGGAAATGTGATAGACGGAAAGAAAGTAAGTGAGCTGTTTATTATTTCAAAAGTAATCGCCATAACTGTTAATACATTTATTCTACTGTAAGATAAGGTGGACACTGCCTCCATGGGAAGGCATGCAGGATTGTACCAGGATTGCACTCAAATATTGTCAACAAAATGCCCGTCCACATGCCGAGAGGTTTTTTGGAGTACGTTGCAGAATTTTCGCTGGAAGGCCCTTACAACTCCTTAATAAAATCCCAAACTCTTTCCATTTGAATTCCATATTATTGGCGACCTGAAGAAAAAAATCCGTGGCTGTCGATTTGCTTCTTATGAAGAGATGCAATCATGGGTCCATAGGCTAACACAGACATTTTTCGGTGAAGGCACTGACCGTCTTGTCTCGCAGTGAGATAAATATATTAACAGTTATGGCGTTTGGTTTTGAAATAGTTACCAATTAACAAACTTCTTTCTGCATCCGCTTCACTTTCATGTGACTTCCCCTTATATAACTCACCCACAAAAGAAATGGCTTAAAAAACACTCTTTCAACGGGCTCTTAACTATTTTTTGTCAGTGTGGGATACAGCCCAGGTGTGATTAATAGAGGTGACAGTGGACATCGAAAAAATACCATATATTTTTGTCACGGGTTCGTTAAGTAGGCGCGAGCATGTTACACACATACTCATCAACCTGTAGTGACAGAAGGGAAACAAGTGGCATTGTGCGTCATGGAGCTGTGATTCGCTGCAAAAATCCCAAAGTGTAAGTTTAGAGGACGTTCAAGCAACATTTAACTCTTACCGACATACGCCTAGCGACGACAACACAATGGGAAAAAGGGAGATGCTTTAAGTTGGCAACAGTCGTCCTACCTACGCACTACGCACGATAGGAGCAGGAAAGATGGGAGAGGGTGATACGTAATCTCTCAAAGCAGAATGGTTTTATTTAGGACTCCAGTATACCATATTTTTCCCCACTCTTTTTGGTAAAAACCCTTTTTATCAACATAATCTAAGTCCAAAGCGACGGTCTTACGCCACCGTATTGGGAAGGTCTGAACCACTGGTCAACATCAGTAACCTCCCCGTTATCCACGTACTGCTTCCCGCGGAGTCCATCCTTCTTTGGGCTAAACAGACGGAAGTCGGAAGGTGCGAGATCCGGGCTGTAGAAAGAACAGTCCAATAAAGTTTCGTGAGCTTCTCTCGGGTGCGCAGGCATCTGAGAATACTTGCATTGTCACTGAAAAGGAGAAATTGGTATGCATTTTAGTGGCAACGAACACGCTGAAGTCGTATCTCCAATTTCCTGTGGGTACACAATATACTTAAGAATTGATCGTTGAACCATGAGGGAGGACATCAAACCGAATAACCCCTTCAGAGTCGCAGAAGACGGTATCCATGACTTTACCTTCTGAAGTTGCTTCTTTGAACTTTTTCTTAGGTCGAGAGGTGGTGTGGCGCAATTCTATGGATTGCCGATTTGTTTCCGTTTAGTAGTGACGACCCATGTTTCATCGCCTGTGACGATGTTTGACAAAAAATTGCCACGATTAGCCTCGTAACAAGCAAGAAATTACGCGCAGACGGTCTATGTGTGGCAGTGATCAGCCGGTTACCTGGAATGAGAGTGTCCGCACGTTCCAACCTTGCAGGAGTTACAGAAGTGTGCGTATAGTCGGCACACGGGAGATCGAACGGGTTTGCGATGATGACAGACGCCTCACCCAACGACTCACAGTGCTTTTGCTCACTGTCAAGTCTTCATTCTGCAAGCGCCTATGAATATGTGAGATTCTCTAGTTTTCCGCCAAAAGAAACTGAATGACAGCTCTCTGTATGGAGCACACCTCCGTTACAGACGCCATTTTGAAGGCTCGTATAGCGCCGCTGATTATTAATTATAAGGGCTAAAGCGCGTATATTCTACGATGTCCCACAACAAATTACTCATTTTTTAACCGAAATTTGCAAAGAAAAAAAGTGTTCCATTACTTACTCAACGTCCCTCTTACAAATATGGTTACATTAGTATAGTCATTAAGTTTCTAGATTGTCGCCTTGGCAGCAAGCACCCACAAGAACCTGGAATGTCTCACAAGATGCCGCGTAACACGGTGTACACTTTATTTTTTTGTTGGATTCTGGCGTGAAGGCCATATGGCTACAGTGTAGTCTTAAACCGATCCATATGCTCCCTCGAAATAGTAGCCTGGACGTCTGTCAACGTTCGTATAATTGCTGAAAGCACCGCTGATACATGTCGGTGGGAGGCCCCCTACGGCTTCTCTTGCTACAGTCATAACCTTTTTGGCCGAATGAAATCTATGCCGACGTAGGAGTGCTTTCATGTGGGGCAAGAGAAAAAAATGGCATGTACGAGATCACGTGAGTACGGAGGTTGTTTCAAAACGGTGACCTGCTATCCTGTAAGTTCCTCATGGACAATGACAGAGACAGTACACAGTGGCATTGTCATGAAGAAACAGCCAATTCCTCCCACGCCAAAGATCAGGACACTTTCGACGAACTGAGTCGTGTATACGGCCAAGAACCTCTTTTCAGCGGGTTTTGTTTACCTACCACCACATGGAATGAATTCCTCGAAGACAATACCACCTGAATCATAAAATAGTTCAAACATCACGTTGACATTTGATCTGTCTTGTCGCGATTTTTCTCTAATGGCGATACTAGCGTTTACCAGGTGGCACATTGTAGCTTCAGCTGCGGATGATGCAGGAAACACCATGTTTCGTGTCCACTTATGATCCAGTTCAGAAACATCGGATCATGTTCAGCACTACTGACCAGGTCCCCACAAGTCGTCATGCGATCATCACGCTGGTCTTGCGTCAGGATACGTGACATACGGTGCTGGGTAAGGGGGGGCATGATCAGGTCACCAGTCAGGATTTTTTAGCACTTACCATGACTGACCCCTACCGCTGCTGCGAGACCGTCTGCCGTTCGGGAGCTGTTGGGGCGCCCTAACATTGCATCCTCTTCAATATTCCGTTCAATTCGAACTATTTGTGGCCAACCAGAACGCACATTCTTCTCCAAACTTGTCTTTCTTGTAAAAAACTTTTGTGCGATCGAAACACAACACTGCGATTCAATGCGTCGTCACCGTAAACTTGCTGTATCATCTGAAACCTATCGGTAACGGCTTGCCTATTTTTTGGCAGAACTTGATGTTTGTCTGTTGCAACATCTGCCATACTTGTTCCGTCGCGCACAATCAAATCTCCATCACAATTAGAACCTTATTTTTGCGTACAGTACATACATTCAACTGTCTCTAGCTGGGACGAGACACTGACAAGGTACGATACCACGGCGCCACCTGTGTGCTCAGTCTTAGAATTTAATAAGAGTGCTACGTACTAATACATCCCATAATAACTATTTCCCCAGAATGCGTTTGTGTGGTCTACATCTACATTTACGTGAATACTCTGCAAATCACAGTTAAGTTCCTGCTAGAAGGTTCATCCAACCACCTCCACAATAATTCTCTATTATTTCACGATAGAACAGGGCGCAGAAATAACGAACACCTACATCTTTCCGTGCGAGCTCTGATTGCCCTTATTTTAATATGGTTATCGTTTATCACTATGTAGGTCAGCGTCAAGAAAATATTTTCTCATACAGGAAAAATGTTGGTGATCGAAATTTCGTGAGAAGATCACGTCGCAATGAAAAACGCCTTTGTTTTTATGATGTCCTCCTCAAATCCTGTGCCATGTGCGTGATACTCTCTGCCCTACTTCTCCAAAATACAAAGCGTGCTGCCCTTCTTTGAACTTTCTTGAAGTGCTCAATTAATCCTGTCTGGTAAGGATCCTACACCGCGCAGCAGTACTCCAAAAGATGACAGACAAGCGGAGTGTAGGCAGTCGTGTCCTGCCAATATAACACAGTCTTTTGTTCGCCTTCCCCACAACATTTTCTATGTGTTATTTCCAATTTATGTTGTAATTCCTATGAATTTAGTTGAATTTACGGCTTTTATATTTGACTGACGCATCGTGTAACCGAAATTTAACGGATTCCTTTTAGCACTCATTTGGATGACGCCCGCCCCCCCCCCCCCTTCTTTTCATAATTGGAGGTCAATTCCCAATTTTCGCGCTATATAGATATCTTTTCTAAATTATTTTAAGGTATTTTTGATTTTCTAACGACTTGACTAGCCGATAAACGACAGAATCAGCTGAAAACACCCTAAGACGGCTGCTCAGATTGTCTCCTAAATCATTTATGTAGATAAGGAACCGCAGATGTCCTACAACACTACCCCTGGAAACGTCAGAAATCACTTCTGTTTTACTCGCTGACTTTTCGTCTGTTACTACGAAGTGTGACCTCTCTGACTGGAAATCACAAAAAAATGGTTCAAATGGCTCTGAGCACTATGGGACTCAACTGCTGAGGTCATTAGTCCCCTAGAACTTAGAACTACTTAAACCTAACTAACCTAAGGACATCACAAACATCCATGCCCGAGGCAGGATTCGAACCTGCGACCGTAGCGGTCTTGCGGTTCCAGACTGCAGCGCCTTTAACCGCACGGCCACTTCGAGGAAATCACAAATCCAGTCACATAACAGAGATGATATTCCATACGCCCACAATTTGATTACAGACAGCTTGTGAGGTACTGTGTCAAAAGCCTTCTGCTAACCTAGAAATACGGAATCAATCTGAAGTCCGTTGTCTATAGCATCCAACACTTATTGTGAGTAAAGAGCTAGTTGTCTTCCACAAGAACGATGTTTTCTAAATCCGTGTTGACTATGGGTCAATGGGCCGTTCTCTTCGAGGTAATTCATAATATTCGAACACTACATATGTTCCAAAAATCCTGCTGCATATCGACGTTAATTGCATGGGGTAGTAATTTAGTGGATTACGTTGGTTGCCTTTCTAGGATATTGGTGTGACCTGTGCAGCTTTCCAGTGTTTGGGTACGGATCTTTCGTCCACTGATTGACTGTACATGATTGTTAAGTACGGAACTATTGCATACTCTGAAAAGGATTTAATTGGTATGCAGTCTGGACCAAAAGACTTGTTTTTATTAAGTGATTTAAGTTGCTTCACTACTCCGAGGATATCTATTTCTACGTTACTCATGTTAGTAGCTGTCCTCAGTTAGAATTCAATAATATTTACTTTGTCTCTTTGTTGAAGGAATTTCGGAAGGCTGTGTTTAATATCTCTGCTTTAGCAGCACTGTCATCGATAGTACTTCCGTTACTATCGCTCAGAGAAGGCATTGTGTCTTGCCGCTAGTCTACTTTACATACGACCGGAATCTCTTTGGATTTTCTGCCAAGTTTTGAGACAATGTTCTGTTGTTGAATCAAAAGCTTTTTGCAAGTACAGAAACATCCGAATTACTTTGGTTTCCTCTGTCTCCGCCCATGATACTGAAGACATCTATGACATACGCAAGTCGCAACATGAGTTTCGCATACGCGATGCTTTCGGTACACGTACTGATCTACGCAAAGAATGGTGGTTTTTTTTTCGAATTACATCACTATCTTCGGATATAGAACACCTTATCCTATTTTACTACAAGTGGATTTAAATGGTTAAATAAAAGGCAGTAGTTCTGTGGATCAGTGCTGCTTCCCTCTCTGAAAGTGGATGTAATACGTGTTTTTATCAAATCACGTGGAACGTACCTCTGCTTAAATGATCTGCAAAAGTAATGGTCAACAGTGGAGCTAATTCGATATCAGATTACGACCAGATATTGACTGGAACTCTATCTGGCGTCGGGCGTATCAGAGTTTTAGCGATTTGTACTGAATTTCAGCACCACTAGCGCTAATTACAATTTGACACACCTCATCAGCGGAATGATGGCAATATCCCTGGATATCTGATGATGGGGGAGCCTTTAGAGTCCCCGACAGCAAGATAATGACGACGCTGAGCCGCAGGAGGCAAGTCAGCGACGCTGCGTCGCACCGAGGCTTAACAACAGCAGCGCGTAGCGGTGTGTAGCAGCCGCCGTCACTGCGGACAGTGCCGTGTATGGAAACATGGCGTCAGCCCAAGAGAATAAGAAGCGCACTACTTTCAAGTTAACTCCAAAATAAATTATTCAGAATAAAGTGTTTCAACACCCTCATGACTTGCCTTATTTTCTTTTGATGTTTTACTCTTTACGGAAATATCTTTTTTTAGTACACCGTGGACCACATGAAACAGCTACATACTGCTACCAGTAAAGCATGCTGTGTCTCCATTCATGAGCAGGACATTGTGCCTTCCGTACACTGTTCATTCTCTCAACACGAATCGAAGAGTCACTTCATGCTTTGACCACGTGCGGTGTCACTCCATGGCGAGAGATTTTGTAAGCACGAACATTTCGCCACTTTAGTGAAACACGAAACACTGAAAATCAGTCTCGTAATGGCGTCCTGCGGTCCACGATACTAGTTGAGGCCTTTACCTATAAATATGGCTTGTAGGTATCCCGAGCAGATGCAACATAACTGATCGCTACCTGTTCGTAGCCAACTTGGAGCGCTGTGTCGATCCAGACAGTACGCAAACATCTCAACACAATCCGTTTGGTCTGTTGACGTTCATTACAGCACCAATCCCTCAGTACCATTATAAGCGAAAAAAGGTGAACAAGGAGACACCTGCAATGGAATCCGGATCAATGGCAGGCAAAAGTAACTTCTTCACCAATATGCGGTGCAACTGGCCGTCGGCGTTTCCCAGAAGCAATTCCCAAATCTCTAGTTAATTCGAACTTCTAGATCATGTTCTTCAACACCGGTGCGGAAAGAGTTTTCATACAACAGCTTTACGAGTAAAGCACTTCTCACCTTGTCAAGACACATGTAACTGACAGTGTCTGTAATGTACACTGATGCTTGTATTTCAGCCGTACGTCAACGTAATAGTACTAGCGCCTAGCAGTAAATCATGACACTAACACGATTAACAATGCAAATCCTAAAGTGAACAGTTTAAACATCATTTCTATCAAGTTGTGTACCCGAATGGTAAATAATTTTCCGTCTATACTGCCTCAAGTAACGAAATTTTAATGATCACCTGTCAGTATAGGAAACATACACTACTGGCCATTAAAATTGCTACACCACGAATATGACGTGCTACAGACGCGAAATTTAACCGACAGGAAGAAGATGCTGTGATATGCAAATGATTAGCTTTTCAGAGCATTCACACAAGGTTGGCGCCGGTGGCGACACCTACAACGTGCTGACATGAGGAAAGTTTCCAACCGATTTCTCATACACAAACAGCAGTTGACCGGCGTTGCCTGGTGAAACTTTGTTGTGATGCCTCGTGTAAGGAGGAGAAATGCGTACCATCACGTTTCCGACTTTGATAAAGGTCGAATTGTAGCCTATCGCGATTGCGGTTTATCGTATCGCGACATTGCTGCTCGCGTTGGTCGAGATCCAATGACTGTTAGCGGAATATGGAATCGGTGGGTTCAGGAGGGTAATACGGAACGCCGTGCTGGATCCCAACGGCCACGTATCACTAGCAGTCGAGATGACAGGCATCTTATCCGCATGGCTGTAACGGATCGTGCAGCCACGTCTCGATCCCTGAGTCAACAACAACCATCTGCACGAACAGTTCGGCGACGTTTGCAGCAGCATGGACTATCAGCCCGGAGACCATGGCTGCGGTTACCCTTGACGCTGCATAACAGACAGGAGCGCCTGCATGGTGTACTGAACTACGAACCTGGGTGCACGAATGGCAAAACGTCATTTTTTGGATGAATCCAAGTTCTGTTTACAGCATCATGATGGTCGCATCTGTGTTTGGCGACATGGCGGTGAACGCACATTGGAAGCGTGTATTCGTCATCGCCATACTGGCGTATCACCCGGCGTGATGGTATGGGTTGCCATTGGTTACACGTCTCGGTCACCTTTTGTTCGCATTGACGGCACTTTGAACAGTGGACGTTACATTTCAGATACGTTACGACCCGCGGCTTTACCCTTCATTCGATCCCTGCGAAACCCTACGTTTCTGCAGGATAATGCACGACCGCATGTTGCAGGTCCTGTACGGGCCTTTCTGGATACAGAAAATGTTCGACTGCTGCCCTGGCCAGCACATTCTCCAGATCTCTCACTAATTGAAAACTTCTGGTCAATGGTGGCCGAGCAACTGGCTCGTCACAATACTCCAGTCACTACTCTAGATGAACAGTGGTTGGTGTTGAAGCTGCATGGGCAGCTGTACCTGTACACTCCATCCAAGCTCTGTTTGACTCAATGCCCAGGCGTATCAAGGCCGTTATTACGGCCAGAGGTGGTTGTTCTGGGTACTGATTGCTCAGGATCTATGTACCCAAATTGCGTGAAAATGTAATCACATGTCAGTTCTAGTATAATATATTTGTCCATGAATTCCCGTTTATCATCTGCATTTCTTCTTGGCCAGTAATGTAACTTTGTGCAGTCACTCACTCCAGTTATCTCCACGATTGCGATGCAGTCCACAACGACATATACTGCACACCACTAACCAGACTAAGTGAAAATTTGAAGAACGACGTGTTCAGCTGGATAAGTTGCTGCCTAGATTATAAGAGAAACATTCAGATTACAGTTTACTGATGATCTCACATTACTATCTACGCTAAGTACAGTCACTGACAGAATTCGCGAGACGCCTCGCCCTTTTTAAATGGGTAACTGCAACTTTTTACCATACATTAGAAAGCATAACAGGCAAGGAGACAAACTGCTCCTGACGTACTGTCATATCTCATGCGTCTCTAGTACCTTGCAGGAAACCAACTGGACCGAACAATGCAAGTTAAGTGCAGGTATTTTAACAGAGAAGTGCGTTTTCTTCAACCGTAAAACGTGGAAGGAAAATAGTCATCTAGGAGCATCGCACGCAGTAATATCAACGTACTACACTATTTAGTCACATTAACGGGACCACCTGTCAAAAGTGTGAATAACCACCTTTTACACCGCGGACCGCTGCGGGACGTGCAAGAGAGAGTCGGTGAAGTTCTGGAGGGTTGTGGGACCACGCTGACTCCAGTGCTGAGGCCAGCTGAGTTACATTTCTCGGTTGAAGGCTACGGCGCGAAATGCCAGATTGAGATGGTCCCACAGATTCTCCACTGGGCGTAAGTCCGAGGAGTTTGGTTGTCAGAGGTGTACGGTGAAGTCATGCAGGTGCTCTTCGAACCACATACGTAGACTGCAAGCTGTGTGACGCGTTGCATTACCCTAATGGTAGATGTCGTCGTTCCGAGGAAGAACAAACTGCATATAGGGATGGACGTGGCCCCAAGGATAGATGCATACTTGCGTCGTTCCACTGTGCCTTACAGATTGTCGAGATCACCCAGGGAATGTCACGAACACATTCCCCAGACCTGAACTCATGCAGAGTGTTAGCCTTCAGGCGTTCACGCCTACGGGCATCTTTCGGATGGAGCATCTGAAAAGGCCACCTGCCGCTACTCAGTGGGCGTTCTGATCCAAAACTGGCGTGGAAATTTGAGCCTCCGTCGTCGATGAACAGAAGTGAGCACGGTTGCAAGAACCAGTTGCCTGCTGCGGAGGCCCATACGCTGCAACGTTCACTGAACGATCGCTAAAGAGACACAGTCGGTGGTCCCTCCGTTTAACTCGGTGGTCAGCTGCTCAACAGTGGCAGTGGCCGTACACATCTCCGCAGCCACCGTTCGTCCCTCCTATCTATGGCCCGTGGTGCACCACAGTTGCCTCGGCGGCAGTTTGGATAGCATCGCTCTGCCAGGCGAACAGTTTACAAACTTACAAGAGGAGGCCGGATTCGATTCATACTGCGCATAATAAAAGCTCATGGCCAGAGGTGTAATGTGGCAAAGCACCAAAATGCACTTTTCAGCCGTTGTCGAGAAAATCGACAGTTAAAAGAAACCGTTGCGGTGAAATACTCTCTATGATTAATAATTTTCTACAGCGTCGTGGCGCAGCGGCAAGCGCTCGGGTTCGTAATCCGAAGGTCGCCGGATATATATATAGCTTTGTTTGCGTGAAACATAATGATGTTCGAAGTCGCCAGTTTTTCCACGACAAACGACTTTCAACAACTTATTATATGCATAATTGTTGCAACTGATTGCCGGGAATTATATATATATATCCCGTGTGAGGTTGATAGATCCTCCATCGGGCGCCTCCCCTGGTGGCGGATAGGGGAAAGCCTCCCAGATATGGGTGGCACCGAGGAAATCAAATACTCGGGGCGGACCAAAACTATCACATCCTCGAGGATAAGTACCCGGAGTAAAAACCGGCGAAACGAAGAAAACTAACACAAAAGCCCAGACACGTCTGTGTGGTAACCACCGGTACTCTGGCCAGCGTCTGTCACCAATGCTGCGGCTGATACGAGCTCCAGGAACTGAAAATCCCTGGTTCTACCAAATTGTCGCAAGCCAGACGAATTACAAGCATAATGGCAAGTACACCTAAAAACAACATTACCCCAGGTGGACGATCCACCCGTCGCAAGACGGCAACCAGGCACTCGGATTCTGGGGGACCTGGAGATGTACTAAAGGGCGAGTCGGAGCGCTCTGGCAAACTACCCAAGAAAACACACACATACTTTGGCACCTTCAACATACAGACACTAATACAAACGGGAAAATTACACAATCTAACAACGGAACTCACCAGTCAAAAGATCTCGATCCTAGCGCTACAAGAAACAAGATACACGGATTCAGGCACAATAGACTACAGAAACTACAGATTCTTCAAGTGTAGAACCAACAGGAAAATCGGCAAAGGAGGAGCACTCCTCGGCATGGCCTTCGCAGTAAACAAAAACATCCTAGACTCAGTAAAAGAAGTCAACGCGATCAACAACAGGCTCATGACCATGCGAATCAAACACGCCAACAAGAACTACACCCTCATCAACGTACATGCCCCCACGAACGCAGACAACAAGGACAAACCAGAAGAAACAGACAAATTCTGGGAGAAACTCGAAACCACTCTGGCAAAAATACCCCAAGACAACGCGAAAATTCTACTAGGCGATTTCAACGCACAAATCGGCAGAGAAAAACGCTACAGAAAAACAGTAGGAAATTTCCCTGCACACAAATTCACCCACAAAAACGGCACCAGACTGATCGAACTCTGCCAGCAAAACAACCTCAAAATCATGTCAACCTCCCTGATGAAAAAGCCCAAGAAACAAAAGACGTGGCGATCACCAGTCCACTCACTAGGCGAATTCCAGATAGATCACGTGGCAATCTCCTATGAATACCAGAAAGAAATCCACGACGTCCAAGTGAGAAAAGGCGCCAACATAGATTCGGACCACTACCTAACAAGAATCAAAATCAAACTCACACCAAGAAGACAACACAAAAAGAAATTGACCTCACCGAAATTTGATACAAGAAAGATCAGAGAATCGAACATCACAGAACACTGGGAAAAACAAGAGGCGAAAGATTGGACCAGCTTTAAACAAAAAATTGTGAACACAGCCAAAGAACTGATCCCGCTGACTAGAAAACCCAGGCACCCTTGGTGGAACACTACCTGCGAAATCGCCCTACAAAATCGAAGAACAGCTTTCACAAACTACAACAGCAACAAAACACAAGAAACACAGGACAACTTCTAAGAAATTCGAAGACAAACATCGAAAACAATAAGACAAGAGAAACGCAAATACATAAACGATCAGCTAAACTCCATCGAAGAAGACTTCAGAAATTTCAACACACGGGATATCTACAGGGCGTTCGCCAACCAAGTCAAAGGATACTCACCACAGAACCTCTGCTTCAGAAAAGAAGACGGAAAACTGGCACTTACCAACAAAGAAAACTGTGAAGAGCTCGCGAAGAACTTTTCAAAATTACTAAATTGCCCGGAACCTAACTCAACCTTCGAACCCCGAGAACCGGCCAACGCACCGGAAGACTCACAATCACCAACAATAGAAGAAATCCTCCAATGCATAAAGAAACTGAAAAACAACAAGGCAGCCGGTGAAGACGGAATAACGGCAGAACTGCTGAAGAACCTAGGACCAAACTCGCTAAACGAAATCACACAAATCATACAGAACACCTGGACAACCGAAATCATACCTGACGACTGGAAGACCGCACTCATTCACCCGCTACACAAGAAAGGTGACAGGACAGACACAAACAATTATAGAGGAATTTCCCTGCTACCGGTCATCTACAAAATTCTATCAACCTGCCTTCTCAGCAGAACGCAAGGACAACTGGAACCCGCCATCTCGGAATACCAAGCGGGTTTCAGACCCAACAGAGCCTGCCCCGAACAAATCTTCAACCTGAAATCAATCATAAAATCCCACATGACAAGCCCCAAAAAATCATCTGCACTTTCGTCGACTTCAAAAAGGCTTACGACTCGATCGACAGAAAGTCCCTCATCCAAATCCTCAGAGAAAAAGGCCTAGACCAAAAGACCCGAAGACTAATCGAACACACACTAACCAATACAAAATCCAAAGTCAAATTCATGGGCGAAATCTCGGACCCCTTTGAAATCCACACTGGCCTAAGACAAGGAGATGGACTATCCCCGCTATTGTTCAACATCGTCCTGGACAAAGTAATGAGCGAATGGGAAGCTGAAGTCAGGAGACAAAACACCTGGAGACCAGTCACATTAGGAAGGAAAAGACTGGAAATCCCTTACCTAGCATTCGCAGACGACCTAGCGATACTGACCTATGACCCAACATCAGCAAAAACACAGATCAAAATCCTGAAAGAATGCGCCGAGAAAGTCGGCCTACAAATCTCTTTTGAAAAAACGCAAGTCCTAACAAGAGAAGGCGACGACATCACAACCAAGTACGGCAAAATTAAAGGGGTCACACACTTCAGATACCTAGGCGAAATCATCGAACCGACCGGAACAGAGAAACTGGCTTACGAAGACAGACAACAGAAGACACGGAAATCACTAGGCATGGTACGAAACGTCTACAACAAACAATGCATTTCCAGAAACACCAAGATCAGACACTATAACACAGTGATCAAACCCGCCGTACTGTATGCCAGCGAAACACTAGCACTCAACAGGAAAATCAAAATTGAAGAAATCAAAAAAGAAGAACGCAAAATCATGAGGAAAATTTTAGGAGGAAGACCCACACCAGATGGCTACAGACTACAGAAGAACTCAACAGTAGAAGCATATTCGAACATCGAGAACGATATGAGAAAAAGGCGCCTTAAATTCTACGGACATTTAGATAGACTCCCTGAAACAAGACTCACCAAGAAAATTCTAGAACACATCAAGACACTTAAAGTCTCGACACCCTGGATGGAAGGAGTCCGAAAAGACCTACAAGCAATTGGCACCACAAACACCACAGACAGAAGCACCTTCCGAAAACACATAGACAATTGGGAAGTAAAGTCAGAAGCTCTAAAACAGCGGACCAAACAAAAATGGTCTGAGGAGAGAAAAGAGGCCCTCTCCAAGAGAATGAAGGAGTACTGGAAGGACAAGAAGAGCAACCCTTCAAAGTCATAAGCTTAACGATTTCCTTTTAGGGAAAATTCGCCAACAACAACAATAATATATATATATATATATATATATATATATATATATATATATATTTGAATTACAAAAAACTAATAATAAAAAAAAGGTTGCACTGCGCGAGATTCGATGCGGCGACCTTCGGATTACGAACCCGAGCGCTTACTGCTGCGCCACGACGCTGTTGAAAATTATTAATCGTAGAGAGTATTTCACCACAACGGTTTCTTTTAACTGTCGATTTTCTCGACAACGGCTGATAAGTGCATCTTGGTGCTTTGCCAAATTACACCTCTGGCCATGAGCTTTTATTATGAGCAGTATGAATCGAATCAGCCGGCCGGAGTGGCCGTGCGGTTCTAGGCGCTGCAGTCTGGAACCGGGCGACCGCTACGGTCGCAGGTTCGAATCCTGCCCCGGGCATGGATGTGTGTGATGTCCTTAGGTTAGTTAGGTTTAATTAGTTCTAAGTTCTAGGCGACTGATGACCTCAGACGTTAAGTCGCATAGTGCTCAGAGCCATTTGAACCATTTTTTTGAATCGAATCTGAATTTCACAATTGGCGGCCTCCCCTTGTTAGCCGTTTCGGAAACACTTCCACCCTCGGCCCAAACGCCACCGACCGTGCCCTTTTGGTTGTCAGGTAAATTGCTACGTTTCTGCATTACGACGACTGCAATGTCCCCCACCCCCACCCTCCCCCCCTCGATATGTTTCAAATACCCTCCACCGCCAGTGCTGTCACCTGCTGTCTGTGAGTTGTCACTGCACGTTGACGTCGAACATATGCGGTGGTCTCATTAATGCGACTGGACTGTTTGTATGACATGATATGGAACCCGTAAACACGTGTACTAACTGAGCCGTAATTTATCACGATTGATGCTTTTCTACATCCAAGTGAATGTAGTTTCAGTGACTGGAGACAGCATTATGAGTTGAAATACTGCAGTTCAGACACATTAATCAACATTTCTGACACACTAGAATAAAACAACGTGCACGTCGCATGGAATCCCGTTAATTTGGTGACAGGAAACTATAGACAGTAAACGCTTGAGATTGAGGCACTGGCCAAACCTAAAGAGAGTATAAGAGTTTTTAACACTGAAACTGTGTGTTATAGATATGGACAGCTGGATCGCCTTCGGCAATATGATAGAAAGTCGCAGTGCCAGAAGTGTAGACGGGTTGGACACTGCAAAGCAAATTGCCGAGACAGAGATGTGCCAACAGGAGAGTGACGATCACAGGGTAGATCCCGTACCCCAGTATTATCCAAAAGAGGGAAAGTTACAGCCACTGCGTAGCATTTCCAGTGAATGTTAGCATGAGGTACCCACATGTGGAATTAGTGGCAGACGAATGTTTGATCAGACATACACGAAGAAAAACGTGCAATTTTTCGCTAGATACAAGACCACATACATTCACAGCCAGTCAGGACGCACTTTCTATAGGCAGTTCGGGCCTACCTTGTTGTAGGTGAGGTGGTGGTGGTGAGGGTAGTATGGTTTCTGAGCGTGGGTGAAGGAATTCTGAGCTCGCGTGGAAATTCTTCTTAGCGTTGGCTTAAGCTACAACATCGTACTTGGCTGGATATCCTGATTAAACATCATGCTAAGTCACCCACAACAGCGCATGGTTAAGATAGATAGGGAATCGTTCCTTACCAGTGTTACTGGTGAAAAGATCGAATAGATGCAAAGCACACCATAGATATCAGACAGGCCAACTAAACTACGTGCGAGGCCTCTTACACTCAATTCGCAGTACATAACATTCCGTTGATAGTGTGGTTGAGCCCTTGATGGAAAACGGAGGATTGGCTAAGGCAACGGGTCTTACTTGCCACAGTTTATCCTACGTACACGATGTTGACAGAAGCTGGGTAACACCTGTCATTGCGAACAGTTGCAGTTTACTAGAAATAGAGCTATTGGAAGGTGCACTGACACCTAACTTTGAAGCACTGGGGAAGATTTAGATGGTAGTCACAGGGAAGAATATCCGAATCGATACAGTTTTTCAACTTACCTGCACTGTGGGGGAATATATCGTGTTTAGAAGGACATGATATGGAGGAGATGGAAGCGTTATTAGAAGAATATGCAGACCTGTTTAAGGTTCTCAGGCTATTATCAGCTACACCATTAATGCAGTATGGGATTCTCACTGGGAACAAATCTCGAGTGTATAGAACGCCATATGGGGTTCCATATCTTCTGTAGTTGGTGATGGAAGTATTTATTAACTACCAGTTCAACGATGGGCTTGCAGAAGAGAGTAATAACCCTGGGAAACACTAGTAGTAATTACACCAAAGAAGAGCCCAGATGATATTAATGCTCACATATTTTGTTGCAATTACAGATATTTAAGTCAAAATACAGTTACAGATGCATACCTAACGCCTAACATCACAGAGACCCTGGATAATCAGGGCAATGCTTTTTTGTGAAGTATATACCATCAATTAGAGGTAGTACTAGCGCATCGACATAAGATGGCGTTTTCACTTCTGTTCGTTACTTTTTTATTACTGGCAAATGCCATTCAGATTGAAGAATGCACCAGCTACATTCCAGCAGCTATTGCAAGATGTTCTATGCGGCTGAAAACTAAAACAGTGTATGGTATACCTAGATGACAGTATAGTTTTTTCTAAAGACATCCAGGAACAGATGGTATGGTTCTGTGATGTCCTCAGTCGCATACAGGTGGAATGAGTAATACTGATTTTGGAAAAGTCATTTTATACTAAAAGAATTTCGCTATTTGTGCCATTTTATCACTCAAGAATGCAAACTGACTCTCAGCTTGAACAAGCCAGATGGGGAGAATCATCGGTGCCTAGAACATTGAAAAAGCTACAGTCCTATCTCAGAATTGCTAATTATTGTTGGAAATATGTGCCACTAATTGCAGAACTAACAAAACCCCTGATATATTTACTAAAGTAAACAGGGAAGGTTCAATAGACTCCAGAATGCAAAGAAGCTTTTGTGCAACCAAAGGCTTTACTGACCACTGACCCTGTCCTCACTTTCCGAGATTAAGAGAAACGATATGTATTGTTACGGAATGTGAGCAGTCGTCCTCAGACACGAAAGCGGCGTAGCACATCATCTGATAGCTTACGTGTCTCGACAGAGTAGAAAACAAACTACAACACTACTGAAAAGGGCATGCCCAGTCTGATCAATAGAATCACCTATTTCTGTTGCTACTTGTATGGTTGACATCTTAAGGTTATAACAGATCATGCAACACTGAAATGGCTTCTGGGCCCTAAGCATCTGTCTAGCTGCTTGACTCATTGAGCTTTACAGTTAATTGAGTTTGGTTCTGAACTGATATATCATCCTGGGAAGACTCATGACAATGTAGACAATTTCAGCCGCAAGATACATACTGTGGAATGTACTGGTATATATGTAGATGAGTGGCAAAAGGCTAAGGCCAATGACCAACAGTGTCAACAATTTGTTGTATTATACCAACAAACAAGTATACACAAAGATGTGTTGAGGCAAGGTATGATTGATTCTACCTTATCAGAGTATGGAGGCCACTGAGTTACAAGAAGGGGCATTGGAGATAGTTGTTGGTGTGGTGTTGTACGTCAAAAACTGTATACCATGTGTCCAAAAGACTGAGCTTTGTTGTCTTCAGCAGATTCTATGGCAAAGGTTGTTTATGCCCAGCAAACCATTCCTAATGACTGGTGTGGACATTATTGGTTCCTTTGCACGGACACTGGTACGAAATCAGTATGTGTTGGCAGTACCTGACCATTTTTTGCCATTTGTATCAATGACTGCTGTGCCAAATCAGCAAGCAGAAACAGGTACTCAGGCTATAGTTAACCATTGGTTATTACTTTTTAGGATACCAGAGACTATAATGACATTTTATGGAACTAATTGTATGACTAAAATAATGAATCACTTGCGATCGCTTTTACGAAATGGGAAGCTGCCGACTAGTGCACTGTGTCTGTAAGCCAATGGGAGAACAGAGAGGGTGCACTGAACAATAGGATAAATGTTACTACATAGATAGTCGCAACGGTGAATGGGGTGCTCTACTGTCATATATAATAATAGTCAATAATTCAAAGGTACATGAGAGGAAAGTGTTATTCCCACACAGGATTGTTTATGAGCAAAAGATGCCATTACTTTTTGAGCCGTGTAAAACATCCCCTGACGAAAATGTATCCTCTACTCAGAGTTTTGCTAACATATTGAAGGGTATATGGTGCTAGATTCAGATGACGAATATGAAAGTTCTGGGATGGCAAGAGGCAGCACAAAAACGAAAGTCAAGCTAGCCATGTCTGACACTGGACAGCTGATGTTCATTCAAATTCAAATGGCTCTAAGCGCTATGGGAGTTAACATCTGAGTCATCAGTCCTCTAGACTTAGAACTACTTAAACCTAACTAACCTAAGGACATCACACACATCCATGCCCGAGGCAGGATTCGAACCTGCGACCGTAGCAGCAGCGCGGTTCCGGACTGAAGCACCTAGAGCCACTCGGCCACAGCGGCCGGTGTGGATGTTGACTAACCTCTGTATGCCAAAAGGAAAAACAAAGAAACTTGTTACATAGGCCAAGGGCTTTATCAAATGATTGAAATGATGTATCCAGTTAATGTCTGGCTGCAACTCCCGACGTGTTGTGTGTGTAGTGTGACTCAGTCTATTTAAGGGCACCTAGGAAGTACTGCATCAGCCGTCAACAGCCCCTCAAAGAGGGCTGGGGGCGGGGAGAAGTATTAAGGAAGGAAGGTATGGTCTGGTGAGAGGAAGAAGACACCCTTGTGAGACCTTGACTTTTCGCGGCGAATTGAATGTTCAGATAAGTTGCGGGTGACGTCGTCGAACACCGCCGATATTTCGACAGGAGCACACCCTGCCATTCTCAAGGCACAAATGCAAGGAGGAAGAAACGCGCAAGGAAATTTAATACCTCGGTTCACAGAGGAGAAACAAGGAAGATACCACACACAGAACAAGTATCAACACAAACAAAGATAACCAACATCAGAAATATTTATAGTTACTGTTAATCAATAGTTGAGGTAGCACTAATTATGTCTCTCTTTTTTTGATGAGAGACAGAGCCGGATTCCAAGCTGCATTTAAACAAAATCCACCATCTCTGTTAATAAGGGTGCTTGATAGTTAGATTTCAACATTAATAATTCGGCAGATTTCTTACGTCGATTGCAGGGATTGCGTTTGATTGACTCTGATATTTTAGTCAGTTTTGATGTGGTTTCTCTTTTCACTCACGTTCCTCTCTCTGATTAGTTGCAGTTGATTGAGGTTAAGTTTGGTGTCGAGTTAACAAATTTGTTTTGACATGTGCTGACTTCCACTTATTTTTTATTCAATGGTCAGTACTACGAACAGACTGATGGAGCTGCAATGGGAAGCCCGTTGACCCCTATTGTGGCCAATTTGTTTATGGAGGACTTGGAGGAACGTGCATTGGAGTCAGTGACCTTGAAATCTGCGTGTTTTTTCCGATATGTAGACGATACTTTTGTTGTTTGGCCTCATGGTAGAGAGAATTTAAACCGGTTTTTGGAACACCTGAATTCAATCCACCCGAATATTCAGTTCACTATGGAGGTAAAAGAATGCATACCTTCCCTTCCTTGATGTGTTGGTCAAAAGCAAGACTGATGGTACGTTGGGAAATTCTGTTTATAGGAAGCCTACTCACACTGACTTGCATACGCGAGTTGATAGTTGTCACCATCCAGCTCAGTGTGAAGGAGTACTTCGTACCTTGGTTCACAGGGCCGACGTTATCTCAGCCCCTGAAAGTTTGGCAGCTGAGCTATCACATCTCGAAGTCACCTTTCGTCAGAATGGTTATAGTGAGAGGCAGATCAAACGTGCGTTGCGCTATCAGCCTTCTGTGCGACGGGTGAGTGACAATAGCAACGAAGTGGCACCTAAGTCTACGGCCTTTTTGTCTTACGCAGGAAGCATTTCCAACAGGATTGACCGTATTTTGCGGAAATATGATGTTGAATGTGTTTTTCGACCACCTTCTAAGATTAAGGCCCTGTTGGCGTCCGTAAAAGATGACCTTGGTTTGCGTAAAGCTGGGGTCTATCGTATTCCTTGCAGTTGTGACATGTCATATATTGGTCAGACAATCAGGACTGTGGAAGACCGGTGTGCTGAACATAAGCGTCACATATGCTTACAACAGCCGAACAAATCCGCTATTGCAGAACTTTGCCTTGACACCGATCATCCTATGGAATACAACAACACGGAGATTCTGGCTTGCACGTCCAGCTATTGGGATAGTGTTATTAAGGAAGCTGTTGAAATCAAAATATCAAACAACCTTATTAACAGCGATGGTGGATTTAGTTTAAATGCTGCTTGGAATCCGGCTCTGTCTCTCATCAAACAACAGAGGAACAGAGTTAGTGCTACCTCACCTGTTGATTAACAGTAACTATCGATATTTCTGATGTTGGTTATCTTTGTTTGTGTTGACACTTGTTCTGTGTGTGGTACCATCCTTGTTTCTCCTCTGTGAACCGAGATATTAAATTTCCTTTCACATTTCTTCTTCCTTGCATTTGTGCCTTGAGAATGGCAGGGTGTGCTCCTGTCGAAATATTGGCGGTGTTCGACGACGTCACCCGGCAGCAAACCCGTAAGTTATTTGAACAAGATACCCTTGCTCTTACTGTGGCATATTCATATGGCTGAAGGTGACAGGGTAGCTAGGAAACTAACAAACTGTTTTCGTCTTCACCTAGAGCACAGTCCAGACCCAAACCTGGAGCCGTCTGCAGAGGACAACGAGTGGCTGTACAACTTCTCGTCAAGGAGTACCTGTGAAATCGAGGGTCACTGCTCTTGGGGCTATTGTTGTTACAAGATGCCAGAGGCTCTAAAGATATGTCTTTTGATAGGCGGTGTACTGTGCACTCAGAAATCTGATGTAGTGCTATCAGGCCATCAGTGGGTACTAATGATGAACTTCAACGTATGGGCAGTAGGAAAAGAAATTCAGTGCATGTAGGAAACATATGGGAATCTGAAAATCATAATTCGGGATAAAATCGTGTTGAATGACACTGAAGGTGAGTATCAGCTGTTACACACCCCCTTACACAGTAACAAGGGCAGCTACACCAGACTACAGAAATGATCCTTTGACTCCAACAAGGGAGATTCTGCATAGATGCACTTGGACAGATCTTAAAGACAGTCCTCAGTACTGGGCAGAAAACGTGGCAAAAGCCAACTCTGTATTGCATCAGGTGCAGGCAGACGTGGAGGATGACCAAGGGATCCTCGAGCTCCACACTGTACAGCTGGAAATTCTCTAGAAAGATGTAGTACATAATGGCCGATGCCACCATTCCATGGCTTCCACATTTACGACCAACCTGCACCCGTCAGCAGTCAGGTCAAACCACGACATAGGCGTTGTTAGGGTTGGCTTGGAAGATGTTGGTATCCAGATTATCATTGTGTGGCTCCTTCGAACTCTTGCCAAAAGTATCACTGATGCACCTAGTAACACCTCGGAGCTGCAGGAAGCACTCATCCACACCACCTGTGGTCACCGGGCCCTGATACTCTTACCACTGGGGCAGTTTCTTGAAGACTTACAAACGTTAAGCGAGACCTACCGGTATCCCCAGAATTCATAATAGCACTAGTGGATGAATCCTCACCACTCTGTTCCCATATGAATGAAGTTGCTATTTCCCAGAGGGGAGCTAGGTTGCAAGTTAGAGTGGAGATATTGCTAACCTGTGAGATTTGTCGATTAGAATTTTTCGTAATCCATTCCTACTCGATGGTACATGGAGCTGTGGGGAATTTGTGTCACTGGAAGTACGTGAAATACTCCTGATAGCATCGGGAAGGAAGTCCCATGCACTGCCCTGCAAATCGGAGATGTAGCAGTGCTGGACCGAGCAAGTTACCGTCTGGCCCTCAAAACTAATTCATACAGAACCACGACCCTGCTAGCTCAACCTGTTCCATGTCGATAAACCTACGTTCGAGTGCCCTATAAAGGTAACGGCAGATAAAGCTGAGTTCTTCCGTAAAGATGCGTTGAATTGGCTCTTTTCAGTAGCAAATCGTGCAGTCATCATCTGTACATTCTGCGACCAAGGATACCTCGGTAGCATACAGCGTTGATAACTATAAGGACAAGGGCTGATGATTAGTGGTCCTGTTGTAAAACTTCTGGACCCAGCATCCAGTTGTCCATCACCATCCCTGGAACCACAGCACTGAACGCCTCCGCCTCGCTACTACACTTACTGGACCTTCTCTTCGAAGATTTGTCTAAAGGAAGTCTAACCAGTCTGAATGTCACCATATACCTGACCCTTCTTTTGCCTCTGCAGACCAAGTGCTGGCCACTGGGAATGGCGGGGTATTGGAGCAGCTGCTTGAAAACGTGAAGAAATATCATACTGAACATCAGCATGGGCTCATCGCAATAATAACTACTAAGTTGGTCACATTCATCATCTTGGTGATAGTAGGCATCGTTCACTCCCACTTCACTCGTGGAGTTTCTCAGATCCCACCCATACCATCCTTTTACAGGCGGTCCACATTAATAGAATCGGCATGAGTGAAGAAGTGATTGAGCCTTGGGGAGCTTAATTAAGACTAAGAGACGAAATCTTTGAGAGGGAATTACTGTAAATACTATAAACATAGAAACGAAGAGAACTGACATATGGCAGCTATCTTAGAATTTGTTGTCTGGACTTTTGTTTGAGAGTTTAAAATACGTTAGCTATAAAAGTAATAGTGCCTCTGTTTCAGCCAGACTTTATCCGGTGACGAATTCAGTTAGACAGTTTATTCCAAGAAGGGAAGAATCAAGCAGTATGGGCACGAACCAGGGAGTGATGCCGAATCCTGGGCACTTCCCAACACGCGCAAGCTCAGTAGTTATGGCTTACCAGGGGCTCTTCAACTGCGACCTGTGCACTGGTGCAATAACCGATGTTTAGGACATGTCAACGGCGCTTAGCAGGCCGCATACGTGACCTCAGCCACAACAAGACCATCCTTGCCTTGTATTAAGGCTGGCCATCTGGCGAGGCTGGGCATTGGTGTCCGCTACGTGCTCGCTTCCGTAACAAGGCTGCCAGCGTCCTTCTCCCATCCTGGTCGGACTGCCAACTGGAGCTCCATCCGAGGTCTAGTTGGGCTTGGGGTCAAGCTAACGGCCTCTCAGTTTCCAAACCTGCAAGCCGCCTACAAATATGAAGCAGAGCGCCAGACGGAAGCAAGCATGGTTATCACATGACAGACGCACTCGGATGCGGTAGCTGGCTGCAAGTGCTCGTAGTTACAACTGCGGCCGAAAGGTGTCAGCATCTTGCGGACTATAAAATAATACGTGGTTAATTATTGTTAATTTAATTTGTTTCTTAGGTTGGATGGAAAGTAAGATATAAATGAGTATTGCTATGTCTATTAACTGAGTATTCGTTAGTTTGAGAACTGTGTAAACGGAGAGTGAATCATACTCAGGGGAAATTGAAAAGTGAAACTAGCCAGTTTATGGGACTGGGGAAACAAACATTTTACGATACTTTTGCTATTTGGTTGGTTGATTTGGGTGGAAGGGACCAAACAACGATGTCATCAGTCCCATAGAATTATGGAATAATAGGGAAGGAAATCGGCCGTGCCCTTTCAAAGGAACCATCCCGGCATTTGCCTGAAGCGATTTAGGGGTTGGGGGTTGTTTGGGGAAGGAGACCAGACAGCGAGGTCATCGGTCTCATCGGATTAGGGAAGGACGGGGAAGGAAGTCGGCCGTGCCCTTTCAAAGGAACGATCCCGGCATTTGCCTGGAGCGATTTAGGGAAATCACGGAAAACCTAAATCAGGATGGCCGGGCTTCGGTCTGAACGGTCTTCCTCCCGAATGCCAGTCCAGTGTGATAACCACTGAACCACCTCGCTCGGCACTTTTTTCGTTTAGAGAGGGAGCTATTTTTATAATTGTGGACTTTTTAATTTGTTCATTTAGTACACTGTTCACAAAAGCTATTAAGTTGTGATTGGTCAAAAGTAAAAGACGCGGGATTTCGTGGTTCAGTACTAATATTGGATTGGTTACTGCGGTACCGGCCGCACTTCCAGATACGTGCGCTCTCAGTTAAGCTGCCGCATTTCGTACCAGTGCACGAGGGCGCAGCGCTGCCAATGAGATTCAAGCATCCACTGTCCGGAGTTCCAGCGGCGGGTTGTCTCAAGTTCTAGCAGCCATGCACTGACGCCCATTTTGTGTAGTTGCCAATTGATTAACATTTACAGACTTTCATAGTGCCCAGGTCTCTACACCTTCTGAATAGACATTTTACTGAAGAGTGACAGATTTGTAAATCTTTTGTATCTGCATACATTTCTACATTCATACATACTTTTATCAACTGACACAGCACATACAACAAAGTTACGTATTACTTTTACCATTTGATGTTAGATGTAGAATAAATTAATATCTGAATTCTCTGTTCATGCACGACATCGGTTCCTCGTTTCTGTATGCACTGAAGAACCACACACCATGCAAGGAAGGCATAACAGTTACGATGTATACCTGCTAATCTGAGGACTGTACATTCACGCGTATTTTGCGTGCTAAGGAATTGCTTTGTGAAAAAGAAAACAGACGTTCGGATCTTAGCCGTGATCATATTCGGACGTGATACAAGGAACTCTGAACAGATGTGAAAATTTTACGGAATAGTGGTTAAAACTTGACCTTGAAGTGTCGCAAAGTGCAAGCAAACACTTGAAAAAGACGAATACGTGAAATTCCGGTGTCGATGTGTAAACGGTGACTTTTGAACAACAAAAATTCGCGTGGTGTGCTATACAAGGCTCTGAGCACTATGCGACTTAACTTCTGAGGTCATCAGTCGCCTAGAACTTAGAACTAATTAAACCTAACTAACCTAAGGACATCACACACATCCATGCCCGAGGCAGGATTCGAACCTGCGAGCGTAGCGGTCGCTCGGTTCCAGACTGTAGCGCCTAGAACCGCACGGCCACTCCGGCCGGTGCTATACAAGGCGCTACCGTAAACTGAACATTCATAGTGGTGAAATTACGTAATATTTGAGAGAGCATTCTGTCACAGAAAACCTATTTGTTAACGGTTTTGGTAACAGGTTCGGTTAGTTACCATAAGCTGGCTGTTATGAGTGAGTGTGACTGCGCATGAAAGACGAAACTGTAGCTTAAGAGAAGCATGGGCTTGGCGGTGTTCCGTATCAAACATGCCGCAATATATTGAAGTTTTTTACTCACAAACTACCATTCAATTAAGCACTCAGCTAACCTGAAACTGAAAAACGTTTTTATGCGACCTGTAGAGATGTGTAGTCCGGCTAGTTTCCGTTACAGCATTTTCTAACCGACGAATACTATGAATTTTTCTAAGAGGAAAGACGAGTGGACATAACTGAAAAAAAAAAGAAATTACCGAAAGGTGAGTTGCTGCAAAAAAGAAAAGATCCAATATTTGACTTTGTTAATTACACAGATGAATCGCAAGCGAAGGGCGACATAGAAAATAAGCAATCGTCTTCAGTATAAAGTCACAAGTCTGTGCTACATAGACAGCACAAGCGAGGTAACTATCGTTGACGCTTTTATCCAAGCCGCTCGTCAGGGGGCGTCGCCAGTCGTTCGCGGCGCTCATGTCCTCTTCCGCTGCTGTCGCGTTGTCCTCCTGGAGAGGGGTCGGTCAGCGTGCGATTGGCTGACGTCTCCTCACAGACAACTGGCGAGCCGGCGCTTGACTTTACGCCGTAACAGGATCTACAGCTTTCGAACTCAGAAGACAATCAGTTATTTGTCACCACTGGCTGCCTACATCATCTACGTCTGTTCTTCACCTCCAGCAGAGAGCTACTCGCTCACATCAGTTTCACACTCCTTACAAGTGATGTCAACAAGGACCACACCATCCTTTACACCTTTATATAGGCATAAAATCATGCAAATACCGTTAAAGAGATATGCTTGTAGGTTTTGTCTCATCCTTCTCTGAAATTAGCATTATCGACAACTTAGCAACCTACAAATGCCCATCTCCTCATTCCACGACCGCTCCGGTCGCAGGTTCGAATCCTGCCTCGGGCATGGATGTGTGTGATATCCTTAGGTTAGTTTGGTTTAAGTAGTTCTAAGTTCTAGGGGACTGATGACCTTAGATGTTAAGTCGCATAGTGCTCAGAGCCATTTGAACCATTTTGAACCAATCCTCATTCTGGTATCGTCGCGACGACAGAAACTCTAAGTACTAAGCCCGCATCTCGTGGTCGTGCGGTAGCGTTCTCGCTTCCCACGCCCGGGTTCCCGGGTTCGATTCCCGGCGGGGTCAGAGATTTTCTCTGCCTCGTGATGGCTGGGTGTTGTGTGCTGTCCTTAGGTTAGTTAGGTTTAAGTAGTTCTAAGTTCTAGGGGACTGATGACCATAGATGTTAAGTCCCATAGTGCTCAGAGCCATTTGAACCATTTTCAAAGTACTAGCTAGTGTCAATAATTTGCTGCCCATCATTTAATTCGTGGAATTCTCTGTGACGTATGCATCATTTTATTCCACTGCATTATAAATGTCAAGTAATGTGTCTTGGCTGCTGCATCACAGACCGTATTGCTGTCTCCATTCACTGAAACTACAGTGATAGGTATGTAGAAAAGCATGTGTCACTCATGATGAGGATAAAACGAGATGCGGAAAAATGAAAATGGAGATCAGTTAGTACATACTTTTAGGACTTCCAAATCACATCATAGAAAATAGCATGCAGCACAAAGAACGTGGATATTACTGGCATTTATGCCCCTAGATGGCTATTTTTCTTCAGCATTTTGTGACTGATTAAAACGGACGTTTCTTTTAAACTGTTTTTGCTTAACATTTCTCTGTTGTTAACTCTTAACTTCGGTCTAGGTGGCTTCTCTTTTTTTTTCCTGTGGTGTACCCGAGAGAGACATATATATGACAGCATGTCGGTACCAGTTTGTCTCCTTACCTGTTAAGCTTTGTAACAGATAGTAAAGCTTTGCATTTATGCTCAACGAAAATATGAGGGGCTCACGACTTCTGTCACTGACTGTATCTCGGCTTCACATTTCAGTGACCTGTTGATGAACTATTGAAACTAGTAGTCAATAAAGAGTTTTTATGCAAACAGCAGATAAGCTTAGTGAAGAAGACCTCCTTTAAGTATGTACAAGCTGTGGTGCACCATCTACATAAAATTTACTTACACATAATAGCTGTCACAGAAACCATTATTCATCTTTTCGCGATGAGGCCCAGACGACCAAGGATTGCCATCTGGCGACCACCTCATGCTCAGCTGCAAGACGTCACTTTGACGAGATATGGAGGGGTATGGTGTCAGAAAGTAGCTCTGATTTTTAGACTTTGTAGCCGCTAGCTATTCAAGTGGGCGAAACTGAGTGGCCGCCATCACATTTCTTCCACCAAGGAAAAGTTTCTGGAAGGACTAAAATTTAACCTGGATCCTATGTGAAGCTATGAGAGAAGGAAATCGCATAGGTATACAGGCGGACTACCTTCTACTTTACCGACTGAAACACGAACGATACATATTTGATACCATACAAAGAACTTACTCGTCAGAATCATCTCGTCTGCAATAATTTTCGCACTTAAATTATCATGCCCATTGGAGTCGCGTAACTAGGGTATGGCAGCTGAGCGCAGTTTCCATGGAGCCCGATTTGACGATAGGTAAAAACAATAAAGGACAAAAGATCAACCGAAAAAACCTGTTCAGAAGAAGGGGGAAAAAGGGAAACAAAAAAATAGTTGGAGGGTTCTAAAACAAGAAGCGACGGAGACATATGAAAAGAAGTCATGAGGAGATTCGCATGTAACTGTGTTATGTAACAGTTCTATAAATTCTCTAGGGCAATGCCGCAGTGATGTTCACCTAGGCTCCTGTAGATGAGGACTCTGTTAAGATTCTGTATCTGTTCTGGACAGGATTTCTTGACGCAGAAGCTGGCAGCTTTTAACCTAGTTATCAGTCTAACTGGGTGTTGACCCTGGTTAGCAGGGCTTGTAGATAATCTGTAATAGTGAGATACATCTGTAAGCACTGAGGTCTGTCTTACTTCGCTTCTTGTGTAGTGTGAATCACAGTCGACATCCAATCGTCTGGTAAGGTCTCTCTTATTCAAGCTTCCTGCATGATCTTCTAATTGACCGCCAATTAAACGATGATAAATGAGTCACGATATTGTTGCAAGGAACGTGAATTTGGCCTTTACGTTATTCCATGTTTTGAATTGTATCATACCAAAAGTAACTGTCGAAATGTGTGCTTTTCACTTCATTCTAAAGTTTTGTTTATCTCAATCAACAAATATACAGGCTAAGCAGCGAAGACGATTAAACAAAATATTTGGAATTTCTAGCAGTGAGGTAGGAGGGGTGGGGGCAGTTCTCCAGTTACCCTATATCAGCCAATGGCCTGCTGATAGCGAACGTAAGTGTGATGAATGTTATAGAGCTGCTCAGTCGTGCAGATGTACTGTGCGTGCAAGGAATCATCTTAGTTCTGAATAATAGTACAGTGCAAAGGAAATATTCAGCTGGTGTCACACGAAGGGAATTACTAATAGCAAACTCCTTACCTTGATTGAAAGGAGCGTCCAAGAAGGTGACTGCTGCCAAAACTGGTCTTTTTATACTGGGTGGATGGAGGGCAGGAAGGTTAGAGTTTTGATCCTGTGACGTCGAGGTTATTACTGATACAGGACCAGCTCGGAGTGGTCAGGTAAGGGGCAATGAAATCAGCCGAGGCATATTTCTAGGAACCATCCCAGCATTTGCTTGAACTAGTTTATGACAACTGTGGAAAAGAAACTGAATGGTCGGACGAGAATTTGAACCCCGCTCTTCCCGACTACGATTCCAGTGTCTTAACCATTGTATGGCATCGTTTGGTCGTTTCATACTATAAGCACGGAAGATAAATACTTATGACATTTGATACTCTAATGCAACATTATACATAGCATTAAACTTGAGCATTACCTCACACAGTTTTAAAAAAAAATTGATTTATAATAAACTAAAAAGACAAATGATATGATGCATTTGTCTTTAATGCCAATAGCAACGTTATTTTTGGCTTTACTATGGCTGATGGTTCAAATGGCTCTGAGCACTATGGGACTTAACATCTGAGGTCATCAGTCCCCTAGAACTTAGAACTACTTAAACTTAACTAATCGAAGGACATCACACACATCCATGCCCGAGGCAGGATTCGAACCTGCGACCGTAGCAGTCGCGCGGTTCCGGACTGAAGCGCCTAGAACCGCTCGGCCACCACGGCCAGCAGTAAGCTAACAACTAACCTTTGCAGTCGCAGCTAAAATAAGCGTAGGACACACTACTACAACTGTTACATGCATAGACAAAAAGAAATTGCTATATTTTTAAATATAAAGTTGGCACTGTGCACTGTAACTGAAAATTGTGTAGTTTTTTTCACGTATACGAAATTAAGTGGGGATAATTGAGGAAGAGAGAAAACGAAACAGCGTTTGTTTACTTATAACTAACCACAGGTAGCGTGTCATTAGGTTTTTTAAAATCATATTTGTGCCAATGAAAATACCGAGTATATTATGGTGACACGGTGGAAGTCCCATGCCTTACGTCGCAGCACTGTGACGCGGACAAGATGTAGTGCTACGTTACCAGCAGTTAGTAGAGTAACAGGGGTAAATGGCGTCCAGGGAAAACTTGGAATTTGCGCCCCAACCACTCTCGATTTTAACTCAATTTTTGCAGTTCTCAGAGTCGCTTAGCGTTTCTACTCGCTTATTGAGATCTCCACGATTTTACACTGAAGTGAAAGGCATACATTCGAATAACTATGTTTTGTATGATACAGTCGAAAACACAGAAAAATACACAGTCAAACTACCGTTGCGTGCAACAATAAAGCGATTCCATTATCGTAGTTTCATTGACGATCAATGCAAAGCAGCAACAAACAAAACAAACGCAGAAATACAATCTTTACATTTTTACAGCGTTGTCTCATTTGGTATAATGAGAGTGGCTTCACCCAGCAGACGAAAACCAGTGTCTCCGTACCAGGGCGAGCTAGTTCGTATGAAACTTGTCCTCAGTGTCCTGTACTCATTTCCTCACTACTTCCCTTCGAACATCAAGCTTCCCATTTTAGGGCCCTAAAATTCTTACCCTTTCTCTTGCTGTTTTTATGTTCCCTTCCATTTCACCCTCCTTCAACCTTTCTTCTCTTACTCATTATTTTCTCCTGTCAAAAAACTGCACCAAACTGAAATGACACCCACGACAGACGCGCCGACTGCCATAGCATACATACGCTACCGCTGGCAGTACCCCGTTATTTCGTTCGAGCCTCCTGCCTTTTTTTTTCCTTTATTGATTTTCAATTCCCCCCGAAGGGAGCAGGCTGGCAGCAGCTTAGTACGCTGCTCTACAGCCTACAGACTTTTACTTTAAAAAACGGAAGAAGAAAGGACACAAGAAAAACAGGCGTTGGATAAGCAGCTGCAGCTGCAGCAGCAAGTCGTATACTCCTAGCTCACTCATTTGTTACATAGTTTAATTCTTAATTTCTTTGCGTGTTTTTGGTACTTGCATTGTTTAATTCATAAATTTCGGACGTATTATAGTATTTGAGAGTTGTAGCATCGCGCTTTAGTACCTGAATAGTGTAAAATCGCGTAGTCTCCTTCCGCCGCCGAGCAGTGTGTCAGCAGTGCGCAAGTAGTAGCATTACTGCATTTACTAGGCAATCTTGTATTCTAATAACCGTTTAAATTTTGTGTCGATTTGTTTGCGCTCTCTGTAGATTACTTCAGACGTTCTTTGCACAACAGTTTTTAGCATGGTTAGGGACTGCAACTGCTGTGTTCGGATGCAGGCTGAGTTGGCATCCCTTCGCTCCCAGCTTCAGGCAGTGTCGGCTTCGGTCACACAGCTTGAGGCTGTAGCCAATGGGCGTCACTGTGGGGGTCCGGATGGGGGTTTGTCGGGGACGGCCAGCTCGTCCCACGCATCCCCCGATCGGACTACGACTGTGGTTGCCCGGGATACTGCCCGCATTGAGGCTGATCCCTCACCTGTGGTAGAGTGGGAGGTCGTCTCAAGGGGTGGCAGGGGGCGAAAGACATTCCGGAGGGCTGAACGGAAGGCCTCTCCAGTTTGTCTGACGAACCGGTTTCAGGCTCTGTCTCAGGCTGATACTGATCTTCGGCCTGACATGGCTGCTTGTCCTGTTCCAGAGGTTGCCCCTCAGTCTGCAAGATCCAGGCGGTCGTAGAGGGTGGGCTTACTGGTAGTTGGGAGCTCCAACGTCAGGCGCGTATTGGGGCCCCTTAGGGATATGGCAGCAAGAGAGGGGAAGAAAACCAATGTGCACTCCGTGTGCATACCGGGGGGAGTCATTCCAGACGTGGAAAGGGTCCTTCCGGATGCCATGAAAGGTACAGGGTGCACCCATCTGCAGGTGGTCGCTCATGTCGGCACCAATGATGTGTGTCGCTATGGATCGGAGGAAATCCTCTCTGGCTTCCGGCGGCTATCTGATTTGGTGAAGACTGCCAGTCTCGCTAGTGGGACGAAAGCAGAGCTCACCATCTGCAGCATCGTCGACAGGACTGACTGCGGACCTTTGGTACAGAGCCGAGTGGAGGGTCTGAATCAGAGGCTGAGACGGTTCTGCGACCGTGTGGGCTGCAGATTCCTCGACTTGCGCCATAGGGTGGTGGGGTTTCGGGTTCCGCTGGATAGGTCAGGAGTCCACTACACGGAACAAGCGGCTACACGGGTAGCAGGGGTTGTGTGGCGTGGGCTGGGCGGTTTTTTAGGTTAGATGGCCTTGGGCAAGTATAGAAAGGGCAACAGCCTCAACGGGTGTGGGGCAAAGTCAGGACATGCGGGGACCAAGCAGCAATCGGTATTGTAATTGTAAACTGTCGAAGCTGCGTTGGTAAAGTACCGGAACTTCAAGCGCTGATAGAAAGCACCGAAACTGAAATCGTTATAGGTACAGAAAGCTGGCTGAAGCCAGAGATAAATTCTGTCGAAATTTTTACAAAGGTACAGACGGTGTTTAGAAAGGATAGATTGCATGCAACCGGTGGTGGAGTGTTCGTCGCTGTTAGTAGTAGTTTATCCTGTAGTGAAGTAGAAGTGGATAGTTCCTGTGAATTATTATGGGTGGAGGTTACACTCAACAACCGAGCTAGATTAATAATTGGCTCCTTTTACCGACCTCCCGACTCAGCAGCATTAGTGGCAGAACCACTGAGAGAAAATTTGGAATACATGTCACATAAATTTTCTCAGCATGTTATAGTCTTAGGTGGAGATTTCAATTTACCAGATATAGACTGGGACACTCAGATGTTTAGGACGGGTGGTAGGGACAGAGCATCGAGTGGCATTATACTGAGTGCACTATTCGAAAATTACCTCAAGCAATTAAACAGAGAACCGACTCGTGGAGGTAACATATTGGACCTACTGATAACAAACAGACCCGAACTTTTCGACTCTGTATGTGCAGAACAGGGAATCAGTGATCATAAGGCCGTTGCAGCATCCCTGAATGTGGAAGTTAATAGGAATATAAATAAAAGGGAGGAAGGTTTATCTGTTTAGCAAGAGTAATGGAAGGCAGATTTCAGACTAACTAACAGATCAAAACGAAAATTTCTGTTCTGACACTGACAATGTTGAGTGTTTATGGAAAAAGTTCAAGGCAATCGTAAAATGCGTTTTAGACAGGTACGTGCCGAGTAAAACTGTGAGGGACGGGAAAAACCCACCGTGGTACAACAACAAAGTTTGGAAACTACTGCGAAAGCAAAGAGAGCTTCACTCCAAGTTTAAACACAGCCAAAACCTCTCAGACAAACAGAAGCTAAACGATGGCAAAGTTAGCGCAAGGAGGGCTATGCGTGAAGCGTTCAGTGAATTCGAAAGTAAAATTCTGTGTACCGACTTGACAGAAAATCGTAGGAAGTTCTGGTCTTACGTTAAATCAGTAAGTGGCTCGAAACAGCATATCCAGACACTCCGGGATGATGATGGCATTGAAACAGAGGATGACACACGTAAAGCTGAAATACTAAACACCTTTTTCCAAAGCTGTTTCACAGAGGAAGACCGCACTGCAGTTCCTTCTCTAAACCCTCGTACAAACGAAATAATGGCTGACATCGAAATAAGTGTCCAAGGAATAGAAAAGCAACTGGAATCACTCAACAGAGGAAAGTCCACTTGACCTGACGGGATACCAATTCGATTCTACACAGAGTACGCGAAAGAACTTGCCCCCCTTCTAACAGCCGTGTACCGCAAGTCTCTAGAGGAACGGAAGGTTCCAAATGATTGGAAAAAAGCACAGGTAGTCCCAGTCTTCAAGAAGGGTCGTCGAGCAGATGCGCAAAACTATAGACCTATATCTCTGACGTCGGTCTGTTGTAGAATTTTAGAACATGTTTTTTGCTCGAGTATCATGTCGTTTTTAGAAACCCAGAATCAGCATGGATTCCGGAAACAGCGATCGTGTGAGACCCAACTCGCTTTACTTGTTCATGAGACCCAGAAAATATTAGATACAGGCTCCCAGGTAGATGCTATTTTTCTTGACTTCCGGAAGGCGTTCGATACAGTTCCGCACTGTCGCCTGATAAACAAAGTAAGGGCCTACGGAATATCAGACCGGCTGTGTGGCTGGATTGAAGAGTTTTTAGCAAACAGAACACAGCATGTTGTTATCAATGGAGAGACGTCTACAGACGTTAAAGTAACCTCTGGCGTGCCACAGGGGAGTGTTATGGGACCATTGCTTTTCACAATATATATATAAATGACCTAGTAGATAGTGTCGGAAGTTCCATGCGGCTTTTCGCGGATGATGCTGTAGTATACAGAGAAGTTGCAGCAGTAGAAAATTGTAGCGAAATGCAGGAAGATCTGCAGCGGATAGGCACTTGGTGCAGGGAGTGGCAACCGACCCTTAACATAGACAAATGTAATGTATTGGGAATACATAGAAAGAAGGATCCTTTACTGTATGATTATATGCTAGCGGAACAAAACTGGTAGCAGTTACTTCTGTAAAATATCTGGGAGTATGCGTGCGGAACGATTTGAAGTGGAATGATCATATAAAATCAATTGTTGGTAAGGCGGGTACTAGGTTCAGATTCATTGGGAGAGTCCTTAGAAAATGTAGTCCATCAACAAAGTAGATGGCTTACAAAACACTCGTTCGACCTATACTTGAGTATTGCTCATCAGTGTGGGATCCGTTCCAGATCGGGTTGACGGAGGAGATAGAGAAGATCCAAAGAAGAGCGGCATGTTTCGTCACATGATTATTTGGTAACCGTGATAGCGTTACGGAGATGTTTAACAAACTCAAGCGGCAGACTCTGCAAGAGAGGCGCTCTGCATCGCGGTGTAGCTTGGTCGCCAGGTTTCGAGAGGGTGCGTTTCTGGATGAGGTATTGAATATATTGCTTCCCCCTACTTATACCTCCCGAGGAGATCACGAATGTAAAATTAGAGAGATTAGAGCGCGCACGGAGGCTTTCAGCCAGTCGTTCTTCCCGCGAACCATACGCGACTGGAACAGGAAAGGGAGGTAATGACAGTGGGATGTAAAGTGCCCTCCGCCACATACCGTTGGGTGTCTTGCGGAGTATAGATGTAGATGTAGATGACAACAGTGACGTCAAGTGTAAAATGGTGGAAAAATGCGGAAAGTTAAAACAGAAAGCAAAAGGGGTTGGCAACGTTAATAAAAGACACAGGAATCAGACAAGTAACATAGTACACACACAATTAAAAAAACACGGCGACAGTCTGGTTTCTGTTCGCAAGAGATAAAAGGCACACCCAGCGACAGTATGATGGCCGTTCGCAACACTTCCCAAAAAACACAACACGGAAGACTCACTGTAAAACACTCACTGTAGAACACTCAATGTAGAACACTGCACGAAAGTGGCGGCACAAAGATGACACTCCCGAGCCAAAGGCAGATGCGGGGGAGTGGGGGGGGGGGGGGGGGCGACCTGGAGGAGGGGGAAGAACAAAGAGGGAGGAAGAAAAAAAAAACGGAAAAGGGGGGGACCAAGGAGAGCCTCTTGTAATCGATATATATTATATAAAAACGGATTTGCGTATATATGTATGTATTTATGTATGTTCCAAATCTCCTCCAAAACCACTGGACCCATTTCAACCAAACCTGCGACACATATACACTACTGGCCATTAAAACTGCTACACCACGAAGATGACGTGCTACAGACGCGAAATTTAACCGACAGGAAGAAGATATATGCAAATGATTAGCTTTTCAGAGCATTCACATAAGGTTGGCTCCGGTGGCGACACCTACAACGTGCTGACATCAGAAAAGTTTTCAATCGATTTCTCATACACAAACAGCAGTTGACCGGCGTTGCCTGGTGAGACGTTGTTGTGATGCCTCGTGTAAGGAGGAGAAATGCGTACCATCACGTTTCCGACTTTGATAAAGGTCGGATTGTAGCCTATCGTGATTGCGGTTTATCCTATCGCGACATTACTGCTCTCGTTGGTCGAGATCCAATGACTGTTAGCAGAATATGGAATCGGTGGCTTCAAGAGGGTAATACGGAATGCCGTGCTGGATCCCAACGGCCTCGTATCACTAGCTGTCGAGATGACAGGCATCTTATCCGCATGGCTGTAACGGATCGTGCAGTCACGTCTCGATCCCTTAGTCAACAGATGGGGACGTTTACAAGACAACAACCATCTGCACGAACAGTTCGACGACGTTTGCAGCAGAATGGACTATCAGCTCGGAGACCTTGACGCTGATCACAGACAGGAGCGCCTTCGATGGTGTACTCAACGACAAACCTGGGTGCACGAATTGCAAAACGTCATTTTTTCGGATGAATCCAAGTTCTTTTTACAGCATCATGATGGTCGCATCCGTGATTGGCAACATCGTGGTGAAATCACATTGGAAGCGTGTATTCGTCATCGCCATACTGGCGTATCACCCGGCGTGATGGTATGGGGTGCCATTGGTTACATGTGTCACTCACCTCTTGTTCGCATTGACGGCACTTTGACCAGTGGACGTTACATTTCAGATGTGTTACGACCCGTGGCTCTACCTTCATTCGGTCCCTGCGAAACCCTACATTTCAGCAGGATAATGCACGACCGAATGTTGCAGGTCCTGTACGAGCCTTTCTGGATACAGAAAATGTTCGACAGCTGCCCCGCCCAGCACATTCTCCAGATCTCTCACCAATTGAAAACGTTTGGTCAGTGGTGGCCGAGCAACTGGCTCGTCACAATGCGCCAGTCACTACTCTTGATGAACTGTGGTATCGTGTTGAAGCTGCATGGGCAGCTGTACCTGTACACGCCACATAAGCTCTGTTTGACTCAATGCCCAGGCGTATCAAGGCCGTTATTACGGCCAGAGGTGGTTGTTCTGGGTACTGATTTCTCAGGATCTATGCACCCAAATTGCGTGAAAATGTAATCACATGTCAGTTCTAGTATAATATATTTGTCCAATGAATACTCGTTTATCATCTGCATTTCTTCTTGGTGTAGCAATTTTAATGGCCAGTAGTGTAATTCACTACCTGGAAACAATCCCTGTCATAGTAAGAATCGTCTTTCTATTAGACGGGTGAGGGTCGGGGTGAAAAAGTAGTGTACCTCTCGACGCACAAATAGCCACACCATACTCATCCAATATTGGAGAATGAGAGCACTTAGTGACTTGAAACCAACTTCAAACATAATTTCAACCAATATCCAAACTTTTTCACGTTAAGAAACCCCACAAAATGATGAGAGGAAAACAATTTATCGCTTACTACATTTTTTCTACGTTCATGCAGAAATACTTCCGCATCAGACGCGACGTTTTAATTTATTAATTATTTACTACTAATAGTTTTGAAGGCACATTTTTAGACTTTTTTCACTTATATCTCTCAACGTGCCAGCAAAGTTTTATCATTTTACAACACATAATTCCGTCATAGGAATTGAGCTGCTCGAAAACGAAACTGCAGGACGTAATTAGTTACAAAAATAGATTATTTACGTGTACAAATATGTGTGAAGCACTTTAAATAGGTCAAATAGGTATGCGACATTTGCGTATTCTGGCAAATCTGCGTATAAAAAGCTCCTCCTAAGCCCCTCGGTCGATTTCAACAAAATTGTTTCACAAGGTAATAACTGTTTGCGATGAAATACTGTGAGAGCTGTATCCAGAAACCTCCTATTGGGGTGGGCGTGATAACGTGGCGAGAGAAGGGGAAAGAAGAGAGAGGAAGACAGACAAGGGGAAGGAGGTCATGGACATAAGTATGAAGGAAGAGGAGATGAACTCAATGAGGGGGAGAAGGTAGTAGACATAGAAAGGGATGAGGAGGAGATGGATAGAACGAGAGGGTGGAGGAAGTGGACAGAGAAAGGGAAGAGGAGAAGATCTACAGAGAGAGTGTGGAGGAGGAGATGGACAGAGATATGAGGTGGAGTAAATAAACAAAGAAAGGGATGAGGAGACAGGCGGAGAGTGAGGGGAGTAGGAAATGGACAGAGAAAGGGAGAGGACGAGATGGGCAGAGAGATGGAGTGGAGAATATGGAGAAAAAACGGGAAAGAGAGAGGGTGAGCAGCAGATGGACAGAGACAGGAGGAGATACAGTATGGGGGTGAAGGAGGTGGGCAGAGATAAGAGAGGGAAGGAGATGGACAGAGCGGGAGGGAGGGAGGAGATATTCTAATAGAGTTGAAATAAACACATACCCGGACTATGCCGGGCACTCAGCTAGTATTTTATATTTCTACTGTGCTTTGCACAATGTTGTGAAAGCATCGCCTTACTTTCTTTTAAGTACGGAGTAAGGGTGGAGACTCTGGCAAAAGACCTGACAGTCCATTGGCCGTCGCTGCACGCTCGAATCGATCACAATAAGAATATGTCATAATTCTAAATCTGCCATATGGCAACACACGAGGCCACTGTAGTTTGTTGAGGACGTTCTGTATGGCGATGCTGTATGTGTCCGTTCTCTAATCCTAAACTGCTTGCAGTGTTAGAACCCACTCGTTCAGAAATGTTTTATACTTCATTTGGTGTCTGTGTTACAGCTGTGTGTCTAATGAAACCGCAGTTATATTTCTCTCTGTCTTTTGCCTCGTTAGCGATTGTAGTTGACCCTAAAAACATTTTCGCGGCGTCCTCTGAAGACTTGTTTATTCAGATCTCTCACACGTCTTTCTAGAAGCAGCGAACGCAGGCATAGTGCCAGAGTTAGTATAGAATCGCCGCGATCTCCTCTAGAGAGACAAATCACATCAAGTCCCACAGCGCCTGTTCATCGATTCTGTCGCGTAACTTTCCACGCAAAAATCCATGGGAATCTCTGTGACTACCACGCAGAGCAAGTTACACAGAACCGTTGATAATCATTACGTAAGACTCAACAACGCATTTACGAAGACCTTAAGCTGACCGAAAGTGGTATAAGAGGTATTCATCTATACAGGATGATTCCGTGATGATGTTACAGACTTTCATGGATGGTGGAAAAGAATAAATGTATCAATTTGAGGTAATGGATCCTGGTCCGGAAACGACAGAGACGACGGTTATAGGCACCAGTGTACGAAGTGTTAATCAGAGACATACAGCTCATGATCCTGGAACATATACCATATTCGTCGACGATGTGGTTCTAACTTGATGGAACCCCAACTCACTCCGGACTGAGGGTTCCCAAACACCTGGATCAGACATTCTCTGAAAAGTTGGTAGTAGAGGAGGACCTCGTGTCCAACACGTTCACCTGATCTCACACCATTTGATTTCTTCTTGGGGGACCATTTGAAATGTCTCGAGTACGAGACTCCGACCGAGAATGAAGGAGATCACCTGGTGAGAATTCTCACTGTCTGCGACATTGTTCAAACGACACCGGGGGTATTAGAACGAATACTACAGAGCTTTGTGCGACGATTCCGTGCCTGCACTGACACTGGATGACGCTATTTTGAACAACTGTTGCGATTGTAGCAGTTTGTGCAACTTGTGCGGGTGAGTGGAATGCATTATTACTCTACCGTAGACTAAGGATTTTCGGTCTCTCTGACATCACGTTACCTGCGTCGTTACTAGTCCATCAAGAAAGAAGTTATCTGAGGGTGTTGTGGAGTAGTCAGCGGGAGTTCTGTGCGTCACGATCAGGGTTCGGATGCTGCACTCCTTAGTTTGAGCGCTGCGGTAAGCTAAGGCGGATCTTGAGTAGATTTTCGTTTATAACTTTCGACTTGGTCGTTCCGTTCTAGGATCCCTTACCTCAGACTGATACATTTACCATTCTCCATCGTCCCTGACAGTCTGTAACATCATCACGGTACAACCCCGTATATTCCTCACAGGCTGTTTTCATTCTTCAGAATATGTAAAGGGGAGACAATTTAGTGTCAGCTCGCGCCATTTCCAGAAAATTTCGATAAAAGGATGACAAAATTAGCATTGTCACAAATTATCATAAAGAAGGTGAGTCTCGTAATGAATACGATCTTCGTAAGCAACAGAATTTTCATGAGCATTCAGATAGAATAACGCACTTATCATAATTAGCTTGCGGCAACTCATTACGTAAAAAAAAAACCACTTCTGATTAAGCTTGTCTAAAAGTTAAAAGGAAGGAAAGTGATTACGTAGTTAAGAATTTGTTGTTATTGGTCCATGCATGACACTTAATTTCAGTATCAATTTAACGCACCTAGGTGTTTGTCTATGGCTGAAAATAATGAACAGTGATTTTGACATTGAGACATGTACGGACTTGTGACTGCAGCGAAAATCTGGAAGTAGACTGATGACAGTAGGTGTCAGTAAACTAGCCACCGCAGCACAGTTTGCTATAAATCTGTGTATTCTTAAAAATCAAATATGTATCTGTTAATTTTAGAATCAAAGACACGAGTCGGAGCAAGTGTATATGTCTATGATTTCATTCGTTTCTTTCGCTCATATCTCCCAAGAACTGATCAGTCTGTTCAATGCTCTGTAACTTTTTCTTGTATTGCTAGGTTCCTAAAAGTCGATTAAAATGTAAATATGAGTCACCGATGGTCCCTTTGAATTCTATCAGAGATTATGAGGAAGGCCTGCTCAATAATTCTCTAATTCTTTGTTGCTGTATTGATTTACTTTTCCATCATTTTCCGTGGGACCATGTGAGTAAAATCTTTCTCATAGAATGTCTCACTACAGAATAAACAGAAAGCTGATAAGGAAAAGCAGAAACCACTAAAGAAAAGAATAACATTTAAATAAAATTACGGTAGTATATTTAACCATAAATACATTGCGACTCGATGTTGTAATAGGCTCAGCGAAACTACTGCGCATAATAAAAGGAGTAAGCACCAAGGAAGTCTTTCCTCTTATGCTTAACTAAATGGGGTTTTTCAATGAATTTATTCAGCTCTGCTGAAAGCCCCTTAAAAATGAAAAACTGCGGTTTAATGTACACCATTTTCAACAAATTTTAATGTAGTGTTATACAGCTGCAAATAGTTTCCATATTAGTGTTTACTTGGTCAATGTCGCAATTACTTTTAATGAGTCTGTATTATTAAGAACAAATTTCCTGCGGAAGAAACTCGGATGTTTAGGGATAACAGAGTTAGAATTCCAAGAAAATTGTACGAAAATTTGCACTAATTCCGCGAGTTATCATCACAGGTCGTTCTGACAGCCCTTTTCTGGACTAATGATATTCTTTATGAATGTACATAGTTGGCCCAAAATATGATAGCATAGGATATAGCAGAGTGAAAGTGAGCAACCTTTTTGCCGGCCGCGGTGGTCTCACACTTCTAGGCGCGCCGTCCGGAACCGCGCGACTGCTACGGTAGCAGGTTCGAATCCTGCCTCGGGCATGGATGTGAGTGTTGTCCTTAGGTTAGTTAGGTTTAAGTGGTTCTAAGTTCTAGGGGACTGATGACCACAGCTGTTAAGTCCCATAGTGCTCAGAGCCATTTGAACCATTTCTTGAGAAACCTTTAATGTTTCACAAACTGCCTATTGGCTTCTGTCTCGGGTTCTTCGGCCGACGTTCATCTAATGATTTTTCTGGCGTTTCGCCAGCACGAGTGGCTGGCATTGTCAAAGCTTCACCCTCCATTGCCGGTGGTGAACTGTAGCCGAGCTCGCGGGCGCAGACTATATATACCTGGCGCGCCAACGTCCGAGGGCTTCTTCGCGGTCATTTCCGGTGCGGTTCTCCTCTTGCTACCTGCGACGGTCGTTCGATGCAGTACGGGAAGCCAGGATCCGTTTACCTTAAGGCTTTCCTCTTTCTTGTTCAAACTGTTCGCGTGTTTTTGTATTTCTACAGCTTCTCTGAACAAGCGCGTGTGATAGTGGTTCTCTACAGCCAGAACTTCCGTGTCGGCGAATTTTATTACGTGGTCGGTCTCATTCAGTGCGTGCTCTGCCACGGCCGATGTCTCCACCTGCCCCAACCTGCAATGTCGCTTATGCTCTTTGATCCTGGTGTTAATGGATCGTCCAGTCACTCCGACATAAACTTTCCGCATGTGCATGGTATGCGGTATATTCCCGACATTGCAAGTGGGTCTCTTTTCTCCTTCGCCGATCTAAGACACTCTTTGACCTTCCTTGTCGGTTTGAAAATCGTCTTTACGCCATGTTTGCGCAATATACGGCCGATTCTGTCCGTCACTCTGGGAATGCATGGCAGAAAGGCCGTACCCGAAATTTCTTTTTCTTGTTCCTTACTTCGCCGAGTGTTTGGCTTTGTTACACTTCTAATATAATTTGTTGGTTTTCAATACACGCTGTGTCCCAGGTTTTCGCCGTCCCTTGTGACCAGCACATCTAGAAATGGCTGTTTCTTGTCCTTTTCTACTTCCATGGTAAATGTTATGTTGGCATGGAGGCTGTTCAAGTGTCTTAGGAAGTCACCGAGCTCTTCTTCACCATGGCTCCACACCACGAAAGTATCATCGACGTACCTGTACCACACCTTAGGTTTGCAAGTCGCCGAGTCCAGTGCCTGTGCTTCGAATTGTTCCATGAAGAAGTTGGCCACCACTGGACTGAGAGGACTACCCATGGCGACACCTTCCAGCTGTTCGTAGAAATCGCCATTCCACGTGAAATAGCTCGTGGTGAGACATGCATGGAAGAGCTTTCTCATGTCTAGCGGGAAAATGGAACCGATGTGCTCCAGAGCGTCACTGAGTGGCACTTTCGTAAAGCGCGACTGATGTCCTCTCTCGCCTTTCTGTCACGTTGCCGAGATGAATGTGCTACACCGAAGTTCTTGAGATGTAAGCGCCTATTCACCACCGCCCAAGCACATCGTATCTACGACAGAATGGAACGAGCTTTTCTTCCTGAGCGAATACATACAACACGGAGAGAGTTGGCAAGAACGGATCAGGAACTTCTGGACATTTTCTACCAACCAAGTAGCAGAATGCATCGAGACGACTGGGACAAGATCGACAGCATCACTCACAGGAGCATGCAGAACGAACTCGAGCGCTGCACCGAGGGACAGAAGAAAAAGTTTGAAAGATGCCGGAAGCAGACCGACAAGGCGACTCCCGACATGTCACACACAGTGGTCAACCACACTGAACGACAATTGACCGAAGAGGAAGTGTCTGTTCTTCAAAAAGGAGGGAATTTCGCTATCATCCCGAGAACTATACCTATGGAGGACATCATTGCCAACACCGAAGCAGCCATTCGTACCCTTCCTTGTGAAAGGGCAGAGGATATATGCACGGAAACAGCCAGGATACTGCGCCGAGCAAAACCACCAGCTGGCAGCCTGAAGAAAGAAGAGGTACAAGCCATTATGAATCTCAACGCCGACAAGAGTATATTGGTACTGCCTGCCGATAAGGGGAATGCGACCGTCGTAATGAAGACCGAAGATTATGAGCAAAACATCCGAGACCTTTTAGATCCGACGACGTACCGAAAACTAAGCGCAGATCCGACGCAACGTATCACACGGAATACGAATCGATTAATCAAGGCGTCTTCTCTGCCGGCGGACATACAGAGAATCAATGGAGAGACGTCTACAGACGTTAAAGTAACCTCTGGCGTGCCACAGGGGAGTGTTATGGGACCATTGTTTTTCACAATATATATAAATGACTTAGTAGATAGTGTCGGAAGTTCCATGCGGCTTTTCGCGGATGATGCTGTAGAATACAGAGAAGTTGCAGCATTAGAAAATTGTAGCGAAATGCAGGAAGATCTGCAGCGGATAGGCACTTGGTGCAGCGAGTGGCAACTGACCCTTAACATAGGCAAATGTAATGTATTGCGAATACATAGAAAGAAGGATCCTTTATTGTATGATTATATGATAGCGGAACAAACACTGGTAGCAGTTACTTCTGTAAAATATCTGGTAGTATGCGTGCGGAACGATTTGAAGTGGTATGATCATATAAAATTAATTGTTGGTAAGGCGGGTACCAGGTTGAGATTCATTGGGAGAGTGCTTAGAAAATGTAGTCCATCAACAAAGGAGGTGGCTTACAAAACACTCGTTCGACCTATACTTGAGTATTGCTCATCAGTGTGGGATCCGTACCAGATCGGTCTGACGGAGGAGATAGAGAAGATCCAAAGAAGAGCGGCGCGTTTCGTCACAGGGTTATTTGGTAACCGTGATAGCGTTACGGAGATGTTTAATAAACTCAAGTGGTAGACTCTGCAAGAGAGGCGCTCTGCATCGCGGTGTAGCTTGCTCGCCAGGTTTCGAGAGGGTGCGTTTCTGGATGAGGTATCGAATATATTGCTTCCCCCTACTTATACCTCCCGAGGAGATCACGAATGTAAAATTAGAGAGATTAGAGCGCGCACGGAGGCTTTCAGACAGTCGTTCTTCCCGCGAACCATACGCGACTGGAACAGGAAAGGGAGGTAATGACAGTGGCACGTAAAGTGCCCTCCGCCACACACCGTTGGGTGGCTTGCGGAGTATCAATGTAGATGTAGATGTAGATGTAGAAACCTGCGCAACACAGAAACCCTACCACCTCGGCTGTATGGATTACCCAAGATCCATAAAATCAACGTTCCACTGAGACCGATCGTTAGCGCTCCTGGCTCACCGACATATAAACTGGCAAAACACTTGTCCTCTCTGCTCCAGCCACACGTGGGGAAGACCGACACATACATTAAGGACTCAGGACATTCCATTGAGAAGCCGAAGAAACTGAAACTTGCACCAAACGACATCCTGGTCAGCTTTGATGTTGTTTCGTTATTTACGAAAGTGCCACTCAGTGACGCTCTGGAGCACATCGGTTCCATTTTCCCGCTAGACATGAGAAAGTTCTTCCATGCATGTCTCACCACGAGCTATTTCACGTGGAATGGCAATTTCTACGAACAGCTGGAAGGTGTCGCCATGGGTAGTCCTCTCAGTCCAGTGGTGGCCAACTTCTTCATGGAACAATTCGAAGCACAGGCACTGGACTCGGCGACTTGCAAACCTAAGGTGTGGTACAGGTACGTCGATGATACTTTCGTGGTGTGGAGCCATGGTGAAGAAGAGCTCGGTGACTTCCTAAGACACTTGAACAGCCTCCATGCCAACATAACATTTACCATGGAAGTAGAAAAGGACAAGAAACTGCCATTTCTAGATGTGCTGGTCACAAGGGACGGCGAAAACCTGAGACACAGCGTGTATCGAAAACCGACTCACACGGACCGATAACTGCACAAACTGTCAAACCACCACCCTAGCCAGAAAAGAGGCATGATTAGTACGCTCGTAACGAGAGCAGGACGAATATGTGAGCCGCAACACCTCAAACGAGAAATTCAACACCTGGAAACTGTCCTGAGGAGCAATGGGTACTCCACAAATTATATTAGAAGTGTAACAGAGCCAAACACTCGGCGAAGTAAGGAACAAGAAAAAGAAATTTCGGGTACGGCCTTTCTGCCATACATTCCCAGAGTGACGGACAGAATCGGCCGTATATTGCGCAAACATGGCGTAAAGACGATTTTCAAACCGACAAGGAAGGTCAAAGAGTGTCTTAGATCGGCGAAGGAGAAAAGAGACCCACTTGCAATGTCGGGAATATACCGCATACCATGCACATGCGGAAAGTTTATGTCGGAGTGACTGGACGATCCATTAACACCAGGATCAAAGAGCATAAGCGACATTGCAGGTTGGGGCAGGTGGAGACATCGGCCGTGGCAGAGCACGCACTGAATGAGACCGACCACGTAATAAAATTCGCCGACACGGAAGTTCTGGCTGTAGAGAACCACTATCACACGCGCTTGTTCAGAGAAGCTGCAGAAATACAAAAACACGCGAACAGTTTGAACAAGAAAGAGGAAAGCCTTAAGGTAAACGGATCCTGCCTTCCCGTACTGCATCGAACGACCGTCGCAGGTAGCAAGAGGAGAACCGCACCGGAAATGACCGCGGAGAAGCCCTCGGACGTTGGCGCGCAAGGTACATATAGTCTGCGCCCGCGAGCTCGGCTCCAGTTCACCACCGGCAATGGAGGGTGAAGCTTTGACAATGCCAGCCACTCGTGCTGGCGAAACGTCAGAAAAATCATTAGATGAACGCCGGCCGAAGAACCCGAGACAGAAGCCAATAGGCAGTTTGTCAACAAGTGGCCACGAAAGCCTCAACAATTTTGCTTTAGTGTTTCATTGTCAATGACAGTGGAATCTATTCTCACAATAAAGATCGCAGCAGTTAGTTTCTGAATATGATAAATCGAAGAAGTCTTCGGATCCATCTTCAGTCTTAAGAACTCAGAAAGGCATCAGAGCCTTGTAATATTAACTATGGACTAAAGTTTTCAGCTAATGCAGTGCCCCAGCGACCTAGGCTTGACGAGGTCTCCCATTCAAGGCTGGTTAGTAGCAGTGACAGAACATGTATTACACATTCGATAATCGGAATCCTGTATGCGATGTAAACTTTACCCACAGTGACAAATCGAGAGAAATTATTTCAGATTTATGTATCCATTACTGGCATCGCGTTACGCATTTTCTGGTTAGGTTTTCTGTTATTGATCTGGGGATAAAATCAGCTGCCGATGTAGATGCAGATAACCCAGTGCTTTCATTCTTCAGTATCTGCCAATGAAGTACATCAGTGAAAAGGAATGAAAGAAGTGCTGTTACAAATCAATTAAGATTTAAAATAATACGATCTCCTATGAAATATCTAAAATAATTCTCACATAATAGGTGCCACTGAACAAGTACACTCAACTTTTCAGCTCCCAAAACGTCGTTCCACGCCTCGTTTACAGCCCATTCCTACGTTTATGTTGCGAACTGCGTGTTTTAGCCGCCATTAATACCATGATAGCGTGTATAGTGTGCATTGTCTCGTTTCTGCGACGAACTTAATTCGATATTATCATTATTAACTGTGTTGTTCTATCGTGCGACTCATATGATTACAACAAAATCTTTTCTGTAAATTGGAACAAATTCAATAATTTTGTCAAACTGCCTATAGACTATTATGTCAACTGCAATGTCTTCTTGAATGCGTAATTGTCGATATTGTTGTTATTACCTTCAGCAAAAATCAAAATGGAAACGAGGAAGAGTTCTCACGTCATGAACATTTATTTGGTCTACAGATTACAGAAGTTCGAACCATCTCCAAACATGTTGCTGACACTGGGTTTCCAAGTCCCCATCCAGGATCGAATCCTGCGTCGGGCATGGAAGTGTGTGATGTCCTTAGGTTAGTTAGGTTTAAGTAGGCCTAGTGCTAAGTCCAGGGGACTGATGACCTCAGATGTTAATTCCCATAGTGCTTAGAGCCATTTGAACCATTTTTATTTCACTTACGATTGGAAGTGACAGCTGTTAATTTATAGCTGTGGGAAATTAATGGTACATGATCGTAATTGAGATATATTTTTCATGTTGCGTAATGTAGACAACTGTGAAAGTATCTCTAAACTCACAAATATCTAGCCATGAGTAACTCATAGAAAAAAGAATGAAAAGAAATAAAAAAGAAATCTAAACCTCCGTGGAATATAGTCTGATAAAATGTCCAAGGAAAATTTGAATGTCGAGTATTCTTCTGTATAGACTGCAGCTCACCCATTCACTTTCTATGACATTTATCTGTAGATAATGAACTCATATTCCATTTGAAGAGATACTTTTCTGATTTCTTTGAGTATATCTAGTATATTAACAGGACAATCTGATTGTAATATTTGTAGTAATAGTACCTCTGCCAAGTCGTCCAAATATAATCTGAAAAATTTCCATACTGCGGTGAATCTACACCCAACACTGTAGAAGTCTTGAACTCCGGCTACGATTTCCGCCGTACAGTGTTTCCACTGCCCAGAGTACTTTTGAATTATAACTTCTGAGAAGTGGTGTTAGTCTATGCGATACTACATTGATTTCAGGTGTTAGTCTGATCGAGACACAATCTCATTCCTGCCGATGTCCAACGTGCCCCATTCCGAATAAAGAGTACATTCTCCCTTATGAAATCTTCGGCCCCTCAATAAAAGAAAAGACGGTAGGATTTGCGCTTACTAAAAACAAAAGGTATCAAGTTGCGGACTGACTTGAAGTGTTTTTAAGCAGTCCACTGATTTTCACTACCGCAAATTGCACTGTATTCACTTTTCCACTCAAGTAGAAAGTTGACATCACTGAAGATTATGTTTTGTTTTACATGATCGGTTGTTTTCGTCCAATCGAGGTTCGGTAGGTAACTTCTTGAAAGCAACTCTGTTTCTTCATTTTCTTTTTTTTATTTTAGTTATGTTTGATCCGCATCACTGAAGATGAACACATGTCCCCTGCGGCCACTTGGAAGTTTTGTTGTGAGGTACTGAATGACCGTATTTATTTAATGTGCAGTATGTTTACAGGAAAGACAGCTGCCTTGCTCAGTACAAAAACTCTACTAAACGGTATCCGCACAGTTCTATTCTTCAAACCTAAATACACGACGAACATATTTTTATCACCGAAAACAGCCATTTAAGAACAACTGGAGCAGTGTCAATGTCTAATTGAAGTAGTCTGTGATTTAATAGCTTCTTGTAAATCTCTAAAAAGTAATATCAGAATCGGCTCTGAGTCAGAAAAATTATACAAAATTTCGAATTTCTTACCTCCCTGTTGAAATACTCTCTACTTCCTATCGTCTTCAGACCGAGATTCTACAAACTTTTCTTTATTACATCTGTAAGGAACATCGTCCGAATTAGATCATCCATAATTCATATTGTTTAACAAACCAAACAAAATTGATAGTGCTCTTGGCAGTGAACCAGTAGCTCTGGAAAAATCTGTGGTATACATGCAGTTCTTCCAAATAAAGATTTCGATGTCTATTTTCACTTCTGTAGATCTCAAATATTTAGCAACTGTATTCACTGCATGTATATAGTAATGGGCTTCACGACGGACGTCTTACCTGAAGAGGAGTCGTGATCTCGGGAGTGGAGATACTCGGAGGGTACAGCTGCGCCAGGCACATAATGGCCTCGTTGCAGAACTTGAGGCCCATCACTTCTTCATCCTCTCGTCCGTAGCGGAACGTCAGGATCACTTGCCCGTACACCTACACATTGAGGACGTTTCAGTTTTCTGCAACACTACTTCAAATATCTGTGCAAGTTTTTAATTCTTACCGATATGAACAAACAGGGACGGTTCACACACAGAGGAAAAAATGTCAGATGGACATGGGTACTGAAACGTTTTATTTATATGTTGGAACTCATTTTCTACAACTCGTCATACAATTACAATGGACGTTGAATAAGTACCTCAACAATTTTTTTTCTCGGTCAGTATTGTTTGAAATAATACGGAAATTGTTGTTGGAGGAAATTTTTCGCTTCGGCCCCTATAGTTCCATGAAGTTACGATAGGGGGCAGCACTATCCGTAGCGTTCAAAGTGGCGTCTATAACAAAGTGGGTCTCAAGCAGAGAGCAGTCCTTGTGTTTCTTTTGGCGGAAAACCAGAGCATCACAGATATTCATAGGCGTTGCACAGTGGCAGTGAAGAAAAGCACGGTGAGTCGTTAGGCGGGCAGTCTCTCGTCATCGCAACAAGATCGCACAAACCTGCATTCAGAAATAAAAGTGTTGCATTACTTCTTGAATGCCCCTCATAATTATAAAGATACTCTTTCTGAGATGAAATGTTCAAAATACATTCCGTTAGTAGCGATACAGGCATCAACCGAACCTCGCAACAAATTATGTATGGATGTGTGTGATGTCCTTAGGTTAGTTAAGTTTAAGTAGTTCTAAGTTCTAGGGGACTGATGACCTCAGATGTTAAGTCCCATAGTGCTCAGAGCCATTTGAACCATCAGCCATAGTAAAGCCAAAAATAACGATGCTATTGATAGTAAAGACAAATGCATCATATCATTTGTCTTTTTAGTTTATTATAAATCAAAATTTTTTTTGAAACTGTGTGAGGTAATGCTCAAGTTTAATGCTATGTATAATGTTGCATTAGAGTATCAAATGTCATACGTATTTATCTTCCGTGCTTATATTCGTAGTGTCCCTTGTGCCGAAGTTAAATACGTAGAAGCTCCTCAAATAAAAGCTTTGTGAATGTAGGAGTGAAGGATCTCGACCGAGGAAATTGCTGTTCCTCTTCGCATCCATCAGTCATAGAATGTGTTAAACACTGAATGATATTAACACTGAAATCAAGAAAAGCTCAATCGAGCATGGAGAATGTGTCTCACCACACTGATCAAGGCACATCTAGCAAATAATAAAGATTATTCCCTAAGAAAGGACAGCTCTTTTTCACCTGTGTGGAAGAACATTACACTCTACGAGTACAAACAGTCACCAGCACTGCCGGCACGTACATTGTTTGTTAGCGACATGTTCTAACAGTTGGGTGAGGATTTAGTTTACGAAATTTACACTTTGATATTGTTAACGCGTCGTATCATTAGTGACCAGTATAGCTACACTGAAATAAGGATTAACCCATTCTCAAATAAACCATTTGCAGGTACATATTGTGACGGTACAAACCCCCGTTATTAGATGAACATTTGTAGTATGCAAGGACTGCTTTGTGGAGAGCGAGCGCGCTACATGGTACGCGATTCGCGGAAGCGCGTGGTGCGCACGCGCGAGATTTGAACCGGTCGGTGGGATGGTCTCCGCTGCCACGTGGGCCACAGCTTGGGGCATTGTTTGGTCTTTCGCGCGTTACGCGAAAACTATGTAACTTACGGTGAAGAGCGATGCAGCACTGGTTTGCGGTCAGCAATATGCACCTTCTGAAAGATCGATCTTTATTTCAAGTCACGAGACGCAAAAGTTATAGTAACCTCAAAATCGGTTAATAGCACGAATACTGAAAGATTAATAGAAATAGTAAATAACAACTTACAAGGATGAGCGAGCACTCATTAAAAATTTTTCGTCTTAGTGGATCGAGTGCCGTAGTCGTATGTTAAGATTCATAAACAATTAAGCCTGTAAAGAGCAATAAACAAAGTTTAAGCGAAAATTGTTTATAAAATCCAATAGAAACTTCATGACGTAAAGAGCGGCACTATATAATATTTTGGGTGGCATCACACGTATTTTTAAACTAGTTAAGCCATATTATACACTTAAATTGCAATAGTTTTCATTGTTTGAAAATTATCATTTACATTTATCGCATATAATTAATTAATTATTATAGATATGAAGATTTTGAGCAGTGCAATGTGTGGATCGCTATAGATTACGTCTAAAAACGGTGCTATATGCAGTTCTGTGTTAAAACTTTGCAGCATGGATGTAAACAAACAAATTTGCGGTAAGTGGCGAAATTTGTCAAATACTGAAACTTGATTTACGGGCGATAGAATAATCCTAGAAATTAATGTAACGTGGTAAAAAAGATGTACTTTTTAGTGCGGTTCCGATGGCGTACTTATTTCTGTCGAGGGATGTATGTATCAAAATTTATAACCTTAACTGGTGAGATTGGTACTTGCATAACCAGGGGGTGGACATCTGAGCCTATACAAACGAGCGGCCATCTTGGCCAGAGGTCGGTCGCTGGTCAGTCGTCAGGAGGGTGGGTGGCGAGCAAGCCCCACTTAAGGGTTGCCCATGTGGTCGTTTGAGAACTCTTTCTCGCGCCGATTTATTTCGACAAAGAGTATTGTTTAATAGTGCCAGTGTGCAAGCATATATTTGGTGAACTGCAGGTTCTACCATTATTTGTGTGAATATGATTTACGAGGTATACATCGTTGTAAGTGAACTTGTGGCGAACTGTGATTTAGCGCCAAAACTGTTAGAACAAAGAGGACAGTGGGACTTGTGGTTCTGTTCGAATTGATTGAATAATTTTCGTTTACAGCAGCCTACATTACTGCTATTGCGGGCTCGGAGTCAAATTATTATTAAAGTAAAACTGTAAACCGTCTCACCAGTGCTAATTTCATTGTGTGAAATAAAAGGAAAACGCCAATAAATAGTGATCGAACTGTGTCGTGAAAAACTGATTTTGCTATAATAATCGCCAAATTTTTGTTCCCTAGCATAAACTGTACTCATGTCTGAGTGAATAATTAATTCAAAACTATAACAAATGCTCGGGTGTGGAACAATGTACTAATGCACCAAGTGTGGAAATCGTCTCCTGAGACTTACGTGAGAGCCAAAATTTGCAATTAAATTTTTAACCAATATTTGTAAATGCACATTCGTGTCAACTCCGCCCCGTCGCGATTTGGAGCTCAAAATGTTCAAATGTGAGTGAAATCCTATGGGACTCAACTGCTAAGGTCATCAGTCCCTAAGCTTGCACACTACTTAATCTAAATTATCCTAAGGACAAATACACACACCCATGTCCGAGGGAGGACTCGAACCTCCGCCGGGACCAACCGCACAGTTCCATGACTGCAGCGCCCCTGACCGCTCGGCTAATCCCGCACGGCAATTGGGGGCTCGTCCGGGATACTAGTGTGCTAGGCAACTAGGCCCGAAGGCTAGTGGAACTAGGCGAAGCATGAACAGTCGTGGAAACGTGTGTTTCGGTTAACCGCGTGCGCGCCTACTATCGCCGTTGGACGACGCCACGCAGCGCGGGTCGAGCCGAGTACCGTTGGACCTGCAGCCAGCGCCAACAGAGTGCGATCGCGGCATATTCTCAACCGGGTGACGGGTTGCCAGCACCCGGGTGTCCAGCGAACAGCAACAAGCGGCCGTGACTTCCCTCCGCAACGCAGCCTTTTCAGCAGCGCCGAGACCGACGCAGCCCCTACAGAAAGATAAGTTGTAAGAGGTATGTGCTGCCTGCGATTTGTAAGCTATAAGAGAATCTGAGACCAGAGAGCAGTGTTGACTGCAGTACGAACTGTGTAGTAGTAGCAGTAAGTTGTTGCTAGCGAGCAGTCGCCTGTCTGTGCTTGTCAGTCGAGTCTGGTGTACCATGTTGGCTGAGCCGGTCGCGGTGCAGCGATTCCGGAGCCTGAGTATTATTGTATAAGGGAAAAAAAGCAGCCTCACGCATATCTAGTAATATTATGTAAACTCACATGTAAATCTTTTAAAAATGTCCTAATAATAATATTTGTCTAATTTCTAAAAAGCAATCATTTCAATTTAAAGAATTTAATATTTTTTTTAATGCATGATCATTCCGATTGTTGCAAAAGAAAAATCATTTGCTTCCTTTCATAAATAACAAATGTATAGGCCAGCATTGCATAGAGCTGTGCCGGAAAAGAGCTATTGTAAGAGCAGATAGTTGCCGACTTTGTCGAGGTGAGAATTTTTGCTTTTTATTCAGAATGATCTTACAGGGCCATGACGCAACACTGCTGTCGTTCAAATTTTACCAGGCTACTGAATTTATTTTTTATTACGAGGTTTAGGAATTTCTCTGTTTCGAGCTTATATTAAATGAGAAAACAATTTTGTGCGTACATTAAATGGGAACCAATTTTGTTCAGAGGTTACACAAAAAGTAGAATCATCAACCAAATAATATTTAAAAAATTATTTCGTGTGGGGAGGTTACACTTGGCGACAACCGGCCAGGACCGGATTTACTTTGTGAATTTCTGAGAAGTAGTCAGATATCTGCTCTTATTTACTTAAGTGTAGTTTGCATCTGGCGCAACGCATTTACTAATTTGTCACTCTTTCTTTCACAGATCATCGGCAATTTATTGCTCTTTGTTGTAATTGTTTGTTTCATTTCGCTTTGCCATTGTTTCATTTGTGCTTAATTTTGATTTGTGAAAAAATGCCGCGAAAAACTCTTAACAGTACATCGCGATGTGCAATGAGTGAAATTGCCGACTCGGTTAATTTGACCGATAATACTTGCGACACTCAGTGTAATTTCGATAATCCTCCATTTACAGATAATCGGTGCATACCGATCACTAGTAATGATTTTAAAGCTAATGATGAGCGAACAAATGCAATTATGTCCAGATTTATTTGATTCCGAGGTAGTGACCAACAGTGCACATCCAATTGGCGAACCTTTTCAACAATCAGAAAATGACCAAATGGTTACACAAAACGTGACAAATTCAGATACACCACAACATAGCTCAGAGAAAAGAGTCGCTAATTTTGGCTTGGATCAAATTATGGCAGTATTGCTACAACTTAATGAAAAAATAGACAACAATTCCAGACAGTCGAAGAAAGAACAAGACGACAATCACAAACAACTTAGGGAAAATTTCAAACAACAGAATGAAAGACAAGATGACAACTTCAAACAACTTAATGAAAATTACAAACAACTCAATGAAAAATTAGACAACAATTCCAAACAGCTTAGTGAACAGATTACAGCCGTTGCCGTGCAATGTTATGATACTAAAGCACAATTACGTGAGGAAATTAAGGCTTGTGCTAGGAACAGTAGTGAAGAAATTAGATCTGTGGCACAAAAATTAAGTAATGCACATGCAGCCACAACTAAAATACTTAGAGATGAAATTAGCGCAGTTGCTAAAAAATGCTCTGAAAACGCAACACAGTTGCGCGACGAGTTTAAATCAATGTCCGCAGAACTTTCACGTACACTGGATGCGAAAGTAGACCCAAAATTTGACCAAAAGAATAGCCAAATTGACGAACGTTTTAATCACCACCTACAAAACAGTGAAACGCGTTACCGTAAATTTACACAGGAACAGAATAAAGTAAAGCGACAAGTCATGGAAACAATTACTGCACAGAGACAGGAAGATAAACGAAAATTGTTTACGAAAGCAAAAACATACGTAGACAACAATATTGCTACAGTATCAAACGAAATTAATGCTGTCAAACAGTTCAACACCGAATTACATGATGAAATCTCTGATCTTAAAACAAAAACAGACACACACACAGTAGACTTTCAGACAATGATCGACAGACTTGAACAATTAGAACTAATACAGGATTCCGATGCCATCAAAGCAGACGTTAAAAAATTGAACGAAACCACAAGTAAAATACAAAAACAAAATAATGCTTGTGATAATAAAAACGATGATCAGGTAAAAGCACTGACCGAAAAATATGATGAATCGGCCAGTCGTGTTGATGTTGTCGAAAGTAATAATGACACCAAATCAGACGATACGTCACCTGTTTCGTTTAATCAAACACCCGAGTTTCAAAATTTACAGCAGATGATCTGAGAGATAGGTTCGTCCAATAATACATTACGTAGAAAATTGTCAACTTTACAGCAAGACGTGACAGAAATGAAAAATGTTTCAGCCTTTAACACATCACAGCATACACCACTTTGCGAACATTTGTCAGACTCACACAGCCAGTATAGTTTAGGTAATTTACAGGGAGTACGTGAGTTAGATTCCGAACAGTCACAGACAAATAGATTCTCATACAATCCTGAACCTGTTCAGACGTACAGAGACGATAGTTTTGATTACAAGCACTTTCTATCCGTGAGAAAATTTAAAGTATTTAAAAATGACAGAACACAGATTCACGCTTTGGACTGGATACGACAATTTATTTTTGTACTTTCATCAGCTTGGCCTGTAATGCAGAAACTAGAATTGGACTGGATACAACAATTTGCTTTTGAATTTTCACCGCCATTGCCTGTAACACAGACACTAAAATTTATTTGCATCGCGTAATTGACCTCAGGGGATTCATTACACTTCGATGAATATGTGCCGTAGCGTGCACAGGGCCCCGAGCCGTAGTAGTGCTATTTCATCTTTAGTTTTCTCCACTGCTGCCTTCTTTTCTACTATCCTTTAAATCTATCAAAACAGCTCTTCAACTATCGATATATCTAGGATTAGAGACGTGTAAAGAAAACCCGATATGACAAATTTTACCAGAAGTGACAGTTTTCGTTAGACACTCCCGAAATGACAACTACCGGCGTAATTTTAGTAACAGACAAAATTTTATTTGTCAGTATCGTCAAAATTATCAGCAACAGGAACCACATTTTGGTAACAATAGAGGTTTTTCCCTACAACAGCAACAAAACCAGCCGGTTAGCATACCAAACCAACAATGCAGTCGGCAAGATCAACCAAGCTTTAATGTTTCGCCGCCTACACGTATAGCGTCGGCTCTATCAAATAAAAACGCACAGCAACAAGGAAACCAGTATGTACGGAAAACACATAATTTCAATTCCTATCGCAACGCGCCATATAGCAATGACTATCATGACAGACGTAAAAATAATGGTCACAATTTTCAGCGTACGTTTAATGTGTGTGTGTGTGTGTGTGTGTGTGTGTGTGTGTGTGTGTGAAATCTGAAGGGACTTAACTGCTAATGTCAGCAGTCCCTAATCTTACACACTACTTAACCTAAATTATCCAAAGGACAAACACACACACCCATGCCCGAGGGAGGATTCGAACCTCCGCCGGGACCAGCCACACAGTCCATGACTGCAGCGCCTTAGACCGGTACGTTTAATAACAGTCGGTCTTATCAGGAGCAAAATCATCCGCAACAACATATTATCGTGAATGAACCAGACAGTAGATATCGTCCCGAACGTAATACGTCAGGAAGAAATAACAGAACAGTACAAATAGTGGAAATGCAACAGCATCCTCCCGCAAATGATAGCACGTCAGATAGAGTTTGTCTAGATATAGTACAGGTTGCATCTTCCAGCAACGCAAGCAATACTTTTGACACACAGAATCTTGTTCACGAAAATGTTATTACTTTTGACGACACCCGAGACATTCTCTTGCAGGAAAGACCTGTTATTCAAAAAACCATTTACCACCTGTCATTGAGGTAAAGATCGGATCATCCAAATTTTCAGCAGTAATCGACTCTGGATCACCTATGTCAGTTATAAATGAGGAAACTTTCAACGAATGTAACAAAGAGAATACCTATCCTACGTTACCATTAGGCAAAACTAAAGTAAAAGGAGCAGTATCTGGTAAAGGAGTAGAAGTAAAATTACAGACACATTTATCATTTTGTATTGCAGGTCATACATTTCACTCAAATTTTTGGATTGTTCCCTTATTGACAACAGACGTTATTTTAGGTACGAATTTTCTGGTTCAACACGACGCAATTATTGACTTTCAAAACTCCTATTTAATGTTAAAGGATGAAAATGTACAACTGGCTTCAGAATTTCAGCACTCTTTATCTGTAGAAAAACAAACAATTAATCGTACAGAGGTCATTTCCGCATCACGTAACATAGACTGTCATTCCACATTGTTCACAGATACGTACGTACACAACTATAATACTCCAGACGAAGCCGACTATGACGTTATACAAATGATTTCTGATAAAGTTAAACAAAGCAGTGCAAATACAGACGACTAACGCACGCAGCTACGCAAAATTCTTTTACAGCAAGCTCCAGTTTTTGACAACGTCCCTGGTACTATGTCCGGTTTTATGTATGAATTTCAAGTTAAACAGCACGACACATTTAAAGCCAAACATTATCCCATTCCGTAAATTCACAGAGAACAAGTTAAGAAAGAATTGCAAGCTATGCTTGACCAAGAAATTATTGAACCGGCAGTTAGTCCGTGCATAAACCCACTCCATATTGTTAAGAAAAAGGATGGTTCACTTCGTCTCGTACTTGATTCGCGTCACATCAACGACATTATTATTAATGAAACAGATCACCCACAGACACTAGACGAACTTCTACAGAAATTTCATGGTACTGCTATTTATTCCACGTTAGATTTGAAATCGGGATTTTGGCAAATTCAGCTCCATCCGAACTGCAGAAAGTACACAGCTTCTCTCCGTTTTGGTGACTGTTATCAGTTTTGTAAATTACCGTTCGGTTTAACTATTTCTTCAGCAGCATTTATTCGCGGTATGAATAGTATACTTCCGACAGAAATTAAAGACAGAATCACAACGTATGTAGGCGACATTGTTATTGCAGAAGCTAACTGGTCTGAACACAATCTAATTCTCGAACAACTGTTACGAACTTTACGTGCACAAGGACTCAAAGTTAATCTTAGCAAATCGCACTTTGGCAAAACTTCTATAAAATTTCTTGGACATGTAATTTCAGCAGGAGGCATTGCACCTGACCCGGAAAAACGTCAAGCCTTACGTGACATAACTGTTCCTACGACGAAGAAACAACTATGCAGCTTTTTGGGTTTAATTAACTTTTTTCGTAAATTTATTCATTACTCTGCTTTAGACACCCCTAGATTATGTCAATGGACGGGTAAAAACACTATTTGGTCCTGAGATAGCCAAGCACATTCTGAATTTGTGAATCTGAAAAAAGATTTGTTGAATGCACCACTTTTATCACATCCAGATCTTACTAGAAATTTTTCCATTGCTACCGACAGTTCTAACACCGCTTTAGGCGCACACATTTTTCAGGAAATTGAAGAAGATGGTTGTACAGTAATTAAAAACATCGCCTTTGCGAGTCGCATTCTGTCACCTGCTGAACGCAATTATTCTGTTACAGAACTTGAAACATTGTGTGTTGTATGGGCATTTACGAGATTTAGGCATTTTCTTTATGGAAGACACACTACCGTTTACACAGATCATAGAGCTATACAGTTTTTACTTTCCGCTAAATTTACACACGACAGATTAAGCAGATGGAAACTTTATTTACAAGAATTTAATTTTACAATTGTTCACATTCCCGGTACACAAAATATTATAGCAGACGCACTATCCCGTTCTCTCAGCAACAAGCAACAAGACATCGCAACCAACTTCTGTAAAGCAAATTCCAGTGTCATGTATATTCAACAAGTTGCATTTGAAAATTTCATTTCGTCGTCGTTACGAGACATAGCACAAGAGCAGAGTAAAGACAACGTATGGAAAGAAATAAAACACCTTTGGCAAGATAGGAATAATGTTACCATTAGAAACCATTACACTGTACGCAATAATATTCTGTTTCGCCGCTCTCATCCTGACAGCAACAACTGGTTACTATGCATTCCTGACGAGCTTGTTAACAAATTAATTTGCTATACTCATTTAAGTTACGCACATTATGGAGCCAGAAAATGTTTTCTAATACTGAGACAGAACTGTTATTTTACCAACATGGAGAAACGTATTCGATGAGTTTTGGCGTCATGTAAAATCTGCCAGAAAGCTAAGTCAGACACGACTTCACATATTCCTCCGTTACATCCCATTGTACCTGTTAAATGGAGACACATGGCCGCTGTACACAGTTTTGGTCCGATTCCCAGAACTAATAGAGGTTTTTGCTACATCTTTGTCGCTGTTGAACTCACTTCAAAATTTGTTACCTTCACTCCGTTACGCAAAGCTACTGCTACATCTGTTTCGACAGCATTTGAAAAACATTTTTTATTTCATGTAGGGCATGTATTGAAAGTAATTTCCGACAATGGACCACAATTTCGATCTGCTATATGGACACGTATGTTACGAACAAGAAACATTTCTCCGATCTATATATCCAAGTATCACGCTTCTTCGAACCCTTGTGAACGATTAATGAAAGAGGTTGGTAAACTGTGTAGAATATACTGCCATAAAAGACATATTGATTGGGACCCACAAATACTCTCATTCTAGGATGTAATGAATTCCGTACCAAATGAATCTACTATGCTATCTCCGACTGTTGTACTGAAAAATGTTGAACCACCCAACAAAATTAAAGAACTAGTATCCTTTCCTACATATCTTCGACTACGACACCATTTCGCTGAACAACATCAAACGTGCCGCAGAGCGCTGAAGAAGACAGCAAAAACAGGTTTGTACACGCCGTGACTTTGACATGGGACAGAAGATATTAGTGCGTACACACTATTTATCTAACAGAGGAAAGAGTAGATGTAGTAAATTTGAGCTTTATACGCAGGTCCATATAGAATTCGCAGCATTCCTCACCCCAATGTAGTACACGTCGTAACTCCGAGAAGCAGAAAAAGTAAAAGCAATCACCATGTCTCCAATATTAAACCCTTTATTGAATGAACATACTTTATGATTTATCACACTGTAATGCCATTTATTGAATTTTATATGACCAGTTATACAATTGTATTTATGTGATTACTTACTGATAATTATTATATTTTTTCTTGGCAAGTGCCTGGCAAGGTGTGGTTAGCAGGTCGCTTTTCTTGTCGTTACACATCAAACCGTGCACATTTATCCAGATAAACTTACACATTTTATGACCACTTATGCAATTATATTAATGTGACTACTTACGGTTGATTATTATATTTTTTCTTGGCAAGTGCCCGGCAAGGTAAGGTTAGCAGGTCGCTTTTCTTGTCGTTACACATAAGACTGTGCACATTTTTCCAGAGAAACTAACATATTTTATGAACAATTATGCAATTATATCTAGTGACATATTACTTTTATCAAATTCTCTCTCCATTAAAGTCTTCAACTCTCGCCTCTATCAACTACACAACATACAAGCTGAACACAAAGAAAGCCATTTCTTGTCGTTATATATCAGACCGTGCTCATTTTCCATTTGTAATGTATGTATAATTGTTTTCCTGTTTCTTTGTATGCACTATGAAATCTTTAAGATATAACAAACACCAGTTGACTTTGACATTTTTGCCTTATGATATCTCAACGTCGTGACTATTTTACACTTTTTTGCTACTACATTATGATACTCTGTGTACCTTTCTGCACCTGCACACTGTCTGTGTTTTTGACATCTTACGTTTTCCGTCATGCTATGCTGTATGCTTAATTATATCACTAGAAACCAGTTTTTATTTAATGGGTATATGATTTAAATGCCAGACATTAATCATTGTTCATCATTTTCAGAAAGCAATAACGTGTAAAAGAAATAAATGAAACAAACTACAGTGGATTACTATGAAATGGGAATTTCACTTTCGGAATGAACGAAAGAAGATGCAATACCTCGTCACGAAGAGTAAATGGATCAGAATTAACAAACATTAACATAAATATACTATACACATCGTATGATAGCAGTCTTAACTAATTTTTTCTTTCAGAATACGAGGCGATTGATGCAGGCTGTCAGACAGAACTACACATCTTAGTTTTAGTGATGAAATATGCTAGAAATAAGAACTCTATACTATGAATAGTTGTATGAAGTAAATGGTAATATGAATAATGAATAATGAAGTGTCTTTTTGCAGATGATAATGAATGATGATGAATAGTGATGAAAAATATGGTAATATGAATAATGAAGTTTTTCTTTGCAAGTGATGATAATAATGAAGTTATGGTGATATGAATAATGAAGTTTTTGTTTACAGGTGATGATAGTGATAAATTTTATATGGCCACTAAAAGCACCACTTTTAAGTTTTTCTTTGCAGATGAGAATAATGATGAAGTTTATATATTTACTGTTAGTTAAGAAATGCTATGTAGTTATTTAAGTAATTGTTGCAGTTCGTTTTGACAGTATGTCTTATGCCACACGGTATAATGACTGAAGGTTTTGGAAACGACAGCTAGAGTACATATATATTGAATACACATTTCATTAACTGTTAATTCGAAGTTCACTACTTTTCAGCATAATATGCGTTTCTTCTTTCAGCTTAATAATCCATTTTGTATTTTTTCTAGGAGAAGCTATTCACGAAATTAATATGCTATAAGCAGTTAATCATTAAACCTGTTCTAGTACTTGCATTTTTTTACCCGTTTGTGTGTGTCATTCATGAATGTGATCACATGTACTCTACTTGTTTCATAACCTTGCTACAGCTGGCTCATGACGAATGACGTTACCTATCCTCATTTGCAGCAATAAGTCAAAAGCAAATATTTTCATGCCCAATCAATTAATTATCGATCGCAACGCAATGCATTGCTAGCAAAAAAAAAATGTATTACCAGTCCCAAATAATGCTACCAGTTTAAGAGAGTTCTGAGTAATACTGAATGATGTTTTCTAATCACAGATCTTGAGTAATAGTTACAGTGTGTTACATTTTCAATATCTCCTATGTCACTTGAATGATGAATTCTGAGTAATACTGAATGATGTTTTCTAGTCACAGACTTTGAATAATAGTTACAGTATGTTACATTTCCAATATGTCCTATGTCACTGGAATGATCAGTTCTGAGTAATACTGAATGATGTTTTCTAGTCACAGACCTTGAATAATAGTTACAGTATGTTATATTTTCAATATGTCCTATGTCACTTGCATGATGAGTTCTAAGTAATACTGAATGATGCTTTGTAATAATGCATAAATACTACGCCAATAATTTCTGTAAATAATATTTTTGTTATACTCTATAAGTGCTATGCCAATAATTGACTCTCATTTTGAATGATAACTTCTGAATAATACAGAATAAGGTTTTATAAAAATATAAGAATACTTTGTAACTGGCCAATGAGTGCCAATAATTATTTTAAATATGTCGTATGTCACTTGAATGATGAAAAATGTTTTGTACTATTCAATACTTGCTATATGTTTAGTAACTGGCCAATGAATGCCCTGTTTCTTATTTTAATTTTGTATTATGTCACCTACATGGTATTATATATGAATACCAGTAGCTTGATGCTACACTCATTAGCTCCTGTTTTGAATGAAGACTTCTGATGGTTTGTAACTGGCCAATGAGTGCCAATGATTACTATAACTAGGTGAATTATGTTAATACTATGCCATAGTTAGCTCCTGTTTTGAATGATGACTTCTGATGGTTTGTAACTGGCCAATGAGTGCCAATGATTGCTATAACTAGGTGAATTATGTTAATACTATGCCATTCATTAGATCTGTTTTGAATGATGACTTCTGATGGTTTGTAACTGGCCCATGAGTGCCAATGATTACTATAAATAGATGAATTAGGTAAATGGTATGCCATTAATTAACTCTTGCTTTGAATGATCACTTTTAAATAATGTATAAAAATGGTTTGTAACTGGTCAATGAGAGCCAATGTTCACTGTAATCAGATGATTTATGAACATTATTCTGTAATACTTCATACATAGTACAGAAGAGTTCAGTAACTAGGCGATGAGTGCCAACAGTTAGTCACATCGGTTGATGGCATAGTGTAATTCTCAATGATGACTAGCATGAGACTTAATGTCCTTCACCTTCTGACCTAGCCGGCCGGAGTGGCCGTGCGGTTAAAGGCGCTGCAGTCTGGAGCCGCAACACCGCTACGGTCGCAGGTTCGAATCCTGCCTCGGGAATGGATGTTTGTGCTGTCCTTAGGTTAGTTAGGTTTAACTAGTTCAAGTTCTAGGGGACTAATGACCTCAGCAGTTGAGTCCCATAGTGCTCAGAGCCATTTGAACCTTCTGACCTAATTACCAGAAATTACTGCAATATACGTTTGTCCTGTCTATCCTTATGGTCATGGAGCACTATATTTGGTTTCTGCACTAACTATACGTTGGCGAATGAGTGTGGTGTTGACACATCATGGTGTCCACCACCTTGAACAATGGAGATGTTACTATGGTTCCACTGTTTGGTGTACCTAATGTACTACCAAAATGATAACATGGAATATTAATACGACATTTCAGTGTCTTGGCTACACTGATTAATACTTCAGGGAGGAGAACTTCAGATTGTCTCACTTGGTGTTGTGCTTCTGTAGAAAGATATGGACTTTCAGTGCAGTTACGTGCAACCTAATGTGCTACAACCATGATGCAATCCTTCCCTTTCCTATCCTAGTTCTAGTAAAATGGCAAAAAAAAAAAAAATACTACAGTGCGTATGCACTTTATGTCATTTGTTAATATGTTTTGTACTCATTGCGTATACATTTTGTCATTGCTTGATATGTTCTGTACTACAGTGTGTATGCCCTTTATGTAATTTGATAATATGATTTGTACTCATTGCGTATACATTTTGTCATTGCTTGATATGTTCTGTACTCAGTGCATGTGCACTATATTTCATTTCATGTTATGCACTTATATATATATATATGTATATACTCTGTGACTGTAAACTTAGTTAATTAAGAAAAATTGCGTATATATTTTGTGATTTCTTGATATGTTCTGTACTCAGTGCATGTGCACTCTATTTCATTTTATGTTCTGTACTTATATATATATATATATATATATATATATATATATATATACTCTGTGCTGTCAACTTAGTTAATTAAGAAGATTTTAGGAAAATTTGTTGCCCATGGCAAGTCCAATTGACTCACCATCGCTGCCAAATTTTTGTCCCCCCCAGTGGAGGGTTATGTAAGAGGTATGTGCTGCCTGCGATATGTAAGCTATAAGAGAATCTGAGAGCAAAGAGCAGTGTTGACTGCAGTACGAACTGTGTAGCAGTAGCAGTAAGTTGTTGCTAGCGAGCAGTCGCCTGTCTGCGCTTGTCAGTCGAGTCTGGTGTATCATGTTAGCTGGGCCGGTCGCGGTGCAGCGATGCCGGAGCCTGAGTATTATTGTATAAGGTAAAAAAAGCAGCCTCGCGCATATCTAGTAATATTATGTAAACTCGCATGTAAATCTTTTAAAAATGTCCTAATAATAATATTTGTCTAATTTCTAAAAAGCAATCATTTCAGTTTAAAGAATTTAATATTTTTTTTAATGCATGATGATTCCGATTGTTGCAAAAGAAAAATCATTTGCTTCCGTTCATAAATAAGAAATGTATAGGCCAGCATTGCACAGAGCTGTGCCGGAAAAGAGCTATTGTAAGAGCAGATAGTTGCCGACTTTATCGAGGTGAGAATTTTTGCTTTTTATTCAGAATGATCTTACAGGGCCATGACGCAGCACTGCTGTCGTCCAAATTTTACCAGGCTACTGAATTTACTTTTTATTACGAGTTTTAGGAATTTCTCTGTTTCGAGCTTATATTAAATGAGAAAAGAATTTTGTGGGTACATTAAATGAGAACCAATTTTGTTCAGAGGTTACACAAAAATTAGAATCACTACTCAAATAATATTTAAAAATTTATTTCGTGTGGGGAGGTTACAAAGTGATCACAGCAGGCGCAGTTTTTGTTTTTGGTTTCCTTGTTCTCAGTTCTTATTCTAGCCAGGGCAATGGCGCACGAAATTAAAAAATCGATTATTGATTGCGGGTTGTCAGGGGGTGGTAGTGAACCACAAGGGCCTCAGAGACAGGAAGAAATCGGTATCCCTGTAATGTCTGTATAATTAATTGCTCTTCTCCAAAAATTTGAGCAGCCAAATAGGTTCCTGTAAAACTGATATGGATAATAAATTAAGTGCTTCCGACACTAATTTTGGAACTAAATTAAATTCGGAATTAAGTTCTCTAAAAACTAATGTGGGAAAACTAAATAGACAACTGGGGTCAGTGAAACAAGAAATTGTGACCGAATTAGATAATAGATTAGAAAAAATAGAACAGAGCTGGCATTCCATGATTGAAGTGGCTGAGGCTGAGCTGAGTGGTGAAATTGTTTCGGGAAGGCAGATGTGTGATGATAGGGAAGAGACGACAAGGCCATCTTTGGTTGAAGTGAATGCAAAAATAGTGGCTAGCAATGATGAGACAAAAGCTGTGTTGATAAATAAATTAGACAGCACAGCTGATGATCTCAGAAAGGAAATGGCAACTGTCACCTCAAAAGTAAATGACAAAATTACCCAAATAGAATTGTATAATTCTTCAGGTCATGCTGGGTGTTAAGGAATGCAGGCACCTAGTGGAAAGCCATTTTCAGGCGGAAACGGATATCATGCCGTGGTGTTTTTGGCCAATTGCAAGCGAGCTACCTTAATTTAAGTATTAACTGTATTTTTCTCACTTGTCACTTCTTCTTCCGTGTGATTTTGCTTTTAGGAAGCTTTAATTGTCGAGTGCTAGTAATAGTGTTCCATAGATTTCGTGTTCGTTTTCAATACAGTCCAGAGACAGGTAGTGCTATATTCATTGTTTTCTACAAGAAGTGGCTAGCGACCACAGTTTAGTCAACAATGAGCCGCCTTTAGTGAATTAGCAGTCTAGTTAAAAGTTGATTAACTCTCTACAGTAAATTGCTTTCTTAGGATGGATAGGATGTGTGACTCTTGTGTACGGACGCAGGAGGAGCTGGCCACTGTTCGCGAACAGCTGTACGTGTTTATGGCCGCGGTCAGCCGTCTTCAGGCTGCTGCATCGGAGTGTAGAGGCAGTGGGAGTCTGGTGCGTCGCATGGTACACCCCAGGTGTTACATGCTTCACCCACTGTCCCTGCTGTCGAGACATCTTCGCGGGTACCAGGCGCGGTTGGGCCACCCTCTCCTCAAAGGGAGTAGCGGGTTCAGCGCCGTTCGCGGCGCACGAGGCGGAGGGTCAATGTGGAGGCTGGCCGTGTGGCATCGCCCGCTCTGCCTGTGAGTGGACATGTGGCCGCCCCTTCAGCAAGGTCCAAGCTGGCACACGGGGGGAGGGGTTTATTAGTTATTGGGAGCTCCAACGTTAGGCGGGTGATGGAGCCCCTTAGGGAAATAGCGGAAAGGTCGGGGAAGAAAGCCAGTGTTCACTCTGTCTGCTTGCCGGGGGGTCTCATCCGAGATGTGGAGGAGGCCCTGTCAGCGGCGATAGAGAGCACTGGGCGCACCCGACTGCAAATTGTTGCTCATGTCGGCACCAATGACTCCTGCCGTCTGGGTTCAGAGGTCATCCTCAGTTCGTACAGGCGGTTGGCGGAATTGGTGAAGGCGGAAAGCCTCACTCGCGGGGTGGAATCAGCGCTAACTATTTGTAGTATCGTTCCCAGAACCGATCGCGGTCCTCTGGTCTGGAGCCGAGTGGAAGGCTTAAACCAGAGGCTCAGACGATGCTGCGGAGATCTGGGGTGCAAATTTCTCGACCTCCACTATCGGATGGAGAAATGTAGTGTCCCCCTGAATAGGTCAGGCGTGCACTACATGCCGGAAACGGCTACAAGAGTAGCGGAGTACGTGTGGAGTGCACATGTGGGTTTTTTAGGTTAGAGATTTCCCTCCCTCCCTCCCTAGGCCCGACAAGACGCCTCCTGAGATGCGGCAAGGTAGGAGAAGGCAAAACGCAACAGGGAATAACAATATTAATGTGCTAATAGTAAACTGCAGGAGCGTCTATAGAAAGGTCCCAGAACTGCTCTCATTAATAAACGTCACAACGCCCATATAGTATTGGGGACAAAAAGTTGGCTGAAACCAGACGTAAACAGTAATGAAATCCTAAACTCAGATTGGAATGTATACCGCAGAGACAGGCTTGACAGTGAACGGGGAGGCGTGTTTATAGCGATAAGAAGTGCAATAGTATCGAAGGATATTGACGGAGATCCGAATTGTGAAATAATTTGGGTGAAGGTCACAGTTAAAGCAGGCTCAGACATGGCAATTCGATGTCTCTATAGGGCCCCTGGCTCAGCAGCTGTTGTGGCTGAGCACCTGAAGGATAATTTGGAAAATATTTCGAGTAGATTTCCCCACCATGTTATAGTTCTGGGTGGAGATTTTAAATTGCCTGATATAGACTGGGAGACTCGAACGTTCATAACGGGTGGCAGGGATAAAGAATCCAGTGAAATTTTTTAAAGTGCTTTAACTGAAAACTACCTTGAGCAGTTAAACAGAGAACCGACTCGTGGCGATAACATATTAGACCTTCTGGTGACAAACAGACCCGAACTATTTGAAACAGCTAACGCAGAACAGGGAATCAGCGATCATAAAGCGGTTACTGCATCGATGATTTCAGCCGTAAATAGAAATATTAAAAAAGGTAGGAAGATTTTTCTGTTTAGCAAAAGTGACAAAAAGCAGATTTCAGAGTACTTGACGGCTCAACACAAAAGTTTCATCTCGAGTACAGATAGTGTCGAAGATCAGTGGACGAAGTTCAAAACCACCGTACAATATGCGTTAGATGAGTATGTGCCAAGCAAGATCGTAAGAGATGGAAAAGAGCCACCGTGGTACAACAACCGAGTTAGAAAACTGCTGCGGAAGCAAAGGGAACTTCACAGCAAACATAAACCTAGCCAAAGCCTTGCAGACAAACAAAAATTACGCGAAGCGAAATGTAGTGTGAGAAGGGCTATGCGAGAGGCGTTCAATGAATTCGAAAGTAAAGTTCTATGTACTGACTTGGCAAAAAATCCTAAGAAATTTTGGTCTTATGTCAAAGCGGTAGGTGGATCAAAATAAAATATCCAGACACTCTGTGACCAAAATGGTACTGAAACAGAGGATGACAGACTAAAGGCCGAAATACTAAATGTCTTTTTCCAAAGCTGTTTCACAGAGGAAGACTGCACTGTAGTTCCTTCTCTAGATTTTCTCACAGATGACAAAATGGTAGATATAGAAATAGACGACAGAGGGATAGAGAAAAAATTAAAATCGATCAAAAGACTAAAAGCCGCTAGACCTGATGGGATACCAGTTCGATTTTACACCGAGTACGCGAAGGAACTTGCCCCCCTTCTTGCAGCGGTGTATCGTAGGTCTGTAGAAGAGCGTAGTGTTTCAAAGGATTGGAAAAGGGCACAGGTCATCTCCGTTTTCAATAAGGGACGTCAAACAGATGTGGACAACTATAGACCTATATCTCTAATGTCGATCAGTTGTAGAATTTTGGAACACGTATCATGTTCGAGAATAATTACTTTCTGGAGACTAGAAATCTACTCTGTAGGAATCAGCATGGGTTTCGAAAAAGACGGTCGTGTGAAACCCAGCTCGCGCTATTCGTCCACGAGACTCAGAGGGCAATAGACACGGGTTCCCAGGTAGATGCCGTGTTTCTTGACTTCCGCAAGTCGTTCGGTACAGTTACCCACAGTCGTTTAATAAACAAAATATGAGCATATGGACTATCAGACCAATTGTGTGATTGGATTGAAGAGTTCCTAGATAACAGAACGCAGCATGTCATTCTCAGTGGAGAGAAGTCTTCCAAAGTAAGAGTGATTTCAGGTGTGCCGCAGGGGAGTGTCATAGGACCGTTGCTATTCACAATATACATACATGACCTTGTGGATGACATCGGAATTTCACTGAGGCTTTTTTCAGATGATGTTGTGGTGTATCGAGAGGTTGTAACAATGGAAAATTGTACTGAAATGCAGGAGGATCTGCAGCGAATTGACGCATGGTGCAGGGAATGGCAATTGAATCTCAATGTAGGCAAGTGTAATGTGCTGCGAATACATAGAAAGATACATCCCTTATCATTTAGCTACAAAATAGCAGGTCAGCAACTGGAAGCAGTTAATTCCATAAATTATCTGGGAGTACGCATTAGGAGTGATTTAAAATTGAATGTTCATATAAAGTTGATCGTCGGTAAAGCAGATGCCAGACTGAGATTCACTGGAAGAATCCTAAGGAAATGCAATCCGAAAACAAAGGAAGTAGGTTACAGCACGCTTGTTCGCCCACTGCTCGAATACTGCTCAGCAGTGTGGGATCCGTACCAGATATGGTTGATAGAAGAGATAGAGAAGATCCAACGGAGAGCAGCACGCTTCGTTACAGGATCATTTAGTAATCGCGAAAGCGTTACGGAGATGATAGATAAACTCCAGTGGAAGACTCTGCAGGAGAGACGCTCAGTAGCTCGGTACGGACTTTTGTTGAAGTTTCGACAACATACCTTCACCGAGGAATCAAGCAGTATATTGCTCCCTCCTACGTATATCTCGCGAAGAGACCATGAGGATAAAATCAGAGAGATTAGAGCCCACACAGAAGCATACCGACAATCCTTCTTTCCACGAACAATACGAGACTAGAATAGAAGGGAGAACCGATAGAGGTACTCAGGGTACCCTCCGCCACACACCGTCAGATGGCTTGCGGAGTATGGATGTAGATGTAGAATATTTTGTGCCTGGGATGTCAGATGAGGCAAAAGTAAAATTTGTGAAGAGAATGCTGGGAGGTTCAGCTCAGACATGGACTAACAAATTTAAGGAGCAGTTGATTTCATTTGAAATATTCGAATGAATGTTTCTACACAAATACTGGAGTAAAAATAAGCAGCGTAGGTTGCAAAATGAGTTTTTGAATGGACCTTTGTACAGGGGAGGTAGACAAACTATGAGCGAATTTTGCCAGGAAGAGCTGAATAAATTAGTACATCTGGATCAGCCTTTGGGTGTGTTAACAGAAATATCTACTTTAAGGAGGAAACTACCCAAGGAGTTACAATGGGAACTCATACGTTGCCCCACTGATTCTGTTGAGAAGTTTTTAGACTTTGTTGAGAGGATGGAGCGGGGTATGTGCTATAGGTCTGGCTCAAAGGGAAACAATCCAGGGAATGACCATAGGGATCTGGGAGAGAGAATAAATATTAATTGGTGTAAAATTCATCAAAATGGTCGCAGAAATAGGAACTGGGGAAATAATCATTAGAGCCATCATGGGGACACACATACAAATAAATATTTGAGAGGAAATGGAGGAAGATATAATGAAGAGAGCCACAGTCAAAGGGATTTTAGGGGCAGTGATGTGAGAAATGAAACAAGACCAATGCTAGGAAATGGACCTGGAAGAGGGGGACAGAATTACAGCACACAACAGGGACAGCATCCTTTAAACTAGGAGTTATCTCAAATGGGGTCCACTTTGGGACAAGACAAGTTGCAGAGAATAGGGACAAGAGATGGAATGATAATAATTATAATCAGACTAGGGGTGGTTATTCTAAAAATGGGTATGAAAATAATGATAGAAGTACGAGAGAGGAAAGAATTTTTGATATGGAGGCTATTTTAAATGATGGAAATGTATTGGGGAGCTGGTGCATGGAGCATGGCAAAAGGAGAGCCTTTAAGAGTAAGAGTGTTAGGGGTTTAAAGGCCCAAATGTAAGAAATCAATGCTGAGAATGTTTTTTGTAATGAGTTCGGGGATGTGAATTCTGAGAAAGAGATTATTGGTTTGGTGAACATTATTAACAGGTCAGGGACTAAGGCAATGTCTGAAGGTATAGATTGATGTTGTGATGATCAAAGTGTGTGTGTAAATAATAGTAAGAAATTCATTGAGTTGTGTGTAATGTAAGTGGACACAGTGGATGATAATGTTAATTCTGAAAGGGCCAAGGTGCCTGAAACTAATGGTTTTGTAGATAATGGCAATGTTGGTGAAAGTGTTTGTAATGTGCAGGATAGTAATGCAAGTGATGTTTTGGTGGGGAAAGCTGTATCTAAATCCATGAAACATGATGAAACAAATTGTGCTAGTGCTTACATGCGTGGGGTTAAACAGCAAACTAAGAATGATGAACAGTGGAGAACTAAGGGGGAATCTGAATTGAACTTAAGTGATTGGGTAGCAAGGGCAAAATGGATGCAGAAATATACTCCAGAAAACTGGACAGTAGGGAAATATTATTATGTGAACAGTTTAAAGCAGTTAAATGTTGAGGATGAGGCATATTACGATGTACTCAAGGAAATATTTGATGGGGATAAAGAGTTTGATGTTTTAAGGGGGGATTTTATAAATGAAATGGTAGGATGTGCTGTGGAGAGTAACTGCCGGGTTACACATTGTGGAAAATTAGTGTGTGATGTGGGAGATGAAGTTGAAAAGGTGAATAATTATGTAGTGTATGAGGATGAGCAGTATGGGGGTATGGAAGAGACTGAACAGAATACTGGTTGGATGGGGAAGAATGAATGTGATTTTTAAGCAAGTGATTGGGTGGATTTTTCTAAGTATACACGGAAGTTGGTACCAAAGATATGGGAGAAGGAATAGTTTAGTTTTGCCAGAACATTAGGATGGTTGGGTGTAGAAAATAAAGAACACAAATATGCTTTTGAAGTAATATTTGAAGGGGATAATGAAATAGAATCATTCAATGGGGACAGGTATGCACTATGGAAAAGTACTGTGCTAATGAAGTGGAGGAGGATTTTTTAGCAGAAGTAGAGCTCAAGTAGGAAAATTATAGGAAGGTGGAACCAATAGTTAAAGTTCAGATAGGTAAAATCAGTGAAGAAGCCTTGGTGGACGCAGGTAGTACAGTCAGTGGGATAGCAGAGCGTTTCTACAATTATATCAGGAATGATAAAATGGTAGAATTCTCGGTCTCATGGTAGTTACAGCAAGCCAGTGAGGAATGAGGCTGTGTTAGATGTAAACATTGGTGGAGAGTTGTTTAGTCACCCATTCCTGGCGATTCAAAATTTAAATATAAATATGGGTCTGGGTACAAATTTTTTAAATAAGTATTGGCAGATATTAACTGTAGGGGACAGGTACTGGAACTGAATGTTGGGTCATGTATAAAGGAGACAAAATTTGTAAATGCAACAGGTGATGATTTAGTGGCAAGTTTGCACATGGCCCAGTGCATGTTGAATGAGGTGGGGATTGAGGAGGAGATAAAAAGCAAGGTCTATGAGACAGAGGGTGTTTGTGACAGTGAGAGGAAGGAAATGTATAATTTACTGGTAGAGAATAAAGATGTGTTCTCAGAGAGACCTGGGAGAGTGGTAAATTTTGAATATATACTCAGGGTGAAGCCTCATGAGCCTATTAAGTTTAGGCCATATCCTATTGCCATAACAGACAAAGATGCTGTTAGTTCAGAAATAAAACGCATGGAGGCTTGGGGGGATGGGTGATTGAAAAATGCAGGAGTGAGTACTGTAACCCAACACTGGTGGTCAAAAAGAGGGACAAGTCAGTATGACTAGTTCTAGATGCTAGGAAATTAAAATGGTTCAAATGGCTCTGAGCACTATGGGACTTAACTGCTGAGGTCATCAGTCCCCTAGAACTTAGAACTACTTAAACCTAACTAACCTAAGGACATCACACACATCCATGCCTGAGGCAGGATTCGAACCTGCTAGGAAATTAAATAAAATTATAATACCAGAAACTGACCACCCTGAAAATGTGGATGAACTAGTCCAAGGCTACAAAAACGTAAGGATGATGACCAGTATGGACCTGACAGGTGGGTTCTGGCAAGGTCCTTTGCCAGAAGAAAGCAGGAAATACACTGCTTTTCTGTTTGATGGTAGAGCTTACCACTATAGGGTAGACCCATTCGACCTCTGCATATCAGTTACTGTCTTTGTTAGAGCACTGAAATATGTACTTCGGGATGAGTTGATGAGAAGGCTAAGCATCTATGTGGATGACATTCTTGTAGCTACTACTACTTGGAGGGAGCATTATTTGCTATTGAGAGAGGTGTTAACAACTTTGCAAAAAGGAGGGATGAAACTGAAACTAAAGAAGTGTGACTTTGTAAAGGCAAAAATAAAATTTTTGGGCCATGAACTACCTTCAGAGGGAATAATACCCAATGGAGATAAGATCAGAGCAATAGCTGAGTGTGCCAGACCCAGAAATCGGAAACAGTTAAAGTAATTCCTCGGCACGGCCAGTTTCTACAAGAAGTTTGTAAATGACTTGAGTTTGAATTCACCAAATCTGTCACGGTTATTGAAGAAGAATGTGGCATGAGTATGGAATTAGGGATGTAATAGGGATTTCGAAAAGATAAAAAGCAGTTTGTGTAACAGCAAGATATTGTATCATCCTGACCTATCACTTCTATTCCGTCTAGCGACAGATAGCTCAGACTACGGCATAGGTGTTGAACTCTCTCAACAACAACTAGTAGATGGGAGGCCTGAGCATTGCAGCATAGCTTTTGCTAGCAGAGTGCTATATAAGCAAGAGCGAGGATATGGGATCTTGGAGAAGGAACTGTTAGCAGTGGTATGCGGTTTCCTGAAATTTAGGGTGTACTTAGAAGGACATGAGACCATAGCCATGACTAATTATAAGGCTCCAAGTTATTTTCAGGATTGCAAGCTGTTGAATCGTAGGCTGGCATGGTGGACACTCATTCTACAGCAATCCCAATATAAGATTGATTACATTAAAGTAACTGACAATGTAGTTGCTGACATGCTCTTGTGTTTGCCAAATCAAGGTGAGGAAGAAGTTGAGGAAGAGGGGAGCACGGCCAAATTTGTCATGATATATATGACGGGAGTAGAAGGAGAAAAGCAGATGAGGGGAATATGTAAAGACATGAGGCGGGTGCAGAATACTGACCCAATTTTGAAACTGGTGAAAACAAACTTTGGTACAAAGGGGCATGAAAACCTGGAGAAGTATTACAAAATTTATATAGGGGTACTGCTTAGAAGGAGAGATGTGGAGAAGGAGGTGTGGCGTTTGTGTTGGCCAGAGGAACATGTTTAATCTTTAATAAACTATACACATCTACGTTTTGGCCATTATAGGGCACGAAAGTGTTTGGGTGTACTGCAGGACTAAGTAATCTTTAATAATATGGAACGAAGAGTCAGGAAAGAGTTGAGTGCTTGTGACAAGTGTCAATGCGTCAAACATAGTACCATTGACAGCCAAGGGGAAATGCAAAACATCCTTCCCTGGGGAGTGAATAATTACTGGCAATTGATATTTTTGGCCCATTACCAAGCAGTAGAGGGGGACAAAAGCATGTGATGCTGGCTGTGGATGTGTTCTCTAAATATGTGAAACTATATGGTATGAAGAAGGCCACCAGCAAAGTAATGATCTGGAAACTGGAAGTAGATTACTTTAAGAACTTGAGGAAGCCAAAGGCGGTGTTAACTGATAATGGATCACAGTTTACTTCGAAGTTATAGGAGGACTACATGAAAAAAGTAGGTGTGAAACATATAAAGACCTCCGTCTACCACCCAGCAGGTAACCCAGCTGAACGCTATATGCGTGAACTTGGTCGCTTGTGCTGGGCCTATTGTAGCCATAAGCATACATCATGGGCTGAACATATTGCATCATTTGAAGATGTCATGAACAGTGTCTAAAGCAGTGCTACTGAGTTTCCGCAATGTGAGGTGATGTTGAACAACAGGGCAACAAAATTGATAGGTGAAACGGTAGACTTTCCTCCGGAATCTCCCATCACTGAGAAGCAACGGCAACGGCTGGTTATAGAAAGAATGGCCAGAGCAACTACACAAAGGGAACGCAGGCAAGATAGTCGGTACAAGCCAGTAAGGTACAAGATAAATGACCTTGTGTTGGTGAAGACGAAGGAACGGTCAAGTGACATTGATGGGAAAATAAACTATTTGAATTGTACCATGGGCCGTTTTTGGTAGCAAGTTGCCCACACCCAAATGCATATCGGTTGGAGTACCCAAAATCAAGAAAACCACTAGGGCTTTGCAATGCAACTGAGCTACGGTTGTATAAACAACCGGTATGAGAAACATAAGAGAATTGGCAACCTAAGATAGAATTATATGTACATATACTTGAAGAGATCTTAGGTAGGTTAGCAATAAGAATTTTTGGAGAAGTAAAAATTGTGTGCTCTGGTGTCTGAATAACTGTTTGGTTTATATATATATATATATATATATATATATATATATATATATATATATATATATAATGTGCTTAATTTTTGGTGCATGGGGGTCTAGCGAAATTTTTTATGTTGTTTGAGTTACTAAGGGGCATAATTGTAAACTTGAACATATTTTGCACTGGGTTCTGTATGTAGACACACCAAACGTCCTTTGGTGCGTGGGGGTCAAATTGGTGGACTGAATATTAGGGTAAGCAACACAGCATGGGGATTGTAAAATTAAAGTTGGTTCAGTTTGCTGCTTGTAATCTCAGTCTGGGCTATATGATATGAATAGAGGATATTTTAACAAAGTGTATAGGTGAATTTTAATCGAGATTTTTAAAAGTAGATTAAGTCTTTTTTTTTTTTTGTAGGAAACGTTGCCAAACCCTGGAATTTAATTCATGGTCTGTAATAATCAAGTAAAGTTTTTTTTTAGTTTCTGCTGTCAAGCCATGACAACAGTCAGGTATTATTGAAAGTCTGTTTGATTCCTGCCACATTATCAGTATCATTTTGATTGGGGAAGCTCTGTCGCCAAGCAGTAGTGCCTCAATGACATGGGCATTTCTAGTATAGTATAGAACAGATTGTTGGGCACAACTGCCCAGCTGTTGCTCTAGCCCGTTTCTTAGTGATGGTTTGCCTGAAATTCTGTCTTAGCTGTGTCAGCTCTGGACTGCATGAGAAAGGGTCGAGGCTGGACCACACTATGGTAAACAGCGAGAACTTTTGTGTACGTGAGATTTTCATTGGGGATTTTGTCTGTTCCCTGGTAGTGCTCCATAAACTGGCTAGTGGGAGGACAGGAAATATCGCCAGAGTAGGGAGCTGTGACACTACATCTAGTCTGGGGTCATCCCTGGAAGACATTTTAAGCAGTGAGAAGTGATAGTGCTTGTGAAACAAATTTATAAATGATACATGTTCGAAAGTGAATATATTGACTGGTACCAAGGTGGTATGCATAATATGCTGCCCAAAATAAGGAAGTTTTAAAAAAATTTATAAAAGTTATTGTGATTTTGTTACATGTGTTTGTGTTTGTTTTGCTTGGCCAGGCCTGCTGTACTATACACACACACATACAAGACACGAATTTAGAATCATGGTTAAGGAAAAATATATTGTTTGGATTGGGGTTATTTACATATATGTTACAAATTTCTTTTTGTTGGGCACAAAACACATAGGGAATTTTACTTACGTTAGGGTGATGCCACCGCCGACTAGATTGCCAAGTAATTTGTTAACATTCTAGGACTAATTTAACATGACTGGACAATCACTCTGAGTTTTTTTGATGGTGCTACTTGCTGCCGCATTTACTGCGTGCATGCACTAGCAAGTGGGGGTACTGTGACGGTACAAACCCCCGTTACTAGATGAATATTTCTAGTATGCAAGGATTGCTTTATGGAGGGCGAGCTTGCTACATGGTGCTCAATTCGCGGAAGCACGTGGTGCCCCGCGCGAGATTTGCAACAGTCGGTGGGATGGTCTCCGCTGCCGGGCGGCCATGTGGCCAGCAGCTTGGGGCATTGTTTGGTTTTTCGCGCATTACGCGGAAACTATGTAACTTACGGTGAAGAGCGATGCGGCAGTGGACTGTGGTCAGCAATATGCACCTTCTGAAAGATCGAACTTTATCTCAAGTCACGAGACGCAAAAGTTATAGTAACCTCAAAATCGGTTAATACCACGAGTACTGAAAAATTAATAAAAATAGTAAATAACAACTTACAGGGATGAGGGAGCACTCAATAAAAACGTTTCGTCAAAGCGGATCGAGTGCCGTTGTCATATGTTAAGATTCATAAATAATTAAGCCCGTAAAGAGTAATAAACAAAGTTTGAGGGAAAATTGTTTATAAAATCCAATAGAAAATTCATGACGTTAAGAACGGCACTATATAATATTTTGGGTGGCATCACACATATTTTTAAACTAGTTAAGCTATACTATACACTAAACTTGCAATAGTTTTCATTGTTTGCAAATTATATTAACATTTATCGCCCATAATTAATTAATTATTATAGATATGAAGATTTTGGGCAGCGCAATGTGTAGATCGCTATAGATTACGTCTAAAAACGGTGCTATATGCAGTTCTACGTTAAAACTTTGCAGCGTAAATGTAAACAAACAAACCTGCGCTAAGTGGCGAAATTTGTCAAAAACTAAAACTTGATTTACGGGCGATAGAATAATCCTAGAAATTAATCTAACATAGTAAAATGATGTTCTCTTTAGTGCGGTTCCGGTAGTGTACTTATTTCTGTCAAGGCATGTATGTAACAAAATTTGTGACCTTAACTGGTGAGATCGATACTTGCATAACCAGGGGGTGGACATCTGAGCCTATACAAACGAGCGGCCATCTTGGCCAGAGGTCAGTCGCTGGTCAGTCGTCGGGAGGGTGGGTGGCGAGCAAGCCCCACTTAAGGGTTGCCCATGTGGTCGTTTGAGAACTCTTTCTCGCGCCGATTTATTTCGACAAAGAATATTGTTTAATAGTGCCAGTGTGCAAGCATATATTTGGTGAACTGGAGGTTCTACCATTATTTGTGTGAATATGATTTACGAGGTATACATCGTTGTAAGTGAACTTGTGGCGAACTGTGATTTAGCGCCAAAACTGTTAGAACAAAGAGGACAGTAGGACTTGTGGTTCTGTTCGAATTGATTGAGTAATTTTCGTTTATAGCAGCCTACATTACTACTATTGGGGGCTCGGAGTCAAATTATTATTAAAGTAAAACTGTCAACCGTCTCACCAGTGCTAATTTCATTGTGTGAAAGAAAAGGACAACGCCAATAAACAGTGATTGAACTGTGTCGTGAAAAACTGATTTTGCTATAATAATCGCTTAACTTTTGTTCCATAGCATAAACTGTACTCAAGTCTGAGTGAATAATTAATTCAAAAACTAAAACAAATGCGCGGGTGTGGAACAGTGTACTAACGCACCGAGTGTGGAAATCATCCCCTGAGACTTACGTGAGAGCCAAAATTTGGAATAACATTTTCTAACCAATATTGGTAAATGCACATTCATGTGAACTCTGCTTCAACCGCACTTCTTTATTTACCGCCCCGTCGCAAACACAGGAAGATCATCTACTGACTGTGCCTGAACACGTTGTGAGTGCTGTGGGACAGTAGGGTCTCACGTAACGTTAGTCAAACTACCATTTGGGCAACGTTACTTCTAATATGCTGTCACTACGGAGGGCGTCAAGTACGTATACGATCAGCTGGTTCAAATATCCTCCAGTTGGGACATCTTTACTGTGGAAATCTCTCCAGATACAGTCGCTTAGAGGGCATTGTCATAACACCATTATAATCAGTATATAAAATGGACATCTGCATTTTTGCTTTTGTATACACTTGCATTGCACTGTACTAGAAATAAAGTCCATGACGAGCACTAGTTAGCTTTAAGATGCTTATAAACTTGATCAGTTCAACAGCTAATACTGCCAGTAAGTAAGAGAATAGAGTGACTTATGTAAACAGAAGCAATTCCTGAAGAGTACATGAGCATTACTGTCAGTGAAATGGAACTTGACAACACACAATTAAGAAATAGTTTTTAACAGTGACTAAATAAAGTGAACCCGTGATAGTCTTGTAACTTGATCTTTTGACTCTGGCCGCGAATGTTCCCGGTTCGATGAGGACGCTACACGAAGAACCGCTTATAACAGCGGTTTGTACAGCCCTTCTTGCCTACCGCGCGCATCGGTGAATCAGCAGAAGAAGCCATCATTTGAGAGCGCTCAGAAATCCAGAGTGCTCACACTTTTCCTCGTACCAGGACGACCCTGGTCCACTCAGCCTGCTGTCAAATGCGTACAGGGGTTCATTCCTGGGGGGGGGCTCCACTCTCCTATTGACGTGACGAATAAAAGCTGCTCTGTCCTTTAGATCGTATGCAAGTGGTCTCCGAAAGCACGTGCCTTTCTTTCGAGTGCAGTATCTCTTGAATTGAATATTGACTAAGAGAATACACAGTGAAATAACTAGACAGTAGTGATTTGAGATAATGACTCTGACTGATGTTTGGTCCTACGGTAAGGAGGCGGCAATCCACCAGGCCTGCAGGCGTCCGCCAACGACACGCTGACGTTATCAACAGTATCCGTAGCGGTGGTACAAGCTGTTAAGTACTTTCAACAACAAATTATCAGATCCGCAACAGAGCTTAAACATGGATTTAACAAGGGAACAGTCCATTCCGACATGTCTAAAGCTATACAGAATCTTTTATCACAGGAATAATGTACCGATAGGAACGTACTGTCAGAATTTTATCTGTTAAGACGCACTGCGAATATTCGGTACAGAGAGCATTGTAAAACTCGACGGCAAAACTTCAGGAATGGATTCCTCATATAGGAAGAATAAAAAAGGCCCAGTAAACATGGAGACTAAAAGGCATACCTTAAAACTATACTTACTTGTTCAATACAAGAGTTGAGTTTCACAGAAGTGAAGCTCAACAAGTGCTCATAGCTCTTGAGAAATTCAGTTTAGGGCCCATGTTCAATGGACATTTTTCCTTGGTTTGGTCCATCCTACTTCCTCCTCAAATGGCTCTAAGCACTATGGGACTTAACATCTGAGCTCACAGTCCCGTAGACCTAACTAACCTAAGGACATCACACACATCCATGCTCGAGGCAGAATTCGAACCTGCGACCGTAGCAACCGCGTGGTTCCGCAATGAAACACCTAGAACCGCACGACCACAGCGGCCGGCTACTTCTTTTCAAAATATGCAAAGGAAAGAGCTTGGAGTAAGGGAGTTTTGTTTCACAGCTTCGAAGATGAAGAAGTGCGCATAGCTCTTAAGGTAAGCACTCTTGGAGCCCATGTTTAGAAGACAGTTTTCTTCTTGTTATATAAGGAATATCCTATTTACAGGCTGATTCGGCTGCCCCTACCTATTGGTTATATGTAACTTGCAACGCCTTCAAATGCCACGTGCAAGATTTTCATGTTCTCCCGCTTCCTACATTCGAACTATTGGTCCCACAGAAAAAATGAACACGACCGTTTTTGTAGGAAATTTAGTAAAATTTTGTCCTGAAATATATTTTTGCTGGGGACCGCAATTTGGCAGTTATTAAAAAAAGAAGTACGAGCGTGACCTTCAAACGTTGTTTTTCTTGATTAACTCGAAAGCCGTGGCCTCCAGGGGAAACGTACCCCATAGAAAAATTGGCTATATTAAATTTCCTGCGGAAATGTCCTGTACATCTTTTTCTGTGGGACTAATTGTTTGTAATCAGTGAGTGAGAGACTGCAAAAACTTCGTGTGTGGCTTTTGAAGGCACGGCAGGTTGCATAAAATCCACGGACAGGAGCAGCTGAATCACCCTATATGTGAGCTATTCATTTTTGCCACACAAAGAACGAGTTGTAACAGTGGTTTGTTCAGCCCTTCTAGCCCAGCACGTGAATGACCAGAAGCAGCCATTACAAGAGAGTCTGCCTCATAAATCCTGAGTGCATATATGCGAATTTTAAACACCTAGACCATGCCAAAATTGTTTATATATCTTTAAATTTTTGAGTAACTTTTCAGTAACTTCCATATTGATAACGAAGCTGTTGGAAGTATCATTTTTACAGAGGTGACTATCAGATTGCAAAAATAATAGCAGTGTCCGATGTCATATTACACTCGACTTCCATCAAATGCGACTTTCATTTGTTGAACTGAAATGTTTCTTACACATACATCATTTTATAACTATTCATGTAGACAGTTCTAACAAAAATTTTCATTATTGTACTTTTTACTAACAATAAACAGTTCCTCATTAATTCACTATAGTAGTAAAAAAAATGGAAGGTGCTTACTGAATTAAGAAAACAAATCTTTTCTCTACACTACACACACCAGACATACCTAAAAAATCAAAATATTATGGATTATGGCATTTCGCAGTAATTACTAGTTTTATTTAAGCAGATCTGGAATGAAGTAAGAAATGATCGTGGCCATTGTTTCGCATATTGTTCTGTGTACCAAGCATACTTGATCAAATTCATAAAGTGTGAACAGACAAACTATAAGGCACAAGTAACTGAAATTTAAGATTACTGTTTAGCTGATAAACTTTAAATTAGAAAGAGCTATATGGAATTATATTGTCCAACAATTTCTTGAAAAATGCTTTCCTCTGTAGAAAAAATTCGTTACCGAGAGGCTGACTCTCATAAGTTGTTTTGGTGGATTTCACATTAAATCAACTGTCTTTTGATAGTCGTCCCCAAAGACGGAGGTGGTGTTATGTTCAGGCCAGGATTCCAAAGAGACAATGAAATATTTTATGTAACTGATTAGAAAATATTTCGAATGAAATGTTGAAAATTATTCTTTCGAGTTTTTCAGATTCTGATGCATCAGTTACAGGATGTTTCTAATTAAACAGTCCATTTGTTTAGTTTTGATCCTAACTTGCCCTGAGGCTCATGTAGATCAGGGACGACCAAGAAACTAGCTCACAAGCCATGCCCTGGCACTAGTTCCATAGTGCTCAGCCTGGCTGCACGTTTCCCCCACAGGCACTGCGCGCTGCCTGTCAGAGAGAGTGAGGAGAGCGAGGTGTGGGAAACGGCGAATGCACTGCATTTAAATGGCAATCCAGTCACACACAGCGTACAACCTGCTTGCTTGGTTTAAAAGGTGGGAAACGGACCAAACCACTTGGTCATCGGTCACGCACACTACCTGCGTTTATTTCACTTTTCTCTACGCTATAGATCTCCGACGAAACAAATTTTCTGTATTATCCAATTATTTTGACACGTTGAAGAGGCAATACAATTTTTATCTGGTACAAACTATTAGCTACGGACAGACGGAAACAATTTCACAGATTTCTCACTTAGGTTGCTACTTAATCGTAACTTATTTAGTTTCATGCTCAAAAAAGGACCTTTCACTCACATTTCTTGATCAAAATATTGTAGTATTTTTGTAACCTCATTATGGAGACGTGGAAACTCCACCTGGATACTTCTAACATAAAAATATTCGTCTTTAGAACAGGAAGTACGTTGCAGATCAGTTGGTTACATCTGCACGTGCACGGGGGTGCTTTCAATTGAAACGGCTAATGCTCTCGAAAAGGTGCTTCGGAGAGCTTCGGAGAGCGGCATGCTCGTCATTTTGGTTGCATCTTGTAAGTGGACCGATACGCTCTGCTGCACTGTCTAGTTCGGTAGGGGAAGTAAGTATTTTAATGCATTAGTTTGGTTACAGAAAGGTTTAATACATTCTCTTCTAGGTTCTTTTTTGTTAGGGAAATGAATCGAGGAAATCATTTTATTTATTTTATTAGAATTTGTGCAAGAGACTAGTTGCATGGCCACTGCTCTGTTCGAAATTGAGCAATCGTTCCCTTACGACACGGTTCACTGACTTAACTCGATGATTGTGGTGTGGTCGCTGGCGGCCACAGCAGAACCGACGCTGGACGCCGTGCGCCCGCCGGCGGCTGCTGCAGCGCTCCGTTCCTAGCGCCGGGTGGCCAGCCAGCATCACTAGGCGTGTGGCAGTCAACGTCATCTTCCGTTAAAATCATGGACAGCATTAAATCGAACAGCGAGTGGAAGATTTTATGTGAGGTTTAACACTAAACTCTGGTATCTTGTACAGTGTAGTACTTAAAAACCTGTGCCGAATAAACACCGACATGTATTCCGATTTATTGACCGGTAGGCATTTTCACATTTTTTTTTTTTTGTTTTAAATGTTGTCGAGCGTGTGTCTTTGATGTGGCGTTACTACCGCTCACTGCGTTCATTCTCTGCTTGCCTCATTAACAGTAGAGGCTACGATAAACCGTTCCGCACTATTTTAATTGTATGAGTGTGTGCGTAAGTTGCATAGTTTTACTCTTCAATAGTGAACACGAAGATGCATCCACTACCAATGAACCGTCTATCCAAACAATTTCATTACCGTAATATGTTGCCCTGTTCGATCATTAACTATGGTCAAGTGCTTCTGTCTGCATTATGCATATTCTGTACTGAATGCATCCCAAAAAACTGTTTATGGCAATCCTCTGCTTTAGTATAAATAAAATGTCACCATTCGTGAAGAATCTTAATCGTTACATAAATGACTTTACTATCATCCGTACCGTTACCCGTTCCACTCACTTTAATTAACCCCAGGATATCAATGTGCATACAGTGGCAAGATGTACTTGAAGGAAGAAAAGAATAAAATTAGAAATGGCCAGTACGATGAAATCCAGTGCGACTTATGATATGTTACTTTCCGTCATAGGCTCGTTTAAACTCGCATCATCCGTTGTGCCAAATCCTAGTTTGATTTATTCTTTGCGTTACATTCGTCGAGCCGTCAGTCAGTCTATGAAACGAGCATGCTAATCAACGAATATGACGTATCCGTGAGCACACCTTGTCAACAACATTTGCCAAAAATCAAACCTCTTTGGTCAGAGTCTGACCTCAGGTTACTATTAACACTTATAGACTAAAGCAAAATATAAGGCGCAGTCAAATGAAAACGAGACAGATGGGAAAAAATAAATCATCTGTTAATTATTTCAAAAGTAATCGTCATAACTGTTAATACACTTATCCCACTGTGAGACAAAAAGGTCAATGTCTTCATGGAAAAATGTTTGTGGTTCTCTACAGAACCATGATTTTGGGTGCGTCCACAGACTGCCAAGGTTTTTTGAAGTACACTGCAGAAGTTTCGCTGGGAAACAATCACACATCCTTTATACAGTCGCGATCCCTCCCCATAGGATTTCCAAATTTTTGCATCCCAGAAGAAAGACGTTCGTTTCACACAAAGATACGCAGATCTGGGTGCGATCGTGATTCCGCAGGCAACCGTAAACATTTTTGAATGAAGATACAGTATTGACCATCTTCTTTCGCAGTGAGATAATGCGTTAACAGTTACGGCGATTACTTTTGAAATAATAAACAGTTCTCTAACTTGTTTCCATCTGTCTCGTTTTCATTTGACTGCCCCTTACATATACAACCATCTTCCATGTGACGACTACTGCCACGATATAATGCTTCACCCAAAGTAGAGGCTTTTCGCATACAGGTCAGAGGAGGTGCATCATACTGGTAAAATGGCTCATACTGGCAAGTTCTAAATGTGAGCCGATTTTGTAATCACTGAAATAACATCACATACCCTCTCAATCCATCAAATTTTATTTCGTGCCTCCGCCTTCTAGGTACTTCACTTTTTGTATCAAGGAGTGCATAAAGTTAAGGAAACGGTAATTCGCTCATTCCCATCAATGGCATCATTGTGTACGTAGTGCGTCATAGCTGACCTCGTCACTGATTCCATAGCTGCCTAGCCTCGAAGTGATAAACTGCTGTGTTCACGCTGTTCCTTCACGAAATCTGACTCATCAGTATTGCACACATTAGTTTCGCGGATATCAGCAGTCTTCGTCTACCTGTCAACTACGAAATACCCTATAGTACTGCCTATGAAAGCTATCTCCCCTACGCGTATACTTGAAGTAAATTTCATAATTGTGCCACTTCCTATTTCGACAGTTTCTTGAATCCGACTAAGCAGGTCGAAAAAGACTGGAATCAGCATGTTCATTAGAACATCGTTTTGGAGGGTCCAGTCTTCTAGATCTCCATCGGTAATGTCGGATTGTCTCTCCCGAGAACTTCTAGGTCTCTCGAATAATTTTTCTTTCATAAGTCTCCGAGTATCAATATTTTGTACATGGCTGGAGCAGCAACCGTAGAATGAAATCTTCTTGTACAAATAGTAAACAGCCAAGCAGTTGCCAATTATAAGGTTTATTAAAACCCCTTTACCATGGCTGCAAAGTTAATAAAAACGTCCTCTTCAGAAGGAAATATGGACAACTGGATTACATATTGTGGCACAGGTACGTTAAAATACAGCCGAAAGGCCTCAGTCAAATATAAAATTTCACGTCCATCTTAAATTAAAACAGGCACAACATGATCGTTGTCATATGGTATTTCCTCGCCAATATGCAATGTGAGGGCACTAGCTGTACATTGGTGGCGAAATACCGTACGTCAACAACCATGTTGTGAATGTTTTAATTTGTTACGGAGTAGAAATTTTATATTTGACTGACGCTATTCGGCTTTACTTCAAGGTTGTGTAAGGTGACAACGGCCTTACACTATACATGAGCCCATTTAACGTGACACTTTAGGTTTTGTTGGAGTAATACTCTAAATTACGGTGTAAGAAATCTATGTGGAAACGCATCGGCACGTGAGAATTCCGCGATTTTGTAATTACAAGATTTCGCGGAAAGGCAGTACGCGAGACAGAGCTCGGCTACGTCCCCGCCTAGCCACCGAAGGCCACAGGCTAACGGTATGAATGGTGAACGGGGGGATTTCTGTAATCCGTTTAGAGAGGGTCTGATTGTTGCCAGCAAGTAGGATGAAGCAAAAAGCTTGGTGGAATGACACAGTCAAGGCAGCCTGTAAAAGGAAAAAGAAGGCGTATCAAAAATGGCTACATACTAGAACTCAGGTAGACAGAGAAAGTTATGTTGAAGAAAGAAACAAAGCCAAACAGATAATTGCAGCATCCAAGAAGAAATCTTGGGAAGACTTTGGGAACAGGTTGGAGACTATGGGTCAAGCTGCTGGAAAACCATTCTGGAGTGTAATTAGCAGTCTTCGAAAGGGAGGTAAGAAGGAAATGACAAGTATTTTGGACAGGTCAGGAAAACTGCTGGTGAATCCTGTGGATGCCTTGGGCAGATGGATGGAATATTTTGAAGAGTTGCTCGATGTAGGTGAAAATACGATCAGTAATGTTTCAGATTTCGAGGCAGAATGGGATAGGAATGATGATGGAAATAGGATCACATTTGAGGAAGTGGAGAAAATGGTCAATAGATTGCAGTGCAATAAAGCAGCTGGGGCGGGTGAAATTAAGTCGGAACTCATCAAATACAGTGGAATGTCAGGTCTTAAATGGCTACACAGGATAACTGAAATGGCCTGGGAGTCGGGACAGGTTCCATCAGACTGGACAAAAGCAGTAATCACACCAATCTTTAAACATGGAAACAGAAAAGATTGTAACAACTACAGAGGTATCTCTTTAATCAGCGTTGTGGGTAAAATCTTCTCAGGTATTGTTGAAAGGAAAATGCGAGTATTAGTTGAGGACCAATTGGATGAAAATCAGTGTGGGTTTAGGCCCCTTAGAGGTTGTCAGGACCAGATCTTTAGCTTACGGCAAATAATGGAGAAGTGTTATGAGTGGAACAGGGAATTGTATCTATGCTTTATAGATATAGAAAAGGCATATGACCGGGTTCCTAGGATGAAGTTATTGTCTGTTCTACGAGATTATCGAATAGGAGGCAAACTTTTGCAAGCAATTAAAGGTCTTTACATGGATAGTCAGGCAGCAGTTAGAGTTGACGGTAAATTGAGTTCATGGTTCAGAGTAGTTTCAGGGATAAGACAAGGCTGCAACCTGTCTCCACTGTTGTTCATATTATTTATGGATCATATGTTGAAGACAATAGACTGGCTGGGTGAGATTAAGATATGTGAACACAAAATAAGCAGTCTTGCATATGCGGATGACTTAGTTGTGATGGCAGATTCGATTGAATGTTTGCAAAGTAGTATTTCAGAGCTAGATCGGAAATGTAAGGACTATGGTATGAAGATTAGCATCTCCAAAACGAAAGTAATGTCAGTGGGAAAGAAATATAAACGGATTGAGTGCCAAACAGGAGAAACAAAGTTAGAACAGGTGGACGGTTTCAAGTACTTAGGATGCATATTCTCACAGGATGGCAACATAGTGAAAGAACTGGAAGCGAGGTGTAGCAAAGCTAATGCAGTGAGCCTCAGTTACGATCTACTCTCTTCTGCAAGAAGGAAGTCAGTACCAAGACTAAGTTATCTGTGCACCGTTCAATCTTTCGACCAACTTTGTTGTATGGGAGCGAAAGCTGGGTGGATTCAGGTTACCTTATCAACAAGGTTGAGGTTACGGATATGAAAGTAGCTAGGATGATTGCAGGTACTAGTAGATGGGAACAATAGCAGGAGGGTGTCCACAATGAGGAAATCAAAGAAAAACTGGGAATGAACTCTATAGATGTAGCAGTCACGGCGAACAGGCTTAGATGGTGGGGTCATGTTACACGCATGGGAGAAGCAAGGTTACCCAAGAGACTCATGGGTTCAGCAGTAGAGGGTAGGAGGATTCGGGCCAGACCAAGGAGAAGGTACCTGGATTCTGTTAAGAATGATTTTGAAGTAATAGGCTTAACATCAGAAGAGGCACCAATGTTAGCACTGAATAGGGGACCATGGAGGAATTTTATAAGGGGGCTATGCTCCAGACTGAACGCTGAAAGGCATAATTAGTCTTAAGTGGTGATGATGATGATGATGATGGTTTAGAGAGGCCACAACCGTCGCCAACCTCTGAAGGACGTGCGGCTGTTTACCAAAACAGAGCAGTGGATAAGTGGACGGGCTCTCCTGTGCGTGCGATCGCCTATGTCCCACTAATTTTATGGCTTCGAGTAACTCAAGTGGGGCAGGCCAGGAGTTCCGAATAACAGACTCTCAATGCAAGAATCTGTGTTCGCTACGACGGGGAATCTTGCCGGGAAAATCTCGAGTGGTCTCTTTGGAGAAAACTTTCAGTAAACGTGTTATTGCCCACAGCTGTGGTTCTTCCCAGCGGGCAAGGGCGGAGTTTGCTTGTGAAAATTTGTAAAAATAAAAGAATTGTGGAAAAGAGCTCTATTCCCAGGCCATGCATTGGTCGGCACTGGCAAACTGGGTATTTTGAGAGCTTCTAGTGATGTGATTCGCTCGGTAAACGTTGAGGTGAGAAAACAAAAGTGAAGAGCGATCTTGCTGGACTCTCGGTCGAGGTCTTTCGTTCTGGGCCCTCGTACTGAGAGAACGTTAGCCAAGTCGTCTCCCCTCTTGGTCGTTCGTTCTGAGAGGACGATAGCCACGCCAGCTCATTGCTGACGGAAATATTGTCGCAATTAGAGAAGTTGATGGACGGCAGTCTGGTTTTCGAATACTGTAGGATTGTACTTTCCGAGACGCTACACGCCGATCGCACGGCCGCACCGTCGCCGTCGGAGATCGCCGCTTCAACAGGAATATTACGGTGAGATCACTCCCGCATCGGCTTCTGTTAGGGCTAACGTTAAATAGTTGGATCAATTGCAATTGCTGTTTCCACAGAGGTTTCACAGTACTTTGGAGTGTAATGGTTCTTCGTATATACACTCCTGGAAATGGAAAAAAGAACACATTGACACCGGTGTGTCAGACCCACCATACTTGCTCCGGACACTGCGAGAGGACTGTACAAGCAATGATCACACGCACGGCACAGCGGACACACCAGGAACCGCGGTGTTGGCCGTCGAATGGCGCTAGCTGCGCAGCATTTGTGCACCGCCGCCGTCAGTGTCAGCCAGTTTGCCGTGGCATACGGAGCTCCATCGCAGTCTTTAACACTGGTAGCATGCCGCGACAGCGTGGACGTGAACCGTATGTGCAGGTGACGGACTTTGAGCGAGGGCGTATAGTGGGCATGCGGGAGGCCGGGTGGACGTACCGCCGAATTGCTCAACACGTGGGGCGTGAGGTCTCCACAGTACATCGATGTTGTCGCCAGTGGTCGGTGGAAGGTGCACGTGCCCGTCGACCTGGGACCGGACCGCAGCGACGCACGGATGCACGCCAAGACCGTAGGATCCTACGCAGTGCCGTAGGGGACCGCACCGCCACTTCCCAGCAAATTAGGGACACTGTTGCTCCTGGGGTATCGGCGAGGACCATTCGCAACCGTCTCCATGAAGCTGGGCTACGGTCCCGCACACCGTTAGGCCGTCTTCCGCTCACGCCCCAACATCGTGCAGCCCGCCTCCAGTGGTGTCGCGACAGGCGTGAATGGAGGGACGAATGGAGACGTGTCGTCTTCAGCGATGAGAGTCCCTTCTGCCTTGGTGCCAATGATGGTCGTATGCGTGTTTGGCGCCGTGCAGGTGAGCGCCACAATCAGGACTGCATACGACCGTGGCACACAGGGCCAACACCCGGCAACATGGTGTGGGGAGCGATCTCCTACACTGGCCGTACACCACTGGTGATCGTCGAGGAGACACTGAATAGTGCACGGTACATCCAAACCGTCATCGAACCCATCATTCTACCATTCCTAGACCGGCAAGGGAACTTGCTGTTCCAACAGGACAATGCACGTCCGCATGTGTCCCGTGCCACCCAACGTGCTCTAGAAGGTGTAAGTCAACTACCCTGGCCAGCAAGATCTCCGGATCTGTCCCCCATTGAGCATGTTTGGGACTGGATGAAGCGTCGTCTCACGCGGTCTGCACGTCCAGCACGAACGCTGGTCCAACTGAGGCGCCAGGTGGAAATGGCATGGCAAGCCGTTCCACAGGACTACATCCAGCATCTCTACGATCGTCTCCATGGGAGAATAGCAGCCTGCATTGCTGCGAAAGGTGGATATACACGGTACTAGTGCTGACATTGTGCATGCTCTGTTGCCTGTGTCTATGTGCCTGTGGTTCTGTCAGTGTGATCATGTGATGTATCTGACCCCAGGAATGTGTCAATAAAGTTTCCCCTTCCTGGGACAATGAATTCACGGTGTTCTTATTTCAATTTCCAGGAGTGTATGTTATAAGAGATCGCGTTTTGGACCGATTTTAACACAGTTACTGCCAAAGAGGATGTTTTGTAAATTGTTCATTGTGTTTTATTCAGCATTGATCTGAAGGTTATAATAAAATTATTGTGATTCAGTAGAGCCTCTACTTTCAGTAGTTGATCCTGAATTCAGCCTTTTGCTTTATATTATTTTTGTGTATGTGTTTGATGTCATTGAACACCCTAAGTGTTCGTGGTCGTTCATGTTTGCAAGTAAAAATGGGTGTGATTTATCGTCTACACTACCACCGCAGATTAATTAGGGTGACAGGGCCACATTTAAATCTAGCGTTATCCATTTTTGCCTACAGTTCCACCCCCAATTTTCCTTTAAGTTGTTTGTCAGGGGCGAACACACGAAAAATCGGACAAGCAACGGGTGGGGTGTTACAGTTGCTCTGCTACAACATGTAATCTAGTTGTCTGTATTTCCTTCTTAGGAATACGTTTTTATAAACGTTGAAACCATGGCAATGGGGTTTTAATAAACCTTCCGTGGTAGTGTAGTAGGTAGAGCGTTAGTCTCCAGCCGTATTGCTCCCAGGTTCAATGTTGGCCAGAAGCGGGAGTTTCTCTGGTTCCATTCTCTCTAGAGCGCTCCCAGGTTCACCAAGCCTGCTGTGAAATTGAGTGCTGAGGATCTTTTCTGCAAGTAAAAGGCCGCCGGGGCGATGGGCTCGCCCTCACAGTGCCATGGCTGATTTTACCTTTGAGATTTTACGAAATGAAACCAGCTTAGCTCTCTTCCGAACCTTAAACGTTTACTTTCTCTTTCGTTTAAACAGAAATTTACATCCGCTTCCTTGTTACTGAAAGCTATTACAATACATGTTTTCTTTGAGATAGGAAGGTACTCTTGTGCAAGATTCTTATTTGCGCAACTACCGTCCTTTGAATCACAGCTCACGCAATCTTCATTGTTACTTCCTATTTCTTCTAGTATTTCCACAGCTCCTAACGACGTCAAATTAAATAGCACGTAGCACTTGTGTAAGTGTTCAGAAGAAGTAAGTGATTTCGACTGCATACTATATTCTTTGCAAGACTGAGAACGTTAGCTGGATTCAACATTAATGTGAAACTCTGGAATCTGCATAAAGATAGATTATATACCCAGGCATAAATGAAAAAAGTACAACCAATTTTAATTCAGTTTTATCTCTGTGGTTAAAACTTACTAATACCACAAAAGCAAATGGTAATGACTATGGATATTAAATGAATAGCAGATTCTAGCTTATAGTAACAATGAAAAAACTCAGTCAGATAAACTATCAACGGAAACTGATATTCATTTCATAAATTACGATCATCAAGATTGGTTTCTATAGTTGTGCCATCAGTCAAGGATATAAGCTCGTCGTGTTTCACATGTGCAGTATGTTACAGTTTGCGGCAGGGGTGTACATGTCTCCAGCAGGCTGGTAGCTGTTTTCAGTATATATGGAGACATGTACACCCCTGCCGTAAACTGTATATATATACTTGCGACGTGTCTTAGCAGCTGAAATTTTGAGAGAGCGTTTTTTCAGTACATTCTTCCTGTATGGAAAAATTCTTGGCACGTTTCGACATGTTGGAGTGTAGCATTCCTTTGTTAGACCATAGCTACTCGGATCTGAATGGTGGTAGGAAACGTTCGGCAGGCTGCATGGAAAATTTGGAGACAATAAATGAATAGCCTTAAGTGACGACGTTGTATGACAGGAAATGCAAGACATTCTACGCGAAAATTAATCAAACGTAACTCAGACAAATCCACAGGCAGCGTGGAACAGGGAACGATTATGCAGAACCCTATTCTGAGTAAGGACAGGAAAAATCAACTATACAGAATAACATATCCAGGTTCTTACGATGAAGGGAAACATGCAATGTTGGAAATGTCAGTCCTATGGTCACTGGCAACTGTTTCACGAAACTTTGCCGGAAGTAAAAGGGCGCATTTGTAATATTATACCATCGTCTAAGAACACATTAAATGTGAAAAAGAGAATGGCCAAAGCAGCAAACGGAACAGTGCAGTATCGCATATTGGTCAATCGCCAGAAAGGACTGTATATGCCAAACCATCTGCTCTGTAATCAGAAGTTATACATTACGTGGCCACAACTCTTGACACAAGCGAGATAACGCAAGAAAGAAAGACAGCGGTTATCAGTGCTAGAGGTCATCAGAATGACTACAACCATATTACAGACTAAGACTAAAACAGAAATGAAACATGAAACGGGTTGTAACCTTTGATTGTGAGACACTAATGCAATTTATGTACAATCTTTGACATAAAACTCGACCGGCGGCGGGCCACTGCAGAGGATAAGTCCGCGCCGATTGCGAAATGGGACAAATAAACTGACGAACTCGCTAATTCTCTAAAGCCGCTGGCACGGCAGCTCAGCGTGTTTTCGGTCAGAGGCCAGCGTGCTCTCTGTAATAGAAAATCGGAGTCAAGAAATCACCGATCAACTTGAACGGATGTCTTGTGACGTCCGCCCAGACCAAATGCAACGAAGTATACCGAACAAAAAAAGAAAAAAAAAGCGGTAGCGTGCATTATTTCTGTCCACAATGTATAAGGATCGAGACAAGATGGCCCAAAAATTTTTATAGTCTGTTCTGTCTGAATGCTGAAGACGTAAATGTAATGGTAGCGCAGATTCAATCTATATCACTTTCTGACACGCCGATAACAAAATTTTATCCAGTAACTATTTTGCGGCAGATTTCTTGGAGACTGTCCTCCTCTGGACGCCGTATGCGGCAAAGCTCCGGGATCCATTTGCTGACCGTGGCGACAGCAGCGACGATGCACTCCCCCGTTCTGTATCGAAAGCACCTGCTACCGCTCATCGATTTGGATTGTTATTAAACGTTGCGCCACAGAAAATTTTTACGATATCCATTCACGTTAAAAAATAAAAATGTGTGACGAGGGCCCCTCGCCGGGTAGACCGCTCGCCTGGTGCAAGTCTTTCGATTTGACGCCACTTCGGCGACTTGCGTCTCGATGGGTATGAAATGATGATGATTAGGACAACACAACACCCAGTCCCTGAGTTGAGAAAATCTCCGACCAAGCCAGAACTCGAACCCGGGCCCTTAGGAAGGGCAGTCTGTCGCGCTGAACACTCAGCTACCGGGGCGGACTCCATCACCCTGGAAAGCAACGGAGACAGACGCCTTGATTAGTAGAATTACATTAATCGTCAAGAGTGGAAGGACACCAGGGATGTAGCAGTGTTGTCTTAAAAACATAGGGCAACAGTATCTGACGTAACTCTCAGGGCTAAAGGGGGCCATATAAAAAAATTCAAGCCTGATGCAGTCCTTGGATGTAATATAAACAAGACAGGTGTTGATCGAAGTGATCTGCTTGTTGCTTACTATCAGAAAGAAAAGTATGAAATGGTGGAAGAAGCTTTTCTTCCATCTTTTCATTCAGGGAATAGTAAATAGTTACATAATGTATAGAATGTCACACAGACAACCATGTTATCTGCATAAATTCATGTCTGTGATTGGAGAAAAAGTGGCCATGATGGCAGGGGAGGAACAAGTGGGAGTGAACCTTCGACTGTAGGCGACAGACTAACTGGGCGTCATTTTGGAAGAAAAATTCCTCCAACTGACAACAAAGTGAGGCCATGCAGATCGTACAAAGTGTGTAGCGACAGGGCTAAGAAAGAAACTGGAAAGTGGAAGAGGAAAGATACAACTTATTATTGTGCAATGTGTGATGTTGCGCTGTGGATGCCAGAATGCTTTGAACTATTTCATACGAAAGCCAATTACGTATAGAAATGATTCATACAAAATGTAATGTAATGTAGTTGTGCATTGTAATTTTTTAAAATAAATACCTTTCATTTTGTTTTTATAAAACATAATCCAGTGCAATATTCTTTCTACCAACAACAAATCCTACTATAAGAATTTTGTATTTTCCTTGTTTCAGCTATCAGCTTGTGATAACAGTGTAAATTTAAGTGAAGTTGGTAACTATAATGCGTTACTTCATTGTAAAGATTAAGTTACAGTGGTAAAAATGAAAAAAAACTGTAATGATTTATCAGTAACCGTTCCTGAATTACGATTTTTTGAAAAACGACAAGAAAAAGTCTCGTGTGCTAGAATGTCGTACTAAGTCCCAGATCTTAAAGTGTTAAGATAAATACATTGTTTGTTCTCTATCAAAATCTTTAATTTGCTAACTATGCCTATCAGTAGTTAGTGCCGTCAGTAGTTAGAATCTTTTATTTTGCTGGCAGTATTGGCCCTCACTGTATTGCAGTAGATCGAGTAGCGAAGATTTTTGTGAGGTAAGTGATTCATGAAAGGTATAGGTTAATGTTAGTCAGGGCCATTCTTTTGTAGGGATTATTGAAAGTCAGATTGCGTTGCGCTAAAAATATTGTGTGTCAGTTTAGTGTTGATCAGAATAAGTAAAGAGAGAAATGTCTGAGTACGTTCAGTTCTGCTCAGCTGTTTGAAAATCAAATAACGTAAGGGATTCATCAGCACAGTAAAATATAAATTTTTCTAAGGGTCGTTTCATATGGCACACACTGGAATCTTCTGATTTTTTTCTTGTCGTGTGTGTAATTAGTGTAGCTATTGTTTATTGCTAGTGTGTAATTGTAGAGAGGATATCCTTTGTAGTTGTAGTTTTACATTGTTGTATAGTAAAACAGTTGTGGCATGCATGTAGATTTGGACCAAGTATTTCACAGCTGCGCTTGCAATTAACTAGGTATTATTTTCAGTGCTACGTTAATGTGTTTTCTTATTTTTGCTCTTCAAATTGTGATTTTCTTGTTATCATGTGATAACACTACGCTTCAAAGTAAACTGAGGAATTATAGTGACGACGAGCGTAGCGTATCAGCACCACTGTGTAATGAATTAACAGACATACAAAGTAGTAATTTGGTAATTGTGCGTAGGGAAATGGAGCGGACGGCAAATAATGGTGTAAACAGTGAAACAACAAGAGAACAGGGAAGGATTATCGATCGATCGGTCGGCAACAGCTCGCCTGAGGAATCCGAAATGACAGGACACAATCTTGCAAATACCGTAGATTCAGGTTTTGCGTCCTCACGGTTTTCTCAAATAAGTCAAGACACATTTTCTGCTTTCCAAAATGCGAATATTGCCGGTTCAAGTGCACTGCCGAATAGCACTGAGGAACATGTTTCAGACACCAGTGCATTGTTATTACAGTTAATGCAACAAATGGGACAAAGGCTACAAAAGTTTGACACAACACTTGAACAAAATCAGAAACAAATGGGACAAAAGCTTCAAAAGTTAGACACGATGGAACAACACCAGAGAAAAACACAGGAACAGTTAGACGCAATGAAACAAAATTAAAAACAGTCACAGCAACAAATGGAACAAAATCAGAAACAAATTAAAGAAACACTTCAACATACACGTGAAGATTTAACTACTGAGTTACATAACATCGAATCGAAATGTCAAAAAGTCTGTAATGAGGTAAAAACAAAAATTTGTGAGCATTTTCAACCTATTTTTTCGCGGCATAAAAATGCATTACAGAATCACGAAGCAGCCATAAAAGAACTGCAAACTATTGTTCATGAAAATCACGAGACCTTGCGGGCTAAAACAGACTCAGTAGCATCTACCGATTCGGTTGAGCAACTTGCAAAAACTCAGGAAAACTTAAAGGACACAGTAGATACTCTGAAAATTGGTTCAGAAAGACACATGGAGGAAATTAGTTCATTATCAGAGAAAGTAGTCGAACTTTCGGATCAGCTAAATAATTTATCTACGAAGGTAGATGATAATCTGAATGACACCAGACCGGTAGTCTTTAATGACTCAGAAGAGTACGAACAAATTAGGAAATTCAAACAAAATCAGAATAAAATTAATACGCAACACAAAAGAGAAATCCGGGAAGTACAAGATCAGTTGGCACAAGTAATACAAGAATCACATATTTCAGAGGATACTCGCGCTCCAACAAGGAAAGAGGGACTTAGAAATACGGAAAAGCCACAAAATAATAGCACAGGGCATTTCGGAAATTATGAAAGAAATTGGCAAGGTGCACCGAAGTTTGAGATGGAACCCGACACGACGTAACAATGACCGATATGCGACTCGCCAACACCATGAGTTTGACTATAAGGTGTTCATTACTACACATAAATTCAAAACATTTAAGAATTCTGGCAACGGCATTCATCCACAAGTATGGCTTCATCAATTCTCTCATTGTTTTCCTCCCAAATGGTCATTAGAGCACAGATTAAAATTTGTGTGTGACTATTTAGAGAATGAACCAGCTGTAAGAATGCGATCAGTCATTCATGATTATCACAGTTAAGGAGAATTATATCATGCCTTCCTCTCAGCATATTGGTCTCAAGCTACATAAGACCGAGTAAAACATAGCATCATAATGATGAAACATTTCGAACAGTCTGAATTTTCCAGTCTTGTGAAATATTTTGAAGACATGTTGCACAAGAATCAGTACCTGTCTAACCCATACAGCCCCTCAGAACTCATCCGCATTTGCTTAATGAAATTGCCTGATCATTTACGACATATTATTTTGGCAGGACGTTGCAAAGACGACATTGAAGCTTTTCAGGGACTGTTACAAGAATTGGGAATTGACACTAACAATCGCGGGACGCGAAAACAGGAACACAATAATTACAGGTCACATCCGTCACAATTCCACAATGAAAGAAATAACAACTGGACACGACAAGGCTATTCTTACAACGCAAATCGTTACCAAAACAGACACCACCCATATGACAACCGTTGGCAGAGTAGCAATAGTTACAGAGAAAGATCGCATTTCCATAGTAATGAATATGACAGAGACAATCTGAGAAACAGACAATATGGGAACCAAAATAATTATTATCAAGGGAGGCAGAATAACTTAAGACGCAACAGTCCACCGCGCAGTTATGACTCATGGAGAAATTCTCCACCACGTAAAACACAAGAAAAAAATTACAGAAACTACCGGCATGACGACAGACGATATAATCTTAACAACAGACCACAATTTAACCAAAATTGGTGTGGTTGAAACAGGGCAGGGGCCTCTCGACAAGGTGAATTTGTAGAAGTTAGATCTCCAAGTCCCAGCAACAACAAAGAGACCGACAATAACTCGCACAGCAGGCAGCCACGTGCGCCGGCTGCCTCAGAGAAAAATAACATAGACGCTGACCTTGAGGAAAATTTTAGCATTCCTTACCGACGCATACCACATGATAATTGCGTTGAAGCTGAAACTCTGCGTACTTGGAACAGTAAAGGATTGCATCACATTTCACATGTAAAACCATTTATTGAGAGATAATCTGCTTTTTAACTTAATCTTTGGTATAAAAATTTTCACTTCACGTTACTAGTACGCTTTGTCACACTTAGAAACTGTTAACATGCAACAATGTTTTGAAGTTACCTATCCAGTCTAAAACCTAGGGAACACATTTAAACAGTAATTACGAATGCTTTGTTATAGTGAACAGAGGACACAGTGTTATTGTGTGTCTACATTCTTGCTTGTTAGTTGCATGATTACGTAACGACTATAAGGCTTACATACTTAGAACATATACTGGTACTGCTAATGAGATTTTAATGCATCATTTTGGTTTACTTGAAAATACCTTCTCGATTTAAAGTACTTTCTGAGAGATACCATATGACACAGTGGTTAGTTTATTTGACAGCTACACTATTATATCACAATGCTACTAATGACTGACAAAATTTATATTGTTGCTTTTGCGCTCTATCTGTTCCATATCTACACAGTTTTTCTGAATTCTTCTGGAAACTAAAACATGTTTTAGTAGTAACTTTTGTGGTATAGCTACAATGAGACAGCCTCCTTCGTAGCACAACAATACGTTACAGTATAGTACTTTCTTCATCACGGCGATAAGCGTAATAACTACGATATCTGTACGCAAAGCATTTCACTTCTGTTTATGATGAGGTAAGTACATTGGTTTCTGCAGTTTTGAAGTGACAGCAAGTTTACTTCTATGCAAGAAAAAGAAAGAAAAGAAAAGAATCATTATGACTTTGATATGGAAAATAATACTGAATTTCCAGAGTTTCATTCTTTACTCCTCAGACCGGCGAGCAACATGCAAAATGGTTCAGATGGCTCTGAGCACTATGGGACTTAACATCTGTGGTCATCAGTCCCCTAGAACTTAGAACTACTTAAACCTAACTAACCTAAGGATATCACACACATCCATGCCCGAGGCAAGATTCGAACCTGAGATTGTAGCGGTCACGCGGTTCCAGACTGGAGCGCCTAGAACCGCACGGCCACACCGGCCGGCTGAGCAACATGCATTATGAGCGTAATAAATCTGTATAGGGTGTATATGAATGAGCACATACCTTCCGCTGCTGGACGTAGTCGGGATCGACGACGAGTACTCCATAAAGCTTTTCTATGGTACTGTCGGTGATGATCAGATCGCGACTGCTCAAGTAGAGCGTTAGCTTGTTGTTGGGAGCCGATTTCTTGAACACCCTGCAAAGGAGACCGTGCATAATGAAACGTATCATCTGACTGGAATGTTGACAGGGAAAGGTATCAAGAGGATTATTTATTTTCTGGAAATTATTATTTGCCTTTTTTAATATAGTCAATAAGGCATCTACGTCATATGGTACGTTAAATCGTTTTTACTCATCATCACAAAATGAGTTCAGAATAACTGTCAGAAAACCCAAACATACGTAATATCAAGATAAAACTCTGTAACAATGCGTACAAAAACAGAATAAAAATCCGTAAATGCTAACTAAGTATGTGCATATCCACAATAATGCTAAAACTACGTATCGCCATGCTCTTGTTTGCACCAAGCTTGAAAGGAGACAAGTAATACGTTCACAGCAGCCCGTGGACCACATAAAAGTGTTGCACTCTTTGCTGTAAGGAATTTATAAATTGACCGTAAATTAATGTATACATAAACAAATTGATTCAAATGATTAAACGAAAATTTCCTAGGCATAAATGTAAATATTATTTTTCACGTTCCTATTCGTCTGCCTTAATTAGTTTTACTGTTTGCCTTCTACATGAATGATGTCTCCGTTCCAAATAAGTGTTGACATCAGCACATATTTTTATATGCAAAAAATTGGATGAAAGTATTTTATTTACGTTTGTATTTTAAGAGTAGGTAAAGAGATAACTCATAAAGAAGAAAATAAAAGTTGTCCATGTCGGCGTATTTGCCGCTATTTTTGTTTTTGTACAGTGTTTGGATCACCTTTCCAGCGTAGAGGAAAGTGTTCATTGTAATTCCTGACACCAAAGACCAAGGCTTATCTTCGCTCTGTGACACGGAAGGTCTGTGGGCAGAACAGGATTCCAGATACGCATCTGGTTGTTCAGTGTCCCTTTAGCGGGTCAGTCGGATTGAAACCAGCTAAATGTGAGTAAAGCACAATTTAATATTCTTTTAATCACCCAAGTTCGTTTTTGAGAATGATATTGGAGATGGACTACGCCTATCGAAATGTGGTGCAATAATTCCTTTATTTTAACGTAGGCGTTATATGAATAATGTTGGATGTCACGTGGCTGTTCATACTACGTACTGCGCAGTGCTTGAAGAAATTTATCCTGCACATAAATGGGATAACTTCTGTATGTTCTCTCCGTCCCCCCATTCCCTCCTCTCCACGCTCCTATACTTTCGGGTGGTCGTTGAATTTATTATCTCGTGTCTGCGTTATTAAAGCGGCACTATAGCAATTAATATTCTCTGTGAGTATTTTTCGGCATAACGGTCAGATTACGTTTGCGCACACGAGAAGAGCTCGTATTATTGTTGTGGATTGGCAAGACAGCCAACCCACTATGAGAGGAAGCCGAAAGGCACGCGTTTTAGCTCACGCAGGCTGGCGTGAGGTCTGGAACAGGTCAAGGAAATGAGACTAACAAAAAACGTATGTAGCTGCTGGAATACTTAACTTTAATCCATGATTGGTGAACATCGCTCTTGACGGTACATGTTTTACAGCATCAATAGTAACTGGTAATGGCGCTTTGCTAGGTCGTAGCAAATGACGTAGCTGAAGGCTATGCTAACTATCGTCTCGGCAAATGAGAGCGTAATTTGTTAGTGAACCATCGCTAGCAAAGTCAGCTGTACAACTGGGGCAAGTGCTAGGAAGTCTCTCTAGGCCTGCTGTGTGGCGGCGCTCGGTCTGCAATCACTGATAGTGGCGACACGTGGGTCCGACGTATACTAACGGACCGCGGCCGATTTAAAGGCTACCACCTAGCAAGTGTGGTGTCTGGCGGTGACACCACAATTATAGTCATTTCTAGGACATATCCAGTAGGTAAAGTCCAGAAGTTTCAGTCTTCTTCTTGTTTCGTCTCTCAGCATACTGTTTTTCTGGGATAGTGCCCACCCAGATTATGGGCATATTACCCTGGAAGATTTCTTCACAGTAACAGCTATTCCATAAAGGGTTCCGTCAGTGGGACTAAGGGTACCACAAGGATCTTTAATGCAGTGCTTTCCCCTTACCTTCCGCATCCTGTGCCATTGATGTCATGTAGGTTCTTCCCCCGTTAGAAGGGATTTATGCGCGTTACGTATTGGAATTAGAAAGATTCCGTAGTATCATTCGTTTGACAAAGTAAAATCCATTTCAACAGCTATATTAGTCGTAAAGTTAAGATTCAAGCTCGATTTTAATGACTGCACGTTATGTGGTACGTTTGAGCAATGTACACCAATAACTATAGCTGTAAGCCATTTTACATTAAAATTTAGTTATTCACAGGCTGTGTCCTGCAACACAGGAGCGGGTCCAACCTACATAAAACCAAGCAGGCGAGCATGTAAAACAATAAAAATGAGTATGCTAACCAGCGCGGAACATGTAATGGTTTAGAAGAGTGTATCTGTATGATTGTTTTCAGACTTAGTATTCAGGGCAGCACAAAGGCCGTGGAACTTGTAAAATAGCGGGCTCATAACTGTTTTCATTTTACAGTACTGCAGGTACTTATAAGAATTCCGCAGGTACGAGAAAGACTGTTCATTACAGCCTGTGAAACCCTTATGAGGCATGAATTTTAGCATTACCAACAACGGAATATTATAATTTTCTTATTTATCATGGGGGATTGAATTATTTACAACAATTCGCGGGTGTGGAATTCAAAGAGAACTCGAACGGATTTTCACTGAAGTTTATTGAACTAGATCTGTTTGTGGAGGAGAGACTTTACTGATCTGGCTTATTTTGGAATGCAGGTGTTTGGTATCGATTTAGCGCATTTTCTTTCGCTCACGCCTACCGCGTATGTAGTCATGGTCTCACTTCCTCTCACAGGGCCAATAGTTAACGAATATAAGCTGTGTGAGTCAGTAAATAAAAACAATTATTTAAAGTCTTCATGTATCGCCAACCATCATTTACGTATGTGGATTGCTTTGACAGCTGTTAACTGTATCTACATTGCCTAAAATACCATTTCAAAGTGCTTATGTTGACGGGGAATCCCTGACGTTGTGGCGCCACTGAACAGTATCCCGTACTGGAGTGCATTCACGAGTTCTGGCAGCTGAGGGGACGTGACCTTCCGGCGCTCTGAGCAGGACCTACGTATCAGAAGGGAAGAGAAACCTCACTGCATGGGCCACTGAGCCGGCCAGTGTGGCCGAGCGGTTCTAGGCGCTTCAGTCTGGAACCGCGCGACCGCTAAGGTCGCAGGTTCGAATCCTGCCTCGGGCATGGATGTGTGTGATGTCCTTAGGTTAGTTAGGTTTAAGTAGTTCTAAGTTCTAGGGGACTGATGACCTCAGAAGTTAAGTCCCATAGTGCTCAGAGCCATTTGAACCATTTGATGGGCCACTGACGACAGTGCTCGCCACCTGCCTGTTCAAGTCGTTTTACTGACAGGCGTGTTTGTCGAGATTTAAGGGGAGCAGCTGGCCGAGTTGGACCGGAAACACGCGGTGCAGTGCAGAGACCCTTTTGTCTGCTGTGAGAGCATGATGTTGCCAAGTGAACATTTCGAAACTACAGTCAAAATACGAAATGCATAAGCACAATAAGAAGAAGCTAAGTACACCAAATTGAAGTTAGATATACCCACGTTAGCCCTTGCAGCACTATTGGTTTAGAAGTTACAGAACCAAAAAGATAATACGTATTATTGTAATTTAAGAAAATTAAAGACTTTTGTTATCTAGTGGTTATGGACTTAGAGCTCAAAAGCAGCCTAATACAACTTGGAATCATGACTTCATACTAAATATTACGAATTAATATTTATTTTTAAGTTATTAAAGTTTTCCCATTCACTGAATACAATTTTAGCAAAAATATTGTTGACATTAATTAGATATTATAAAACCAATGCAGCAACTTACGGTGTATTCCGTCCTATTTGACAAAACTGGTATTAAATCGCATCAGAAAACAGTACTCATTTCCAATAACACCGGCCACGTACATGCAGGTGATTTTCCCTTCCACAGTACGTGATAATATTCTTCCTACTTGTTACATTTAATTTACAAGCCCTTGTGTGTACTTTTACACAACAGAATATGATTTCAAAACTGTACCTGTTACACTAAAAATATTGATTGTAGAAGTTTTATGAACATGTAGGGAAGCAGCCTACTCACGCCATATAGAATTAATTTGCTTTCGATTGTGTGGCAGCCTAGTCTGCTGTAACTAGCAATGACGTCATGAATGTTGTGCAATACCTTAAAAGTAAAGTAAATAATCTGAAATGTTAATAGCATGTTAGGAGTGATGCTAAAATGATAATGTGTTAAGTTTCAGTTTAGTAACTTTAACAGTTTTCGAAATTTGGACAGTTTGTGTAAAAAACATCAGCACAGTAGGAAGTAGCTAGAAACTTCAAAATTTGTATTCGGATTCCCTTTTCATTGTAATTTAATGGAAACAGCATGCTGGATCTCACAAAGTAGTATTTTGGTTGAAACTCATGATTTACTGTTTTTGTGTCCTAAGAGTATGGAAGCAAGATAGATTAAGTAAGTGATTAGATAAAACTAGGATGTTTAGATTTAGGTAGAATGGAGATACGCTATAATAACAAAGATGTGAGAAGTTTCCAAAAAGTAGCTGTAAAACTATACCTGTAGCATCTCTCCAAAAGGCAAGTTCAGAGCTCATCTATTGCGTGCAGTGCAACTAAAAAAATTCTCTCGGAAAAAGTGTTTAGCTTGGCCACATCAGAATTTTTTTACAGCTACTTATCTGTGTGCTGATAGCAGAATTAAATTGAGAGCTTCATTGGCCTTCAGTGAATGAAGCAAGTAATTGTTTAGTAGCTTTAAGTGGTGCTCTACTAGCCCCAGCGGCTAGTCAGGAAGGCAAATTTTGTCGGCTGCGCCTTCGGTGGTCCGCACCACGGCTATATAAATAAGAGCGCTGCGATCTGGAGTCAGGCCCCAGTTCTCTTCTAGATTGGTATCAGCGCGCACTCCGTGTCGGAAGCCGCGTCGCGTCTGTGCAGTTGCAAGGAACAGCCTCGGATGCCGTATTATGTAACTCGGTATGCACGTAACAATGAGTTCGCATTTAGGTAAAGTGTTAATTGCGGAATGACTTCAGTGATTTATTCTGAGTGTCCGTATGTCGTATTTTCACATGTCGCTGCAGGACAGACCTTCTATCATTACTAGCGTGGCGTTTGATGAGTATTAACATCACATTTTGACGAGCATTCACTTTGAACATTTATACTGATAACGATTATTGAACAGTTTCGTTATCTAGGGATATTAGGATACGCGCAGTAGACTCTGAACAGCCCTGATAGTACTATAGCTGATAGTAGCATGGGTTGGTTAAACATTTATTTGATATTTTACGTTTTATTGTTTTCAGATTATAGTGAAAATGGTTATAGTAAACTGCATTTTCTATGAATCTCAGACATCATCCTGTATCCTCAGCGTAACGAACTTCAATGATCAGTAACTTTATTTCTCCATTAGAGTGGCCACAGTGAACTTTAATTACAGGCATCACGTTTTTGCTAATTACTTTCTGAATGCCTACATTGTAGTTAGGGAGCCTGTGTAGAGAACGGCAACTGTACTAGAGAAATTAAAATTTTCCACCCGCCGCCCCACAAACTCATCACGAGAGGGACAATGGAAAAGTGCATAAGTTTATATGTATAACCTAAATGCAAACTGAAAGAATTTTAAAAGCCGAAGCAACATGTAAACTGAAAGGCACTGAGAAACAGTCACTTTAGCTGTAAATAGGGGAAAGAACCACATATATGGGCAGTGTGTGGCTGGGTACAGTTGCGCACTGTCATGTTAACGAGTTTCTTGAAACTATATCTTGTTGGATACAGAAAAATTCTGCTAGTTGGCTAGGTTGTGGGACTTAGAAGTACGAGGGTTGCCCAGAAAGTAATGCACCGCAGTTTTTTCTCAACTGAAAACAATGCTACGAATGCAGAACATTACGTGTGTATTATCTGAAGTCTTCTGAGCGAGCGAGCCAAGTTTCCGTCACTTCCAACAGATTGCGTAGCTCCAGGACAGTTTCAAAGTGGCACCTGTACGTGATGTACGTTAGAAGCAATGTGCTGTCATTCAGTTTCTCACTGCAGAGAAAGAAACAGGGTAGAATATTCACAAAAGCTTTCTTAAAGTCTATGGAGCATCTGCTGTCGACAGAAGTACAGTTCGTCGCTGGCACGGAGGGTGAGGTCATCAGAAGGCGGTTCGGTGAGCCCACGATTTGCAGCAGTCGGGGAGACCATCCACGGCTGTCACACCTGACAGCTCTTACCTAGCCCCCTCAGACTTCCACTTGTTTGGGCCATTAAAGGACGCCATTAGTGGAAGACATTTTGATGACGATGAGGAGATAATTCACAAAGTGAAGCACGGGCTCCGCCACCATGACGAGGATTGGTACCGATAGGCCATAATCGTCCTTGTTTAGCGTTGGAGGAAGGTCATAGAACAGAATGGAGATTACGTGGAAAATAATGTGTAAATAAAACACCGTTCTTTCGTGTATGTTATTCTCATTATGTTCAGTGATGAATTGTCGAAAAAAAAATGCGTTACATTTCTTTCTGGGCAACCCTCGTATTCCAGCCAAATAGTGTAGACTTCGTTTTTTTTCAGGCGTATGTGAACCTTAAAATATTTCGGACAAAGTTTTGATGGTTGAATATTTCATTAGCCTTGTGTTACTACGTTGAGGAACCTATAATGCAGTGGTTTTAATTAGCTGTATCATTTAAAGATCCCTGTCACTACAGTTTAGTTCAGAAAAGCATCGGTGTTCCACCATCTGATGGTTTTGTTAGATTTCGGTGGGCAAGTGAGTGCAGCCCTCCTCTCCGAGCCCCGTAGACATCCATGACTGTTAGTGCCATATATTTATTTATAAAGTCCCAATGAGGTGGAATAGTAAGGTCGCATTGTCCACAGTCGTATGTGGCCTCATTAATTAAAAATGGTGTAAACTTTTGCTCATCAGTTAATGAAGCGCAATCTGTCATCAAAACTTCCGTATCTGATATCTCACCAGGTATTAACAACTGCACCAAATTTCGAAGTCACACGGGCAACTCAATACCACAGGCAAGCACATCCCGTAAAGTCAACGTGGCACGCACAGTAAAACACGGAGAAGAAGGCACGGTCAGCACGATCAGTTTTCAATGTTAGAGGCGCACCCTGCCGCCTGAGATCAGCACGCGGTGCAAAGCAAAAACGTTCAGGAGGAGAGCATTTTTCGGAATCAGTTTTTTGTTCCTCTGACTAGTCAGCCACAGAGTGTTTCTTTTTAACTTCTACCAGGATGTTCCGGCTGTTTTACTAGACATCTCGGGCTACATCGCTCAAAAGACAGTAAAGCCAATTCTTTTCACTTTGTAAAATAGGATCGTTTTAGTTGTGTACGTAATTCTAGGAATCAAGGCTCAGTGGAACATGGAACCCGACAGCTCATTCAAGTGTTGATTAACCTAAAAGTTTAAATGAGAATAGTTCAGCTCCAAGTATGTAACCGTACATCAGCGTCATCAATTGCTGGGAATAGCGTATTTGTTGATTATATCACCAACTCTGCCACACATTCCAAAAAAAAAAACTTAATTCTTATGGCAACTGTCAATTGCTTCATTACTAATTTCGTTACTTTGTTACGTAAAATTATTTATGTGGAACACAATACGGTACCCTTACATCCTAAAGGTTGTTTCATTAATTCGAGCAATGTACAGCTGTTACTGTAGTGTTTAGTCTGAAGACTGGTGTGATACAGCTCTCCAGTCATTCTGTTCTGTGTAGGTCTCTTTATCTCTGCATAGCTGCTGCAACCTACATTCATTTGAATCTGCTTGCTATATTCAAACCTCGGTTTATGTTTACAATTGTTACTCCCAGTTCCACACTTCCATTTCAAAATTAGTTATACCTAAGTGCCTCAGGCTGTGCCATGTTCTCTTGTTCATCCTTTTAGTCGATTTTTGCCATAAGCATACCTTCTTACAGTTCGCTTCAGTTTCTCTTGTTTGATGATCCTATCTACACATATATTCTTCCGTTACTTTCCACTAGAAAATTTTTTAAAAGCTTTTACTACCTTCTTGCCACTAATTCCACTTTTAAAAGGCATCCAAGGTCACACTCGCGACAAATACGCATAAAGAAGACTTTCTAACGTTTAAATTTACATTCAGTGGTAACATAGCTCTCGTTTGCTTCTCTTGTTACTGCCAGTCTGCATTTAATATCCTATTCATCAAGTTCATTGTCAATTAGCTTTTAACTTAAATACTTCACTGCTAATTTTAGTGTCCCATCTTTTAATCCGATTCCCTCAGAATTTTCTGACTCATTGTGACAGCACTCCGTCCACCTCTGCTTTACTTTCATTAATGTCGTTCTTATAACATCTATTCAGGACTATCCATTCTGTTCAACTAATCTTCTAGATGCTTTGTCATTTCTAATAGAATCACAGTGTTATCAGCGAACCCTTCCTGGATGTTACTTCCTTTCTCAAATTTCTCCACAGTCTGGTTAAGCGCTTGGTCGATGTACAGACAGGTTAAAACTCTGCATCACTCATTCCTCAGTATTACCTGAAATTCGTATATTTCGACTCTTATAACGGCATTGTGGTTGTTACGCGAGTTATAGATGACTGAAGTATTCCAGAGGGAATTTCAGTGAGTGAGTAAATAAGAGTATTTATCAAGTTCCGTGCGAACACCTCTACTGCCACCTGTGCATCCCACTAAATCAGTAGAGTTATCATGTAGTTCATGCTGAAAAATATGACTTCTAATATCATAAAATCTACACTACTCATATTTTTTAAGTAAAAATGCCACGGAAACACGTAAAAACCTACTGTTTAGCTTACTATGCTGTGAAACAGTGCATTTGTGTCACAAATCAGTACCAGCATTATGATGTACCAGCTGTCCAAAGTACGATTGATTTGAAACACATTTTTCGCGAAGAAATGATTACGTTACCAAATTCTTAAATTCTGTGCCATTAGGCAGAATCAGAAATACAATTTTTCGTTGCTTACACATTTCTGATTGTCTAATGGCATAAGGTTTTAATATTTTGATAATAGAATCACATCCTCACGGAATATGTTGTGTTTTTAAATTGCGTAAATCAGACATTCAAGGAACTGGTGCGCTGATGTCTCCACTGCTTAGTACTGAGGTGAACATTTCATTCCATAAAATGCTACATTCAGCCTGTACAGCAACATTATTCGAAACAGTAGACGAGTTGTTGGTAGTTTTTTTTTTTTTCTTTTTGGATTTCTTCACTCAGGAATTGGGGTGTGGAAAGGTCATTTTGTTCGCACTCACACTGCCCCTCTAGCCTAAATCCCTATGAAGGAATACGAGTGTTTACTAGAGCAGAACCTCGAGGAATGGCCGCGAGGTGTGAGGAGCCATGTCACGGATTGCGCGGTCCCTCCCGCCGGAGGTTTAAGTCCTCCGTCTGGCATGTGTGTGTGTGTGTGTGTGTGTGTGTGTGTGTGTGTGTGTGTGTGCGTGTGTGTGGTTCTTTGCATAAGTTAGTTTAAGTTAGTTCAAATAGTGTGTAAGTCTAGGGACCGATGACCTCAGCAGTTTGGTCCCTTCGAAATTCACACACATTTGAACCAGAACAGAACTTCACTGCGCCAAGCTCTTCAAACTCGTGAGCATGTCAATTAATCGTAACTGGAATGTCTAACGATTCCCTTTGTTTATGCGAAAAGTTGCTGTGACAAATCTGATTATGTGTACAGACGCTTTGATCTCTAACTAAACAGAGGTGAATCTTACACTGAAACTGATTCGTCAGGTGCCTGTCTTCAGCTTATTTTGGATTCTACATCATACTGTTTTTCTGCTGCTTATCACTCGGACTGTACCACTATCAGATGATGGCTTTCAGCATTTCAAGTGGACAACCAATATTCCACTGGTACCTGAAATACCAAATCTGTAACATTCCATTATGCTGTAGTTATATCTAGGTTATCCTTGTAGTTGTTGTTGATGTGATCTTCAGCCCAGAGACTGGGTTGATGCAGCTCTCCATGCTACTCTATCCTGTGCAAGTCTATTCATCTCTGAATAACTACTCCAACCTACTTACTTATGAATCTGATTAGCGTATTCATCTCCTGGCCTCCCTCTACGATATTTAATTTCCACGCTTCCCTGCAGTACTTAATTGGTTGATCTCTTGATGCCTCAGAACGTGTCCTACCACCGATCCCTGCTTCTAGTCAAGTTGTGCCACAATTTACCCTTCTCCCTAATTCTATTCAGTACCTTCTAACTAGTTACGCGATCTACCCATCTAATATTCAGCATTCTTCTGTAGCACCACATTTCGAAGGCTTCTATCCTCTTCTTGTCTAAACTATTTATCATCCATGTTTCTCTTCCATGCAGGGCCACACTCCATAAAATGCTTTCAGAAAAGACTTTCTGACATTTAAATCTATACTTGAACTTTACAGAGTTCTCTTCTTCAGGAACGCTTTCCTTGCCATAGCCAGTCTACATTTTATATCCTCTCTACTTCGACCATCATCAGTTATTTGGCTCCCCAAATAGAAAAACTCATCTACTACTTCATGTGTCTCATTTCCTAATGTAATACCCTCAGCATCATCTGATTTAATTCGACTATATTCCATTGTCCTAGATGTTGATGTTCATCTTATATCCTCCTTTCAAGACACTGTCCATTCCGTTCAACTACTCATACCGGCTCTTTGCTGTCTCTGACAATGTCATCGGTAAACTTCAAAGTTTTTATTCCTTTTCCATACTATCCTTGTTATGGGAACTAATAAAAAGGAGTTAACAAATATGGAGTTCCACTATTTGACCTTCAGGACATAAATATAACAAGCACGATTCAGTTCATTCAATGGTCAGTGGAATACTTATTAGCAGACTAGATTAGATTAGTACCTGTTTCATAGATCATGAATACGACACTTCATAATGATGTGGAACGTGTCAGGTTAATGAAAGGTGTCTATACAAGATATTACATTACACAAAATATTACATGACACTTAATATTTTTAATTTTTAATTGTTTACTTTTTTGTGGGGGTTGGGTAAATTACCCACTTACTATTTCCAAAAAATGATGTAATGAGTAGAAGGAGTTGCTATTAAGAACTTCCTTTAATTTCCTTTTAAATGCTATATGGCTATCTGTCAGACTTTTGATGCTATTAGGTAAGCGACCAAAGACTTTTGTGGCAGCATAGTTAACCCCTTCTGAGCCAAAGTTAGATTTAACATTGAGTAGTGAAGAGCATCCTTTTTCCTAGTGTTGTTGCCATGTACACTGTTATTACTTTTGAATTCGTTCGGATTGTTAATAACAAAATTCATAAGTGAATATATGTATTGTGAGGCTACAGTGAAGATCCCTCGCTCTTTAAATAAGTGTCTGCTGGACGATATTGGATGAGCTCCACCAATTATTCTGATTACACGCTTTTGTGCAATGAACACTCTTTTACTCAATGATGAGTTACCCCAGAATATGATGCCATACGAAAGCGGAGAATGAAAATAGGCGTGGTAAGCTAATTTACTGAGATGTAAATCGCCAAAATTTGCAATGACCCTAATGGCATAAGTAGCTGAACTCAAACGTTTCAGCAGATCCTCAGTGTGTTTTTTTCCAGTTCAATCCTTCATCAATGCATACACCTAGAAATTTTGAATATTCTACCTTAGCTACCGATTTCTGATAGAAATCTATATTTATTAATGGTGTCATTCCATTTACTGTGTGGAACTGTATATACTGTGTTTTGTCAATGTTTAATGAGAGCCCATTTGCAGAGAACCACTTAATGATTTACATCGTTTACAATTTCACCAGTTAATTCTTGTCTGTTGGGTGTGATAGCTATACTTGTATCATCGGCAAAAAGTACCAGCTTTGCATCTTCGTGAATATAGAAAGGCAAGTCATTAGTATATATTAAGAACAGCAGCGGACCCAAGACCAAACCTTGCAACACCCCATTCTTGATTGTTCCCCAGTTTGAGAAATGACCAGTTTTTTGCATATTATGTGGCAAAAACTGCATATGGTGTGTGACCTTCTAACTGTTGCTAAAATTCCTCCTCTTCCTCCTTAAAATTTCAATTAATTTAGTAGCGCAAAAGAAATTTTGCATTTATGGGGAACATTAATTAATCTGTCCAATTTAGACTAAATGCATCGTTCCCTAAATAACTTATATATGGAAGGGCCTAAATTTTAGTGTATACCAGAATTTGGTTAAAGATTTAGCACCTTAAAACAGTTACTTTGTCAAGCTTCATTTGGTCTCATATTCGATGGGCCGACCAGTAGTCAAACCACCAGATGAATGTCATTATGGAATACGAGCAGTCTTAACACACCTAAGTCAGGACAGGTCTAAGCACTCGATACCTTATGACTCTGAAGTACTAAATTCCTAACAGTTCAGTTTTGCAGGCTGGGAAGGAACCTTTCACAATTTCATGCATAGTTTCGAAATTTATTCATATTTACATGGTGGTGATTTCCAAATGATCATACAAGGTAACCTATTATTGGCATTATTCAAGGCCATGTTGTTATTACATAGCAAAACTGCCAATACATTAGGCTACGCTTTACAGTACATACAGTTACAATATGAAGTATGAAAGAGGTCTGGCCAAACAACTTTACGTTAGTAGGTGCACCCTGGCTATACTCTTGCCTAATTTCCCGAGAATGGAGGGTAGTGGGAGAGAGGTATGTGGACGAAAAGGAAGGCTTCAGGCAGACATCACTAGAGTAGCATATCTGGTATGTCAGCCTTGTCACATCCTGATCAATTTGGTTGCAATAAATAAGGTTTATATTCTGTATTAAGTATACTACACAGCTGATTAAAAATGTTCTGGGACTAAATTGTTACACAAGTAATAAGAAATGCTATTAATCAAACAAATATGGAACTACCCTGATGGAAGTTCCCAGTATTAACAGTACTTTTTTATGGCAACGAGCAAAAATATACACATTTCGATTATATGAGGTCTTCGATAATGCATATTTATCTTTTGTCATCATATGTGATCCAATATAGAGCAGTTTTGTGTCGTTCTGTTACAAAAACGGATAACAGTCCTACTGACCATCCTGACCCATATTCCCCTGATTTTGCTACAAAAGGCTTCAAGCCTTCAGACTCTTTCCAAAACTCAAGTCAGCCACCAAGGTGAGAATTTTGGGGCTGCTGATTCGATTAAATGGAATGTGAAGGCAATGCTAATTCTGAATAACATTCCAGTCAAATCTTTTGTCAAAGTGTTCTAAACACTCTAGAATCTGCACTGTGAGTGTGGTAGCGTAGTTCATTGAAAACGATTATGACAAGTTAGTTACATGTTCCATAGTTCATGTAAAAGATTCTTTTATCGAAATGATGTGGAACAATCAGTTTACAGGAAATGTATACATGGTTAATTTTACCACTAATGAATGTACCATTTTCCAGCCCTGCTCAGGCAACTACACTAAGAAACAAATCTTTTTGTAAACCACCAATTATTTGATAAAAAAGTTTCTATGACATGCCAGATGTCCAGAAGAAATTATTGTAGATAGAATGTAAGACTGTGTTTACTATTTGTTAGGCACTTTATGGTATAGGACCGGTGGTCAGAAATTTGTGTTGTAGCATACTGTACTATTTTCTGAGCAGCTGACAACTTCAGTAAGACTAATAAATATCCTTTTTCCCCATATATTTGTAGGCATAGATATCACTTCTTCTAAAACTATGATGGATAGTTTATCACAAATTTCATTAGCAAACATATGTACTGTCATAGGTTGTTAAAATATCTAACTCCTTCAACAGGTATCTACATGCAAAAATCTCGAGCAATATACCCTATTCATGTGCTTCATCAATTACTGGTATGAATATTTGTTGTACATAAATGAATATAGCTTGTTTTCTCAAAATTGAGAGAGAGTCGATTGTCAGAAAACCACCTACTAATTCTTTTGTAAGCATGATTAACAGTCTCTTCTAAGTTCATTCACATGTATAAGGAATGTGAGAGGACTAAATATTGAACCTTCTGGAACTCCCCAGTCACTAAAATATTCTCTCATGCGAACGTTGTTTGGATTTCAGAATAAAGTTCGGTCATCAGATGCACAATTATTTTTATTTCACTTTACTGGTTTTAACTAATTAATTTATCATTTTCAGAAGCCTTCAAAACTTGGGATATTGCAAATCATGTAGACTTTGGCAACAAATTTATGTGGAGTTTCAGGAGTGGATTACAAAAATTATTTAATAACAGTTAAGTAGATGTTAATATCTTCCTCACAGAAGAAAAATAGCATGACATGTCCAAAAATATATGTATTGTATGCGATAATTATAAACACATTGTTTAACAAAGAAATTTTGCATGTACTTGACAAGGGTTACAATGTGAACATTGTAGAAGAGTTTGAAATACATCAACATCCCTTACTAAAAAAGAGTTGATGAATGAACGGCTTGCATTGAAAAACGCACACTATTTTGACTGTATAACATCTTTTATAAATTAATGAAAACTAGTCCATTATTTATAGATAGGAATGTCAGCAATAACTTACATGGAACTATGTGCCATGTTTTTGAAATGTTTTATATGAAACTTCCTTTATATATTTCAGTTATACTTTTTATGTGTTTTCATACATGCTCCTTGCTGCTAGCAAAACTGAATATGTACATAAATGTGCTTCATGTATTGTGAATCATCAATCTGTCAGCCAGTGTTCATAATTATCACATCAATACGTACATTTTTGGACATGTCATGGCATTATGCTTCTGTGAAGAAGATATTGGCATCTGTTAAACCAACATTAAGTTAACTTTTGTAATACGCTTCTCATACTTCACATATATTTATTCTTCTAGATTAATAATATCCAAATTATGTAGGCTTCTAAAGATTATAGAACTATTGAAACCAGTAAAATAAAATAAAAAGAACTGTGCCATCAAAAGCTGAAATTTATTTAGAAATATGTACTACAGTTACTGAGAGAATAACAGCTATGAATAAAGTCGTTGTTAGAATTATTCAGGACATCTTTTGCATTCTGTCTTTTAACTATGATTCAAAGCAGTTACGTGTAAAGCCATCACTTCCAAAAAAATTAATTTCTTCCACGAGATTAATATGATCTACACAATCAAGTGCCTGGGAAAGATCATAAAATATACCAACTAGTGACATTTTATAATTTGCAGCTTGTAACATTTTGTGAGTGAATGAATAAATAGTACTCCCGGTTGAGGAATCCTCCTTGAATCCAAACTGCAATGTACTAATTGATTTTTTTCTACTTAAATGTTGGATTGCTCTTGAGTTCATTACTTTCTAGAATATTCTGAAAAATATTTTAACGTACTTTTGTAATCCATTTCTAGGTAGACCTGAAACTTACTACATCTGGGGATTCAGTCATGTGCAATTGTCAAAATAACAGAGGTGTTCAGTGAAATATTGCTTCAATTTTTCATATCATTTGTGTGTCATGTAACCAGAGTTCCTGGTGTTGTAATGAGTATTTTTCCAACACATAATAGTATGGTAGTGTATAAAGCACATTATATGACCCGAAAATAACATGAAAAATTAAAATAATTTATGCGCTAAACAATGTGGCTTCACCACTTTTCTGATATTATATGTTGGAAAAAAGTCATTACAGCTCCTGGAATTTGGGTTAGTCCATTGCGAAGCAGACGTGCCTGGCTTGTATTTCAGTATGAAAGTTACCATCTCCCATCCACATTCTAGTTGAACAGAGTTCATCCAGCAGAAGTCCATGTGTTTACTGTACCATAAAATTTTGTACCATACATCTCATTCACTGTTCTGTCAAAACACACACAAATTTATGAACATCGTATGTCAATGCTGAATACCCCCATTTAATGTTTTGTTTCGTAAATATGATGTCTAATTGTGCTTATCACGTTTCATAATCTAATGAACTTACTGAATGAGGAGAAATGTATTACATTGGCAGAAGAATAAGCGGTTGAAAATTAGTACTGATTAATCTACTATTTCTTTACTTTCCTGTTTCAGTTTCAAAAATGTTCAAATATGTGTGAAATCTTATGGCACTTAACTGCTAAGGTCATCAGTCCCTAAGCTTACACACTACTTAACCTAAATTATCCTAAGGAGAAACACACACACACTCATGCCCGAGGGAGGACTCTAGCCTCCGCCGGGACCAGCTGCACAGTCCATGACTGCAGCGCCTCAGACCGCTCGGCTAATCCCGCGCGACCGTTTCAGTTTCATTATCAATCTGTCTTTGTAAGTGTAAACAAAATATAGTTTGAATTAAAAAAATAGTATCAATGGTAATTGAGAGACATGTACCAAGTAAATTAATAAGAGATGTTATTGATCCCCCATGTTACAGAAAACAGGACAGAACACTGTTAGAAAAACAACGAAAACAGCATGCCATATTTAAAAGAACGCAAAACCCCAAAAATTGGCACAGTTTTACAGAAGCTAGACATTTAGTGCTAACTTCTACGCGAGGTGCTTTTATCGGTTTCCACAACAGAACTCAGTCTCGAAATTGCATAGAAAATCCAAAGAGATTCTGGTCGAGTGTAAAGAACACGAACGGAAAGGCACAATCAATAGCTTCATTGCACAATAGCAGTGGTGATGCAACTGATGACAGTTCCAAATAAAGCAGAGTTACTTAGCACGGTTTTCGGAAATTTCTTCCCAAATAAGACGAAGTATATATTGCAGAATTCGAATCAAGAACATCTACGAACATGAGTAACTTACAAGTAGATATCCTTGGTGTAGCAAAGCAGCTTGAATAACTTAATAAAGGCGAGGCCTCTGGTCCAGACTGTATACCTGTCAGGTTGACAAGTCACAAAAATACCCAAGAAAGGAAACAGGAGTAATGTGCTGAATTAAAGACAAATATCGCTAATGTCTATTTGCAGTAGGATTTTGGAACGTATGCTGAGGTCGAACATCAAAAGTTATCTCGCAGAAAACTGTTTATGGACAAACTGCCACCATGGATTCAGAAAGTATCGTTCTTGTGAAACACAACTATCTCTTTGTTCTCACGAAGTAGTGAGGTCTATTGAAAGGGACTGTCAAATTGATTCCATAACTTTAGCTTTCAGAAGGCTTTTGACACCGTTCTTCACAAGCGGCCTCTGATCAAATTGTGTGCCTGTATGCCTGTGGAGTCTCATCTCAGCTCTGGGACTGGATGACTGACCTCCTGTCAGAAAGATCTGAGTTCATATTAATCGCTGGAAACTCATCGAGTGAAACAATAGTATTATTTGGCGTTACCCAAAGAAGTGTTACAGGCCCTCTGCTGTTCCCGATCTGCATAAACGATTTAGGGGAGAGTCTGAGTAACCCTCTTAAATTGTTGCAAATGATGCTGTCAGTTAACGTGTTATGAAGTCATCAGATGATGAAAACAAATTTGAAAACTACTTAGACAATATATCTTTACGTTGCGAAAAGTGGCAATTTACTCTAAATAACGAAAAGTGTGAAGCCATCCACATGAGTACTAAAAGAAAGTAGCTAAATTCCGGCTACACGAAAAATTTCACAAACCTAAAAGCTCTGAATTCAGCTAACTACTTAACGATTACAATTACGGTTAACTTAAGTTGGAACGGTCACATAAATTATATTTTGGGTGAAGCCAACAACAGACGGCGATTTATATGCAGAACACTCAAGAAATGCAACTGCTCTGTTAAAGAGACTGCCTAAACTAGCCAGTCCGCACTCTTCTGGAGTATTGCTATGTGGTGTGGGATCCGCATCAGATATTGTCGATGGAGGACATCGAAAAAGTTCAACGAAGAGCAACTCGTTTTGTACTATGGCAAAACAGGGGATAGTCCCACGGAAATGATACGTGAATTGGGATGGCAGTCATTGAAAGAAAGGCGTTTTACGCTGCGGCAGGATCTTTTCATGAAATTTCGGTCCCCAACTTTCTCCTCAGAGAGTGAAAATATTTTGTTGGCGCCAATCTACATAGATCGGAATAAGAGAAATCAGAGCTTGCACTGAAAGATTTAAGTGTGCGTTATTCCCAGGCGCTGTTCGAGAGTGGAAAAGTACAGAGACAGTATGAGGGTGGTTCTGTGAATCCTCTTACAGGCACTTAATTGTGAATTTCAGAGTAATCGATTTGGATTACCGACGACTAGTTTAGAGTGTGTTCATTACCTCAGTGGTTCTCATATAATTAAGGAAATAATGCTTGTTCATTTTGAACTGTTCACAACAGCTCAACTCTGAAAATTATGTGTACTTAAAGAAAATGTCTACTAAGTAGCAGAAATTAAGGGCGCTGAATTTGCAAAGTAGTACAGTTGTGAATAGTTCGAAGTATAGAAATGTTATTTCATTAATAATTTCAGAAGCACTCACGTAATGGTTCGATGATTATTGGGAACGTTCTGAAGTAGTCACTATGAACCCAAAGTGATAATGCAACTGACAAAGGAACATTCCCAAGAGTCAATAAACGATCTTCATGAATCTTGGGGAGTGTGTAGAGGGCGGAAAATAGTCCAATATACACTCCTGGAAATGGAAAAAAGAACACATTGACACCGGTGTGTCAGACCCACCATACTTGCTCCGGACACTGCGAGAGGGCTGTACAAGCAATGATCACACGCACGGCACAGCGGACACACCAGGAACCGCGGTGTTGGCCGTCGAATGGCGCTAGCTGCGCAGCATTTGTGCACCGCCGCCGTCAGTGTCAGCCAGTTTGCCGTGGCATACGGAGCTCCATCGCAGTCTTTAACACTGGTAGCATGCCGCGACAGCGTGGACGTGAACCGTATGTGCAGTTGACGGACTTTGAGCGAGGGCGTATAGTGGGCATGCGGGAGGCCGGGTGGACGTACCGCCGAATTGCTCAACACGTGGGGCGTGAGGTCTCCACAGTACATCGATGTTGTCGCCAGTGGTCGGCGGAAGGTGCACGTGCCCGTCGACCTGGGACCGGACCGCAGCGACGCACGGATGCACGCCAAGACCGTAGGATCCTACGCAGTGCCGTAGGGGACCGCACCGCCACTTCCCAGCAAATTAGGGACACTGTTGCTCCTGGGGTATCGGCGAGGACCATTCGCAACCGTCTCCATGAAGCTGGGCTACGGTCCCGCACACCGTTAGGCCGTCTTCCGCTCACGCCCCAACATCGTGCAGCCCGCCTCCAGTGGTGTCGCGACAGGCGTGAATGGAGGGACGAATGGAGACGTGTCGTCTTCAGCGATGAGAGTCGCTTCTGCCTTGGTGCCAATGATGGTCGTATGCGTGTTTGGCGCCGTGCAGGTGAGCGCCACAATCAGGACTGCATACGACCGAGGCACACAGGGCCAACACCCGGCATCATGGTGTGGGGAGCGATCTCCTACACTGGCCGTACACCACTGGTGATCGTCGAGGGGACACTGAATAGTGCACGGTACATCCAAACCGTCATCGAACCCATCGTTCTACCAGTCCTAGACCGGCAAGGGAACTTGCTGTTCCAACAGGACAATACACGTCCGCATGTATCCCGTGCCACCCAACGTGCTCTAGAAGGTGTAAGCCAACTACCCTGGCCAGCAAGATCTCCGAATCTGTCCCCCATTGAGCATGTTTGGGACTGGATGAAGCGTCGTCTCACGCGGTCTGCACGTCCAGCACGAACGCTGGTCCAACTGAGGCGCCAGGTGGAAATGGCATGGCAAGCCGTTCCACAGGACTACATCCAGCATCTCTACGATCGTCTCCATGGGAGAATAGCAGCCTGCATTGCTGCGAAAGGTGGCTATACACTGTACTAGTGCCGACATTGTGCATGCTCTGTTGCCTGTGTCTATGTGCCTGTGGTTCTGTCACTGTGATCATGTGATGTATCTGACCCCAGGAATGTGTCAATAAAGTTTCCCCTTCCTGGGACAATGAATTCACGGTGTTCTTATTTCAATTTCCAGGAGTGTGTGTTGTTTGTGTCCAATATCACTTTTAAGAGTTAAACACACCACGAAAAATAATTTGGTATTTTTAATTTAGAGGGAATATCTTTGAACGGTGACATATAAAAAATATTTTTCATATAAAAGTTGACATGTAATTAATGCTCTTGAAAACTGTCTATCAACTTTTGTAATAATTTGAAATGTTACAAAACACCTCACCACAATTAATTAATTTTCAAAAATGAAAACGTTTGTTACACCAAAAATTAAAGAAGCTTTTAAGCCACATACATCCCTTTATAATAAAGTTGGACACAGAAATATCATTTTTGGAAAATAAGCTGTACACAATGTGCTGTCAGAGTATTTTCACCATACGTAATTAAAATATCAAAACGTTCATTACTGTTTTAATTATTTGTTATTCTTATATTTGTTCTATGTTTTAATTTTTTTACATTTTACTTTAATTGATTTTTGTGTTTCAGTTTACCGTTTCATATACATGTATTTTGTTAAGTGGAAATAAAGAATAACTCACTGTTATGGTAGAAAATAATTACAATAATGATAATCCATAAAGAAATAGTCGGGATATAACCTTCTTTGTACACCATGTATGTAGAATGAACGACATTTCTTCACACAATATATATGTCAAAGAAGACACTGTAAAACCAACTCTGCAGGATTTCACATTGTCACGAGTGATCCTCTGATTGTCCTGATTTGTGTGATGTATATTTCAATACATTTATAAGCCTTGGCGAAGAGAACTGACTATCTACTAATGACTCGAATTTGATTATACTGTGTATCAAGTGGAGTCTGACACAATAATCATTCAACAGAACTAAATGTTAAAATTTTCGCTAAATGTTCTTCCGTCATGGTAAGCAGTGTATGTTCCATAGCTGTATCTGTACAAGCCCTTTGGGATCAGCAACTGTTTCTTGTCTTCAGGTAAGACGCACTAAATGGTTTTTTTCACGCTTTTTCATAGTTTTAAAAACAAACCGAGAATTCGAGAATTCTTTTAGCAGCCTGAAGTGCCATTGCGGTAGCAAGATATTTGAAAGATGTTTTGTTTCCCAGTTAGAGAGAAATAACTGTATTATTGTTTGATTCTAGGGGTATTCAGTGTCAAAGACTTGTTTGCAGCATCGTAGTTGAAAACAAAGAACTTGTTCATCTCGTGATCCGAAAACGCACGACGGCATAGGTACAGTTGTGGGACATTGGAAGAACAGATCTAGAGATCTGTTGAATGATTGTGATGTCGATCTCCACTTGAGACACAATATAATCAGGCTGCAGTCACTAGTACATAATCAGTTGTCTTTGGCATGGCTTATCAATCTACTGAATTATGTCTGATACAAATGAAGATACTTAGGGGATCACCCGTGTCAATTTGTTTTATACTGTATTTTCCGTCGTGTATATTACGTCAAGAATTTTCGTTCATTTGATACGCATGGTTTAAAAAACGTTGTTTTAGGTATTTCTTTACAGATTATCGTTATTGTAATTATTTCCTGTCAAAATAATCAATTACTTGCTATTTTCAATTAACTAAATACTCTTGTGTTAAACGATATACTAAAAAATAACAAAAATGAACCTTAAATATAAAGTATAATATAATTTAAAACATAAAACAAATATATTTATTAGAATAGTAGTGACTGTTTAGATAGCTTAAGGAGGCATGTTGAAAATACTCCAACAGCACAATGTGTACAGCTAATTTTCCAAATATGATATTTCAGGACCCAGCTTTATTACTAATGGATGTATGTGGCCTTGAAGCTTCTTTAATTCACGTTGTAACAAATGTTTCATTTTTCAAAACTAATTAATGGTGGTACAAAAATTAATTATACAGTTTTCGAGGACATTAATTACGTATCAACTTTTATATGGAAAAAAATTAAATATCTTCATATGGAAGACATTCCCTCCAAACTTAAAATACCAGATGACGTATTGGGGTTTGTTTTATCCCTTAAAACTGAAATTAGGCACAAATTAAAAAAATACATATTGCAGCATTTTCCCCTCTCTACACACCAGTCAAGTTTCATGAAGATCGTTTATCGACTGTTGGCAATGTTCCCTTGTGAGACAGAAAAATAAGGAAATACTAGGGTGTAGCAGTAGCTGATCCTTTACCCAACGCAATGTTGGAATTCCATAAATACTGGTTAAAAATCTGAGCGGTATATTTCGTCACAGACCCACTGTGTCGCGAATACATGTTCTACTGTTTCCTGCATACGGCGGTATATAGCCATTTTGACGATTCAGTCATACAGCAGCTCTATAGGTTACTCCTGGGTGTGGTTTGCCGGAGCGCTGGCTACGAATGGCTGTGTTCACAGAGCCCAAGCCTGTGACGCATCAAACGCAAACTTAGCAAACGCAGATTCCGTGTCGAGGTTCCTAGCTGATTCTACTCTCATGTTTGAACACCAAGAAGTAGTTCGTTTCGAAAGTAACTGCGAAGGATGGCACACACTTAGAGAGTTTCCAGTCACAGCGTCAGTTACACTGAAACAATACGCACAAAATCTTTTTAGTGAAGAGTATTTAGATGGAAAAAATAAAGGTAGCAAGACGTGTTGTCATCATATGCCGGTTATTCCGCGTATCTGTTTCACTTTGCTGCACAGTCAGCCATTATTCGTAGGACTCCTATTGCTTCTCAGTGCTGTGGATGACATCCACGGATGGTCATACCACCATATATCCGTGCTGTAAGTGTTGTTTTAGTGTATTCAGACCACTGGGGAACTGCCTGTGGAAAGAGCTTGCACGATAACGTGTCCAGCTGGCCAGCAGCTAACGGGTGGCACGCTCGTGTGCGGTATGCACGTCAAAATAACCTGCCATACTCAAGGTTTTTCCCTCGTGGTCCTACCCGATAGAGACATGCATGTAATGTGATACTGTTCCAGTAATCTCCATATTTCACATTTACGATATTGACTGCATGTACAAAGCTGACAATCGACTGACTCCTGCAGACTTGTTTTGTAATGTAAGTTTAGGTTTTGCATGGGACTGGTTAATGTCACTGACCCGATACACCTGACACGTCGTCACATATTAAAGAGCTTGTGTCACTGCGCGCAACGCGATCTGTCAGATTACGTCGGTACTTGAGATCGAATGGAGGTACAAAGATATAAATTTATTAATGATAGATTAATTAATGTTGCCGTATTAAATCATTAATTGCCCTGAACGTCACGCATGAGCATATTCTTTTTTCATGTTTTTTAATGTCATTCAGGTTATATATCTTCTTTTGTGACTGTAATAAAAGTCTTATTTAGACCACACGGGTTTCTCTGTACTTCAGCGCATCTTCAGTGGTCAGATTTTTTGCTTCCTACTTAATTCCTAATTTTCCTCTCTACATAGGTGCTTTTTTACAGTTCACTGGCACTGGAAGTATCAAACAAACTACACGCGGCGTAAGTGCAGCCACACAACATGAAAACGTAAAATTGTCCAGTGTCAGTACAGGGCAATATTCTAAAAATAGAGCACCTGTCTGTGGAAGAACGTCAGGAATGAGGTAGGAAACAAAAAATCTGACCACTGAAGCTGCTTTTAGATACTTGTTAACCGAAATAAGTTTGGCCTAAATAAGACTTTTATTACAATCGCCAAAGACGGTATATAAGCTTGTTTTTCAGTTTCACATTTTAAAGAAAAATGTGTTATTTTCCTTTTTTAATGTCACCATTTGGACTTCTTCTTCGAATCGCAGAGAATTAAAATAATTATAGGCAACCATCCAGCTTTTGATGCCAGTCACCTCTATTTATTTCTGTTTAAATTGGTTAGGAGCTAAATTTGTCAGTCAAAACGGCTTCTGACTCATATATGATCACTTAGAAACTGGTATCTTTACACATAATTGCTTCAGGCAGAATTTAGAGTTGTTGCTGATCTCTCGTACGAACTAGACGTGTGTCGGCTCTCGCCTTCTGTAGATGATTTCCGTAATTATTTTAGACTGGAAATCAGTTAGTTATGCGGGCTTGCTCTGCAAGTATGGTTTTGTTCTTGCGAAAAAAAGTGCATGGAACTGGCAGTGTTTCTTTACATTAATGACATTCAGTATACCAAGTTAGAGGTGTACAAATTCCCCTTGCAGCCTGCTTGCCCCTAGCTCCTCTGCAACCATTCATGCAGGTCAGCCTGCCGCGACGTAAACACAAGAGTACGCATGTACTGAGGCATAGTGGGTAATGCGACCGACTTGGGCTCCCGCAAGCCCGGGCTACCTGGGTTCCCGCAGGCCTGCCAAGCTTCACGGGACCCGCTCAACTTGCTGCGCCTGACAACAGGTTGCGCTGTCAAGCTACCGTGACTAGAGTAGCCAGGTAGTTAGCCCACAGTTCATTTATCGCAACGGTGGGGGAGCACAATGAATAGGTCGGACTTTAGTGAGATTGAAAAAAAATTGACAACTGGCGAATACATGCTGGTAACGAAACAGAGCACAAGTGCCGAATAGGAAACGTTTTCGTGTGTTTATGAGGCCGCTTCAAATAAATCGGTAGGTGTGTCTCAATGCAAACTATGTAAAAAGCTCTTAAGTACTTATTCAGGAACCTCGAGTATGTTACGACATGTGTGCGAATTTTACAAGCAGTTCCCTTACTCCGTAAATATCTTGAAAGAGGACAAAGATTTAGTGGCCGAAAAGGGCGTTGAAATGTGTGCTAAGGACCTGAGACCATTTAGCAGTATAGAGGGAGAAGGATATCATGGTAACCCGCAAACGATGTCAAAATCTTTTGTAAGGTACTCTATTCCATGCACTGTCCGAAATATTATGTAGACAGTAATGTTCCTCTTGATGGTCAAGTGTGCAAAATTTCTTCAAGATCGGAATAAAACTGTAGGTTAGTGTAGAAGTGTGTTAGTAAAGTACCCTCCGCCATGCAGCATTAAGAATTTTAAACAGACAGCGCCCTTCATCCTGCTTTGAGTATCAAGTATGCCAAATTTCATCAAGATCGGAATAAAAACGTACAATTTGTCGAATTCCGTTCGGTAAAGTAACCTCTGCCATGCACCCTACGAAATTTTAAGTAGACTGTGACCTTCCTCTTGGTTTCAAGGTATAGTGTGCAAAATTTCATCAAGATTATATGCAATACAAAAACACGGACACAATGAAAACACACTTTCAGTTTTTCTCAAATTTTCCAATCTTTCGGTCGACTTTCGAAAAATTTTAGTTCATAAAAACCTTGTCCTGAGAATTACGAACACAGCAAAAAAAAAAAAAAAAAAAAATTGACGAATTAGCCCAGCCGTTCTCGAGTTTTACGCTTATCAACGCATTTGGCAATTCATTTTTATTTGTATAGATAATAAGCCCGAAATATAGGCGTAAAGGAAGAACGTACAAATAAAACCCAATATTTTTTGATCTGAAATTAATATATAAATGTTAGAGTTTGTCTTTTGGTGCTCAGGTAAAATAAAAACTTTTAATTAACGTTCATAGTATGACAATGAAGCGCGCAGACTAAACGGCTGCGTAGCGCAGCTCAGCAGTAATATGGGCAGGCAAGCAAGTTTCCCGCAGCCTGCCCGGGTTGGGTTCTGCTTGGCTTGGCTGGGAGTGAAGCAGCCTGCCCGTTCTGTTGACAAGGCGCGGCGGCCTGCCCGCCTGGCCACCGGGCAGGCATGGGCGGGTTAAAAACGGAACATGTACACCTCTGTACCAAGTCTATAACCAGGGAATACATTCGCCACTGATAAGCGCTGTCGACCACAATGAAAGCAGTTTCATTAATATGCAGATGCACATTACTGAAACTGTGGCGCTTCACAGTACTATTCAGACATAAAAACACGCCGAACTGGCCGAGAACGTCATAATGTCCAAATGTACGCCTAGTTGCAGCTTACCAATGCTCTTCGAGGATCATCTCTGCCGACACCTTTTCCACATTCTTGTGTTTTGGAAATACACCACGTCAGCTAAGACAATTAACAGTGCATTGGTAATGTAGAGTTTGCCGAGATCTACCTTTACGGGTGACGGCCCGACGTTCACTCTGCAGCCTTCTCAGAATTCTGTGCTCAGCAAAGAATCGAAGTCTTGGGCCACACGCACACCGGCACACGGTGACCTGAGCGCAGGAAAAACAGTTTGGGTCAGGCTACGCATGAGCCATTTACATTAGGGTAGTTTCCAGGCAGCGGTTGGCGCACCGGTAATACTTCAGGGTACGGACGAGTTCCTGCACGAAAACTCTATCCTTCCTTCCATTTTCTATTTTACGATAGCTATACTACAAATAAACTGTAATAATGCCCAGTACAGTGTAATTGTTTATATATTCAATAAAAGCAAGAAAAGCAAAAGCAAGGGAAAATCTGGGATTTGAAATAAATTTCCAGGGAGGGACTGTAAGAGGCACACGAGAACTTCGTATATAAAATTAGCTTCTTTAATTGTTTTTAGTTCATGATTTACACGGTCTGGAATGACATTCATCGTAAAAACAGGGGAACCTATTGTTTGGGTGCAGCTCGGAGGTCGGAATGAAACTAACGGTGTACGAAGTACTGGACGCTTTAATTACATCCTTTTATCAAGAGGTATTTGCTGAGTTCTCCTGGACGCTATAAGTATAATCCTTTCTTGGAAATCGTTTGCAATAAAAATTTTCTTTTACTTTTCCTGTTAATGCGTTTTATGAAGATTAATAAATAACGTGTATTGAGCACTAATTCTGTTCATTTGTAGGGTAAGTAACGTAGAAACTGAATAAAAGGAAATAGTTCCCGCATAGGGACTCAACCCACGACCTTCAGATTACCGACCTGAAGTCTTTCCGCTGCGCTAATACCTCATTTAAACTGGCTCATGCTTCGCACGACACGTACGAAAAATTCTATTTTTTTCTAAATGCTTGGCCATTGGGTGCTCCCGCTGTGTCATATTCACTTCCTGCATATTTCATAAATTTGGACGACGTGTAGGAGCGGTTCTATTGTAAGTCTTCTCCACCCAGTCTTTTCTGAGGGTTGTAATGTCCAAATACCAATAGCTAGTGAAGGAAAACAGGCTGAACAAAAATAATCTAAAGTTAATTACGAAAGTCGTGGACAATACTTATGACCTGACATCCAACAGTCGAGCCACAAGGCAGGTACATAGTGGTATCAAGAAGTGTCGAGGTTGAACTGCCGTATTCTGTAGAAGAACCCGGAATTGTAGAGACGTAAGACAGAGGTGTCTCGGTTTCTTGAGTTGGAGAAATCTGAACGCCAAGACGGGTGCTTCAGAGTGAAACTACGTGATTCCCGCTCTGCAAACTGTATCTCGATCTTCCTGTGGCATAGGTGGACTGTCTTCTTCTGCGCCTCAACTCCATCTTGCTGTATGGAAACCTCTTAATCACAGAAACACGCCTCACGGTGAGCAGCTGTACCCGTGGCCACTGGGGTCCCAATGTGCGCCAGGGATTAAAGACTACACGAAAAAGGGAGCTCCAAGTATTCTCATCAGAATATGCGCTAGCTCATTTTCCTGAGCAGCAGTCTGCCTGCAGGAGCCACCAACATACGATATCTGTTTTCACTGGTGTGCTCTTATATGAATCTCTATCGTTTGTGGACAGCGGACTGGGTTAATGAATCGGTTTATTAGTGAATGCTTAAAGTTCTGTCCGAACAGCCGATTTAGTGGCGTCAGTGTTTACGGCCGCAGTGTTGCGAAGAACGGTTTGCTGTTTGTTCACATTTATGTTACGTAAATTTTGCCCAACAGAGCGTTCGCGTAACATACTACAAAATCTACTTACACCGACTGAATAAATCAAGGAAATTCTTATCTACATCCACCTTCACAGCATAACTACAAGAGATTCTAGGTGCCGCTGTTAACAGGAACTGATGGATTCGAAGCTCACTCGTTGTGAAAATTGATGTCTTCACCGCGGCCCTGTGGAATTCACTGCAACAGACATAGTAGAACAAGTCAACATGAACAGCGACGACTAGGGAGAATGTTTCCACACAGTTGCATTTCACAGAAAACAGAATGTGATGTCTGCGTGGACATAGAAGAACTCTATATAGAGTCACGTGAATCGACAAATAACATAAAATTCTATTACTAGATGATAATGGGACACTTTAGCGGTCAAGTAGGTCAAAAATTTAAGAACGATTTTTCAGTGCGACACTTGATTTAAAAAATGAATGTAACACGACCATACGGACTTCTGAACTTATTGTCAATGTATTAAAAAGCAATGAAGGAACTGTACAAATCTGACGGTCCTGAACCTGTTTAGACTTTCCTGCGCTTATCAACTAGCGAGATGGAGAGTAAAACAGGATACAATGCGAGAAAGAAACAAAATTCATCAAGCAGACCATGGGGACGTTTTTAGAACAGGAAGGTATATTCAATAAAATTAAACACCTAGTTCAGAATCTTCGATAGAGAATATTATAACACCGTAATTGGAAGGGACGATTTATTAACAAAGATATCCAGAAAGACAGAGAATGATAATGCATGTATGAACCTATTCACGTATAAAGAGCGGAAAGGAAGATTCCTTAAATGCCTCCATGAACATTGTAATTGGTCTCATATTGCCTTCCCGTTCCGTACGTGAGCGATATGTAGAGGACTGTAGCGTGTTGCTAGATTCATCACTTAAGACTGTTACTTGAAATTTTGTAATTTGGCTTTTGTGAGGTAGTTATCGTCTGTCTTCGTGCGATTCCCAAGTTCAGCATATCTGTAACGTTCTCCAGTCCAGTAGGCCAAACAAACTTGTGACCATTCGTACTGCCCTTTCCTGTATGTTTTCAGAATCCCCTAAATGTCCTATCTGGCATAGGTTCCACACACTCCAGCAATAATCAAAGACAGTTCTCCTGTGTTTTTGTAAGCGACTTTATTTTTAGACTGACCACATCTTACCAGTATCCTACCAACAACCTGCCAACAGACTTTGTGCAGTGGTAACAACGGTTGCCAACAGCTCACGGAAGCTAAACGATGCGAGCACTCGGACGGGTGGCCGTCGGGGATTGCCGGGCGCTGATGGGAAGGGAGGTGCACTCAACCTCTGTTAGGCCAGTTAAGGAGCTGCTTGATCGAGAAGTAGCGGCTCCGGTCACGAAAGCTTACAATGGCCGGGAGTGCGGGGTGCTCACTACAGTCTTCTCCATATCCACGTCCAGTGACGCCTATCGGCAGAGGATGGCATGAGGATCGATCGTTACCGCTTGTTCGCCCTGTTCGGAAGGGGATTCGTCTAGCTACCAATAAACTGAAGTTTATCATCTGATTTATCTACGACTGAGTCTACCTATCATTCCAGTACCTACCACAAGAAACTGTTACACACGGTTATTTGTATGAGTTGGTTGATTCCAGTTGTGACCCACTGATACTGTAGTCATAAGATACTACGTTTTTTCGTTTTGTGAATTCAAAAATTTTACATTTCTTAGCATTGAAAGCAATTAATCGTTCTTTGCACAACTTGAAATCTTATCAAGGTACGTAGGTCTCACTGTACATTTGCGTAGCGTTATCCTTAAATGTGCAGTCAGACGTCAGTAACTATCTAACAGTGTAACAGCAGGCCTATCGATTACCAGGCTAACAGCCCACCGACTACTGACAAAGAAGAGACGATTGAAGGAGATCCTTATTCTGCGCGTAAGACGACAAAAATGAAAAATTATTGAGTGACTCCCATTGACACACGCGGTCTCTCTCACACACGAAGAGTGTGTCGGAAGCATGCGAATGTACACAGAAAGAGAGAAATACTAGAAATCACTACGAAATTTTCATTCATCAAATTCCATAAAATTTTAAACACTTCTGTACAAAACTTTAGCCGTGTAGTTTTGTTTCCGTTGGTTTCCGTCTCATTGCGAAAAAAATACAAGGTCCTTTCAAGGAACACTTCTCTTCCCCCTGTGGTAGTTCAGCAAAACCTTGAGCTATTGTTGCGAGCTTATCGGAACCAGCACTGCTTTTGCCTGATACAGAAGAATATTTTCATCATTTTCACCATTTCCATTTCCGAAATGCTCTGTGTAGAGCGTCTTTTCTCGACATTAACATTCACAGTAAAAATGCATTTTCAATAATGTGTATTATTACGAAGCGATTTAGGGGGTGGTGGGGTGGCATGTGTGGAGGGTTTCTTGACGTCCACCACCAAGACTGATGTGTAATATGGGCCCAGAACCAATAGCGCGTTCTTAGCAGTACCAGCTCTCAATAACGTGTGCTCCTGGGGCAAGGGTTTGGGGACCACTTTCTAACAGCCACAAAGTTAAAAAAATCATTAATTATGATGGAATTCTACTCACAACATACTTTTAAATAATATATTGATCTGTAAGTAGGGAGCTGAACCAGAAAATACTGAATACTACCGAACCCGTCAATCTTTGCAATTGCTAAATATGTATGGGAATTGGATATACATCCTGATCTTCCCTTATCTCCCATTCGCTGTCCGTCACCTCCGCTCTCGGTCCATCCCTTCCACCTCCCATCCCTCTCTGTCTCTTCCTTCCCCCCTCTCTCTCTCTCCAACTCTTTCTCCCATATCTCTCTCCAACTCCTCCCTCTGAGTCCATTGCCTCCTTCCCTCTCGCCGGCCGCGGTAGTCTAGCGGTTCTAGGCGCGCAGTCCAGAACCGCGCAACTGCTACGGTCGCAGTTTCGAATCCTGCCTCGGGCATGGATGTGTGTGATGTCCTTAGGTTAGTTAGGTTTAAGTAGTTCTAAGTTCTAGGGGACTGATGACCACAGCAGTTAAGTCCCATAGTGCTCCGAGCTATTTGAACCATTTGAACCTCCTTCCTTCTCTCTATGCTTATTTCCTCTGCAACCACCTCTGTCTATCTCCTCTTCACCCTTGTCACTGACCTTGAGCCTTTTATTGCTATAGCCAACGAACAATTGATTGGGAATTGAAGCCATTTCAAAGAAATGGGTCAACACTTGGGATCGTTGGTATACGTGGTGTGAGAGATATATCCTGCAGCTGCATCTGAGAGGGAAGCAGCTTCAGTGGCAGTATTTCACATAATTTTAATCTGCAAACGTGTTGGATTACAGAGTTCAACAATATAGAGATTCCGTAGTAGTATTATAATTGTAGTGGCACCAGCGTTTAGGATAAGAAAGTTAGTTATGTACAATATTCTGAGTGCAAGTTGCAGCCAGGTGCGGGCCGGATTGCAGTGAGCTACGCATACCAACAGTTGTGAAGTAGAATAGAGTCCACAGGGCCGTCAGATTACTGAAAGAGTATACGTACCGGTTATGCATGTTGCAAATCAAAGGCCGAAGGGGCCCACTGGCCAACCTAGCGTGTTACGAGTACGTGACACAAAGTGGTGCGTATGGAAAACAGAGGCGCACAGCCCCGTATAAACAGGTGCGGGTATCTAACGAGATTCATCCAAGTGTGGCAGGTCTCCTGCGTGGTGGGGCGTGTCACACCACCAGCTACACACAGCAGCAGATGGGGCAGCAGCATTCCAGTCCCCGGCGGGTCGCTGGTTCGACTGAGACCGACGCGGGATCCGTAGCCAGCCAGCGGCGGGCCACTCCACAGCTCGCTACCGCGAGCAGTCGTCCTGGCTTCCGACACACGCCGGAGGCATCCTGAGGCGAGGGCCGCAGATTTGGACTCCGCATCAGGGGCACGCCGGCGACAAGCACGCAGCTGGCCGCCTGCGGCTCACACTGAGTCGGCAGGGCCGCAGACCGCTGAGTCGACTGCCAGCATCCTGACGATGCCGCAACTCCGCTGCCGTACGAGGCCGGCACACAGCAGTGCGTGCACGGCTTGCTGAAACAGCCATTCCACGCGAAGCCATTTTGCAGACAAGAGAGTAGTGTCCTGAGCAATGTGGGACCCAGTGACGCAGATCGAGAGGGCACTGCAGTTGGAAACAATAAATCACTTCGAAAGCTCAGACGACTCCTAATACCTACCTCTTCCCGCTACCTTTAGTGTAACTGTTACATTCGGTGGCAGAAGTTGCCACTGCATAATCATAAGACGGTAGGGCATAGATACGACATTCGAGTTTTTTGTTAAAAATGACTGTGATGAAGAAAACAAAACACCACATAGTTGCGTATACCATTCTTTTTTAATTATATGTAAGGAGGTAAAATATATCGTATATGGGAGGAACGATTTGTCTAATGGTTGAAACGCCCTATTACCGCCTTTAATACTGATTGCGAGGAAGAAAACGAAACCGCACATTTTCACTACCAGGCCCAACGTGACAGTGGCGTGGGAAGGAGAGACAAGGAGGGGGGGGGGGGGGGGACAAAATCCTTGAGGCCAAAGTCTCATGGGGTGGGGGGGAGGGGGGCATCCAAGTCTCTCAAGGGTTTGGATCTCTTCTCAGGATGCTCAGTTTGAGTATATCAGACTGATATCGTAAAATAAATAATTTTATATTATATTGGTTTTTAGAAAATGTTTAAAGACAGCAAAATTCATCAGTGTTCGGCTCATAGCAGGGGTAAATGTTACCAAGTCAGCTGTATTATAGTTATTCTCCACCAACATACGTTGCACATAGGGGTTCACTTTTAAATTTGCTATTCTATGAATGAATAAAGGAATGCGTGCACCAAGCACCATCTAATTGGTTCTCTAAGAAACATAAATGCCACATGGCGGCAACGTTATTAGCTCAATAATGCTGTATCACTTCTAGTTTCACGTGACTGTTGCTGAGGATTGTTATTAAATCGATCACTGCTTGCTTTACTTTGAGTGCTTGCTTTACTTTGTTCGTAATAATCTAGTATTCGAAACAATTGGAAATTTTACCAATTAACACTTTTTATCTAGAAACTGCAATTTTTAGAACCTCTGAAATTCTTACCCTCTTGCATTATCTGTGTGTTGGATATGAGTTTCTTCTTTTTTTTAAAACAAAAATAGCGATTATAACTAAGACCAATAAGCAACCGAAAAGCCGGCCGATGTGGCCGAGCGGTTCTAGGCGCTAGAGTCTGGAACCGCGCGACTGCTACGGTCGCAGGTTCGAATCCTTCCTTGGGCATGGATGTGTGTGATGTCCTTAGGTTAGTTAGGTTTCATTAGTTCTAAGTTCTAGGGGACTGATAACCTCAGAAGTTAAGTCCCATAGTGCTCAGAGCCATTTGAGCCATTTTTGAGCAACCGAAAAACTGGATAATAAGATTAAAAAACGGATTGATTCTTCCCACCACTATTCCCCAGTTCTTTTCACGTCAACGGCAGATAGCATCCGCCAATGCTGAAGTACAGAATTACTTTAACTGTGCTGTCTTTGGGATTGCCCCTTGCTGTTCCTAAAGATGACTGCCCTCGTGCACACCTGTTACCTGTCATATACACACAGGAGGGAGGGGGGGGGGGAGGAGAATACAGGCTTGCAGTTATGCAGTAAGGTCAACGGTTTCATTCATAGCGATACTAAGAGCTGACCGGAGTGTGCTTCGGCTTCGTCTCCAGACCTTAGGGTTTGCTACTCTGACAATGATTTCTGTCACTAACTTTTCACAGTTTTGAGTTTCATGTGCAAGACTTCAAGCTTGATTTAAGTGATATTTGCATTATGTCATCCGAACATACATCTGGGTTAATGAAGAGAAATGATAAAAAGAGAAAGAGGAGAAAGGGAAAAAGATCATAAACGTTTACTCAGCCTCGGATTTGTTTCAATTTCAATGTACAATGGTAGACAAAACGGCAAATCCAGCCACTCGATACTCAAGCTGCAGCGCTGGAAAACGGCAAAACGAATCTCTTATGTGACGGTGGAATAATTACTGTTTATTAATTTGTTAGATCGTATAAATCTCCTAGAATGCACCGTTGTACATAACTTACATTTATGGGTAGACAGGTAAACAGTATGGCAATACAGGAACAAGAAGTCATTCACCTGATGTTCAAGCATCCTTTGAATTTAATGAGAGTTGTGCTGAAGCTGTGCAACAGAAAAATGATAAGCATAAATCTGTTTTTATTGTCTGGCATCTGCAGTTTGGCCCCTGCCTCTGATTCAGTATTTGTCGGAAGCCGTCGTCGTTGAAACAAATGCCAACATATGCAGACTAACAGAGGGTGGCGCTGATTCATTGTACTGTGATCGGCGGTGAGTGACCGAGAGTGAAGCGTTATCATGCGCTTTCACGAAACATAGGTACTTCCAAGCGTAATGTTTGCAATGGCAAATTTTCGATATAGCACGCGAAGTAGGCAGTCCTGCACAGCACTGTCTCCGTCCCTCCACACCGTTCCTCATCGCGCAGCCGTCGTCGAAGCCAAACAATATATGTTATTTACCTTTTCTTGAGGTACAGCGGTGTGTTGTGTATGGAACAAACGAGTAAGCAGCATTTCCGCCGACGGGAGTGGAATGTTGCGGGGGAGATCTCAACATGTGCTGGCAACATTTCCAGCTCGTGCTACTTTTCGATATCTTGCTGTGATGGAAACGACGGACGGAAGTGACAAGGTTTCGCGAACGCGCGTTACAGTGACGTTCATGCCGATTTGTTACACTTGGTTGTAGCAGTGAATATGAAATGAAATTAAAGCCACTGCGTAGTGGTTACTGCAGTGCCACACAGTGTTATATAATACTGACTGACGGCTGTGGGGAAAATGCGACAGTTATTGCAGTTGAACTGAAAAAAAAGTTTTCAGAAAATACAGCATCCATAGCTGGACAGATATACAAGTAAACAATATTCTGTGTCAGATCCAATCCTGTGAGGTAAAAACTACCCATGGCTAGGAATGAGTAGGTTTTAACAGGCAGTAGACCTTCTCCACTTCAAGTGCCCTCTGATCTCGTCAGCGGAAGGTGAATAAAGCTATACGATGTATAAAATTTTGTTGGCTAATAACCGACGATTTTTCACATTCAACAACTTGAGTATGACATTGCAATTCAACTCAGACTAAGCCGAATTTAAAACGTTCTTTATAGTGTAGAAGGCCCTTATTGTTTCCATTTTTAGTTTATGCATAAGGTATTAATTTCTTATGAAATTTTCAAACCTTTTAATATGAGATAATTATTTTCATTTTGTAACACATTTCCTTACGATTGAGGTTTCTCGTGTTTTAAGTATATTTCTAAACTCTTTTAGAACACCAAAACTGGAGCTCTAGCTTTAAATGTTCGCAAAGGTTTTGAAGTTGAAACTTTAAGCACTTCAAATTCTATAAATAAGGGAATGGAAGAGGTAGGAAAATGTGGCTCCCTTAACCATCCAAAACATTTTCCAGAAAATGTTAATTTCCGTGCATTTATTACATCTCTGCTCCACTGTAAACTTCCGAACAATGAATGTGTGCCCCAAGACTGGATGGTCTGGAGTGGAACTCAACAAGCATTATTTTGTTTTCCTCGCTTTCTTCTTTCTATCTAAGGTCAGACAGTACCTTCATACTTCTCTTCAGAATATGGATATTCATATTAATTAAAGTGGGAAAAATTATATGACAAGACCCCCAGAACGTCAGTCTAGCATCCTTCACAAAGAATTTTTCCAGAACTGGCGAAGCTCCGGGATTGAGTTAAAATTCCGAGATACTATATTCCAAAGAATCGTGATACGGATTGAAAATGAAGCCTACGTTTGGAAACAAGCACTAAGACGATTCCTTGAAATTGCACAATTTCTTGACGAAAGAAGGTTGGCCTTCAGATTCATTTCAGAAAACTGGATAGCCAAGCAATGAAAATTTCTTCGTAATATTAGAGGTCTTGAAGCACTACGATCTAGTTCTTTCAAAACACACAAGCAAAGTCGGAGACAGACATGAAGCTTGAAAGCGTTTACAAGTACATTATCTGTCTACTGGTATTCGGAATGAATTTATTTCTGGTTGTGCTCATCTTGTTGGGAGTGTCATCTTGTAACAGAGAGAAAATTCGTAGTATTATTCAGTTATTGTTGATGTAGCTCCTGATTAAAATCAAGTTGAAAAACCAAATTCAACCTGCGTTACGGTTACTTCTATAAGAAAATTGATAATATAAAATAAATGAACGGTATTTGAAATTCGCAGATTGTAATCAGAAAACAAGAGTTACTACTGCACATTTAATTCGATAAAAACTTGTGAAACATTCTATTCCCATCAGTGAGTGCCGCGGACAAGGTTACGACACGGGAGGCAGTATGAGTGCGGACTGTAAACGAGCTCCGACGCATTTTCTTTAGTGAAACGGTCTTGCAAAATTTTCTACGTGCCCTTGTCGTAGCTCTAAATTATGTGCAATACGTAGTAGCCGAGAGTCACGGGGCTGATACTTTTTCGGGAGCCATTCAAAAGCTGTACAGTTGCAATCCCCAATGATGGTAAATTCTGAGACAGTGTGTCGGAAATTCTTTATATTCTATGACCGACACCCACTGAAGTGCTCGGGTTGCAGCTCACATGGACAAAATTGCCATTGCATTTGAAACTCTCAGTATGTTAAATTTGTCATCTGAAACACATTCTGTGGATGGGGCGTTCTGGATTATGTGAGGTCTTTCAAGTGTTTAATCATGGCTTCAGTCTGGCAAAAGTTGTCAGTACCAAGTGATTACAGAAGCAAATTACTTCAATTTCGAAATACTAGATTAGATTGAGTTTTCGTTCCATAGACCCAAAAATGAGATTATTCTCGTGGATGTGGAACATGTCAGAAAGCATAACATAAAAAGCATAGAACATTTAAATATAATACTTACCAACCTTATCATTTTCAGAAGATTGTCAAAATGGGTGAATACCTTATAGTAAACGGGCACTGCTGATGTTTACACAGTTAATGAATGAAACACTGATAAGCCCTTTAATAAATTTATCATACACAAAATACCTTATCTTGACTCTTGTGACCAAGTGTTGCAAAACTGAAAGCTAACAGACATTTTTACTTAAGCTGGTCGAACGGTCCCTATTGAAATATTCATATATAGAGTAGAAGTAGTTGCCTATCAAAAAGTCTTCCAAATTCTGTTTACTCCAACTTTATCTGGCACCAAGTTTTAATGGTTGCTGGAAATTAATTGAAAATGTGTGTTCCTGCATATTGGACTCCTCTTTGGACCAAGGTAAGTGATTTTAGGTCTTTATGTAGATTGTTCTTATTTCTAGTACTGTACCATATATTTAGCTATTGGTTGGAATAGAGATACGCTACTTGCAACAAATACCGTTAAGGAATAAATGTGCTGGTAAGCAATAGCTAGAATACAAAGTTCGTTGAACAGGTTCTTGAATTTACATCACAAATGATTCTTATTACATGCTTTTACACCCAAAAAATTTTGCTTGGATTGGGGAATTATCCCAGAATATGATCCCGTATGACATAATAGAATTAAGTAAGCAAAGTATGCAAGTTTTTTTTTATTTATATGTCTTCCATCTGACGTCATTCTCACTGCAAATAGATTTTTTTAGGAGCTTTAGAAATTCTGTGGTATGCTGCTCCCAACTGAATTTATTAACGAGTTGTAATCCCAGAATTTTAATGCTGTCAACCTCTTCGATCTGCCTGTCCTTCTATGTTATACGCATGCTGGAGGGGTATCTCTTACAGGTTCTGAACTGCATACAGTGGGTCTTTCGAAGTTTAATGACAGTGAATTAGCTTTAAATCATTTATCAACGTCAGTGGAAATTTGATTATTTTATTTATTTATTTATTGTTCCGTGGGACCAAATTAAGGAGAAGTCTCCATGGTCATGGAACGAGTCAATACATGAAATTATAACACGATATTAGAAACAGATAAAATGAAATATAAAAATATATATTCAGGTGACAAGTCGTAAGTTTAAATGAAGAAAATCAACAATGTAACACTGGAATTTGCTTAATTTTTTAGCTGTTCGAGGAGCTCCTCGACAGAATAGAAGGAGTGAGCCACGAGGAAACTCTTCAGTTTAGACTTAAAAGTGTTTGGGCTACTGCTAAGATTTTTGACTTCTTGTGGTAGCTTATTGAAAATGGATGCAGCAGAATACTGCACTCCTTTCTGCACAAGAGTCAAGGAAGTGCATTCTACATGCAGATTTGATTTCTGCCTAGTATTAACTGAGTGAAAGCTGCTAACTCTTGGGAATAGGCTAATATTGCTACCAACAAACGACATTAAAGAAAATATATACTGTGAGGGCAATGTCAGAATTCCCAGATTTTTGAATAGGGGTCGACAAGAGGTTCTAGAACTTCCACACCACATATAGCTCGAACAGCCCGTTTTTGAGCCAAAAATACCCTTTTTGAATCAGAAGAATTACCCCAAAAAATAATACCATACGACATAAGCGTATGAAAATATGCGAAGTAGACTACTTTTCGTGCTGAAGTGTCACATATTTTAGATACTGTTCTAATGGTAAATAAAGCAGCATTTAGCTTCTGAACAAGATCCTGGACATGGGCTTTCCACAACAGCTTACTATCTATCCGAACGCCTAGGAACTTGAACTGTTCCGTCTCGCTTATAATATGCCTATTCTGTCTGATCAAAATATCGGTTCTTGTAGAATTGTGAGTTAGAAACTGTAAAAACTGAGTCTTACTGTGATTTAGCATCAAATTATTTCCCACAAGCCACGAACTTATTTCATTAACTACATTATTTGTTACTGTTTCAATATTAGACACAAGATCCTTCACTATCAAGCTGGTGTCATCAGCAAACAGAAATATTTTTGAATCACCTGTAATACTAGAAGGCATATCATTTATATCAATAAGAAACAGCAGTGGCCCCAGCACCGACCCTTGGGGAACGCCGCACTTAACAGTGCCCCATTAGGACTGAACATCACTACCACTCTCAATATTGCGGAGAACTACCCTCTGCTTTCTGTTCTTAAAGTAAGAGGCGAACCAATTGTAAGCAACTCCCCTTACTCCATAATGGTCCAACTTCTGCAGTAATATTTTGTGGTCAACACAGTCAAAAGCCTTTGTTAAATCAAAGAAAACACCTAGCGTTCGCTACCTTCTATTTAATCTGTCCAAAACCTCACAGAGAAAAGAGAACATTTGACAGCAAATTATGTGAATTTAAATGCTCCAGTAACCTTGTATATACAACCTTCTCGATAACTTTAGCAAACACCGATGGCATAGAAATAGGTCTAAAATTGTCAACATTATCAATGTCTCCCTTTTTATAAAGTGGCTTCACTACCGAGTACTTTAATCGGTCAGGAAACCGACCACACCTAAATCAGAAGTTACAGATATGGCTGAGAAATGGGCTAACATACATAGAAATATACTTCAGTATTCTGCTAGATACCCCGTCATATCCATGACAGTTCTTTGTCTTTAGTGATTTAATTATTAACTCAATCTCCCTCTTGTCAGTATCATGGAGGAGCATTTCAGGTAACAGTCTCGGAACACTTTTTTCTAAGAGCGCTATATGATTCCCTCTTGGGACTAGGTTTCTATTTAGTTCACCTGCTATATTCAGAAAGTGATTATTAAGTACTGTACATATATGCGACTTATCAGTAACACGGACATCCCCACTACGCACTGATTCTATATTCTCGACCTGTCTCTGCAGACCAGCCACTTCCTTTACGACTGACCATATGGTTTTAATTTTACCCTGAGACTTAGCTATTCTATCTGCATACCACATACTTTTTGCCTTCCTAATAACATTTTTAAGCACCTTACAATACTGTTTGTAATGGGCTGCGGCATTTAGATTTTGACTGTTTCTAACGTTTTGATATAATTGCCACTTTGTTCTACAAGATATTCTCATCCCTCTAGTCAGCCACCCAGGCTGCCTGTTTGTGCTAGTACCCTGTTTTGAACGTTCTAACGGAAAACAACTTTCAAAGAGCACGAGAAAAGTCTTGAGGAAAGCATTATATTTATCGTCTACTGTATCAGCACTATAAACATCTTGCCACTCTTGTTCCTTGATAAGGTTTACAAAAGTCTGTACAGCAACTGGATCAGCTTTCCTAAAAAGTTGGTAACTATATTTAACATGTGTTGCAGCACAAAAATCTTTTAGACTTAAAATTTGTGCATCATGATCTGAAAGGCCATTCACATTTTTGCTAACAGAATGCCCTTCTAATAATGACGAATGAACAAAAATATTGTCTATGGTTGTTCTACTGTTCCCTTGCACTCGTTGGAAAGAATACGGTTTGCATAAGATTATATCAATTAAGGAGGTCTACCAGCATCCTTTTCCTTGCGCAATCACTTATACAATTAATATTGAAGTCACCACATATAACTAACTTTTTGCATTTCCTATAAAGTGAACCAAGAACCTCCTCTAGCTTTAGCAAAAATGTTGTGAAATCGGAGTCTGGGGATCTATAAATAACAACAGTAAGAAGTTTAGCTCCACTAAATTTAACCACAACTGCACAACATTCAAACACCTTTTCAGTGCAGTACTTTGAAACATCAATTGACTCAGATGGGATGCCGTTTTTCACATACATGGCTACTCCCCCACACCGCAAAGAGCTCCTAGAAAAGCTGCCAGCCAACCTGTATCCTGGTAAAGGAAGCCTCTGAATTATCTCCTTATTTAAGAAGTGTTCAGATATACCAATAATTTCAGAGTCAACATCTATAAGCAGTTCACTAACTTTATCTCTAATACCTTGTATATTTTGATGAAATATACTAATTCCCTCATTAATCGGATACCCAAGCTTTGTAGAAAGTGGCTTCTCTGTTAGAGAGACTTCCCTTAAGCCGGAATACCTATCAGCTGACTTCAATCTAAAAAAGGTACAGCTCTAACACCCACAACTACCGGAATTTTCCCATGAGTGATCCCACCACCCCCACCTATGCTGTCACCTATAAGTTTTGCCAACCTCCCCCTCCCATACCTGTTGAGGTGCAGCCCATGTCTAGTGTTTTCTTCCACTTGTGTTCAAAAATGTTAAAATGTGTGTGAAATCGTATGGGACTTAACTGGTAAGGTCATCAGCCCCTAAGTTTGCACACTACTTAACCTAAATTATCCTAAGGACAAACACACACATCCATGCCCGAGGGAGGACTCGAACCTCCACCGCAACCAGCCGTCCACTTTTGTATTCTATGGTAACGTCATACTCGTGAAGACGTAGTGCCCACCTGGCGAGTCGTCCCATTGGATCCTTAAGACCTGTCAAACAACAAAGTAGATGATGGTCTGTAACAACTGTGAATGGCCTTCCGTAGATACTGTCGAAATTTACCCATGGCCCAGATCACAGCAAGACATTCTCTTTCTGTAGTTGAGTAGTTTCTCTCGGCTTTTGTAAGTGTCCTACAAGAAGAGGCTATAACCTTCTTTTTCCATCCGAAATTTGCACCAGAACAGCACCGTTCCAATACCCACTGGCATCTGTGTGTAGTTCTGTACGTGCTCTCTCATCACACGGACCAAGTACAGGGTCAGTCGTCAGAACCTTTCGCAGCCCATCGAAAGAATCTTGTTGAGCACCACCACAGACAAATTTAGCATCAGCTTTTAACAACTCTTGGAGTGGCCTGTCTTTGATACAAAAGTCTTTGATAAAACGACGGTAATAACAACATAATCCGAGGAAGCTTCTCACATATCTAATACCATTAGGAATAGGAAATTCCGTTATAGATCTTTCCTTTCCTGGGTCTGGCCACACACCTTCTTTTGCCACAAGGTGTCCAAGTATTTTGATTTCTTTTGCTCCAAAGAGACACTTTCTTGGATTACGTTTCAGTCCGCCTTGTTGGAGACACTTAACAACGGCCCTCAGTATTTTTATATGCTCATCAAATGTCTCCGAGAACACTATAATGTCATCTAAATAACAAAGACACATAGTTCACTTCAGGTGCCTTAGAAGATTATTCATCATCCGTTCAAAAGTTGCCGGTGCATTACACAAACTAAACGGCATTACCATTAATCTCATACAGGCCCTCAGGGGAGATGACATCTACATCTACATCTACATTGATACTCCGCAAGCCACCCAACGGTGTGTGGCGGAGGGCACTTTACGTGCCACTGTCTTTACCTCCCTTTCCTGTTCCAGTCGCGTATGGTTCGCGGGAAGAACGACTGTCTGAAAGCCTCCGTGCGCGCTCTAATCTCTCTAATTTTACATTCGTGATCTCCTCGGGAAGTATAAGTAGGGGGAAGCAATATATTCGATACCTCATCCAGAAACGCACCCTCTCGAAACCTGGCGAGCAAGCTACACCGCGATGCAGAGCGCCTCTCTTGCAGAGTCTGCCACTTGAGTTTATTAAACATCTCCGTAACGCTATCACGGTTACCAAATAACCCAGTGACGAAACGCGCCGCTCTTCTTTGGATCTTCTCTATCTGCTCCGTCAACCCGACCTGGTACGGATCCCACACTGATGAGCAATACTCAAGTATAGGTCGAACGAGTGTTTTGTAAGCCACCTCCTTTGTTGATGGACTACATTTTCTAAGCACTCTCCCAATGAATCTCAACCTGGTACCCGCCTTACCAATGAATGCAGTTTTCTCACAATCAGCCACATCTACTTCGATTGGCCAGTATCCCGAGTACATATCCATGGTTGAGAAAAACTTAGCCCCTTTCAGACAATCTTGTGTATCGTCAATTCGTGGAAGAGGGTAAGCGTCCTTTTTAGTTATCTTACTATGCCTCCTGTAATCAACACAAAAGCGCCAACTGCCATCCTTCTTCCTGACGAGGACCACTGATCACGACCATGGGCTTTGCGAAGGAAGAATGATGTCATTCTTCTTCATTTCCTCTACCTCGTCACGAATTACTCGACGTTCCGTTGCTGGCACACGGTATGCTCTCTGGCTTATTGGTTGATGGTCTCCAGTGCTAATCCGGTGCTTCACCGTCGACTTGTCTGATTTGCTGTTCACCTGTGGATTGAAGCATTCAGAGGACTCTTGAAGAATAGCAAGTAGCTTCTCCTGTTGTTCCTTAGTGAGATCTGGTGATAGTCGAGCTAGAGGATCTTGTCTCGTAGTGGTAGCGCCAATTTCGCCCACAGACTAGGCATCGGAGGTTTCTATGACGCTCAGCTCTCCTGAAGGTAACGGCTCAGCGTTTGCTACGCACATGCGTCTTGGAATGATCTGCGGTTCTCGGCGACAGTTAACTATCCACAATTCACCGAATCCGTTCTTAAACGAGACGACAGAGGCTGGGATGACCAAGTTATTCTTCAGTGGTATGCTTCTCTTAGATTCCAGTACAAGATCCATGGGTTGATGCATGGCGTGACACGTGACAGTTACTTTTCTAGCGCTCACTGCAGGAATGATCACTTCATCCAGCACACATAGTCTCCACACACTAAGATACGCATCCTCCTATCCACAGATTCTCATCTCGTCTAGCATTATCTTCGAGCGACCACAATTTGTAACTGCCTGAGAAGCTTTCAAAAAGTCCCATCCGAGAATGACGACATGGCTACACTCTTGTAAGACGATGAATTCTGTGGACTGTGTATGACCACTAACACCCACACGAATGGTACATCTTCCTGTAGGTTTTACATATTTCCCATTAGCTACCTTCAGCAGAGATGTGTTTCTGTCGACGAATACGGTTTTCTGCAACTGGCGACGATACTGCTCCGAATTGACTAAATATGATGCTCCAGAGTCCAGAAGATTTTGGGGTGGTCAGCCATCAATGAGGATAACGACGTAGTTTCCTATTGTTTTTGTTGTGATTGACGGGAGAGGAGTTTTTTCTTCGGCGGCCTCACCTCCAAGGACGGTCGCAGCCTTTAGTTTACCAGGTTGCGGCGGCTAGGTGATCGGCTGGAGCTTCTAAACGGCGATGGAGACATTGATCGGCGTGTTGGGGAGCGTCCTCTCCAGCGGCTAGCTTGCGGCGATGGTGACCTACGTCGTCCTGCACCCACATCTTCTTGTTCATCTTCGTCGTCCCGGAGTTGACGTTGGCTAAGATCGGTCTTCTGTCTTCTGGCGCTGGCGTCATCAAATATCCGCCGCCTTTCTCGACAATAGCGCACCACAAGTCCCGGACGTCTGCAGTGGAAACGTACTGGTTGGTTATCCTGGGTCACCCGGACGTCAGTCTTCCTTGGTGCCCAAACAGGTTCCTCATGCGGGATTGCAGAAACGTAACTCCGTCTGGGTCTCGACTTTTTCACCGTTTTAAAGGGAAATGAAGAACGAGAGATAGGGTTCAGCGTCTGTTCCACTTCTTCCCTTATGACCTCTTGAAGCGTCTCGTATTTTTTGCTGGCCGTGCAATCCAAGTGCCTTCTGAACTTCCTCTCTCACTATCTGACGAAGAACACTTGTGAAATCAGTTGCTTTCTCCATCAGAGACATCGATACGACGTTTGGAAACCGTTCAAATTTTTTGCTTGTATTTAATTTTTGATGCATGGTCTCGATATACTGGCACCATTTTATGAAGTCGTCTGCTGTCGAAACCTCCTTCAGGAGTAGGGCTTGATACATGTCTTCACCAACACCCTTCATGAGATGTGCAACCTTATCTTCCTCCTTTATTCTAGGTTCCACTGTTTTACGCAGCTCTAAGACGTCTTGAGTGTAGGATGCTGTAGTTTCTCCTGGACGCTGTGCCCTTCACTTTAATTTATCTTCAGCCTTGCACTTCTGTCGTTGTGTGTCGCCAAAATACTTGTTCAGTTCCGCCTGGAATACTTTCCAGATTGTGAACTTCTCCTCGTTGTTCTCATACCATTGCTTGGCAATGACCTCCAAGTAGGAAAATACGTTAGCCAAACACACGGTGTCATCCCATTTGTTAAATTTGGCTATACGCTCATATACCTTCATCCACTTGTTTGGACCTTGGCCATCGTCACCAGAGAACCCGGAAGGAGGTCTCATGTGGTGGCACACATTCGCTGTCATTGTAACGTCCTCTTCTTGTGTCTTCGATAGACCGCGATCTGTTGAACATGGCACGAACGCAGTTTTATCGCCACGTAAACGGCAGCTCTGTCGTGGCCTGGTGGGAGCCACTGTGTCGTCGATAATGGGCGCTATCACAAAGTCCAATACCCAGCGTCTCCATCAGAATAATGTCACGTAGAAGAAAGTGTAAGGAGATGAATGACGAACACTACCTTCACTTAACGAAAGGTTTATTCAGCACTTGCACATACAAGTGCGCGGAGCGAACTGCCTCCGGCCAGGACACATACAGTATATATACAGCTACAGGACCATCCCGTACAATAATTCTTCACATTTGTGGATACTTCTAGATTTTACTCGAACCGAATATAGAAATTAAAACTGTACAGTCCAGGTGAGCTTTGTACTCACGACCCTCCATGGAACACTTCAGTATCATCACCACTATACCACGGTACTACTCAGATTCTGCGGCGACAGTATCATATCACAAAATCAGTAGTTACTGGGGTATATGATCGTGACATGCAGCATCTTGTGTTATATGTTGAAACTTGTCAGGATAAAAATCTATTAAATCTGAGTATATTAGGGTAATAAATCAGTCAAAAATTGAGAATTTCAGGAGATTGCTCAAAGACATGAGCTGGATAGATGTTTACAATATTTCGGACTCAAATGGAAAATATGAAGCATTCATTGATAAGGTTGCTTTCGATCTTGAAAATTGTTTTCCTCTAAAGGTAACTCAAATCAAACAGAAGTCAAAAAATGAAATATGGATTGCACAAGGAATAAAGATATCATTTAGGACAAAAAGAAGACTGTATCTACTATCGAGGAACAGCTCTGATGTTAGCATTGTAATGTATTATAATGAATACTGCAAAACACTGAAGAGAGTAATATAGAAATCGAAGCCGCTTTATTATGAGACAAAGACAATTACATCAGGCAACAAAATGAAAACTGCGTGGGATATAGTGAAGACAGAGACGGATGGGGCCAATATAGGCAGATGAAGAGATAGCTCTAAAAATAAATGAGACATTGGTAACAAATGCCGGTAGTGTTCAAACCTCTCAAAGAAGTTCTTTATTTCTGTTACTGATGGCTTGGGGTTATCAGGATTGGAAAACAGTGCAATGAGACCAGTCTTTAAAAATAACTTCTATGAAATGGAAAGGACACTCAAGTCTGCCAAGAAAGTAGCATCTATCATAAAATTCTTAAAATCTAGGTTTTGTAGTGGTTATTATAACATATCAACGAAGTTAATCAAAGAGAATTTATGCAAGTTGAGTTCTTTCTTAAGTTATTTGTGTGATCAGTCTCTTCTCAGCAGAACATTTCCAGACTGGCTAAAATATGCTGAAGTTAAGCGTCTTAACAAGAAGGGGAATAAAGAGATACCATCAAACTATCGACCAGTTTCACTTTTGCCGGCTTTTTCAAAAATATTTGAAAAAGCTGTGTTCAACCGTCTCCTTAAGCATCTGACTGCCAATAATATATTGTCTGAGTCACAGTTTGGGGTTTCTGAAGGGTTCTGATATAGAGGAACCCATTTACACTTAAAGTGTGGATGTACATAGTTCATTAGATAATAAATTAGAGGATACTGGCATTATTTGTGACCTGTCAAAAGCCTTTGACTGTGTGAACCACAGTATTCTCTTAAGTAAATTAGAATATTATGCTTTCAACAGCAATCCTGCAAATGGTTTGAATCGTATTTAACTAACAGGAGACAAAGGGTACCGTTGAAAAATACCTGTTCAATAAGCAGTCAGTCTTCATCTGATTGAGAATTAATTAATGTGGTGTTCCTGAAGGTTCCATCTTGGGTCCGATGCTTTTTCTTGTGTTTATTAATGACCTCTCGTCTGTTACATTGCCAGATGCTAAGTTTGTTTTGTTTGCAGATGATAAAAACATTACAATAAGTAGCAACTCAAGTAAAGTTTAGAAATAGCTGCTAACTATTTTCAGATAGTTTTACTATTGGTGTTTACAATAGATATGACCAACTGTCAGAGTCCAGTGGAGAGGAATCTCTAGTAGCTGTAGATGTAGGAAGTATGCAGCAGACCTCAGTAGTTACTGTGCCTAGAACAGTTGCAAAGTCGAAGAGGAAGAAGAAGGTTCTGCTGTTAGGTAGTTCTCATGGCAGAGGTGTAGGCCAGCAGTTGCAGGAAGTGCTGGGGAGTGAGTACCAGGTCACCAGCATTGTGAAGCCTAATGCAGGGTTGGCTCAGGTGACTGTTAACATAGGGAGGTCATGTAGGGATTTTACTAAAGAGGATCAGGTAGTGATTGTGGGTGGGGCTAGTAATAGTATTGATAAGGATGGGGAGTATAACATAGATGGTGACCTGGAAAAGATAGCCACTCAGACTGGCAACACGATGTGCATTTCGTGGAACTGTTTCAGCGTCACGATCGGCCTCATCTTAATACAGCCGTCAGGCGTAATAACATGAGACTTTGAGGTGCGCTGATGACAGAAAGCATGGGTCATATTTCAGTGGTGTCGGTGGAGTCTATCAGCAGGACGGGTTTCACTAGACATGGCCTGCACCTCAACAGGTATGTAAAGGGGAGGTTGGCAAAGCTTATAGGTGACAGCATAGGTGGGGTTGGTGGGATCACTCATGGGAAAATTCCTGCAGTAGTGGGTGTTAGAGCTGCACCTTTTTTAGATTGAAGTCAGCTGATAGGTATTCCTGCCTAAGGGAAGTCTCTCTAACAAGGGAATCACTTTTGACAAAGCTTAGGTATCCGAGTAATGAGGGAATTAGTATATTTCATCAAAATATACAAGGTATTAGAGATAAAGTCAGTAAACTGCTTATAGATGTTGACTCTGAAATTATTGGTATATCTGAACACTTCTTAAATAAGGAGATAATTCAGAGGCTTCCTTTACCAGGATACTGGTTGGCTGGCAGCTTTTCGAGGAGCTCTTTGCGGTGTGGGGGAGTAGCCATGTATGTGAAAAACGGCATCCCATTTGAGTCAGATGATGTTTCAAAGTACTGCACTGAAAAGGTGTTTGAATGTTGTGCAGGTGTGGTTAAATTTAACGGAGCTAAACTTCTAACTGTTGTTATTTATAGATCCCCAGACCCCGATTTCACAACATTTTTGCTAAAGCTAGAGGAGGTTCTTGGTTCACTTTATTGGAAATACAAAAAGTTAGTTATATGTGGTGACTTCAATATTAATTGTATAAATGAATGTGCAAGGAAGAGGATGCTGGTAGACCTCTTTAATTCATATAATCTTATGCAAACCGTGTTCTTTCCATCGAGAGTGCAAGAGAACAGTAGAACAACCATAGACAACATTTTTGTTCATTCCTCATTACTAGAAGGGCATTCTGTTAGCAAAAAGGTGAATGGCCTTTCAGATCATGATGCACAAATGTTAACTTTAAATGATTTTTGTGCTGCAACACGTGTTAAATATAGTCATCAGTTGTTCGGGAAAGCTGATCCAGTTGCTGTAGAGACCTTTGTAAACCTTATAAAGGAACAAGATTGGCAAGATGTTTATAGCGCTGATACAGTAGACGATAAATATAATGCTTTCCTCAAGACTTTTCTCATGCTCTTTGAAAGTTGCTTTCCGTTAGAACGTTTAAAACAGGGTACTAGCACAAACAGGCAGCCTGGGTGGCTGACTAGAGGGATAAGAATATCTTGTAGAACCAAGTGGCAATTATATCAAAACGTTAGAAACTGTCAAAATCTAAATGCAGCAGCCCATTACAAACAGTATTGTAAGGTGCTTAAAAATGTTATTAGGAAGGCAAAATGATAATATCTTGTAGAACAAAGTGGCAATTATATCAAAACGTTAGAAACAGTCAAAATCTAAATGCCGCAGCCCCATTACAAACAGTATTGTAAGGTGCTTAAAAAAGTTATTAGGAAGGCAAAAAGTATGTGGTGTGCAGATAGAATAGCTAAGTCTCAGGGTAAAATTAAAACCATATGGTCAGTCGCAAAGGAAGTGGCTGGTCTGCAGAGACAGGTCGAGAATATAGAATCAGTGCGTAGTGGGGATGTCCGTGTTACTGATAAGTCGCATATATGTACAGTACTTAATAATCACTTTCTGAATATAGCAGGTGAACTAAATAGAAACCTAGTCCCAACAGGGAATCATATAGCGCTCTTAGAAAAAAGTGTTCCGAGACTGTTACCTGAAATGCTCCTCCATGATACTGACAAGAGGGAGATTGAGTTAATAATTAAATCACTGAAGACCAAGAACTCTCATGGATATGACGGGGTATCTAGCAGAATACTGAAGTATTGTTCCACGTATGTTAGCTCAGTACTTAGCCATATCTGTAACTTTTCCTTTAGGAGTGGTCGGTTTCCTGACCGATTAAAGTACTCGGTAGTGAAGCCACTTTATAAAAAGGGAGACAGGGATAATGTTGACAATTATAGACCTATTTCTATGCCATCGGTGTTTGCTAAAGTTATCGAGAGGGTTGTATATACAAGGTTACTGCAGCATTTAAATTCACATAATTTGCTGTAAAATGTACAGTTTGGTTTTAGAAATGGCTTAACAACTGAAAATGCTATAGCCTCTTTTCTCTGTGAGGTTTTGGACGGATTAAATAAAAGGTTCGCCCACTGCTTGAATACTGCTCAGCAGTGTGGGATGCGTACCAGATAGGGTTGATTGAAGAGATAGAGAAGATCCAACGGAGAGCAGCGCGCTTCGTTACAGGATCATTTAGTAATCGCGAAAGCGTTACGGAGATGGTAGATAAACTCCAGTGGAAGACTCTGCAGGAGAGACGCTCAGTAGCTCGGTGAGGGCTTTTGTTGAAGTTTCGAGAACATACCTTCACCGAGGAGTCAAGCAGTATATTGCTCCCTCCAACTTATATCTCGCGAAGAGACCATGAGGATAAAATCAGAGAGATTAGAGCCCACACAGAGGCATACCGACAATCTTTCTTTCCACGAACAATACGAGACTGGAATAGAAGGGAGAACCCGTCAGTTGGCTTGCGGAGTATGGATGTAGATGTAGATGTAGAAGATTTCGACCCCGACACAAGAGGCCGAAATATCAGGGATCCGGTCCACGTCTTTCGAATGAAGCCCTATAAGGATTCTGAAACGCCGGGGTAAATTTGAGGCTCCAGCGACAGTCAACAAGCGGAAAGTTGACGAAGAGCGTAGCTGCAAGCCAAGTTCTAAGAAGATCACCGCCAGGGCGAGAATCAGTCATCGGGATTCGGAGTATGAAGGAGCGATGACTCGTTCCCAGACTAGGACGTAACATCGAGACGCTGTTGACTTAAGAATGGAGCAATGTGGCAAAAGAAGCCGAGTAGGACCGTGGTGTAGTGGTGATGGTACTAAACTGCTGCAGGGAAGGTCGTGAGTTCAAAGCTTACCTACACTGTAGAATTCAAATTTCTATATTCGGTTCGAGTACAAGTGCAAGTGGTGAATAAACCTTCGTTACGTGAAGCTAGTGTTCGTCATTCATCTCCTTATACTTTCTTCTACGTGACAATATTATTTCCTAGATTTTTCTACAAAGATATTATCAATAGCACTCTTAGAGCCGTTGGGGATGAAATGATGATGATTAGGACAACACAAAACCTAGTCTCTGATATTGCAAACAAATCCTAGTCCAAAATTCGCCCCTATGTAATGTTTTCATTTTACGGAAAATACACAAAAATGAGAAGAATTCAATTGATAGCTTATAAAAGGTATGAATGAACTTATTTATGATGTAATATGGCCTTAATTAATTGTAATTACTCAATCAAACACTTATCTTTACGAGAGCTCTGAATGTACACCACTTGTTAACCAAAGATGCTACACTCTGTCTATCATTGTTGCTCATGTAAGAAACAATGAGAGCTTTTTAAATGACTTAAAATATCTTCGTGAAAACTGGGACACCATTCTCTCTGAATCGAATGTTGTTGCCAGTGTAATGAATATCGCTTCTTAATTTTTAGATGCGCAGGTTAAGAAAAGGAATCATTTCATGATGAAACCAGGGACGAAATCACAGGTGTGAATTCAGTAGGTGTATTGAACGTAATCTTTTTATGTAATTATTGAAAATATAGTGTTATCTTAACAACCTATTATGAAGCAATGGCGTCAAATCAAAAGACCTGCACCAGGCGGACGGTGTACCCGATGGGAGGCCCTAGTCACACGACATTTACATTTATTTTAGTAACAGTCTCAGAGCACTTACCTATCCTAGTTGCAAAGTTCACACTAGGAACTAAAATGAATGACAGTGTTACTGATTGCAGTAATTGTCCACTGACAGAGCTTTTCAAAAAATCCACATTAAAATGCCCACTATTTCCTTGCTTTTTACTGTGAGATAGGACAACAGAGCTTCCAGATTTTATATAAAGAGATTAAAGTTTCCTGAAGGTGTTTTTTAATACTTATTATAAAGGGCTTATTATGAAATACTACTTCTCTTATACAAGGTACTAAGTACTGCTCCTAGTGAAATTTATTAATATCAGTATTCTTAAAGTCAAAAGAGTTTCTGACAAATGAGACAACTCCTCCTTCTCCATATTTCCTCTACAGAAGTAAGAAGCTAACTTGAATCCTGTAGCATTTAACATATTTATACCAGTGGTCACGTGGTGTTCAGAGAGTCACATATTATCAAGTGGTTTGCTCAGCTCTAATTCTTCAACACAAATAAACAACTCATTAAGTTTACCCCTTAGTCCTCAGATATTCTCATGCAACAAGGATAACGGATTTTGTGCACTGGCTGAATTCCAACTGGATGAACCTAATTTTTCTGTCTATTTTTGAGTATATCTAGTTTCAATCAGAGGCTGTCTGCACGAATCGTGTACATTAAAATTTGCTTTCTGGTCTCCTGTTTTATCACCATGAATGTCATTTTAAGCCTCTCTGAATATCTTTTGTTTCTGCCCTCCCTACCGTAAAAAAAATTGCTGTTCTGTCACTTGTAACCGACGGTGCTTAATCATTTGTGATAGAGCCCTCACCCCATAAGTTATCTATTAGCCCAGGCAGTTTTCCCTTCCCTTTCCTGTCGAGGAGAGGGTCATGCCTATTATAGTCCCACCTACTGATAGAGTCAACCGGAACCATATCGATATGAGAACCCATTCTTGATCGAAGCCACTGTTCCACCTTTAAATTAACTTTCCTGACAAAAGAGTCTAAATGCGGCCAGTCATGGCGCCTCAGAACAGATACGAGCCCAACATCAGTATACCTTGTTGCTGAAGCTATCTTTAGCAGGTCACTCTCACTTGATTAATTAGGGTTCCTATCTAGGCTGTTGCCTCCTCCACCCACTATTACCATGGTGTCTTCGTGAAGTCTTTGTCAAGTGAACCTAGATCCTCTATCACCTGATCCGGACTTGCATTAGGTTTTAAAAAAAACTTCTGACCTGGTAACCTGACGCAAGTTCATGCTGGAACATTTGGCCAACATCTCTGCCATGTGAACTACCTAACAACAAAACTTTCATCTTCTTCACAACTTTTTCTGACTTCTTACTTTTCAAACACTTTTTGAAAGTTTGTTGTGTCCTGTCTACTGCTACATTTACTTGTGGCTCATCAGTTTCCAACCGCGACAACAGATCAATCCTGATTTCCATATTCACAAAAACACTGTCTGAGGAAGTCCTATACCCATTTCTTCTATAGTCTATTGTCACCTCCCACCCCTCTTTCCGATCTCCCCCTTAACCTTTCCAAGTCTTATTTTGCTTGATCTAGTTCTGCCTGAAGGGCAGCAATCTCCTCCTCCTGTTCCACAATCTTGCTATCTCTACAGCAAATCCTACACAACCAATGAGCCTTGTTCATTTCCCCAATTCCCACGCCGCCACAGTCACCCACATGAAAGAAACTCCAACAACCCTCACACAACTCCGTGGAACTAACAATCCGATGGCAAGTCATACATTTCTCAATCACAGCAGACTAATTTTAGCTTTAGTGTAAGTTAAACAAGAATTTATTCTTACACTACTCAATTAATATATTACATTTCTTTGGAAGTTCAGGCTTAAAGTTCGGATAGTAATTCAAAATTTCCGTAAAAACAAAAATGATTGAATCTATACTAGCCGGCCAAGTGGCCGAGCGGTTTTAGGTGCTACAGTCTGGAGCCGCGCGACCGCTACGGTCGCAGGTTCGAATCCTGCCTCGGGCATGGATGTGTGTGATGTCCTTAGGTTAGTTAGGTTTAAGTAGTTCTACGTTCTAGGGGACTGATGGCCTCAGAAGTTAAGTCTCATACTGCTCAGAGCCATTTGAACCATCTGAACCTATACTGTTTACTTGACGAAACCACAGGTAAACAAAGAACACAGCCTACACTATATAAGCTTTTCACCTATTTCGAAACTTTTAACTTCAGCTACTTACTGAAGAATCAAGTGGATAGCGTGTAAGAATACACGAACAACATGAACTGTAATTCACTGAAATAATCATGTAACTTACAGTATACGATGTTGTAAATAAATCCTAGTCCAAAATTCACCCCTATGAAATGATTTCTTTTTCCGGAAAATACACAAAAAATGAGAAACCTTCTACTGATAGCTTACAACCAGTATTAATTTACTTATTTATGAAGTAATATTGCCTTAATTAATTGTAATTACTCAATTAACCACTTATCTTTACGGAAGCTCTGAATGTACACCATTTGTTAACCAAAGATGCTACACTCCATCTATCATTGTTGCTCAGGTAAGAAATTGGGACACCATTCTCTTTGAATCCAATGTTGTTGCCAGTGTAATGAATATCGATCTTTAATTTCCAGATGCGCAGGCTAAGAAAAGAAGTCATTTCGTGATGAAAGCAGGAGCGAAATCAGACGTGTGAATTCAGAAGGTGTATTCCAGATAATATTTTTATGTAATTATTGCCAACCTAGTGTTTAACTTGACAACCCATTATGAGCCAATGAAGATTTTAGATGACGCATTTGGGTCTCCATGGAGATACTCAATGATGACTGATCATTAGGTTACTAAAACATTCAAGTTACTTATAAACGAATACCATAATAATGCCACAACAGATTTACAAGAAGAAATTACAAATCTTAAAGCAATTCACTCTCCAAACTTCGGAGAACATTACTTTGGAACCATTAGACTTCTTGAATAAGATGCATAATTGCAAAATTTCAATCTTATTTCTGAATGTGTGTATACTTTTACGCTTCTTTTGCACTTTGGCAGTGACTGTAGCTGAACTAGAGAGATCATTCAGCATTCTGGTTTGTGTTAAGAACTGTCTGTATCAGCTATGCATCAACAACGTCTCACACATTTGGGGACGTTGGCAATTGTATGTAAATTGGCAAGACAACTAGACTTCAACAATGTGATTCAAACCTTTGCTGGTCAAAAGGCTCGCAAAGCGCCATTGAGAGTCTTACAAGTAAATAGGTTACAACACGTCACTTGTTGCACGACTTACTGTCGTTTACATACGAGCGCGCTGCTGTTTGTTTACTGAAAGGTGTGGACACGTCAGGGCACGTGAGTGGCGAACACTCCATACGGCAGCGTTACCGACATCAGACATTCGTCAGAGTACAAATCAGGATAATAATTAGCTCTAGGTTTTAAAGTTAACTGAAATTAAATTAAACAAATATAAAAAACAAAATTAAATGGAGCGTACATGCATTTTAAAAAGTTCAGTATTGAGTAGCATTTGAAGTCGAATATGTAATTTCATCAGTAATGTTCGTTTTCCTATCTTACAGTGTAGGTCTATGTCGAGCATCATCCAGTTTCCTAGCTGTGGTCATCTTGGGTTTCTGAGAACTGTCGTCATCGCTACTTTCCAAATCACTATTGATATTTTTTCCGTTTCCTATTCCATGAAAGCGTAATAGTGCTGGTGGTTTTTCTCAGTGTATTTAACCTTTGTACAATCATTTATGATTTACCTGAATGGTATGTTAGTTCTTCCAAAACTGCAGTGGGCAAAAGTGAACGTGACGGGGGTTTGCTTAAGCAGTTGCCAGCGGGCTTATGCGCATGCTCAGAGCTGGTCTGTGATCATTGTTTTGCTTTACTACATTCCAAATGCTTTAGATTGTAATATAACATTGTGCAACGTGTATCCTAATAACTAGTCCTAGTTTTCGGAAATAATACAGGGCGTGAAGTCAAAAATTTTTCTTGGTAAAGCAATGTTTTGAACTTATACTGGGGCCAAGGAAACTGTTCATTGAAATAAAAGTGCTGGAAGGACTTCATTGTGAGACGAGTATGAAACTTAGAGCACGAGCTTAACGATGGCACCTCATGCTAGTGTGCTATGAGCTGTTTTCTTTGTACAGAATTGATATAATTAAATATGATGAAAGCTGCTAATATGTTAAAAATATCGTTCACATTTATAGCTCCCAAAGTCTGTTTTAATTCTGAGATAAAATGTGTGTGGAAATCGGAAACGTGATTGCAGGATATGTGATCCGAAAAAATTACATATTGTCGGAAGGAAATTTAATATTCAGCTCCAGTTGTGTAATTGCGAAGTCTATCTTTCCACACTGTCGTAGAAAAACAATTTTATGAATTTTAAGAGCCATAATTAAATAAACAAATTGCACAGAATATACTTTGTGACTTTTAATGACAAACTAACTTCAGTAGTGTATTGTTTCCAAAACAAAACCATCTAAACTCTGATTGATGAACAACAGCTTTTATATAGAGATAGAAGCATTTGCAGACATTGAACTACGGATAAGAAATATTTATGTTAACGACCTCGGCGTCATCAGAAAATTAGAAACTTTCTCCTCTGCGTCGGAACGCTTGGCGATATTTTTTTAGGGGGCGTCTGCTTTCTAGATACAATACAATCATATATGACGCTCTGTATAATTTGCTTGAATGTTTACAGGCTCTGTCATACATGAAACAGAACTTTTAATGGTGTCTCGACGATACACTCGTGTATACTACTGCATGATCTGATGCAGTTAACTACACCAAAAAAACTATTTGTTGGATCGAATTCCGCCAGAATTATGTCGTAAAATGTATAGTAGCATAGTATGAATTGCGTTTGTGAACACATCCTTACCGTTTAATAAGAAATCATATTTATTCTGTATTTCATCCTAATGTGTATTTTTGTATAGTTTCAGTGCCTCCCCAGTTATGTTATATTTAAATCACTTTAAATCTTTTCAAAAATAACAATAAAATAGGATTTCTCTATTGGAGATGGGGCCAAATCGCACATCGTGCCCAGGGCACAGTGCTGGCTGTCAGTGGTCCTGTTCAGAGCACAGAATAGCTTAGCTTGCACTTTCTCGCAGTCAGAGTTAGTAGCTAACCTGTACGGTGTTGTTTAAAAATTATATAGCCTATGTCTGTCCAGAAGTTTGTTAAAGTGTCGTGTAAAAAGTTGGAGTAAATCCGTCAAATACTCTTCGGGACTTCTGGTAACAACGTTAAACAATGGCTTGTCTTGGTGTAGGTATATAGAAAATGAAATGTATTGTGAAAAGCCACACCTACTAAAAGCCTTTAAATGTTTGGATCAAGTTTAACTGAAAAATTTAAACATTCATAGAATTTCGCAAAATACTTCATTAAAAAGAACAATTTTTTTTCACAATTATAAAATATGAATCTTGACTAGATCACAATATTTTCAAAAGGTGGTCATAAAGTACCTCCTGCCACTTTCACCGTGTGCCTTGGTGCTGCGAAGTCTAAAGTTTGCAACGCCAGATTTCATACTGCCGCAGACTAAGTGTTTTCATACAATATTTGGATACATTTTGGTATGGGATAGTTGTTAACCGAACGGACAAGCGGAGGTTAGTGATGAAAGCTTATACTAACCTTGCGCGAATGATGTAACTTGTGATGGGCGGAGGGGGTAGTTGCCATCTCATCCCGCAGAGTTTTTTTCGTTTTGCAACTTCCTGAGAGTGAGACAACACAAGGGTGAAGCTCCACTCCGCTAAAAGGCGAAGGCATCAAGCTGATCAAACAACCCCTGTAACGAGCGTAAAAGAAAACTAAAAATTGCTCTCTAAACATGAAACCTATACAAACAACTTTGTCGGAAACCGCAAAAAAGAAATCGGCGTGTACCGGAAAGAGCAAAGTAAACACAGTATTCTTCCGAATCAAATAAATCTTTCATACACCATTACTCCGCACAGAATCCGAGAACAATGAAGAGGAATCACACCATTAAGCCTGTACTTGGTGTTGCTTCAAAATTTGAGGAAAAAATAATTTTAGTCTGTGTATGAGCGTGTAATGAAGTATTTATATAGCCTCCTTTTTATTTATTAAAACAAATATGACGTTGCTCGTAAGCAATTGAATCTATCCGGAAAACATTATTTTTAGATAAAATCAGTGCAAACCTACCTCTACATACTTTATAGAAGTGAACTAAACTAGCTTGTGTGACTATCTTCTAATATGCACGGTAATTTTTTTTAAGCGTTGTCCAGCTGGTATCATTTCTACCATAACCTGCCATAAAATTATGTACTATCTTGTGACAAAAATACCGTGCTTCAAAGTTAGGCGCTACCATCTGTGCCGTAAAGTTGTGTGAATAGAAACAATGGGATGAATAGGAGCGAAACTCCAAGAAAGGTTCTATGTTATCGCTTCCAAAGACAAATGGGAATCTCATTCAAAGATTTTTTTGTCTACATCGTAGTGAACGAATATAACCGGGGAATTACGAATTTAGAAGTCATCGACACTATCAGCTGATGTTTTGTTCACTCTACTTTTAAACATCGGGAGTGGTGCTGAATTTGCTTACTTCAGACTTCATTTGTAGGTACGAATCTAACCTATGCTGATTTAAGTATATGAGAATAATTCTGCAGTCCCTCTTCATTAACCAATAGGTCATTTTGAAACTATACTGCATTGTGGCTTGTGATTCGTCTAATTGAAAATGTAGGGTTGTGTTTTCTGAAGTTATGATGTTAGTAGAAACAGTAATCGTCAAGGCTTATTCGGAGGAAGACCAATAATCTGACGAAAATGAGGAATCATCTGGCACTGTACTCAACCAGGAGTAATAGTGTGATTCAAGTACATGCAGAAATTAGACATTTATTTAGATTCTATGAATATAAACAATTGTTATTTACAAGGCAAAAGTTACGTTGATTTTTTGAAAAAAAAAAGGCGAGGACAATTCAGCACGTTTGTTTTAAGAGATGAGTCATCTTTTATTCAAGGTGATGCTAGGAACCTCTTCGTTACATTTTGGGGAGTACGGTGTAGATTCAAAGATATCATTTTTAAAGACGATGTCGGTGACTTAGTACCTCAGTTTAACTTTACAGCAACGGAATTCCAAATATAACAATCGTTATTTCAAAGACAGGAGGGAAAACTATAATTGTTGCTATATTTTTACTTTTTGCACTTAATAAAACTTTTTCGAACCACGTAAATTTTGTTTCTTATTTTCGTGGAACAAAAACAGATTTTGAAATGTTCCTATTCTCCCCTGATACCAATAAAAAGAAAAAATAAGGTTAACGCTATTGTTCCAATTCACCCCTCTCTGCTTGGTGAGTGGAAACATCAAGTTTTCATTTTTTTTATGTTACGGGAGCATGAGCTAGGTTCGTAATTTAATTCTAAGCTTAAAGTTAGGCACAAGACCTGTAATCTGATAAATTTTTATAATGTATACATTCAGAGTGAGGCGAGGAATGAGAACTGGTATCAAGGCCTTGATTCGAACTTAGGTCCCCTGTTTACTAGGCAGATGAGCTAACGCTACCCCATCCTGCACGCAATGGCTTTCCACGGAGCTCTCCTCCCCCCTCAGACCAAACTCCCGTTCACGCCTCAGCCCACTTGATGTTTCCCCTAAACTCGAACTGCAGTGCAGGAGCTCTCCAGCAGTATAGGAATAGCATTTCACCACCGAAGAAAACGGGGAATCCCGCCTGAAATCCTGGCATAAGTGTTTTAAGCAAATAAAACTCTATGATTCCAGAGGCCTCAAGAAGGCTGAAACAGCCATGCTGTATACATGCAGGCTGAAGCGACAAACGACAATTTGCACCAAGCCCCGAACTCGAACCTGGGCGTGAATGGGAACTATGACTCTTATACATATCGTAGATGTCTGAGATTTGAAGAGATCTCAGGAATCATATAGTTTCATTTCAACATGATTTTTATTTTCATAACTACTAAAATTTTCAGGTTTTTGTTTCATAGTTGAAAACTGTTTGTATTTGCTCCGTTTCACGATATGTAGCCAATGGATGACTAATATCAACACTGACAGATAAAATGTATTAAGACTCTTAGTGCTCCTACAATGACTATAGGAAATCAGTGTTGCTGGAGATAAACAGTGTCAGTTAAAGAGTCTGTACCAATTATAGGCTGAATCGTTCAGTCATGTGAGACAAGAACCTCACAACCAATGTCATTCTAAGAATTCACATTATCTTATACTTTTGCGACAAAAGAATATTGTGCAGGTTTCATCAGAAACTGGTCTTGAACAATATTGGTAAATAAGACAATAATTGTTAGACAAATACTGATGTATAACAGGGTCGATTAGAAAACTGGGAAGATGTGGAAAAAAAGATACTGTGTATCCATATCACTCACTGGAAATGCTTCCAATCCGACCGCAAGTTAGCACAGTTTGGCTCACAGCACAGTGGCAGTGGCCAGTTTATCCTTACACGAGGTTTCTAACGGGTGGAAGCAAACCGGAATTCGTTAGGGGAGGAAAAAGATTCCAGGCGCTTCCTAGCCTATAGAGAAATTTAGAATGTGTACAAGAAAGAAATAAACTGATCCTAAATTGAAACAGTGGAAGCGATATGGTAATGAACAACTGATATTAAGTGTCTGTCGAACACTTCGTAAAATAATTACAAGGGTGATCAAATCACCCTACTCTTATCGACCGTGTGTGAGGAAGATGGTTATGGTATGAGAATGAAAGCAAGCTGGAACGAATCGGCCGAATAACTGCCGGGTACCTCGCTCCCAGCGTACTGCACAGATTATCAGGAACCAATACAACGATTATGAATACTGATATTTGTTATTCAAAAATAATTTCTTGAACAGATTTGTGCTTAATAAACTCGTTGTTGACCACAAAACTTCTCAAATATGAATGAAACTGGATGCAGGTATCCTCATGTTCTGTTCCATGTTGATTGTCCCACTATCGGAACTGCTTGACACTTACTTTATAAAGAATTGCGAACGTAAGTCATCTGACTTTCATGAATCCTCTGAGAGTGAGTTACTGACGCAGAAACTGACCGACACTTGGATATTTTCACGGTGCACATGTAGAACAGCGTGAACCACCGCTCTAGACCCTTCACAATAGTATATCAACACACACATAGTGTAAAAAAGCGTATTACGTATCTGTAATATGAGCATGTTATATGACTGAAGAAGAAACATCTCGCACTTTGCCATTTCATAGCTTATCAAACCGTTTACTACACGTTACTGCATGACAATACTTTCTAAGTTCCGTTAAGAAACTAAAGTTTACTAAAAGTTCATACACTTTACGAAATAAATGTCACAGGATTCTGTTTCAACTTTGTACAATAATTCATTTAGAGCCCAGTTTGCACGGCATTTTTATACTCATCGTCTACTCCATTTCATTAGGACCTGAGTGACGTGGATATTTTAATTACTCATTAAATAAAGTTCTTATCAACATAGTTCACGTAGTGAGGGTGTAACGATGCAGAAATGCCCCTCTCCCTCAACCCCGCGTATCACTCCCTTAGAGATCAACATGTAAAAACTATCAAACAGCAACTCACACACCGTCGTATAAACAGTCATAGTTCTCGTACTCGATCTCTGAGCGGGTCGAGATGCGATTTGCAGAGTAGACATGCAGGTGAGAGTCCGTGCGATGCAGCGACGACATTCCAATTTTTACGAGGAGATTATGTCGTAGGAAGCCGAGAAGGCTTACCTAGGAAACTAGGTAAGCCATCACTTTCTCTGAAATGCGGACTACGCCTTCACACAGGGGTGGACAACATATCCTAAGCAGCGTGACATTTCATTAATGGATTTGAGCAAACTTCGTTTCCCTTCCACGTACGCAAGGATCATAACGATAAGATGCGAAAAATGAGGGCCCGCAGACGATCGTCTTTTCACGGTATTGGAGCTCTCGAGAGGTGTAAGCTATGGCCGGAGTCTGTCGTCACCATCAGAGTTAATGTTCCCTGCATGACACCACCAAAACCGAGGTCGATAGAAGGTGATCGTAGGGTGGCACCTGCTCCGGAAGTAGCTGGGTGAAATTATGGTGTGGAAGAAACTTTCATCACCAGCATTTGGCGAGAGAAGGGGCAGTGAGACGAAATGGAGGGAAGTTACTAATCACTAGAAAGTGCACCAATGTCGTGAGCCCAACTCCAAACCTGTCTCTAGCGTCTCTGTATGTGAGGAGTCGTGGAGCTGTTGATGGTCCATCTGCTGTATATGGAAGTTACTCTGTGCACACCTGTTAGCGTTTTTCCAGAAGAGGAGGCATGACTCTTTAACCTAAGTTATTTATCCATATCACGTGGTAGTCCAGGCCACAAATTAGAAACAAATAATAAACTACACCCTCATTTTGTAGCGGAAACGCTGGTACGAAACCGAAAATGGAACACGAACTTATAACTTCAACCCAAACAAAAAACAAAGATTCTGTGTAAGAACAAGAACCTCTCATGAGGGCTGAACCTCTGACGTGCCTAGTCCTGTACGCTACAAATTTGCACTAAATCAGAAGGAAGGAACAAACGAATGGTCCTGTGGTGAAGAGGCTACTATAGAGGACACTGTCTGGAAATACGTTCCTTATACGAACGTACTTACTGTTGGGCAGCAACTGATTTAGAACGAAACACCAGATGTCCAGGAGATAATGTAGTCGCTAGTCTATCTGCCAAATCCTATAAAACATGGCTGCCACAGTACCCAAAATCCTGAACATCATTTGAATCGAACAACTCTCCGCACATCACTGCAAATGCAGAGCCGCTCCGTATACAAGGAATCAGAGAAACCTGAATCGTCATGGGGCGACGGTCCAAACGGATATGATAATTCACCCCAGGACAAGGGGCAAGTTCCTTGCAACCATAATCATAGGAAAAAAGATATGGAAAGATTGCTAGCTGCACAGAAGTGTACAAAATGGCTCTGAGCACTATGCGACTTAACTTCCGAGGTCATCAGTCGCCTAGAACTTAGAACTAATTAAACCTAACTAATCTAAGGACATCACACACATCCATGCCCGAGGCAGGATTCGAACCTGCGACCGTAGCGGTCGCTCGGCTCCAGACTGTAGCGCCTAGAACCGCACGGCCACTTCGGCCGGCCAGAAGTGTACAAAGGAAACTTTTTTTGCTTGAACACGTCATCTGTCTAACGGCTGCTGTAGAAATTACCGGCTATGCGAACCAGAGATCAGCATGTTGTATACCAATCCCACACCATCACACCAAGTGCTGGGCCTGTGTGATAGCGACGAATGGAATCAGGCAACGTTCATTCTCCTGTCTTTCTCCGCAAAGACTGGAGACTCGTCTAAAAAAATCTACGTGGTGCTACCCCTGCATCCTGTGTTGTTGGGCCCACAACTGTCAGACTGCCTCCCTCTGCTGCCGCGTCGAGGGAAGCTGCAAACTGGGCGCCGCGGTCACACTCGTCGCATTATCCGTGTGGATATTTGGTTCGCTGACAACAAGTCCATTACTCGATTCAAGGTATGTGACGTGACTATGCGATCCTGGACGGCTGTGTGAACAACGTAATTGTCCTAACAGACAATGTTTACGGTGCGCTATTGAGATCCTGCATGGCGTTTAGGACGGTCCTCCTTAATCCCTCGATTCCATGTTCGTATGACAGTCGTGTGATCCAGACCAACGCGAGCAGTAATGTCATGTAACAATAAACCGCAGTCTCGAAGTCCACAATTTCTCGCCGTCAAATTCGGTCACACGCTGGTAGACGCTTCTACTTATTACATGAAGTATAATACGTTCTTCTATGAAACAAACAACATGCGTATCCTCTTTCTGAATGAGAAACTCGCTGGGTAATTTTTGCTTACACGGTGCATGTACACGAAAGATCCAGACAAAATAATGTGACCATCTGTTAGAAGCCTGAATTAGTACATTTTGAAGCGCGGAAGTGGTGAAAGAGGGCCAGTGAGGCTCTGACAGGGCTCCCGCCTCCAGTGCCGTGGCCAGGATCGCTATGTTTCTCGGCTGAGAATTCACGGCGCGAGCAGCCCGATAGAGATGGCAGCACAGATGCTCTATTGGGTTTATATCCGCGAAATTTGGTGGTCAGGAGAGTACATTTAACTCATCCTAGTGCTCGTGGAACCACGCACGTAGGGATGGACATGGTCCCCAAGCATAGATACATACCTGAGTTGATCCATTATGCCTTCAAGAATGATGAGATCCCTCAGGACATCCAATGAAAACATTTTCCAGACCTTCACTCTCCCTCCTCCAGCTCGGACCTTCCTGAAGATTGTTGCAGGTCATTTGTTTTCAGACTTTCACGCCGCACACGCCAACAGCATCTGTCCGACGTAGCATAAAATGCGACATTTGAAAAGACCACCTGTCGCCATTCAGTAGACGTCCAGCTGCGGTAATGGCGTGCAAATTCCAGCCTTCCTCACCGATGAATAACAGTAATCGTGGCAGCACGAGCCAGGCGCCAGCTGAGAAGGCCCGTACCAACCAACTTTCTCGGAATGGTCCTCGAGGAGACCCTGCCGCTAGCCCTAAGGTTCATCTGTGCTGTCAGTTGCTTAACAATTGCACGTGTCCAGAATGATATTTTCACTCTGCAGCGGAGTGTGCGCTGATATGAAACTTCCTGGCAGATTAAAACTGTGTGCCCGACCGAGACTCGAACTCGGGACCTTTGCCTCTCGCGGGCAAGTGCTCTACCATCTGAGCTACCGAAGCACGACTCAGAGTTAAAAGCTAAGCATGTTTCATCTTCTCTGTTAACTGTCATTAGAGACAAAGTGTTTCCTTTGGCTTTCGAAATAACTAGCCTCGAAGCTAAACTGTCCTGCCTAAACGATGAAAATAGGCGACTAAGACTAGAACTACAGAGAGCCTCGAATCCAGTCAAAGACTTACAAATACATACTTTGCAAGAGAAGACTGAGAAATTAGAGGACGAAAATAGGGAATTGAGTATAGTGAACCAAGACTTGCAGCAACAAATAAGAGAACTAACTAACAAAGTCACACAACAAGCACAGACACAAGCACCGACACTGACATATGCTGCCGCCTTAACTATAGAGCCCAAAAGCAAAGAGGCTCAAAGAATACAAGAAGCTAAAACAAAACAGGCCACAACCCTATATATCAAATCGACAGCAAATCAAGACGCCAAAGCTGTTCGACAGACAATCACCAAGAATATAATTCCCAGGAAAGAGAATATAAATATAAAATCAATCAGAACCACCAAGACTGCAGTCATAGTAGAAACGGAAACACAGGAGGATTGTCGAAAAATAATAGAAAAGACTAAAGACGTGCACACCATTATCTGCGAAGGACCGCGAAAACATGAGCCACTCGTGGCAGTATGTCACGTGCCAGATACACTTACCGACGAAGAGTTTCTAGAAAGCCTTTACGAGCAGAATCTAAGCGCTGACACCACGAAAGAAGACTTAGATAGAGAGGTTAAAAGAAGATTCAAAACAGGGCCTAAGGGAAGGGTTTCAGTCACCACATACTGGGGGTCAACCCACACTTGTGCAGAGTCCTTACAACATGACAGAGAGTCTACACAGACATCGAATCACTTTCTGTGAAAGACTATACAGAAGTAAACCAGTGTTTTAAGTGTTGCGACATAGGACATACGACTAAAACCTGCAGAAAAGCCGACGTCACGTGTGCCAAATGCGGCAACCAAGGACACAAGCGCAATGAGTGCAGGTCCGTGGTTTGCGTCTGTATCCCCTGCCAATACAGAGGGCGCGTCTGCAATAAAACAAAAGGAGGTGATTGTCAGACCTGTAAACTGTTGCATGACCGGCTCCAGGACAGTATAGACCATGGTAGCTAAAAACAACACACACACAAGAAACACCAAAGCCCAAAGCCAATCACCCAAAATACATAAATACAAATCACCGTCAACATTAGAGAGAATCTGCCAAAGAGCAATTTCCTGGAGAAGACAAATGAATCTTCTGCCGGAGAATTACGTCGATAATGAAGCCATCCCGCCCCAAACACACTCAACGATGTTACAGGATAGCTGCATTAATACGGTAGAATATATAGATGACATGACGATATGTGGCTCCATCCAGTGCGAGGTGGCAAAGCAAATTAAAAGATAATTACACCACTGGATAAACTTCCAAATAACATTAACGCAGAGGATAGATGAGCTGGAAGATGAGCTTACATATGTTGTGCGCAAGAAAATGTACAAACAAAGCCGACATACTCCTTCACAATTTCTCCCAGCTGAAGTACATCACACCACACATACACAGGATGAACACAAACCAGAATCATCATCACATGGAAAACCCTACGTCACACGTAAATGTGAAGAGTAAATCAAACCAATCAAATTTGTCTCGGGAGGCACTCTTCACCCCGCGGAAAAGGAACAAGGAACAGACAGGCACGCAGTCCCTGAATCGAAATACATCGAAACACTCAGGCCACAGATCAATACAAAACTCAAAACTAAGGCAAAAAGCATTGAAGAAGCGTGTGACAAAACGAAAAGTAACCGTGTGACATCCCAAAGAGGTCTTAAAATGTCTCCCAATCAGCGGTCAACACCAAGCCACAATCCGTCCTGTACCACCTCAGAGACCGCAGCAGAAACCAGCACCAACAGCAAGCCAGCTACACCTAATTATGCTAATTTAGAATTTAACTTATTTTTAAGTAGGCTAGAGAAGAAAGGGATACTGTAGACAGTGCAGCGGATGCTACTTAGATTATGCCATCCAAAGGAAGATTCTCTCTGTTTTCCAGTAACTGACCAAACAGACAGAATCATCCTAAGGACAGGAAATATTCCTACATCAGTAGAGCCGCTGCTCGATCTCATGCTCCAGGTCTGCCTGCGCAGGTCAGTATCATTCGACTTGGACAAAATATACACAGATCATGTAAGAGCACACGGACGAACATATTTTAGATTACTCACAGACTGGCAGTAAATGTTTTGTACACGTAAAACACCCAGAACACATAGACAAGAAATGAATATTTTACAACATAATACAAAAAACAGTACGACAGTCAGCGCGGAAATCCCTAAAATAGCACAAGACTTGCAGGCAGACATCATGTGTTTACAAGAACCTTATAATAGAAATGGGCAACTGATGTGTCTACCAAAACATGCTACCACAATAACAGGCAGCAATGACTGTAAGGCTGCAATAATAATTCTAAATAGAACTTATAATTAAGGTAACACAGTTATGCAATCAACACTTGGTTACCATAGAGATAACTAACGGGAACGTCACATGGGTTATTGCATCCACGTACGCCCAATACAGTCATCAAATACAGCCGTACGCAGACAACATCAGAGACCTAGTAATGTATGCCAGAGGCAAAAAATTGGTGATAAGTGCTGACATTAATTCCAGATCGACCCTCTGGAACTCAGACAGAACAGATGACAGAGGACGCATCGTCACCGATCTAATACAAGAAACACAATTACATGTAATGAATGCGGAAGGACCTATACCACTATATGCAGTGTTCGATGGTACGAGCAGTAATATCGACTTTACGCTAGCAAATAATGCAGCAATGGCATACTTAACAAACTGGACTGTGCACGACAACTTAACCAGTAGTGATCATAATGTCATAACATATACACTAACTCACACTCAGAACACAATGACCAAATCACACACCAGACACTTGCTGTTGCACAATGCAGACTGGAACAAATTAACGGAAATTATCCAATGACACGATCTAGAAAACATCAATGGAAGTATCGATTATAGAGCACACAAGTTAACACAGGTAATACAACATGCACAAAACACTGCAATACCGACCGCAAAGAACACAAAATGCTCACCAGTACCATGGACCAACGAACTCACGATACTCAAACAAGACGCAAGACGCAAACGAAAATTATATCAAAGGGCGATAGCAGATAGGGACAGACGAATAAGACTTGAAGCATATAGACATGCACAAGACTTACATAGGCAGACCCTATACAACACGCGCGGACAACAATGGGAGCTATTTGTAACAACACAAACAGAGCAAAATATATGGGGGAACCATACAAAATACTGACAGAGAAGATAAAAACCCCACTAGTTCTGGGAACGCTAAGGCAGGATGACGGCACGATGACGAGGGGAGTTTCTGCTGCATAAACTGCTCCCTGACGACGTTATCGATACAGACACACAATATCATGCAACACTAAGAGAAAACCTACACACACCATACAACACTGCAACTGTCACCTGTCCTTTTGCGCAAGAACAGGTTGCGCTAGCTATCTCAGAGCTCAAAAACAAGAAAGCACCTGGACCATGGTATCCACTCGGAAACACTGAAAAAACTAGCACCACAGATCACCCCGTTCCTAACAACGTTACTGAACGGTGCCTTACGGCTGGGCAGGGTACCTACAGTATGGAAAACCTCCAAAGCAGTCATTATTAAGAAATCAGCGGACAGGGATCCTTCAGATCCAAAGACTTACAGGCCAGTATGCCTAATAAACACCATAGCACAGATGCAGGAGAAGCTATTGTGTAAGCACCTGCAAACACACAGAGCTCTCAGGGCTACGAGCCAACACCAGTTCGGCTTCAGAACTGGCAGATCAATAGATGATGCCATTAACCAGGCCCTGCACATAGTTAACACCACAAAACAGAAATACGCCGTGCCTATAATGATTGACATTGCTGGAGCATTTGATAATCTCTGGTGGCCCGCACTGTTTCAGAGGCTAAGACATCTGGAGGTACCGCAGTCACTGTACAACAGTTATCTAGACTGCTGTAAGGACCGAGTAGTCGAATGGCAGATGGACAGCCGGAAAGTAATTTAAAGAATTACCAAAGGCTGTCCTCAAGGGTCGATCTGCGGCCCCATCTTCTGGGACATGACAATCGAACCCCTCCTACAACTTCTGGATGTGGATGACAGGTCAGACGGAATTGTCGCCTACGCAGATGACCTATTAGATGTAGTCACTGCAAACAACAGAGCCCAGTTAGAAGAGAAAGCCAGTGGAATATTACAAACAATTACTCAGTGGTGTCACAACAACAAACTCAGCATAGCCGAACAAAACAACATACACTTTACTGAATGAATCACTCCAAAGGAATCCTTCGGTTAAAATTGGGGACACAAACATTAAACGAGCACACATTACGCGCTATCTTGGGGTACACATAGATGAAAAATTGAATTTCCACGAACACATAAAGCTAACAACAGACAAAGTAGAAAAAATACTACACAAACTGGTGAGACTAAATTCAAAACAGTACAGATTACCTCTACCAGTCATACGTACATAGCACGGTGCGCTCTTCGAATCAGTATTCAGTTTCGCAGCTAGCACGTGGGCACATAAACTGACCGTGGTCACCAACAAAGTATCCGTCAGACGAGGGCAGATCAGTGTCATACTTAGGCTATCCGGAGCCTTCGGTACCACCTCAGCGGATGCACTGTGTGTGGTGCTCGGAATATGCCCCATAGATATCACGATCAAATACAGAACTGAAAGGTACTGGTTAAAGGTGGGGAGTCTAGATAAGGTGCACACAATAACCGGTGTGCCGATAGAGACGATACGCCTCCTTAAAAGTTGGCGTTTGGATACATTGCAAGGTGGGTGGGATGTAAGTGATAAGGGACGTAGACTGCACGACTTCCTCCCTGACATAAGGGAGCGGCTGAGAATGAGACATATCGATCTCAGTCGCGGTATGGTACATTTCTTAACCGGACACGGACCTTATCCCACGCACTTAAACCGCGTGAGTCTGAGGCAGACACCTACATGCACATGCGGGGAAGAAGGCTCTCCAGAACACACTGTCTTTTTCTGCGGGCAGTACGCGAACAATAGACATACACTACACTTAGACTACACAGATACAGACATAAATATATACACAACAATAAGAGACGAAGAACAATGGGCACAGTTAAACGCACTGACAAACAGTATTTCAAAAACACCACATGAAGAGTATATGCGGACACGACATTACAGACATGCCTATGTGCAGCGTAACAACAATCTCCAGATGATGGACAGCGATACCCACAGTGACAGCGAAAATAGTGACAATGAGGAGGAACAGGAGGAGGAAGCTGAGATGTGACAGTACATAAGCAAAAGTGCTGGCGATCTAGCCAAGGAAACACCAAATGCTGTACATGGATGGGCACCTAAAGTAGTTAATACATAGGATTAGTAATAAATAGGATAAGCAACTTATTTCTCTACTAATAACCACTTGTGTGTGTGTGTGTGTGTGTGTGTGTGTGTGTGTGTGTGTGTGGGAGTGACTGGCGGACAACGGCTCGAAGAAACCATTCCGAGGTATTCACCGACAGTCACATTCGGTGATGGTACTAACAAATCTCTCCTCTATCCTATTTTATTTTTATATTCTTTTTAGAAAACAACAAAATTTTATTTATATTTCAACCTAAAATTATTGTTATTTTGAAAAGTATCGTTCTTTGTAAATGTGTAGATAAAACAAAAGAAAAGAAAACTGTAAAAAGGTGAAAAACAAAAATTGTACGTTGTACGACCTGTTTTAAACATCAGGTAACAGGTCTATAATTTGGCAATAAATAATAAATAAATAAATAAATAAAAGGTTCCATCCTTGGCCCAAAAGCGAACGATGATACCATTTTGGACGTCAGATAAAACGCTCCGTTTCCATATTACAATAACGACGGCACTATTTTCGTGTCCCTACGACACACGTTTCATACACTCCACTGCTAGCGCTGCCGTCTGATTTCTGTGAGTTCTTATGGCACGTTGACATCGAACAAAATTTGGAAATTTGTGGAAAGGTCTTATGGGACCAAACTGCCGAGGTCATAAGTCCCTAAGCCTACACATTAATTAATCTACCTATGTACAACACACACCAATGCCCGAGGGAGGACTCGAACCTCCGACGGGGGAGCCGCACGGACCGTGGCAAGGCGCCCGAGACCGTGCGGCTACTCCGCCGCGGCGCGTCGAACAAAGTCGGTGGTCACTTTAATGTGACTGGCCTGTCTATATGGCGTTACTTCTACCTACTTTGTGTCATTTCGCTGAAATGCTTAGCCTATGGATGTAGAATTCGACGTCTGTTGCGCGGAACACTAATTTCACTGACCATCAGAGCAGTAGTAGTGGACGTCGACATGGTAGTAGCGACGTTGACAATGGTTGTGTTAGCAATTGCATTAGTAATAATTATAATATTCCATGTTTAATCGTAGAGCCATTACTGTTTACCTCAAGCTAAATAGATGTTAGGGTTTAATGTCCTGACGACGACGAGATCGTTAGGAGTGGAGGACGAACTCGGGAGTCTGATGCATAGGTAGGAAATCTGCTGTGTCGCTGAATCGTTCCGGCATTCACATGATTTAGGGAAATCACTGAAAACCTAAATCTTAGTGCCGAGATGGGATTCAAACTGCCGTAATCTCGAATACGAGTCTATCGTCTTACCGCTGCGCTACATCGGCAGTAATGTGTAAATATGTTTCTTGAAATAAAATGAGCCTACTATAGAATACTAGCCTATCTGAGGCTTTTCGCAAATGATACAAGGACCAGGGCGGGAACGTGTTTGGTAATACAACAATTATGACATTATACAAAAAGAGAAACTGTGCCATAAGCTGAACCCGCGGACAGCTAGAATATCAGATTATGAACTGCAAGCCTATATGGCTGAGAGACAAGCAAGGAGAGGCCTTACACGTCAGAGAGCGAGACAACCCACGGCAGAACATCTACCTGTAACAAACAGCCATCTCACAATCTCTACACCTTGGGCCACACAGCAGCGCAGCCTCCGTGAATTTCGAGTTGTGCCTCAGCCCGCTGGAGGCTAACTACCCAGACAAATGAGAAATCTGGCATGATCCTGATACCAAGTACAGTAACGTAGTGTAATATACTACTGTGCACTGTAGTGTTGGGTAGAATTATAAATTACAAAATTTGTGAACCAGTAATACAGTACAGTACAACTGTATGCATGTGCCTTCTGGATTCCGAATGAACAGGTGAACTTATAAAGAACGCTAGTATTTAGAAGTTTTTCACTTTCTTTCGATTTTATTTCTTTCAGTGTAGATATTTGATATATATTCCCTCGCTAACCCCTCCCCATGAATACCATAACGCTTAGTTATGCTAACATACTTTATACCAACATATTTTGAAGAAATTATGTTAAAATATTATGTACATACCAATTCATGTCCAAAATATTGTCTGTTCTTGTATCTAGATAACAGGCTATAGGAAAATAGCAAATACATAAATAAAATCTATGAATAAAATCCATCGACTAATAATTTAAGTACATCAATTCGATCTCGACCAAATGCCAGCCTGGTGCATAGGCGAGAAACTAGCTCTTAATGTAGAAATCGTCTATGTTGTGCAGGCACAGCCCTTAAAAGCAGGGTATCGTTTGACTACTGCGATAACGAGTCATAACTACGTAAATCACAGGATTCCATTATTTAGGAGTGAAAATATGAAGTACAACTATCACATAGCTCAACTGGAGGTAAGCCAAAAGACAGTCAATTATTCATTGGTAGGATATTGGGAAAATTCAGATTTTCAGCAGAAGAGATTCCATACGGAGTGCTGGTGTGGCTCATACTGGAATAATGTATTGGACCCACATTCTCTCCCACTGACACAAAATATCGCGCTTATACAACAAGCGCTGCGATTGATCAAAGGCTTGTTTGGCAGGCGAGAGAGTGTAGGGAAACAGACAAGATTAGGGTTTTACGTCCCGTCGACGATGATGTCATTGGAGACGAAGCACAACATTGAATTACGAAGGACACGGAAAGGAAACCTGAAGAATCGTCCTGAAGGAACCTTCGCCTCATTTGTCTTAAACGATTTAGGGGAAGCACGGAAAATATAAATCTACGTAGCCGGACGAGGATTTGAACTGCGTCCCCCGAATGCGATTCCATTGAATTAACCGTTGCTTCTCCTCGCTCGGTGGCGAGGGTGTGTCATATAGACGGTGACACATCTTAACTGGCAAACTCTTGGAGAAAGACCTCGCGCCTCTTGCGAGAACCTGCTCAGAACGTCAAAAACGGTCTCCCAAGGGAGTAACTACGAATTTTGATCAGCCTCGTACCCATACATCCTATACACATTGTTCGGATATATTTAGACAAATAACAGCTCGCACCGGGACGTACAAGGTGTCGTTTTTCCTACTCTTCGTCCCTGAACAGAAGCGGCGGGACTCCTCATTTCTTACTTACTTATTTTTTAACCGAGGATTATTTCACAGTGATACAGGACTTATCATAGTACAATGAAAATATATAGCTCCATTACACATACATACAGTATATACCTTTTGTGAGAACAGAGCATGTGGTCGGCTGAGGCTTTGCTCATCCCAGAATTTTCCAGATAGTACTTTAAAAAACACCTAAAACCTAAATCAGAGCGCCCGAACACAGGTAACTCCATCCTCCTGGATATTAGGTCAGAGTTTTAACAACTGGACGATCTCTGCGGGATAAATATGAGGAGAACACGACAACTGCTATAACGCGACTTCCCGGAAATTTCACCCACTAGATGAGCGGTAATTATAAGAGGATAACTGTCTCGGATTATATATAGATATTCGACCGTTTCTGAGAAACGACGGTCAAAGGTTTCGAGGTTCTTTATGTGCCTGTTGGCGAGTGAACATTTCATCCTAATCGGTGGCATAGTGACAGGCATCGCGGCTTCGCAATTTTGTGCCCCGTGTTCGAAACCCGATGATTTATTTTTGTTTGTTTTTCTTCTTTCTACCCATATCCGGACAAGATTATTACACTTATGTTTTTCCAATTTATACTAAAATAACGTTGACATTATTCCTCTACTAATTATATGTGTGGTGAATGATTTATAAAAAGCAATAAATAAACAAGAAAATTATTTGAAATTGTTTTAGGTGAAGTTCCTTGGTGTGCCTTGACTCATATTCAGTTGCAAGCGCCAGTGTTCGGAAAAGTGACCCATAATGCGTGGTTTACCGCGAAATTACCGCCAGCGCATTCTTTCCCGAGTGAAATTGGTTCTGAGCACTATGGGACTTAACTTCTGAGGTCATCAGTCCCCTAGAACTTAGAGCTACTTAAACATAACCAAACTAAGGACATCCCTCACATCCATGCACGAGGCAGGATTCGAACCTGCGACCGTAGCGGTCGCACGGCTCCAGACTGTAGCGCCTAGAACCGCTCGGCCACCATGGCCGACCGAGTGAAATTCGCAAGAAGAAATGTCACTCTGGCAAGTCTGTCTACCCGTGAGGCTCCTGATGTTCGGAATATCTATGTTTCGAATGTTTCTACGACCGGTATCAACCATATGAATATACCAAATATTCCTGAAGAATAAACATAAGAATAAAATACAAGAATTTAGATCAGAATGAAATATAAGAATATGCCAATTTGAAAAGATTGTGACCCCGAAAATACCATACATGCACATACACTACATAATAAATGTATGGCACTGTGAAACCCAGTTGTAATTTTACAGTTTATGTAACTCACTTGTATCCCATAAGGCAACGGCCTGGCCGCAGTGGATACACCGGTTCCCATCAGATCACCGAAGTTAAGCGCTGTCGGGCGTGGCCGGCGCTTGGATGGGTGACCATCCGGGCCGTCATGTGCTGTTGCCACTTTTCGGGGTGCACTCAGCCTCGTGATGCCACTTGAGGAGCTACTCGACCGACTAGTAGCGGCTCCGGTCAGAGAAAACCATAATAACGGCCGGGAGAGCGGTGTGCTGACCACACGCCCTTCCTATCCGCGTCCTCAACTGAGGATGACACGGCGGTCGGATGGTCCCGATGGGCCACTTGTGGCCTGAAGACGGAGTGCTTTGTATCCCATAACTTGATACAAACATTCATGTAGTAACGTTCTACAGACATGACTACATAAAGGAGAAACTAAAAATAATATAAAATAAATAAAAATAATAATCGATTTTCGAACACGGCGACAGTCCGCGACGCTACCCTGTGCGCCAACACTTCATCTGAGACCGGCGCCCTCTAAAAGGAGTCCATGTTACATCGAAAACTTTTGCAGTCGTTTTCTCGTAAACAGTAGAATATCTATGGATAAGTCGAGACACGTGTTATCTTATTTTAACTCCCCTTCCACCGAGTGATGTTTCTGGGAAATCATATGTCACTTACTTTGTTCTCCTCGTTAGTGAAAAGCGAAGATTAGAGTTTAGCGCCACGCAGATAGTGAGGTCATTATACACGAAGCACGAGGTAGGATTACGAAAGGATAGGGAGGGAAATCGGCCGTGCCCTTTTCAAAGGAATCATCTTCGCAGTTTCCTGGAACGACTTAAGGAAATCACAGAAAACTTAAGTCGGAATGGACGGACGCGGATATGAACCGTTGTCCTCCCGAATGAGAGTCGAGTGTACTAACCAATGTGTCACCTCGCTCGGTATTAATACTTAGGGAGCTGAAGAATATTCACAGTTGTTGTGAAGAAATGGGATTCTTCAAGTTTTGGAAGGCGGTTCTCGAGAGATGTTGTTGTAGTACTGGCCAGTTAAGTTTTATCAACGTCCCTTTTCCCTTTTAAACTGCCTAAGCAGCCAAGTTCTTTGTGAGCGCTAGATGGCTCCAGTTTGTCTGATCTGATATGCATCCTAAATATTTGAGCAATAGTGAAGTATGGGTCACACAAATCTTTTACAAAATATCGTGGTTAAAGAGGTGGTGATAAACGATCGCTGTTCCCGGAATCCCTAGCAAAAATTATGAAAGAGAGGTGTATTCTGCTCATCGAAGGTCTTTATACCCGGTAGAATTCATTCTTCTGCTCTACAGGTGTTATGCATGAGATATGCGGACCGTGAAATTACAGTATTTGGAACCGCTTCCCTTCTCTGGCTTTCTCTGACTAACAGCTGTGACGCACACTGTCCTCCAGCGAGCAATTTTCTGCTGGAGGGATTCTATGGTAAATCACTGTGAACAGAGATGTTAATTCAGTTGGAAATTAAATGTGGGGCTAACAGAGGTTTAGTCACTATAGAAGTTGCCTTTATTTCAATTTACATCTTCTATTTAGCAGTCCCAGGCAGTAGTCATTTGTATAAAGAATTATTCATTTCCACCCTCCATGCAAACAATGAACTTCTAATTAAATCTGTGATGCACCTTCCATTCATTTTTCCCGGCGTAAGCACGTCTGATTGACGAGGTCTTCGTGACGGCGTTGTTGGCGACACTACATCCATGTCCTTTTGCATATTCCAAGAAAATGGCGCTTGTACGAATATTTGATTTGCACTTTAGATACTCTTTCGTTTCGTCTGCAGTATATAGACCTATAATAATTATTAGAAAAATATAGACTTATTACTGGTGTCTTTTACGTCATATTTTTAAGTATTGATTTCGAGATATATGTCAATACTGTTACATGAATGAATGGTTTCCTCAATAAGTTAATGTTTTTCTGTCGACGTGCTTTTTTCATGATAGGCTCAAGCTGATGACTGAAACTTAAAAACAAAATGTAAAATAGTTTGTGTGGTCATACTTGTGTGGCACATACCGGGAAACTAAACTTCATACGTCATCACGCTTGACAGAATACAATATTTCCTGTGATTTTATTGATTAAAAAGCGATACTGTGTGTTGCAGTGAGATTGTGCATTGATTTCACATGGTGACTATCTACAAGTCTGCTTTTTTGGATGTCGTTGAGGACGAATAGGAATATTACATTTCTCGCAGTTTACAGCATCCTGTAATAGCGTTTAACACTTCACTATCTGAACTCAGGAATATTCCGTTTGATTTGTGGCGGAGGGCACGTGCTCGCTGAAATACATTTTCTCGTACATTAATGAGCCTCTGTATGTTTTAAGTATGTGGTCTTCCTTCGTGTGGATCTTAATAAAAATAAGATAGCTCATCGGAGTAAATACTTATTCCTACAGAATTATTTTACTTAACGTAAGTTTTATTTCCCTTCCTCATTTTAGCATTATCGGAAACTTAGAGTATTTTTGTATAATTTGTTTCCCCATTTCCCTGTACATAATTTTGCCTCTTGTTTCCTTCAAAGTTGTGCTTTCTAAATATCAGCACTCTCCTAGATAAAGTGAGACAAAATATCGAAATATATAAATGAAATAATACCAAAACTTTTATTATTTGAACAGTAATGTGCAATTGTTTTAATTACATGTGTTTGAGCGATTTTAATTTTGTGGAACATAACACACATACAGGGGATAGACAAAAATATGGAAAAACCAAAGGCACAACCCAGTACCATGCCTAATACGGTGCAGGAAAACCGTTAGCGTTCAAAACAACTGCCAATCGTCTCGGAATAGAAAAATACAGCCCCGTGTGGTTTTCAAGGGAACTCGTTCCATTCTTTTTGGAAAATATTGGCAAGTTGACGTGACGATGATGTAGGTGGAAAGTGATCAAGTAGACCATAAAGGTTCAATAACATTGGGATCTGGTGATTGTGGTGGCCAGGGCAGAAGCAACAATACATTCTCGTGGACGATGCGAGATGTGTAAACAGGGGCTCTGTCGTCACTACCGGGAACAAACACTGTACCATGGAATGGACCTGACCAGCCAAAATGGCAGTAATGTGACCTTTGCAGAGTAACCATGGGGACAACAGAATCCCCCAATATGGGTGCCTGGACACCCACTATGTTTCACTCTTGGGAGGAAATATCGGCGAGAAGGAAACAGTTTCTAACAAGACACATCCGACGAAAAGACTCTTCCATTGCCTCAAAGTTCAGCATGTTTGGCTTCGGTACCATGTTTTCCTGTTAAGGGCATTTGCATCACTGATGAGTCTTTCTTTTCCATGTGTCCTTGTCCCGCTTGTCCCGCATGGTTGTTGACCCGCATGGATGTTGGGGGATTTGGCAAGGGTGATTTAAGGGCTGGCTCGATGCCCGTCCGTTCGACACCCTGTTACCCGCCCCCCACCCCACCCCCTCCATCCAGGACGGCATACATATATCCAAACTGTCTGTGTGTAACGTTATTCACGTGAAAGCAGCGAAACGTATTTAAGTATTTGTGAATCTAACTGAGGCGGAACTTGGGTGTCAACCAGGTATTCACCCATTGGGATGTGTTAAATCGTCTAAAATCCACATCCGGGTCGCCGACACGCCAATTACTGTCGTTAACCCGGCAGGCGGATTCGATCCGGCGCTCGAGCATCTCTACCTCTCGGAAGCGGCGCTTTAGCCCTTACGGCTATTCGGACGAGTATTTCCATAACTGATACGTGGCTTTAGAATTTCAGATCACCCTGTAATTCCCTGATCATTGAGCTCATTTCGTGCTGTTAAGGTGCCAATAGTGTCTGCGAGCGTGACTTTCTATTCTACAGTGACTTTTGCAGCTGTCGTTCTGTTATTTTTCGTCACAATCCGCTTCAATGAGCGGCTGTCACGACGGCTGAATATACACTTTGTTCGCGTGTGACTTAGCGGATGATTATTACCCGCATTCCCTGTGTGCGGTAAAATTCTTTTTTAGGGTGTCTCTTAAAACATCAAAAACTTTGGCAAATTTGGTTATGGAAGCAGCCACCACACGAGTACTAATAATTTACCCAATTTAGAAGTCGCTTAGCTTCGACATAATGCTCTTACAACTACACAGGACACTGTTCTGGCACTTGCAACATATTGAGGACACTTCACAGTAGCCGTTCGAGGTCAAATACAACGCCGCAACGTGTAAGGTCGGCTAATATCTATATTCGTGTTCAAGCATGCATTTGTCGCGGTGTTTCCATATGTCTATACAGTTGTTCGAACCCTGTATGTCAGTATTTTATCACCGTGCCATACACTTGCGACATGCCCATGCAAACTCTCTGTGGTGTCCTATGTCGTTATGTCTGCAGCTCGTGGTCTCACGGTCGCGTTCTCGCTTCCCGAGCGCGGGGTAGGAGATTTTCACCTGCCTCGAGATGACTGGGTGCTTATGTTGTCCTCCTCATTTCATCATCATTTTTGAAAGTGGCGAGATTGGGCTGAGAAAAGGTTGGGAATTTGTATGGGCGTTGATAACTGCGCAGTTGAGCGCCCCACAAACCAATCATCATCATATGCCATTACGTGTAATCATTATCTTTACCACAATTCCATCAGCGCATACATTTTATAACCCCCCAGAAGAGCTTTTTCCACATTATGAGGCTCCCTCTTACTTATATATACTCCATGTGCCTGCATATAAACTCCGCAAGCAACTTTACTGTTAAGGGGGACATCATTTCGTAGTAGTATTAGATCCAGCCCAGCCCGGTTAATTAGCATGTGAAATGCGAGAAACATGACTTTCCCATACCTTAGATTGGTTTCTCATTGGTCCTCTCTCGTGACCCTTGCGGAGATTCTACAATGACGGCAGGAGGAATTTGCACGGTCTACCTTGAACTCCGAGTCGGTCTTCGTCTAATGATCATTATTTAAGTTCCCTCTGCGTCGCCACTGCCCTTTGAAAATGACTACGCTAACATATTACGCCTTTACTGTGTTCCATCGTCGTCTCTCGTCGTGTCGTTTTTATATGGACTCAAACACTGCAGCGGTATTTTATCGTCTGTCGCAGCACAGTCTTGAACGCCGTTTCGTTGTAGCGTGCGGTTAGCGATGGTACTCTTGGGGACAGCGATAACTGTGCTCCAAGGCCAGGAGATGATGTGGTTGTTGTCCAGTGCTGCGATCAGAGATAATCTACAATGCGACAGGCCCACCCCATCCTTATGTCAGTTGATGATCTTCGTTTATAACGCAGTTTAAGATAAGAGTTTAGCGCTGTTCCTACTGGCTTTTTTCATGCTTTAATCTGCGGTACTCTCTTTTGGTTGCCTTATTGGTGTTAGGCGGCTTCATGTCTTTAGGTGCTGAGAGTTGCTGCTTCTACAGGAAGCTTCAAATGATACCTCGTTATACATGTTGCATGGTTTCGCAGCGATACGAATTAATAAAATTTTCTCGGGCTTCCAGCCGCGTCACGTGGTTAAAATCCCACGAGCTTTCGACCGAGCTCTCCTCAGTCATTGTCAAGTGGTAAGTATGATTTGACGCGGCTGGAAACCCGAGAAAATTTTAATACCCCTTGATGTTACACAGGGTAATTTAAAGCAATGTGTGCGAAATGTAAATAATTAATAGCTACTTGGTTTTCTGTTAAGTAAGGAAAAGCAGAGTAGGTCATGAATGGATGCAACGTGAATGATTGTGCTGAGATTAGGAGTGGCTCTTTCCAGTAATTTGGCCTCAGTACTGTTTTTAGTTCTCTTCACAACCAAACGCTAATATTTGATACATAATACTGATCCAGTACGTATGACGTACTTTTTCGGTCTAAATAGCTAAGCCGCATTTACATAAACTCATGCTCATACTCGTAAAGGAAAAATAAGTCAGTTTTTCCACCACAAATCGTAAAAATAAATTTATTTACTTATCCTAGTCCAAAAAATCACTAAACCACAATATACGAGGGTTATTCGGAAAATAAGGAACGATCGGTCACGAAATGGAAAATACAGTGAAAATCTGGTGAAGTTCTGCACAGATGCGTTGGGCACTGTGTCTAGTACGCCCGTCGATCGTACCATGTTTCTCTTTTCAGTTCTGAGCTCAGAGTGAGAACGTAAAGATGGCTAGGAATTAGCGTCTCCCACCAAGTATGAGGGCCTGGTGAAAGATTTGGCCTAAAATTACGTAATCCACATAACGTAACTGTCATCTGGTTCCTTCTACACGACAATTCTCAGCCGCACTCTGCAGGGGCAACGAAGATGCTCATGCAGCGTTTTCGATGGGAAGTGTTTGATCACCCACAATACAGCACGTAATTGGCTACCCCTGCTCAAATGAACCGCTGGCTACGAAGACAATGTTTTGACACAGACAACGAGCTGCAGTCCAGAGTAGAACATTGCTAAAAAGCACTGACAGCTGTCTTCTATAACGAGGGAATTGAGAAGTTGGTACAACGCTACGACAGATGTCTAAGCCCGAGCGGTGACTGTGTAGGCAAGTAGCTGGAAGGAGTAGCTAACCGTCGCAAATAAAACAGTTTTCATTTTCACTGTGGTTTCCGTTTCGCGACCTATCGTTCCTTACTTTCCGAATAGCCCTCGTAATCCAAAAACTTCATTCTAATATTAATGATTGAGGGATATTCCACACTTTGTGAGTTTAATGTTCAGCAGTCATAACGGTACCGTCATTCGACGGAAGCAAGTCTTTCGTGTCACCGGTTTCGCACAAATTACTGGAAACCAACAAGTATTGGGAGTCATGCCTTGCCTCACACTCACAAAGTTCATCATCACTAATATCCGACTTCTCCCTCAAATCAATGGTCCACATTGTCACCCCTGTTCTCAATCTCTTAAGCACCTTCCAAGTCCCGTTTGATCGTAGCTTCTCTTTTGCTGTCCTTAATCCTCCAGGGGACTTTGCCCTCCCCAGCTCAGTTCGGTGTGCTTCTGCTAAAATTGTAATTGTTACTGTTGTAATGAGGAACCTTTCAATGGATTTCAATCGTGATCGATATACGTGGGCCCCTAAGAGTGCATAACTTGGACCAGTTTCCTGCTCCTGCTTACAATATGTGATGCTGTTTGTCTTCTTATATCCGGAGATGCTATCCCCACGAGTGGGCAGTTCCTATTGACTGGAGATGGTGTAAGGCAGCCTGTGACTATGCGTTCTGTCTCATGAAGAGTCACATCAACTACATTAGCATGTGGAGAATACCTGCAGACTGCACAACGATAAAACTAAGTAAGGAGGGGCAGTGTAAGCAACTGGTAAAACAATGCAGACTTATCTTTGTCTTTTAATCGGAGGATGTATTAATTTGAATTTTTCTTTTTATCAAACAATTTTTTCACAGTGTTTGAATCATAGATTGCGATTGATGAGAGTCCTTTGGTACTGCTTCGTGAGGGGGTTGCACGCAGTGAGAGCAAGAGCGAGTGCAGTGGGATCGGCTACGAAATGAAGTCCCTCGGAGAGAACAGTTGTCTGTCTGTCAAGTTTACAACTGCTCTGACATCGACGCTTTCCACCCATCGACCAGCCTCGCTCTGGCGCAGCTGTCGGCGTATGATCTGACGTCAGTGCACCCCAGGGAATATGCGGCTCGTGTTACGGCGGCGTAGGTACAGGTGACACGAGAAAAACAATCACACATTCTTTTTCGGGGTCCTCTCTATGTACTGATTATCATGCCTCACTACAGCCATGCTTGCGCAGGATGAAATTTGATTCTATGGTATCCAATTAATTTGGTGTCGCCCCGGGCGTCCACAAGAGCGAGCACTTGCCGCCTATTGGAATCTGGATACGGACTTTCCAATATTTACAGAATTTTCATAAATTTGTAGCAATGATTGTTTGCTACTCTACTCACCAGCAGAGTACAGAACCTCTCTCTTTTTACCAAAAATTATCACCGTCTCAAACTCCATTGCGTGCAACCCGGCGGTACACGCAGGCTGGCGAATTCTGCAGTCCACTTGGCAGGGCTGCTCAATAATGTGCCAAATTTCAAACGAGGATTCATTTGGTTCAGTTGTTGAAGGTCAATATTCATATGGCCACTTTGAAGGTGATTTTGAGAGATTTCCCACGTTCTTCTGCTCGTATTCGAGACCTAGGCTACACTTGCTACACTTGATCCAAGCAACACAAACATGCAGATTTCAAAACACATTTAGTTCAACATCAAAAAATGAAAAGCATGAAACTAGTGGATTAAATCAACTGACGTGGTCAGATGTAAAGCCAGTATGCAAATAATGTGTTGTAAATGCCATCAAAGTTTAATAAGTCGTTTATGAAGTTTGTTGCCTGTTTCTCCACTACAAAGAGTATTATCTGTCATTTTTGTTGGCTGTTTTTGTTTATGCACAGTACGATTTGCTAAATCATTCTGCCTTTTTATTTTGTAGCTTATAATTTTCCATTTCCTCTTACAATATGGGAATTTCTGTAATTTTTTGAATGTTCTGTAGATCTATGTTTCGTAATTCGTTGGATACCCCGAAGATGTTATTTCAGATCGTTGAAATCAAAATATGGCATCCATATTCATATTGGTGTTTTAAAAAGATGTACTGAAATGCGCTTACCGTTAATCAGTCTCAGCTGTCTGGCTTAAAATACTAAATGGAAAAATATCAGTTGTTTGAAGTAATGAAACTTTTGCACTTCTTGTCAGATTTATTATTGAGCCAGAACATGTTATCCTACACACGCATTCAGTTATAATAAAATTACCAACTTTTGAATTTTTCTCCCTCGTGGATAAATTTCTCCGGATTCCCACTGAGGTCGCACAAGACGGAACCAACTGCTAAATTCGAATAAATGTTTAATGGGGTATTATCTAGGTTCCAAATCAGTGTACAATAGCTGCAGGAGATTTTCAACACCAAGCGATACAGTTGGAAAATTACTGATCTAGAAGTAGCGGAAGCGGAAAACAACCTGGTAATGAGACAGGAAAGATTAGGATTTAACACCCCTTCGACGACGAGGTTATCAGAGACGAAACACAGGGTCGGTTTGGAGAGGAATGGGTAAGGAAAATGGCCGTACTTGTCTTAAGTGATTTATGGAAACCACAGAAGACCTAAATCTGCTTGAACGAATGTGATTGGATGCGCTTTCCACCATGGCGCAACCTCAAACTGAACAACACTCTTTCATATCAAGGATCGATGTGACACCTACCTGTGAATTAAATTTGTTGGCAGCAGACCCAGAAGATGCGTATGTGGAAAAAACAGTCACCAAAGTATCAAGAGTACAAAAATAAATCAAATAGGCTTTATCTGCGGTAAATTATAAGAAAGAGATTAAATTTTTCAACCAGCAGCTATGACCACTTTAAATGGGCACCGTAAGACCGTGGTTCAACGTTAAACGACTATCGATAAAACTCTAGAAACATGTATACCGAGGGCAATACTTAAAGGCAGCACAGTCTGCCGTGGGCAAACAAACATCGTGAAGATTCAAGAGACGGCGCCTACTGCTCAATAAGTACGAAAGAACGCATAATTCCGCAGGGAGGCAGAAGTGACAGAAACACCCTTGGCTACCAGTATTCACCCTAACAATATACTGTATTATCGGACGACATCTTCAAAACCTGACGATATTTTAATCGCATGTGAAGACTATTTAGACATTTGTTGGTGAGATATAGACCGAAATCGCAGCTGCAAAACGAAAGCATTCAAAAAGGAAAATCGTGGAACTGCAATGATGATAGAAATAGCAGTCAATAATAGTACCTTAAACTATTTTTAGGTGTATACATAGTTTCCAAACTCAGTGGTTCAGGGATGATATCTCAAGCAGAGAACTGTTCCCAGCGTTTGAAATAAAGCCATATTCACCTGAAAGAAAGACGGAGAAACTGGTCCACAGAATTACAGTTCTACATCATTCACATTAATTTGTAGCAGAGTACAGAACATCATCTAAATACAAACATAATGACGGACCTGCAAAAGTTGCTTTCTCTGGGGAAATCAGTATGATTTCCGAAGACATAGATCATGCATAATCCAGTTCCCTCTCTTGACACCTTATGAATCATTTGACGTGGGTAGATGTAGTTAGAGGGAACTGGTGTCTCTAAAAGCTTCTGATTTATTACTATGCCCATTTCCACCATAGAAAATTCTTATGTTTGGAATATACAGGGTGAGTCACCTAACATTACCGCTGGATATATTTCCTAAACCACATCAAATACTGACAAATCGATTCCACAGTCCGAACGTGAGGCGAGGGGATAGTGTAATTGGTTAATACAAACCATAAAAAAATGCACGGAAATATGTTTTTTAACACAAACCTACGTTTTTTAAATGGAACCCCGTTAGTTTTGTTAGCACATCTGAACATATAAATAAATAAGTAATCAGTGCCGTTTGTTGCATTGTAAAATGTTAATTACATCCGGAGATATTCTAACCTAAAGTTGACGCTTGAGTACCACTCCACCGCTGTTCGATCGTGTGTATCGGAGAGCAACGAATTACGTAGGGATCCAAAGGGAACGGTGATGGGCCTTAGGTACAGAAGAGACTGGAACAGCACATTACGTGCACATGCCAACACCTTTTTATCGGTCTTTTTCACTGACGCACCTGAACATTACCATGAGGGGTGAGGTACACGTACACACGTGGCTTCCGTTTTCTATTACGGAGTGGAATAGAGTGTGTCCCGACATGTCAGGCCAATAGATGTTCAATGTGGTGGCCATCATTTGCTACACACAATTGCAATCTCTGGCGTAATGAATGTCGTACACGCCGCAGTACATCTGGTGTAATTTCGCCGCAGGCTGCCACAATACGTTGTTTCATATCCTCTGGGGTTGTAGGCACATCACGGTACACATTCTCCTTTAACGTACCCAACAGAAAGAAGTCCAGAGGTGTAAGATCAGGAGAACTGGCTGGCCAATTTATGCGTCCTCCACGTCCTATGAAACGCCCGTCGAACATCGTGTCAAGGGTCAGCCTAGTGTTAATTGCGGAATGTGCAGGTGCACCTTCATGCTGATACCACATGCGTCGACGCGTTTCCAGTGGGACATTTTCGAGCAATGTTGGCAGATCATTCTGTAGAAACGCGATGTATGTTGCAGCTGTTTGGGCCCCTGCAATGAAGTGAGGACCAATGAGGTGGTCGCCAATGATTCCGCACCATACATTTACAGTCCACGGTCGCTGTCGCTCTACCTGTCTGAGCCAGCGAGGATTGTCCACGGACCAGTAATGCGTGTTCCGTAGATTCACTGCCCCGTGGTTTGTGAAACCCGCTTCATCGGTAAACAGGTAGAACTGCGACGCATTCTCTGTTAATGCCCAGTGACAGAATTGCACTCGATGATTAAAGTCATCACCATGTAATTGCTGATGTAGCGACATATGAAACGAGTGAAAGCGGTGTACTCATCTGTGGGTTCATGGCAACAGCAGCTAACACACCAACTGCACCCGCTTCTCCTGTGACGGCCCTGTTACGGACCCGTTTGCGTGCTACGACCGTACCTGTTGCATACAGTTGGTGGTAGATGTTTTGCAATGTGCGGCACGTTGGATGCTCTCTGTGCAGGTACCGTTCTGCATACATCCTGCAGGCTTCAGCTGCATTTCGTCGACACTCGCCATAGATGAGGATCATCTCCGCCTTTTCAGAGTTCAAATACACCATGGTCACAGTTCCTACAACACTACACTATCACAGACGTCTGGTAACACGGTGTACTATAGTTGGTCTGCGTGCGGAGACGAATGCAGAATAACAATAGCAGCAAACGCTACATGCGGACACTTCGACAGCTAGACCAAACCACAACAGTGCACACTCGTAAACACGGTCGTCATCGTAAACATGTCCCTGCAGATGCTGCTCGCCGACCGTGGCCCGTGTTTATTACTACACGTAACTGAACGTCGGAGGTTTCAAGCGTCAACTTTAGGTTACAATATCTGCGGATGTAATTAACATTTAAAATGCAACAAACGGCACTGATTACGTATTTGTTTATATGTTCAGATGTGCTAACAAAACTAACGTGGTTCCATTTAAAAAAACGTAGGTTTGTGTTAAAAAACATACTTCTGTGCATTTTTGTATGGTTTGTATTAAACAATTACACTAGCCCCTCTCCTTACGTTCGGTCTGTGGAATCGGTTCGCCAGTATTTGATGTGGTTTACGAAATATATCCAGCGGTAACGTTAGGTGACTCACCCTGTATAAGCATGTTTGAGAAGGGATTGAAAATTTCTTGACAGACAGAACACAAAACACTAAACCAGGTGCAGTGACAGTAAAGTAATAACAGGGAGATGCATGAGGGTGTTATTGATCGTTTTCATGTATAATGGGAAGAAAAATGTGTTGGATGGACTCGAGCGCCGGCCGCGGTGGTCTAGCGGTTCTAGGCGCTCAGCAGGAACCGCGCGACTGCTACGGTCGCAGGTTCGAATCCTGCCTCGGGCATGGATGTGTGTGATGTCCTTAGGTTAGTTAGGTTTAAGTAGTTCTAAGTTCTAGGGGACTGATGAGCACAGATGTTATGTCCCATAGTGCTCAGAGCCATTTGAACCATTTTGGACTCGAGCAGCCGCTACATTAACTCACCAGTACGTCAGTGCGCTTACAGCTGCGATAGCGAGAAAACTAGTCTGCTCCTCGTTCGCCTACAGTAACCTTTCAAATATAGCGTTACAATCGAATATCCCACTGAACTTGAGGTCTGTTTCTTAAGTACTGTGTTAGTGGCAACAAATTTCAAAGCCGCTGACACAGCTCTTGAAACACGTGTGGAACAAACTCGGACGTCAACTGTGTGCCTGTAACAGTATCTAGACAATGAAGGACTAGTTACAACAGTTGTGGGTCACGTTGCCTCAGAAGAGGATCCAATGGCCTTGCGACATCTTCCCCAACCGATTCAGCGCGTGCTTCCAGGCTAGATTGGTTGCAGCGTCGTACTGATAAGTAGGCACGTACGGACAAGTTGTTTGTAAACATGACTCAGTTTTGTAATCACTGAAATAAAATGGCGTACCCTTTCAACCAGTGCAGTTTCATTTTATTTACTTCTAGTATATTCATCACTTCTGGCAGGATATATATCGTCTGAAATGGAGAGCGATCGTGTTCTTGGTGTGTCTGCAGTTTACTTAAAAACGGTCATGAACCTAGCAATGAAATGGGGTCTTAATTTTCTAACGTGTTACAGAATAGCTGTGTTCGTGTCTGAATGATGGAAGTGATTCACAGCATATTTGTAACCTGATGTATGAGTGTGTTGAAAATGACCCAGGTAGCGTCTGTTACGATTATTAGAATTTTATTCTGCAGCATATGAATCCATAAGTATTATAAAAGTAGATGTATGTTCCACATCTTATCCTAAAACAGTAGATCAATTTCAACCATACTTGGTGCTCCTATCACTTGTTGCCCGGAAAGAAATTGTGTAGGGGTAAGAAGCAGCAGCATACTATTGGGTTGGGGGTGATAACATGGAGCGAGAAGGAAGGAGAATGACACGAACAGAGAAGGCAAGATGAGGAGAGCGACTGAGAGAAAGCGAAGGAGGAGACGGACATAGATGATTGGTGGGCAGAGGATGGAGAAGGAGATGGACAGGGAGGGAGGGGGCGCAGACAGATAGAAAGAGGGGGAGATGTACTAGTAGAGGACTTAAGTAAATGCATGTCCGGGGAACGCCAGGTACTCAGCTGGTTTTATATAAACGAAACTTTTCAGTGATGCCAAAGATATCGCAGCAATATATTACAGAAGGAAGAGCGAAAATCTTTCTTATTTACAAATTTGCGTCTGGCGGTCTAGCCATTGCCCTCGAGCAGTGCTTACAATTGGAATAATGTAATGGAAACTCTATTAAACTTCCTGGCAGATTAGAACTGTGTGTCGCACCGGGAATCGAACCCCGGATCTTTACCTTTCGCGGTCAGCTGTTCTACCCAACGAACTACCCGAGCACGACTCACTACACGTTCAAATGGTTCAAACGGCTCTGAGCACTGTTGCACATAACTTCTGAGGTCATCAGTCCGCTAGAACTTAGAACTATTTAAACTTAACTAACCTAAGGACATCACACACATCCATGGCCGAGGCAGGATTCGAACCTGCGAGCGTAGCGATCGCGCGGTTCCAGACTGTAGTGCCGAGAACCGCTCGGTCACCCCTTCCGGCTCACTAACCGTTCTCACAGCTTTACTTCTGGCAGCATCTCATCTCCTACCTTCCAAACTGTACTGAAGTTATCCTGTTAGACTTGCAGGACTAGCATTCCTGGAAGAAGATATACTGCGGGGACATGGCTTACAATGAAACTAGAGGGTAACCGGATTTTTGTAATTTTTGCTATTTGTGGTACGTGAATTTCGGAGCTCAAACATCAGTGTCCCATAGCAGTTCCATGCAACTCTCAAAAATACTCGAGAAAATCGACTTTGTAGTTTTCCGGGCATTTCTAACACGCTAAAGTAAAGTTAGTCTTTCGACAGGTAGTGTGGCTTTGTAGTATAGGACGTGCTTGCTATGTGAGCAGCCGAAGTTCAAGTGCTGGAAGCTTGGAATTTTTAAACAAAGGTGGTTCTAAAAGCATTTCAAGGAAGCGAAAAATACATAAAGGCATCTATATCTACGTGACCGAGCGGGGTGGCGCAGTGGTTAGACACTGGACTCGCATTCGGGAGGACGACGGTTCAATCCCGCGTCCGGCCATCCTGATTTAGGTTTTCCGTGATTTCCCTAAATCGCTCCAGGCAAATGCCGGGATGGTTCCTTTCAAAGGGCACGGCCGACTTCCTTCCCTGTCCTTCCCTAAACCGATGAGACCGATGACCTCGCTGTCTGGTCTCCTTCCTCAAACCAACCAACCAACCAACATCTACGTGATTGCTCTGCTATTCACAATAAAGTGCCTGGCAGAGGGTTCAATGAACCACCTTCATGCTGTCTCTCTACCGTTCCACTCTCGAACGGCACGCGGGAAAAACGAGCACTTAAATTTTTCCGTGCGAGCCCTGATTTCTCTTACTTTATTGTGATGATGATTTCTCCCTATGTAGGTGGGTGCCAACAGAAGACGGCGAAAAAAATAGAGAGCCCGCCAGACGTGATCGCTGGACTTAGTCGTCTTCCGATAATTATTCTTTTCGTTTTATTTTTCGTTCAGCCGGCAGCGGTGGCCGTGCGGTTCTAGGCGCTTCAGTCCGGAACCGCGGGACTGCTACGGTCGCAGGTTCGAATCCTGCCTCGGCCATGGATGTGTGTGATGTCCTTAGGTTAGTTAGGTTTCATTAGTTCTAAGTTCTAGGGGACTGATGACCTAAGATGTGAAGTCCCATAGTGCTCAGAGCCATTTGAACCATTTTTTTTCGTTCAGTTCGAATACTTATGTCACTGAAATACAAAATTCATAAAATATATGTTAATTAACACATATGCAACTGTCGTTTTTATGAAAAATACACGTCTCCTTATTTATAGTTTCATACAGCACACAAAAATGCGGTTTTTATTGCAAATATAAGTTCTTTATTACTGATCTTTTATAAAAGGTTTTTATCATGATTGGTTAATTTTAAAAAATAAAATAAAATTTTCCATTTTATGAATTTCACGCTTCACAAAAATGCTCATAGAACATGCAACTTCGTTTAAAAACTTTAGTCCGCTGGGAATCAAAATGAGGCTGCCCCGTGTCATGCGAGCACTCTCCTACAAAGGTACACCACTTGTCTAAATACTGCCACCTTACATTAAACTATTATATACTGTCGGAAAACTTCAAAGTTGATTTTATCGAGAATTTTGTAGAGTTTCATCAAATTGTCTTAGGCACCTGATATTCGAGTTTCAACTTCATGTATCGTAAATATAAAAAAGTGTATAACTCCGAGTGGCGTGTGGGCTCCTCGCCAGCCACGGCCTGGGGGATTGTTTCCATAAAGACTTTTCACCTTGCAGCGAAGTGTGCGCCGATATTAAATTTGCTGGAATATTGAAACTGTGTGCCACACCGAGGCTCCGAGTCGGACCTTTGCCTTACACGGCAACTGCTTTACAACCTGAGCCACCTGAGTTCGACCCACGACCCGTCCTCACAGTTTTACTTCCGCCAGTTCCTCGTCTCCTAACTACCAAACTTGACGTTAATTCTCCTGCGAAATACGCACGTTACGACACACAGTTTTAATCTACCATTAAGTTTCATATCAGCGAATATTCCGCTGCAGAGTGAAAATCCATTACGGAATCTCTGTTATCTGCGCTTGTTGTGTGACATTTCCAAGGAAGTTTAGAATAAAATTCCAAACATTTAAGCGACTGACACGAATGGAGGTACGACCCATCGATAGAACAAACTTTTGCGAGGTCTCCTCCTGATAGTGAACATAATTTACTAATTTTAATTTTCCAAAACAGCACTATTAAGTAATTTCTCCTCTGCAAGTCCATGACGAGTCAGTTAAGGTTGTGTTGTCTACCATAGACTGAACTATCACCTTCAAAGAGCGCAAGATTGCGGTTTTCCTGCTTTGGTATGTCACTGGTGCAAATGCTTTAAAAATTGGGCACAGGATAGCATCATTAGTACCACCATTTCAATTGTGCTTATATTACATTACTTCTATCGACATTAACATAAAATTTGTTATTACCTATTAACTATGTCAGGATCTTAATTATGTGGAATGGTGGCCCATTTTAGTAAAGCTTGTAAATAAGGCCTACCCCATCTCCGAGAGGACCGCTCTCATGCTTTTCCCATCCACCCTAGCCTTGCAGATTTGCTGTTCAACTGGCTGGCCAGGGATATGATGTAATGTGTGGCCTGAAAACCGAAGTGATTAGGAATGGTAATGTTCTTGTTACAGAGAAAATTCTGTATCGAGGGGAGGATTAAGCGTTTCAGGATTTTACCCATTAAGATTAGGAGTGGTTCAAAAATGGTTCAAATGGCTCTGAGCACTATGCGACTTAACTTCTGAGGTCATCAGTCTCCTAGAACTTAGAACTAATTAAACCTAACTAACCTAAGGACATCACACACATCCATGCCCGAGACAGGATTCGAACCTGCGACCGTAGCGGTCACGTGGTTCCAGACTGAAGTGCCTAGATCCGCACGGCCATACCGGCCGGCAAGATTAGGAGTGAAATATGTTTGGGGAAGAGAGAATTTTTACTAGGTGGATGATGGCCTTTGTGTCTTCCACAAGGAGGGCTTTATATTAATTTTAGACAGGAATTGTAAATGGGAAATAGTTAAGGGATTGATTCTTGAAATTTTTCCCAACGTAAGGAGTATTCCATTAAATTTCGAGAGTGCATCTGGATGACATCTTCTTCTTACCACGATATTTCGGATGATAACCATTGAGTCATCTTCAGCTGAGTGTTTTGCACGTGATATTGTTAGTTCACATAGCTACCATTCTACCAAAAATTGGCGCGACGACGTATGCTCACAGGCAGCCGTTGCATGAGCGACCTCTGTCGAGTTACCTGCCCTCTTCGAATACTGCTCCATCTATGGCGCGCATGCGCAGGCGTACTGCGATACTACATGCCCGCTCTCTGTCGGAATGTGCACACACAGAGCTAAAATTCATATCTCAAAAATAATTAAATAAAGTGTCGCTAGATGTGTCTTTGGTCATACAATGCCTTCTTCCTGAAGAAATTAAAGAAATCACCAGGACCCATGCCTTATCCAGTTGAAAGTCACCATCACGATCAATAAGATCTAGCGCAAACCGTATTTCCACCGATTCCTCAACGATTGAATCCCAGAAGGATCTCGTCGAGACCAAGGTGTCCGTGGCAGTGTAATGTCCTGTGGAGATACAGTGCTCGGCTATGGCTGACTTACAGGTCTGCGAAGGACGAGTGTGGCGATCATGTTCAACGCACCTTTCACGCAACGTGTGCATTATCTGACCAATGTAGGCTTTGCCACACTGGAAAGGTATTCTGTAGATTGCAGCGTTCTGTAGTCCGAGATAGTCCTTTGCCGAACCGAGAAGAGCGCAAGTTTCTGTAGGTGGGTGGGTGATTACTTTGACTTGTTGTTTTCTTAAGATTCTGCCTAATTTCGACAAAATATTGCTAAGGTACAGGCGGAATGCCCTGTACTTGAACTGCTCCTTCTCTTTATCTCCTTCCTTAAAGCTGTGGTGATCTGATGTGGATAATATCCATTTTCTTTGACCACTGACTGTAGGTGTTGCAGCTCCTTTGCAAGGCTGTCTCCATCAGTCACAACATACGGCCGGTGCACGAAAGTTCGAAGGACGCCAATAGTGTGTGATGGGTAGGCAACTAGGCGCCTGAAAATACAGTTTTTATGTGTGTGCTTACTGTAAATGGAATGCTCCAATTGATCCACTGACTTTCCATCTGACCAAGGCGTACAGAAATGGCAGAAAGCCTTCCCTCCCCACACCCATCATAAATTTGATATTCTCGTGGATAGAATTTAATTTAGATGCTGCAAAAAGGGTGACAGTTCTTCCTCACCGTGGGACCAGGGTTCTTTTAATGTACACTCCTGGAAATTGAAATAAGAACACCGTGAATTCATTGTCCCAGGAAGGGGAAACTTTATTGACACATTCCTGGGGTCAGATACATCACATGATCACACTGACAGACCCACAGGCACATAGACACAGGAAACAGAGCATGCACAATGTCGGCACTAGTACAGTGTATATCCACCTTTCGCAGCAATGCAGGCTGCTATTCTCCCATGGAGACGATCGTAGAGATGCTGGATGTAGTCCTGTGGAACGGCTTGCCATGCCATTTCCACCTGGCGCCTCAGTTGGACCAGCGTTCGTGCTGGGCGTGCAGACCGCGTGAGACGACGCTTCATCCAGTCCCAAACATGCTCAATGGGGGACAGATCCGGAGATCTTGCTGGCCAGGGTAGTTGACTTACACCTTCTAGAGCATGTTGGGTGGCACGGGATACATGCGGACGTGCATTGTCCTGTTGGAACAGCAAGTTCCCTTGCCGGTCTAGGAATGGTAGAACGATGGGTTCGATGACGGTTTGGATGTACCGTGCACTATTCAGTGTCCCCTCGACGATCACCAGTGGTGTACGGCCAGTGTAGGAGATCGCTCCCCACACCATGATGCCGGGTGTTGGCCCTGTGTGCCTCGGTCGTATGCAGTCCTGATTGTGGTGTTCACCTGCACGGCGCCAAACACGCATACGACCATCATTGGCACCAAGGCAGAAGCGACTCTCATCGCTGAAGACGACATGTCTCCATTCGTCCCTCCATTCACGCCTGTCGCGACACCACTGGAGGCGGGCTGCACGATGTTGGGGCGTGAGCGGAAGACGGCCTAACGGTGTGCAGGACCGTAGCCCAGCTTCATGGAGACGGTTGCGAATGGTCCTCGCCGATACCCCAGGAGCAACAGTGTCCCTAATTTGCTGCGAAGTGGCGGTGCGGTCCCCTACGGCACTGCGTAGGATCCTACGGTCTTGGCGTGCATCCGTGCGTTGCTGCGGTCCGGTCCCAGGTCGACGGGCACGTGCACCTTCCGCCGACCACTGGCGACAACATCGATGTACTGTGGAGACCTCACGCCCCACGTGTTGAGCAATTCGGCGGTACGTCCACCCGGCCTCCCGTATGCCCACTATACGCCCTCGCTCAAAGTCCGTCAACTGCACATACGGTTCACGTCCACGCTGTCGCGGCATGCTACCAGTGTTAAAGACTGCGATGGAACTCCGTATGCCATGGCAAACTGGCTGACACTGACGGCGGCGGTGCACAAATGCTGCGCAGCTAGCGCCATTCGACGGCCAACACCGCGGTTCCTGGTGTGTCCGCTGTGCCGTGCGTGTGATCATTGCTTGTACAGCCCTCTCGCAGTGTCCGGAGCAAGTATGGTGGGTCTGACACACCGGTGTCAATGTGTTCTTTTTTCCATTTCCAGGAGTGTATATTCCACCAGACGAATTTTCTACGTGTGTAGCAATTGTTCCACTCCAGACTGTAAGCGTGTATTGCCGCTGCTGGTGGTCATTTAGAACACAATTTGTGATAGTCAATTGCCTCATTATTAGTCAGAAGCCACACAACTAGTATATGCACTCGTGTTGTTCTTTAGTGTATGCTGCCACAGGTACTGTACAAGTGTCGGTGCCGGAATGTTCAAAATACAATACCTCGTAAACGACTCGCACTAGAATCCAGCAACAAACACCACTGGTATTCTAATTCACCCTACTTTTAGTCTGTTAATATCAATAGGCATTGTTCCATGAAGAAAATAGGCATTGTTCCATGAAGAAAAGCGTGCATTTGTACGTAAAGTATATTTTCTAAGTATTGTTACAATTTGTTGATTGACTAACTGTAAGAGCCGTTGAGTACCAATCCATTCTGTGAGAACCGAATATCAGCAGCATATTTTCAGTGCAGTTTTAGGTGATTCACCCTGTATACACATGGTATGTCAAAACCAGTAGCCAAAATTATAAGTTCAGGTCAATACAGAAAAAAACAGTATTTACAGAGATGAAAGGAGGGACAGGTGACAGTACAATAATCCTGTGACCGAATGAGAATTGAATCCCGTTGTCTGACGCATACTCTTGGCATTACTTATTAATCTCCTTGTGACATATCGCCATTAGTCAAACACGCACATCTGACCGGCCAATGCTGCTTTGAGAAACTGGCAATGTTCAGTGTGTTCAGAAACAGTTTGAAAAGCTTGTAAATGTGTTGCAGGGTAGGTTTTGTTCCGTGCCCGAGTTAATATACATTGGCGTTAGGCAATCACACCGCTGCATGTGTGAATACAAGCGACTCGCCAGATTAAATTACTGTCAGTTGTTCTCATAGCGTAGATGACAGCGCACGAGACTGCTTAGCCTTTGGTTCGTATTCGATCCTTACTGCCGTCCCATGTCCAATGTTTGTATTGTTCTCTTGTTCGGTTTTAGGAAACCAAACGAAGTAGACGTTTGACGATCCCGTCTCTGGTGAGTCTCTTCAGTTTGCTTAAGCGACGGCCTGACTGGCTAATTTTAGTGCTAATTAACTCGGAAACGGAGCAACGTATCGAATTTTTTTGTTAACGATTATTTCCCAGCGCAGCCTAACCAGCGACACTCTTTCAAGCTTTTCAGGCTCTCTCTGTATACCCTGCATACGTCTTAGACATTGTAGGAAAATGAGGGGTTTTGAATTTCAAAAAACAGTGATTTCTGTTTGCGTTCATGAGTAAATGAATCTGATGATGAAGCGTTAACACTGCGTGAATTTAAAATATGCAGTGAATATTGCTCCTGTCATTCTCTGTTATTTGTAATTTTTTTCCAAGTGTTTGAATAAGTGAGGGAAGAGCTTTTTACATTCGCCATGTGTTGAGAATTTTTGATGTGGTTTGATTGGTTTCGTAGTCTTTTATCAAACCAAATCCTGAATATAGGACTTGTTCGACATATATTCTGCAGGCAATTGACTACGAAATCGGATCCACTGTGGCGAAGCAGTCAGCCGAACTTTTCGATCGACTTAATGACGATGGGATCTAGTGAACAATGGCGAGTCCCTGTGATTGCAGCTTTAGGTCTTTTTCACTCGAGAGGCGGTGCATTTGGATGCAGAGAGCCGTTTCCTGTAGCCGATCACAGCCCACGCCCCGGGCATGGTAGCTGAACCGACGAATGTCGGCTTGTTGTTGTAGAGCTCCTATGTTTCAAAATGTTTCGCGTTTGATCTCGTTATGAAGAAATGAAGAGTATAGAAATAAATCGTTATGTCCTTTCTTAAGAATTCTTCCTTCAGGAGAAACATTCTAGAAAAAATATTTGATGTACCTAGCCGACGTCCATTGCAGGGGACCTCAAACCTACTTACGGCACTTGTGTCTGCTGCAGATTAGACATTCAGTTTGTCTGCAAATGAGGTTTGTGTTTTTGCCGGTACAGCTTTGCCTCACTGCCCGATAACTGGTAAATTTTTCACTGATCTATCAACGTCTTGAGCATGTTATTTTAAACTGCGGTCAGCCACAGCCAAATCTCCACATTTTGAAAGAAGTACTCCACATTGGCTGTATAATAGTTCTTTATTAAGTCACGACCGGTTTCGTACCCCGAGAAGACGCATCCCCATTTTTTAATAGATCTTCGCCGATATGTAGCTGCCTTAGAGCCATTCCGCATAATTCGCGTCACATTGTAAACAAATAGCACCCTAATAGCGGTACTCTTTATGTAAAACGAAAGGGGCAGCACAACTGCGCCAGAAGCAGAAAGGTGATTGGGAGCCAGCAGGCAGGGGAGTACTTACAACATGACTTGAATGATGGGGAGTGGCTCTAAGGCAACCTTTCGGTGATGATTAAAAAGAACTTTTATCGTCTTAGGATGCGTCTTCTAATGGCGCGAAACCGGTCGTGACTTTTTATAAAAGAATATTCGACAGCCAATGTGTAATATTTCTTTCTAAACTTTCAATGTCTCCCTCGAATTTGGAAGGATTTCGTAAAATTTTGCGTTGTGCTTGACAATTGTTCGCTCTCGAGATGGAATGCAATTTGGAGATAGGTTGTAATGTAATGGTTTTAATGATACGGAATCTGCCTCGGTTACAAACAGCAGATCAAATACAGTGAAAACTATTACAAATGATTTAGGAGACAAGTTCGTCAAAATTGCTGGAGAATGAGAACTGCAGTATGCTCTAAATTATGACTGAAAAATTTCACAGATCAAGGTAGGAATTTTGTAAACTGTTGTTGTTACTTTGCGCGGAAAGATATCCAGTAGAATTCACCAGTTATACACGTTTGTACATTGTGAGGTAAATATTTGGCAAAAGATTATAAAACAAATATTTCAGTTGCTTACCTCCTATTTCCCTCCCCTGTTGTTGCAAGGAATCAGAATTCCTATTATATAATCTATATTTATCATTTCAAGCATCAGCCTTTTTCTGCTTTGTCCTCATAGTCCCACGGTGCACAGTACATTTCTTAGCACTTCCACAATGAAATTGTCAACATCGAATATATTCACTGTTCTCTCCACCGTCAGACACGTACAGAAAACCTATGCTATAATGTACAATAATGACAGACAACGGGTTATAGGCAGAAGCAATGAGGCTGCTGACTTGACAGTGTACTTACACTGATTAGCCAGAACATTACGAGCATCAGCCTACTACCGATATAAACCCGTTAGGGCGCTAGCTAATCAGACACACGCAAGTTGCATGTAGTATCACTGAGCGTGCTGTCCGTGTGGAATGTGGAAGGCGTGATCTATCTGAACAGGAGCGAGGGCAGATTGTGGTGGCATGGAGATTCGGCACGAGCATTCCGCAAAATACACGACTTTTTGAGTGTTCGCGGAGTGATGATGTGAGTGTCAGCATATGCCGAAACCAAGGTGAAACCATGTCCAGACGTCATGGGGTTGGGCAGCCACCACTCATTACAGAAGTAGGACGTCATAGGTTGGGCAGACTGATAAACAAGGACAGGCGGTGAACTGTGGCAGAACAAACATTAGAGTTTAATGATGGGCAGGGTACAAGTGTGTCTGAACACACAGTGCACCGAACACTCCTAACGATGGGCCTCCACACCCGACAACTACGACTGAAATGGGCACGTGACCATCGCTACTAGAAGTTGGCACAGTGACAGAACGTGGCATAGTCTGATGAATCCCAATACGTTCTTCATCATGCCGATGCGAGGGCGCGAATCCGTCATCTTCCAGGGGAACACCTCCTTGGCGCCTGTATTGCGGGAGGGGTACAAATCGACGGCGGGTCCGTTAGGCTCCGAGGAACGTTCACACGGACTTCCATGGCTCCAGTGGAGCTCGTACAAAGCACCATGACGGCCAAGGAGTATCGTACTCTGCTTCCACACCACGTACACCCCTTCATGACTGCCGGCCGGAGTGGCCGAGCGGTTAAAGGCGCTACAGTCTGGAACCGCACGACCGCTACGGTCGCAGGTTCGAATCCTGCCTCGGGCATGGATGTGTGTGATGTCCTTAGGTTAGTTGGGTTTAATTAGTTCTAAGTTCTAGGGGACTTATGACCACAGCAGTTGAGTCCCATAGTGCTCAGAGCCATTTGAACCAACCCTTCATGACTATCATGCTTTCCGACGGCAGTGGCATTTTTCAAAAAGTTATTGTGTTATGTCACAAGGACAGGAGTGTGGTAGAGTGATTCGAGGAGCACAGTGCTGAGTTCCAAATGATGTGCTGGATCCCCAGTTTGCCACACCCGAACCCGATCGAACACAGCTGTGAAGTGATCGGCATGGAGCCTCAGATCTCGCACTCTTCCCGGTGTTTACGGGAATTAGGTGACTTGTGTGCGCAGATGTGGTGCTAACCCTCTCCAGCGGCCTACCAAGGTCCCTTTTCTTCCATGTTGCGACGCGTCGCCGTTGTTATGCGTGCCAAAGGTGAACATGCTGACTGTTAGGTAGGTGGTTGATCAGTGTATATCACCGAAACTGAGCCTTTTGTGCAAAACTGTGTCGCACACGACTGGCGACAAACGTCTCAGTACCTCCAGTCTAATGACTCCCATTTGACTCTACGGGAGGCGAGTAGTTGCAATTCGTTTGACCAGCTAGCTACACCGCTTTTCCAGCGAACCGAAGACGGCGTTCTGCGCCTGTTGTGTGAAAGGACACATAATGGTCAATAACATTAGCTTCCTGCATCTGGACGCACGACCTCGAGTGTGAAAGTGCACTTTAGGCTACGTAACAATGAGCCGAATACCACCCTTCTGTGCAGGACCAAATATGTTGTTACAGCCCGGGACTGCCATTTTCGCATAAAAAGGTTTGTGACGTAGATGATGTTACGTAACTATCAGGCAACAAATCAAAAATCCTTATGCTCCACAGTGCAAGGTGGCGCAGTGGTTGGCACACTGGACTCGCATTCGGGAGGACGACAGTTCAATCCTGCGTCCGGCCATTCTGATTTAGGTTTTCCGTGATTTCCCTAAATCGCTACAGGAAAATGTCTTGATGGTTCCTCTGAAAGGGCACGGCCGACTTCCTTCCCTAGTCCGATGAGACCGATGACCTCGCTGTTTGGTCTCCTCCCCCCAAAACAACCCAATCCAACCTTATGACCCAAAATTCAATTGCATTATTATTGAGAGTGAAGTAACAAGCACTGATACAAGCTTCTGCTTCTCACAACAGTGACCGCTTTGGAGCGCAGTTCATGATTTGGAACTGGTGCCAGGACATCATGTGATCCTCCATAGGTGACTTAGGTTTTGGCTGTTAAGTTCTGTGTATGTGGCAACCGGTTGTATGAAATCAGAGCACCAGACTTAGAGACGTGACAGAATGGCAGAAATGAGATATAGTGTTTGGTCGTGCCCATGACCAGGTCGTGGATGAGGTTGCCTGATTTCTGATGAATCAACGGAACTGACCAAAATGTTTACAAAGATCAGTGTATCAATTACAGCCATGTAACATGGTGCCGTCGCGGCTTGCCGTAAAGGCATTTTCCGCTATCACTGTCCGTGCTTTCACTACAAAGTTATCCTTGACCTGGCTGCACCTAGTCACGCAACCAAGTTAGTTCCCGTTACAGCAAAGGTTCGCTTTGACGATTAACACGTTAAGCGCACCGTCAGTGCCGTGGCACTGCCAGAGAACTGTTCGCTGTGGGGGCGTCCGTCCATCCGTCCACTGGACCTGAGTATGCTTTTCGTTTGGAGGACAAAAGCACATGACGACAGCAGTATAAATGTTAAAAAAATAAATTCGTTAGTTTTAGTGAAGTGTATGAAAATATTCATTACTATGATGAGGTTCAGACATGCACGTATTACAAAACGAAATAACCTGTTTAGTTAATGTTCTAGCAGCGCTACAAGTGACGGTTTCTGTGTTTG